>NC_080685.1:39367995-40567995 GCF_030445035.2 Dasypus novemcinctus | reverse complement strand
AAGTTTCAGCTTGCCTTCTTTGATTCTTCTCTGGATAGCTATTTTGTAAGTCCTTAAAACCATCAACCTTGACTACCTCTGAATCTTTTTTTCAATGCATTGTGACCAGGCTCCAGAAGCTATGGGTTGTGTTATGCATTATTCTTTCCTTGTTTTCTCAGGCTGCAATATCCACCTTGGGCTACTGTAAAATTGTCTTCACTTTAATTGCTATTTTGTATATAAAAATTTCAAGAAGTTTCTGCTTCTATTAAAGAATTGAAGGTGACTTGATAAATGTTACTAACCGGAAAGGATGATGATTTGGTCATGGCTAAATGACCCAGATAGCAGGCATTTTTCATAAGGATGACTCATTTGAGATTAAATAAGTTCTGCTTATCTTCAGTCCATCATTGGCCCTGTCCCATTCCAAATTAAAAGTGATGAACTATGAAGCAATAAAAAGGATTTATTACAGTATATTTCTAATTCTAGCTTGTAAAGGTAATAAACTCCCTTGCCCTCCTCACTTTGTTTCCCTGGTTCTCCTTTCATCGTCAAAGCACAGAGTTGGGAAAGAAGCCACATTTTATTGCCTCAAAGTCTTTACAGAAAACTTTCTTGGGTGACAGATATACTTAAGTTTTTGTAATACCAAAACTGGCTTTTATCATTGTCATCTACTGATGGGAGGTGGAAAATCATCAGAGTGAATTCAGCAACTCTTTGCTAGTAGGGACATTGATTCTGAGTGGATTTCTACCCACTTTGGAGTTAGCAGGCCTTCCTGAGAGAAAGAATCAATTAAAGGTCAACTTGTCATCCAAAAGAATCAATGCAGGGAAGTGGATGTAACTCAGTGGTTGAGTACCCAGTACCTCCTAAAAAAAAAAAAAGAAAAAAGAAAAGAAAAGAAAAAGGAATCAACATAGCTGCCCAATATGCCCCAAAATTATTTGGAATAGTCTAGTTCCTGGGAGATGCTAATCCAACATGTAAAGAATGGGTAAATATAAGAGAGACACTTTTAAGCCAAAGTTCTTCTGCTTGACTGGAACCATTGGACACCTTTTCCCTCAGTGGCCTGTGGAATTAAAATTCAGCTGACCAATTCAGCTTTTCCAGTAAGGCAGGCTATTTAACAACACCTTTTAATTGAACTGTGGCTAATGTACATTTAACTCACTGGCTAATCAGTTTGTTCATTTGAGCACATAATCACTGCCAAACACATTAAGTTTCTAATTTAAATTTATCCTCCCATATATATCTTCATTTTCTTATACTGGTTTTTTTCCTTCCTGAATTTGTCAACATTTTCCCTGAAACTCTCCTGTTAAAAACCTGTAGGGTACTAAATAAATTTTTGACCCTTCCTTCCTTCCTTCCCTCCCTCCCTCCCTCCTTCCTTCCTTCCTTCCTTCCCTCCTCTCCTCTCATCTCTTGTTCTTTCTTTTTTACCTTTCTTGCATTGAATTTCCCTTTATTCAGTAAGCAAACATTTATTGAACACCAATCTGATCCCGTATCAGGTTTTTCAGAAAAGATTATTACTCAGCTCCAAGAGCTTAAAGAGTCCTGCAATGAGCTGTATTATGTCTCATGTGAATTCTGGTGCTTACATGGGAAATACCTTAATTAACATCACATTTTTAAAAAATATTAATACATTTCTAAACATTTGTTTTGGAGTTTCACATTAGGCAGTTTTAAATACCGTAAGGTGATCTTTGCACTTTAAAATGGGTCATGTTAAGTCATAAAATATAGTTGTACTTTATTCTTTTTTAGAAAGTGATCAAGAGTTACAATTAGATTAAATCAATTTTATTGAAATATTCATAAAACATGCTTAACATGATATTTTAATGGTTTTTATGATCATTCATTAAGGTTTTTAGAGTGTCCTTTAAGGAAGGGATAGATATTCTTGGCAGCTTGTTCACCATACTTTTATTATTTTCAAATGCTTCTCTTGGAGATACCTGATTAAAGCTAGTCATTTATGGAACAGTTTAATCCAAAGACTTAATGACTTTTGAGCTTGCTCAAAAGCTTTACTATCCCAATTCACTGTCACATATTTGACCTATCAGATTTTCCTTTACATTTTTAAACCAGGAAACAATAATTATAGCTTAGAAAGCAGTATGATGTAGAAGGTAGAAAATAGAAATTTGGCAACTGAAACTCTACCATGCATTAACTATGCATTTCTGTTTCCTCATCTGAAAAGTGGAGATCATAACAATAATATCTGCTTCTCAGATTGTTTGAGTGTAGAGTGAATTAATATGCTGGTTGACTTCTAATATGTAATGCTTGATAGTCATTACCAATGTAAATTGCTGGGCAGAAGGCCTTTTCTCATCATTCCCCACATACTCAATACAGGCTGCTCTCCCCTGTATAGCTCCTGTTCCAGGTAAAAAGAAAAAACAGAGGTGTTGAGTTCATTTTACCCATGGGGAAACTAAGATACAGAGAGTGGTAGCAACTTACCTACTTGAATGAAATGCATTCTCAGGTTCCTGGATCTGGCCTGGGTCCACTAGTTCAATGGTATTCAAATTGTTTGCTTAGATTGTTAGACTAGATTATTATTTCTTTGTATATCTCCATTCTCCAAACACCAAATTAGAGTTTCTGGAGTTGGAGTCTAGGAATCTGTCATTTATATAAAACTTCCCAGGAGATTTTTGCTTCAGGTAAAAGTTTTTTCTTGCCTCAGATCAGTTGTCAAGGATTAGGTGTGTAAAAGTTCATGCAAATTCACCCTCAGATGTTGGTATCCGTTACATTGAGAGTGCCATTTGGAAGTGATTACTGAAAGTAGGTTAATTGAGGTGTGGGGGGATTAATATGAGTCATTAAGACCCAAAGGACTCTGGATTCAGACTGATCACTTCAATCCAAAATCTATTGGTTTTTGGTAGTGAGGTCTTGGCCAAATGACTCAACCTCACTCAACTCTGAATATCTGTGTATTTATCTGTAACATGGAAATACCAAATGACTGAATGAGATAACATATATAAATGAATATTCCAGTGCAGAGTTTAATATAAGCCTATGAGGTAAAACTATTATCTAAAAATACAGACAAAATATTTACATTTAATTAGTCCTCCATTTTCTTTTGCTTTGCATCTGACTCAGATTACCCATAATATTTCATCCTGAAAAAATAAATAATACTGGCAGTCTATTTTCAGCTCTGATGTTTAGTGCTGAGGCCACAGAAACCCCAAATTATTTTCTCAATTATCAGTGTGCTGAAAAGCCATAAATCAGGGAATGGAATTGGAGACAGGTGTGGAAACTGCCCTGCCTGCCATTTACAATCATTCCAGGGACTGAGTCCAGATTTCAGTGGAAAGATAGAAATTAGAAAGCCACAGAGTGACTTTGCTCTCCTGGGGATGCAAGTTCTGCACTGGAGTAGATTTAGTTTGGCTTTAGAATCCCAACTACCAGCCCCCTGGCAAGAATGTCTTGTCTAGGTCAGGACAGGTGGGTTTAAGAAAACCTGGAGTGAAGTGTTAGAAAAGAGAGTGGGAAGCACGCTGTTCAAAATTTACAAGAATTAGGGGAGATGAAGAGAAATAAAAGTATACCAAGAAATGAGTGGTACAAGAGCAGCAGAAGAAACTTTCAGAGAAAGGTTTACTGAGGGAAGAGCTGGTCAATCAACCCACATTTATTTTGACTGATCACCATGTAGACTGAACTTGAGGCTTATGCAAAAGCAGTACAGGAAAGAGAATGTGTTCTGAGGCTGCACTACCCTAGAACCAAGACCTGGCTCCTCTGCTTATGAGGTTTGTGATCATGGGCAAGTTGCTTGCCTCTCTGTGTCTCAGTTTCTCACTCATAAAAGAAAGGTGATAAGGAAAGAGGACTTGGCCCAGTGGTTAGGGCGTCGGTGTACCACATGGGAGGTCCGCGGTTCAAACCCTGGACCTCCTTGACCCATGTGGAGCTGGCCCACGTGCAGTGCTGATGCGCGCAAGGAGTGCCCTGCCACGCAAGGGTGTCCCCACATAGGGGAGCCCCATGAACAAGGAATGTGCCCCATAAGGAGAGCTGCCCAGTGTGAAAGAAAGTGCAGCCTGCCCAGGAATGGCCGCACACACAGAGAGCTGACACAGCAAGATGATGCAACAAAATGAAACACAGATTCCCGTGCCGCTGACAACAACAGAAGCAGACAAAGAAGAACATGGAGCAAATAGACACAGAGAACAGACTGGGGGGCGGGGAGGGAGAGAAATAAATAAAATAAATCTTCAAAAAAAAAAAGGTGATAAATATTAGTACTTCTACATAGGGTTGTTACATGTATTTCATGAGACATTAGTAAATAATAAACACTCAAAAATCTTAGCAATTTTTATGGTTTATATGTTAATGATAAGATTGTGTTTATAAAGGATCATACCTATTTTAATAATATATAAAAAACATAAAATACATACACATTATTATATTAAAAAATAGATACACGAACATACTCTTTGTGCTCTTGTAGTTCTTTATCTTATTTTACTCTTTCTTTCTCTGTGAAGTGGCCTCAATCAGTTATTCCTGTTTCTGGTTATTTCACCATCCTTCCCCCTACCCTAGCAGAAGTCTGGAAGAAACATCCTTTTCTCCAAGGAAGTGGGAGGGCCTGGAGAGATCACTTCCCATTTGTGCCAGGAGATGTAAAACTGACGTCATGTCAGAAAGTGGGAGAAGGCTTCCCAGAGTACGTCAATCCTGAGCTGTGTTTTAAATAAGGAGTAGAAGTTAGCTAAATGTGAATAGCAATGGAAGACTGACTTGGGCCATGGCAGGGGCAATTAGGAAGGAACCATCACTTCAGGAACTGCAAATCATTACAGCTGATACAAATGAGGTACCGTAGGAGGTGAGGCTAGAAAAATAGACAGGGTTCAAATACAGAATCTTATATTAGCCCAGAGAGTTTAACTTTTATCTTCAACTATTAGGAACATTGACCTTTAAAAAAAAAATTTTTTTTTTTTAGGTACGAGGGCCAGGGCTTGAACCCAGGACCTTGTTTGTGGGAAGCCAGTGTTCAACCACTGAGCCATATCTGCTCCCTAAGCACTGAATATTTTAAGGATTAGGGAGATAGACCATGTGAATCTTAGAGCATACCAGCAGTTATTTGGAGTGAATTAGAGACTATCAAACTAGATGTATAAAGACCAGTAGAAAGATTAAGGTGATACCCTACGCCACACTTAATGAGGGCTTGGAGAAGGCCTGTCTTGGCCATGCAGGTGGAGAGGCAGGAAAAAGTTTTGAGAAATATGAGAGATTTCACCCAGTGGACTTCCGTAGAGCTGGATGACTACTGGGTGTTTGGAGTGAGTGAGGAGGAACTGAAATTTCTGATTTGAATGACTCCATGTAGGTGAAGTTGTACTCACTAATATAGGAAATTCAGGAAAAAGAGCAATATCTATTCTGGAATTTGCAAACTGTTCTAACAATTGTCCTTTCTAATATCTTAAAAGCAATGAAAGAATTAGCTAGAAGGCAAGGGTAACAAAAAACATACAGTCTTACAGAGAAGAAGCAAGCAAAGTAGGAAGAAAGCAGAGCAGATAGGTATGGTAGTGAAAGAAAAAAAGAACAGGTCTTGTATTTAATGTGACAACTAGAATTTCCCACAGTTTGCTGTTATTATTGAGAAGCTATATCAGGGATACACTATCCTTGGAAAAGGACAGCTACAAAAAAGCCAGATGGATTATGGAATAATTTGGGGATTTCACAAATAATACTAAAAAATAAATAAATAAACGAAACTCTTGTACTTTTCTCAGAAGCAATGTCCCCGAAGTCAACTCTAGAGAGTCCATTCAAGAGGTCATCATTCACTAATTCCCACGGTCCAGCACACTGCTAATTTGCATATACACTACTTTGACCAGACTCACGTGGGGCAATTCCCTTTTAACCCAGACCCTGTGGTCACAGCTGGCTTCCCTTCAAGGGGGGAGCCAGCGGCAACGTGACCAGGGCCACGCACTGGATGCCTGTTGGGTTTTAGATGCCTGTGATTCCTACAGGGGCTGAATGGATTAGATTCCCTGTGTCATGCAGTCCAAGCAACAGTAAACTGAGACAAGGGAAGCTGAGCTACTCTTTTAGCCGTTATTCTATTTCCTTCAGGTTTAATAAAAAGAAGAGTTGCCCTGGGAAATGGTTCAGAATCTAGCAAATTGAAGGGAAGGGAAAGAAACAGAAAAGTGATTCTCAGAAAGGACCTGACCTTGGCTATTCCTCACTTCCAGAGCTCTTTTCAGTTGTCCTGAGGAGACAGCTGACCTCCCACCTGCCCAAATGAGGCAGGGCATGGGGACAGCACAGTACCAAGATGCTCTAGTGTAGAGATAGCCAACTGATGGCATGAGGATTGAGGAATTCTTGGTATATTGCTCTTCCTCACATGCATCTTTATTTCCTTTTCTTCTCTTTCATGTTTTCTTTCATGTCTTCCCCTTTTTACCTTCACTTTCTTCCTTATTCCTTCCCTTCTTTTCTCTACTTTTCACAACATTTTACCTTTTCTCCCTCTCGTTTCCATTTCTTCCTGCTAGTCTTCCCCTGTTTGCTTTGAATCCTTCTTCCTTTTCTTACCTCTTTTTCCTTCTTCCTTAACTAGAGTAATTAAAAATGCAGACAATGAAGGCAGATTTCTGGGTTTCACTCAAGTTCTACTACTTCTTTGAGGTACGATGTAGGGTAAATTTCTTAACTTTTCCTATAACTGCAATTTCCCCACCTATACTGGAAAGAGGCTAATAACATCTCCTTCAGAGGTTTTCCCTCTGTAATGCATTCAGAATTGGTCTGGCACTTAATAAGCATTTGATAACAGTAAGATACTACTATTAAACTTTAAGTCTACTTTGGAAGCCCAGTGGTCCCACTGGAAATTGTTTACTTCTATAATGTACTTCTATTGATGTGCCTTAGAATTAGAGTAGATTCTGTCCTTTGCTTCCTCAGATTTTACATACTCCACATATATATATCTTTAAAAAGGGATTCTAATTCTAAAAGAACTTCAACTCATCTCACCTAATTTTGCCTCTATTTTATATCACATAAAGAACAAAACACAATATTTTCCTTTCTCAAGTTATAGTGCTATGTGGCATTCAATTGTTGGAGAAGCAAAGCAGGGCATATTAAAACAATGTCACTACTAGGAATATATTCAGAAGAAGTGAAAGAAGGGACATGAACAGATATTTGCACGCTGATGTTCAGAGAGGCATTATATACATATGATTCAGCCATAAAAAGAAATGAAGTCAGGATACATACAACAACATGGATGAAACTTGAGGACATTTTGTTGAGTGAAGGAAGTCATACACAAAAAGACAAATATTGTATGGTCTCACTCATATGAACTAAACACAATGCATACATTCATGGAGTTAAACTCTAGAATATCAGTTACTATGAGGCAGAATGAAGGTTGTGAAGGGGAAGCTGATGCTTAATGTATGCAGAGTCTTTAATAATGTTGATTGTGAATGTGTGAAAATGGATAAAATTGATGGTAACATATTATAATAAGTATAACTAACACTGCAGATTTATAAATGTGATTGTAGCTGAAAGGGGTAGTCTAGATGGAAATGTCAATTGAAAGAAAGCTGTACGATAATCTAGGAACTGCATAACAGTAAATTCAGAGGTGGACGAGGATTATGTTTAACAGTACAAATACAAGAATGTTCTATGAATTAGAACAAATGAATATCACCACAACAGGGTGTTAAGAATATGGTGATATATGGGAAAAATACAACTTAAGGACTATGGTTAACAGTAATATTGTACTATTTTTGCATCAATGGCAGAAAAGTTACTGTATTAATGCTAAGGGTCAACCACAAGGAGTCTAAGGGAATATGGGAGTTTTCCTTTTGGAGTAATGAAAATGTTCTAAAATGGACTGAGGTGATGACAGCACAACTCTGTTACAAAACTGAGAGTCCCTGAATGTACAGTTTGGATGGGTTATACAAGCCATCGTGCCTTATAAAACAGCAAATGCATGGTGAATGAGGGACCATGGTTACAGTACAAATATGCAAAAATTCTCTCATGAACTGTAACAAATTTACAAGACTACTACCTGATGTTAATAATAGAATGGTTTGGAGGAAAAATGCACAATGTAAGTTATGGACTGTGGATAGTAGTAATATCATATTCTATTCAGCACTTGTAACAAATTCTTTCAGCACTTGTAACAAATGTGTCACAGCAATGTAAGGTGGTGGTGGTGGGATGATGTTTGGGAATCCTGTATGTTATGCGTTATTGTTTTAAAAATGCACAAGTTCTCTAATAATAAAAAAAAAACAGGTAAATTGGTTGGTCATCACATAGATTAGTAGCTAAAGCAGGCTCACACTTTGAATTCAGCCTCTACATTAACTAAATGGAATAATTTTCTTTTTATACTCTAATTCTTATTCTACCTAGTCACATAAGCCAATTCATCTAACTGGCTTTTCTCTGATTTTCTGTGCATATGTTTGGCCCGGGCTGATGGATAAAGAACTATTAACATGGAATATCAGGACACAGTCTGAGGCTGTGACCCCTCAATTTTTCTTTTCAGGCTCCTATTATTATGAATGAATTCTCTGAGGCTATACTCCAGTACTCACTGCCCCACTCACAAATAAACAACAACAATATAGTTTATGGTAAAAAGTATGGTTTCCACATTACTTAGACTAAGTTATGCTCTGCTGCAGTAATGAATAACCCCATAAGCAAATGACTTAAATCAACAAAGGTTTATTTTTCATTTATATCATAATCTGAAGTGGGTCAGGATGTCATTCTCCACCTTTTAGCTGCACAGCCTGGAACACATAACATTCACAGTTATTACAGAAGGAGAAGACAGAGGTGGAGAATGTACTCCTGCTCTATTCTTGACCTCATAGGCCTGAAAGCAACACTCTGCTTTCAGTCCACATTTGAGAAGTGATAAGTCTCTGCCATCGCCTCTGAAGGCAAGACTGCCTCGGTTCAAATCCCAGGTCTGCTGCTTAACAGAGGTTTGGCTGTGGCAAATTCCTTAATCTTTCTGTGTTTCAGTTTCCTCATCTGTGAAAGTGAGTGAATGTTTAGGAGTGGCAACGACTGTGTTTGGCATCTATCTCTTAGGACTATTGTAAGAATTAAATGAGTTATTCGTACAAATTGCCCAGGAAAGCACCTGGCAGATAACAAACTAAAAATGTTTTTCAAAACACTGCCTTTCAGGAAAAGGGTCAGCACATATTTGCTACTTATTTCATGGTCAACCATCAAGAAGAAAGAAAGGATGGCTGAAGAAGAGGCTGGGAAAAGAATGCTGCTCACATTTGCTAATAGATGTAACTTGGAATTCCCCAGGAATCCTTGGAAGATGTTATTATATGCATGTATCAACTGCATGATCATCTGTGAGAGTGTGATATAGCTAGAGTATAAGAGAGGAATAATAGCTGTTTTGGGGGCTTGGGAGGTGTAAAAATTTCCTCCAAATAACTTAGGAGAAATTTGAATTCTTTGGTATATTTTTCTCAGAAAACGGTCCAGAGTTTTCATCAGATCCTTGGAAATATCTGTTTCTGAAAAGCATTTAAAATTCTCTGTCCCTAACAATGTCTAAGCACGGCTCTTAACATGTGAAAGGAAGAATTCAGGAAATGGGTTTCTCTAACATAATAGCCAGTATTCTAGCTGCAGATCTGAAAGTACTGTGACCACTTTTCCAAAGGGAGAATCAGCAAAATGGAAGGAAGGTTTTTGAGCAGTTTTGATGGGGATTTTGTCTCCCAGGAAATCGATAGCTCCCTTCCACCTCTTCAGTTTCTCACACTCCCATCTTCTATGGTTAAGAAATTAACTGAAGGTAGAGGAAAGGCTGCTCTGGAAAGTGAAATCTAATCCTTGAAAACTTACTGAGGACCTGAAAGGGAATCACAAATCCTCTTAGCAACGTCTCTGAGGACAACACTGCCCCAACTCTCTGAGTAGAGATGGGGAGAACTGAAGAATATTCAGTATTGGTTTTCTGTATCTTTTCCCAAAATTGGTATGAGATAGTTAAAGGACCAGGTATGAGCCATTCTCTAAAGTTGTCCTAAACCCTACTATTTCTCTTAACATGACCTTATGGATCATTGGTATGTTTACATGCAAATACTTGAGTATGAAATATTTATTTACCCTTATTATTGAGATGCTTGTGTTTCACAGGAAGCATCGGCTTCGAAGTCTATAAAGAACATGGCTGAAACAGGCATGCCTAAGGAAAGAATATTCTGTCCATGGACCATGAGCTAGTAAGTTCACCATATCAAATGCTGATGAAACTGCAGGAAAATGCAACTGTAAAACACACTTGAAAAATGTATTACATAAAATAATTTACTTCTCCTTCAGAATGACTCCCAGATCTCCACATGAGACAGTGGTCTGTACATACAGGTACAATCTGAAGTCAGGACAGTTATAATAGAGCAAGACCGGGAGAATTATACATTTGGATTCTAGAGTCAACTAGAGACAAAACTGTGGGACTGTGTATAACAGAAAGGGACTCCAGGGATATTGAGAGCAAGACTGCTAGAGAGACAAGAAGGGCACACTTAAGAAAACCTACATCTTTAATACAGTGAGACTTGTATACATACAATCCAATGTCTTCGTTTTGCAGCCCAGCATATTGGCTCAAAAGCCACAAAGGTGCTTATGCATGTAACTTTATGGAGGATTGGTGCAGTATGTGCATATGTATGTGTGTGCACTTTAAAGGCAGTAGTTTCAGAAGAATGAGAAGAAAAATACTTCCTAGGCATTCATTAATAATTCGGGTGATATCCTGCACCTCCATTTATAAAACAATACAATAATAAAAACACTGTACAAAACAACATTATAAATAACATAAATGAGACGTTTTCAAGTATTTCACATGCCTTGAAAAGTTCTGAACAATAATTCTAACGTCGGCTATCTTCTTTATTTCCTTTTCCCCCTGTCATTTAGTCTCAAGATCTAGAAAGAAGTGCCTTCAGTCTCTGTTAGTCCTGATGTTTGGGGTGGAATGGGTGCAATTCTACCACAAAAGAGAAAACCCATGAGTGCTTTTTAGTTAGTGAAAACATGTTTCCCCTTTATAAAATATAATCTTTTGCCTGCTATTTGTTTAGGTGTATAGCTGAGAGCCACGATGGGGTGAAGGGAGAGTGAACTAAGGAGCTTCATTTGATGGCTAAAGTTCTCAGGGCAAAAAAAAAATGAGAAGAGCACCTTGAGTAGAAAAGAAGAGAATGAAGGCTAAGAATAGCAACCTTTAAATTCTGTGCCTTCGCTTAGCCAGCTTCTTGTGGTTGATAAAGCTGGCATTTCCTCATTCATCTAAAGCATTCTATCTCCAAAGTCTGTAAACCCCAGTGGCTAAAAATCATGCTCCAAGCACACAGTCAAGAAAGGGAATGCCAGAAGCCAAAAGACTCAAAAGTGTCATTAGCAATAGCCATTAGTAATTAGTCCAGGACAGCTCTGTGTCAATCAGGTATATGATCCTTCAGGATTTTAGTTCCTTAAAATAGTGCTCAACTTGGAGGCTGCCAGTGGTTAAATTAAGCATGAAATCCCTTGGATGCCTCTCCAACAAGACCCATGGAATTTTACAGAACCAATTTCTCACAGATTAGCATTCTTTTCTTAGCCTGCGGGGTGATCAGTTCAAATTGCCCTATTTGACCATACATGTAAGTACATAAGCAGACTCTAGTTATGAGCACCTAGGGTGGTTCCCATCCTCTTTTGCAGAAATATATATTTATATATATATACACACACACATGCACACACACATATATACATATATATGTATACTATATATATGCATACACCCATGTGTACAGATAATAGATCAAACCCATCTAAACATCTAGGGCTTGGAGAAAATGCTGGCTAACAGAATGCATGTGCATATGTGGCTGGCACACAAAGTATATCAATCATCCAACCTGAGGTCAAACTGTGGGGAGGAGAGTCCTGCCAACAGTCTTTAAAAACCAAACCTAAAAGGCCAATATTTGGATACTTGCTCAATGACACCCAAAAAAAAATTGGGGAAATTGGACTGGAATGGAGTCCTGCCCTGATGAATGCCTAAACACCACAGCTAAATCTAATTTCTGCATGGGAGTGACTCACACATACCAGGCAGCATGAAGGCTAGACTACGAAGTGGTTAACGCATTGGCGCTTAATACAGATCAATATTTGGCCTCAAGATTTCCAGAACATAGAGTCTTGGTATTTCAGCCCTTTGGGTGGGAATTAGGCACACTGGGGGACCAGAGGTGCACAGTCTGCAGAACTCTTGGATCCTTTCTGCTTCTCTGACCCACAGCTGGAAGAGTTGGCCAAATCAAGGTAGAATCGGGACTTGAGGAAGCGGCGGTATGAATCCTTCTCCATCAGGTTGTAAATCTTCTTCTGGGCCTCATCAAAGCAGGTTATCGTAGGCTCCAGCATGTTGCGACTTGTCTCCTCCCTGGTGCAAGCATCCAGGTTCACCTGAGGAACAAAAACCATGGCTTCCATTAGCCTATGCTCCTGTTAAGGATGGGAGCCTACATGTTTTACTGAATAATAAGTGACTGTGTACCCCCCATGCCCCAGGAAGGGGAAAAAGCACATTTAGGCCCCCACCCTGGCCCATGTGAGAAAGTGTAACAGGCTCATTCTTCTTCAAGATGGGCAGATCAATTATTTCCACTATCACAAATTGTGGAGGTTTATTAGGAAAAAAATCATTAAGAAGTTCATCTAAGTCATTTCAATGAAGGAGTTTTTTCCCTTATCTGATCTATTTGGGGATTTCAAGATTATAACAACCTCTTATAAAGGCAAAGTCAAATCTTTACCTTTAACTCACATGATCTAAAATCCTATGCCAAGGAATACCATTTCTAGGAAACTTTACCGTAACTAGAGTTCTCTGCCAAGAAAACCTACCTCTTTGGTTGCTTGGACTGAAATGAATTCATTATAGATCTTTTTGGCCTTGGGACTCAGTTTGGAAGGTGATTTGATTTTCTTGTACTCTTCACAGCTAATCCAGAAGTCAATATTCTCCTCACTGTATTCAGATTTCAAGAAAGCTTTGAAAGCTGCCAACCCACCTATAGTACAGGAGAAAGAACCAAGTTGTCATCACACTGTCTGGCCTCCTCAATATTTTATTTCAGATGAAGATAAGATACTTGGGGGTATAAGGCATGGATTGAGGCAATCTCCAATTCTAACCCCCTTCTTTGGGAACACTTGAGATAAGGAACCTAATTTATATTTTATATTTATTAGATTTCAGCTATATCTTGTGATTCCTGCTCCAGGTTTTAAACTTCTTTCAAGAAGTGATTTCAGTAAAAAGCATTTATTTCTGAAGTGCCTATGCACCTATCAATTGCTGAGGTGGGTTTCTGAAAGAGAAACTGAGGTTGATTGTGCAAAGAAATCCCAGTATTTGGAATTTTTTTCTCTGTACCCTTTTCCCTGTTCTCAGTGAAATGATTTTCCACATCACTCCTGTATTAATTTTCTATAGTATATAGATCTAGGGCATGGTAAAATTTTAAATAGTTTGGATATAATTATAAAATGTTCTCTAGATTCTTAAGCTAGAAAGAACCCAAATCTTTTGGCAGTTCCTACAAAATCAAATACAGAATGAGATAACTTATCTTATGCAGAATGCCTTTATCTCCAACCCAGAAAGGAAAAAAAAAAAAGCTGGCAGACTTACATTCATGGCTAATTAAGTTTTCCAGTGATTCACTCCATTTCTTGACTTCCTCTTGGCTCACCCTAGAAACATTACAGAATTTAAAAAAAAAATGATTTAAAGGCCATGATATAAAACTAGAGAAAGCAATCTAAGATCCTGAATAAAATGCAGAGATTTTATTTTTCGTCATTATGATGAGACCTATTGTTGATTAGGGCAGGCTTTTCAAGAAATGTATAGAAATTTAAAATGCAATTATGATCCCCATGAAAACTGGGGCCATCTCAATCCTGATCTGGCTTAACTAGGGGCCTAACCTTCTTTTCTCCTAATAGAACATCTCTGTCATCAGATAGTTAATATGGATCTTAACCAGATCATTTTTTCTTACCTCTGACAAATAACCACTTTGTCCTTCTTGCTGTGGGAAGAATTATGTTCACAGGAATCAGACTTCTGCAGCAGGAAACCTAGACGATGTTTCATATCTTTTGCACTGCACAGAAGAGGAAAGCAGATAATTAATAATGATAACCAGCTCTCTCGAAAAGGCGCCTTGGTGATAGAGCTTGAAGATTCCAACACTAGTAGAGAGGGCAGGGACAATTTATTTAGGGAATGGGGGTTAGAGAAAACTCTATGTTTGCTTCTGCCCATGACTTATGCTCAAACCTGGGGCCAGAGTTCAAACACAGGCTCCTTCCTTGTAACTAGAATTCTGATTCCTTCAATCCACCTCAAGAGTCTTCTATGTGAACCTGTCACATTTGACCCATGGAACACTTTGGGGTCTTCAAAAGAAACATGAATGTTCATTGAGCAATTCTTAGGAATTGGACAGCAATCAGTTACTGCAAACTGTGGCACCTCTTACTGTATGCCACCTTCAGGTATGTGATTGCTGTTTCCATCTGCCTCACTGCTGGCAGAGAGGGAGCTGTAGGAGTGCCTCAGAAAGGTGCTGGTCCCTTCTATTCCAGCCTTGGATGTGGTAGGCCAAGCAAATGGATTTATAGGATATTCATGGATTATATACTAGCAGAGAGAATTGGAAATGGGGTGGAAAGTACAAATGGCAGCTTGCAGGTTTCAAACAGCAAAAACCTGAACTCCTTCAGCCTTACCTCTAGAGCAGGAGTTCTTAACCAGGGGTCCACAGACCCATTTCTGGAGGTCTGTGAGCTTGAACTGAAAAAAAATCAACTTATTATCCTTATTTTCTCTGAACTCCAATGTTGTGTGTCATAAACATATCTGCCACTACATTCTGAGAAGGGGTCCATTTTTCACCTGACTGCCAAAGGAGTCCATGGAACTAAAAAAAGTTAAGAACCCCTGATTTAGAGAATCTCCTGCTGCTGCTGCTTTTCTTTCTGATATCTGCAATATAAAGTACATTTATACCACAGAGGGCATTCAAGGTTCAAAAATAATGAAAAGTAAGCAAAGTCCTTGCTGAAGCTGGCAATTGTTTAATTGGCTCAGAGCTTCCAGCTTACTGTCAGTGTTGAATAGGCATTTAGGGTGCAGGGTTCCTAGCACTAAAGGTGGGCCTTTAAATGAGCTTTTGGTTCAAATCTCTCACTCTTCATTAATTATTCTTGTTTGTATCTCTTTGGTTATAAAAGCCAAAAAATTGTTTTAATAGTGAAGTGTCATTTTAAAAGTATGAATGACTTGATGCTCTTACTTGGAGTGAGAAAAATAAAGCCACAGTGATAAAAAGACATTTAGGATGGCTGTTGACAGACTGGTGGTTTAACTATGTGTGTTTTTCCCAGGAAGTTTTTAATTTCATTATGTTCCTGGACTGCCCTTAACCAGCATGTTTTTGCCCTCACAAGATTGTTTCCATTCCTCTGCATCCCTAACTGGTGCAAAATCCTCCTTCATGATAATGAGATGGCATAATATTGCCATTAAGTTTATGATTTTGATATACTGTATATTATTTAATAAATATATCACACCGGCACCAACATGTCCCCATAAGAATCATGTTTTTTGAACTTCAGTTCAAGCTTGCAGACCCCTGGGTTAAGGGGGCTGTTAAGAACCCCTGCTATAATACAATCCAACCATGAAAATAAAAACCATGTTGGTTTATGTCCTCAGATCACCTGAGTAAGAAAACCTGATTGTCATCCTCAGTTTGCCACCCACCAGCTATATGACCTTGAGCAATTCAGGTCCCTTTTGGAGCCTCTGATACTAACACTAGAATGAAGGTGTTGGATGAAATGATTTACATTTCACCAGTGAGGAAAGTGAGGCCCAGTTCTCCCTGCTGATATGGAGCTCACCTCCCCATTTAGCTTCTTAGCTCCTTGAGAGCAGAGCTCTCTGGTGCAAACTTTCTTCTGTCTCCCAAAATATTTACTAATGGAAGCATGGTGTAATTGGCTCCATTCAGTTCAGGAAAAGAATGATGGAAGTCAGAGGCACTTATTAATAGGTACTCTCTATCAGTCCCTCCTGCTTCACTTTAAAGAAACCATGAATACTTTAATACCACTGAATGATAGATAGAAATATTTTAAGGCTAAACTTCTCATAACACACAAAAGACTGCTATCTGGCATTATTTCCAATTTAAGGTGATCTCTATTTGCAGGGGACAGGGGAGGAGATGGTATACCTTGAGATTGACTTTTCACCTACAAGTGCAAGATTAAGTAATGTAATATGCACTAGTTGTTTTTCTTATTAGCTCATATTTGAGAATTTTTAAAGCATTTGTTTAAACCTTAAAAGAGAAAAAAAAGCTACAAACAGTGAGTAGCTGCATATCTTTATGTTTTGAATCAAGTGACAGTCCACTGAAAAATCAATGTCTTCTGGATGAGACTGCTTTGTTATGCTCAATACTTCCTTTCAATCACCACTCACATAAGACATTTCAAAACTAGAGGTGAAGGCAGGAAGATAAAGGTGTCAAGTTTTAAAACTCATTTTTTATTGTGACATTTGCTTTTAAGAACATAAAAGAGTGTAAGATACTACAGCATCACACAGAAAGCAAAGTGCCTTTCTGGTGACATAGTCTGTTCTCATTCTGGGATATCTTCCCCTAGACAAGATTTGATACAATATCAGAAAGCCCAGAGCTGCAATTCTATGTACCCCAGTGATGCCCAAATAACAATTGTAATCACAGGTAGAGATATTACAGACCATTAAATGTAGTTCAAATACCACACATATTGCTTCTAATTAGACAGCTAATTCGACTATAGGACCTGGCTTAAAAATCAGAACACGTCATGTAAAACAATATCTAGGTACTGAAATTTGGGGAGAATATCTCTTAGTCACAATTTCTAGCTAGTCCTGGAGGAAAGGTAGGAAGTTGATGCTCTACTGACCACATTGTTTCTAATCTCAAAGAATCAGTTAAGTAAGTAGGAGATGTAAAATCTGAGAAAGTCTATCAAAAAGTTGAACACTGTGGCTGAAAATCATCTTACCTCCTCAAGCAAGAAGCTGGCAGACCTGCAAGTCCTTTGCACATCTTGTTTAGTGTAGGATTCGCAAGTCTTGAAAAGAAATGCAGCAGGAGGAGCTGTGGCTTCTGTTTCGGGTGCTCTTTGCCTTTTCTCCTGTAATGATGCTGTCAGAATTGTCTGCGCTTCTCCCTCCCAAGCCTGTAGGGATCTCTTTTATAGCCCAGCCCAGAGTTTCCAGCCAATTGGATAACAGCTGTGTAATACTAACTCCTCTCTGTATCCCTCTGCCTCTGACAGCCTCTGAAAAAGATAAGGAAGGAAGGACTGTGACATTAACAAAGCAAAATGAATAACGTGCAGAAGACCCTCTGGCAAAGTAGACATGCAGAATATAAAAATTTTACCCAATGTCTCAACCAATGTCTGAGGCTTTTAATTTTTAGAAAAGGAGGGGAAAAAAAGAGGTACTCTGCTGGAAAGCATGGGGCTTATTCACTTGTCTATGAAAACAATGTCAGGGAAATCTGCCTCCTAAAAGGAAAGGTGCCAGCAGGAGTCTACGGGCTTAATTTTGAACTGACTCTTAACACACTTCCTCTTTCGGATTAGAAATCTCCTATCAAACACAGTCAAAGATCTGATCTTCAGTCTTCCCAGCAGGGAGTTGGCAGGATCATCTGGTCTCTAAGCAGTGACTTGCAGAACTTGTTGTCACAAGCAAACAGGGACGTGGGGAGGAATAGCTTGTTGGCGGACTTGCCTGGCAGCATCAAAAAAACTAATCTAGGGAAAATACATTAACTACATCTGTAATCAGCCTGAATGTGGAATTCTTTTCTAGAAATCTTACTGAGAAGAGGATTAAGTTGAATATTGACAATCTCTCCTGAACATGCATGTCTCCTACAAAAAGTTGAAAAAAATAAATGAAACCAAACAAACAAAAAGCAACTTGAGGACCAGAGGAGGAAGTACACAAACAAATAAAAACATTCATTTTTTTTTGCAAATGGGTTTAAGTCTTAAGTGATTCTAGGTCTCCAAAATAATATTTCAAAAAGAAAGAGAGAGAGAGAGAATAAGTAGGCAGAAAAATATGTAGCTTTTCTTATACATCACAAGGCTTCAGATGAACATAAGAATATTTGGTCCTACAGGTGCTTCTGAATAACTGGGCAATTAGTATATTTCACATACTACAATGGTGGACTACATACTTTAAAAAATCATGCAGGTGTTTGACATCATATAATCATAGCTCATATTTCTGCATCAGAACTTCTACATGTAAACAAAGCTGTGAATAGGAGGAAGAAATTAATTGCTATGTATTATCAGAACAGTTTGGATTTTAAAAGCGAATAGATTATTGATCATACAACATAGTGGGCTGTACTTGAAGTATTCAAAGCAGGGGCATCAAATGATTTATGTGGGGAAGATGAGAATGGGTGGGTTCCAGTAAGATGCAAAGGTACACCAGAATATAGAGGGGGAAGTAATTAGAGGCAGTGCTTTATTATGTGTGCCCCTGAACAGGTTCCCATCCCATCTTAGCCCAAGACTAGAAGAGTAAGGGGATGGGAGAGAAATGGAAGGGGTTTGAGGGACCATTATCTTCAGAAGATGCCTTTAAGCTCTATCTTTTTTCCATGAAGGCAGAAACTCATTTATTAGATTACCTACTGGGCTAATGAACAAACGAAATTTCTTGGTGAGGCTGGCAGCTCTTCTTGGTGGTATGGTGGGAGGGACTGCATGTGCAACAGGCAAGGAAGGTAGACTCTGGGAGATGAATCAGTTACAACTAGCATCAAAGAAGAGAGGCTAATTAAACAGGAGAAGAGTTCACCCAAAGATGGATCAGGGTCTTCCTTGCTTACACATACACCCCAAAGAATGATCACTCAAAATAATGGGATTTTAGGAACATGGAAAAAGACCAAAAAAGATTTAATGATGCTTTAAGTTGCATAATATGAATTTTATATTTTGGATCTAGACCAAACAGAGTCCTGATTTGTCATGAATAACTCTAATAGATTAGCTTAACAGGACTTTAAAGATGATCTAGTCCAATATACTTGTTTTGCCATAGAGGAAATAGAAGACCAGATATGGGAAGTGATTTGCCAAGGCCAAGATTCTCACTTAGGGAGATGAGTCTGATATATATAGCATCACCTACCTGATGGAGGATTGACCTCTTCCCTCCCCTCTGCCTCAGATAACCCTTCCCATAACACCCTGGAATCACACCAAGCTTTGGCTGCTATAACCTTGAGTGCATCCTGTCCAGAATACATCTTGTTTTGAGAAAAGAGCACACATTCTCCCAATATTTGCAAATAAATCCCTGGCATTTAGCCACCTTTATTCCTCAACCATATACAAGTTGTACAACAGTTGCCATAGATGTGGATATACTCAAATGATCTTTAAGTTCCCCTAATAAATGCTTTTGGACTGAGTATCTGGCTTTTAGTGTCTTTCTTCAAAATTGTAGAGTGGTTTGGTGCAGTCTTGGCCAGGTTTTCTTCAATTTTTTATTTTAAGAAATTCCTGCTGCTGGTTCAATGGAACTCAATAACTCCAGGTTTCTTGACATTAGATTATGTGGACTTTCCACAGTGCTATCCCATCATCCAACAAACTTATCAAATAAGATAAACTGTGTAAACAGAGGTATTTATAAACTGTAAAACTATACAAATTTTTTATTAGATTAACACAGTAGACAAAAAACCCTAATATTAGTATGATACATTTGATTTAAGGAAGACTCATTCTGCCCAATTTTCTCTTGCTTCATGGAAGCAGAAGCCACTGCAGAACTCACTGCTCTGGTTTTCCATTAAAGGCAAGTCTTTTACTTTGCTTTGTTTAGGCTCTTCATATCCATTCACTTCTCTTTTTTGCTTCATTAGAGAAGTTGTGGGTTTACAGAAAAATTGTGCATGATATACAGGATTTCCATATACCACTCTATAATTAACATCTTACATTGGTATGGAACATTACTACTGATGAAAGAACATTTCGATAATTGTGCTAGTAACTACAGTCCATGTTTTAATTTAGGGTTAACTACTTGTGTTTTGCAGTTCTGTGGATTTTTAAAAATTTTCATTCTGTTATCATATATGAAACCTAATATTTTCCTCTTTTAACAACATTCAGATACATGTTTTAGTGTTGTTAATTATGTTCGCAATGCTGTGCTACCATCACCACCATCCATTACCAAAACATTTCCATCATTCCAAATAGGAACCCTATACATTTTAAGCCTTAACTTGCCATTCTCTATCCCCACCCCATCCCCTGGTAACCTATATTCAAGATTCTGACTCTTTGAGTTTGCTTATTCTAATTATTTCTTATCAGTGATATCGTGTGATACTTGTCCTTTTTTATCTGGTTTATTTCACTCAACATAATGTCTTCAAGTTTCATCCATGCTGTCACATATCTCAGGATTTCATTCCTTTTTATGGCTGAATAATATTCCATTATGTGTATATTCCACATTCTCATTATCCATTCAACAGTTGATGGATAGTCAGGTCACTTCCATCTTTTGGCAATTGTGAATAATGCCATTATGAACATCAATGTGTAAATATCTGTTTAAAACACTGCTTTCAGTTCTTTTAGGTATATACCTAGTAGTGGGGTTGCCAGGTCATATGATAGTTCTATACTTAGCTTTTTGAGGAAATGCCAAACTGTCTTCCATAGTGCTGCACCATTTTAGATTGCCACCAACAATGAATGAGTGTTTCTACTTCTCTGCATCCTCTCCAACACTTATTTTTTTCTTCTTCTTCTTTTTTTGTAAATAACAATCATTCTAATGGATATAAAATGGTATCTCATTGTGGTTTTGGTTTGCATTTCCCTGATGGCTAATAATGTTGAGCATCTTTTCATGTTCTTTCTGGCCATTTTTATATCTTATTTCTTTGGAGAGATGTCTATTCAAGTCTTTTGCCCATGCTTCAATAGGATTGTTTATCTTTTTGTTTTTAAATTGAAGAATTTCTTATGTATTCTGGATTACCAAACTTTTATCATTTACTTCTTTACACTATGAAATTTTGGTGTTTTTTTTTTTTTTTTTTGGAGTTTTTAATACTTGAAAAGTGTTTGAAATAGCCTCTTGTAAGTTGGGCTCATTTTTCATTATGAAACTTGTTGATTGTTTTTGAGGAGGTGTGGACTGGTGCAACATGATAACATGACATGTTAGAGATTCTCAATCTCTAACATGCACAAACCATTAAATTCTATTATTCTATAATATGTCATTCCTAGATGATTCTGGTGATATAGAATATTCTTCTCAAAAGGCCTCATTTTATTTATTTATTTGCTTATTTATTTGAAACCCATCTATTGAACACTTACTCTGTGCCATGTACTATTTGAAAAACTGAGGACACTGTAGTCAACAAGTAGACAAGGTCCCCACTCTTGTTCAGTTTTCATTATGGTGGAAAAGTCAAAAAATACACAAACAAATAAATAAGGTAATTCTTAAATTTGACTTGTACCATGAAAAAAATAAGCAGGTGATGCGACAGAGACTAACTGGATAGAGAAAGCCTCACTTAGCCAAGGTGGTTAGGAAAGATCTCTTTGAAAAGGTTGTGCATGGAATGTGATGAGATAGATGAAAAGGAACACACTAAGCAAAAAGCTTTGGAAATAGTAATCACAAATACAGGTAAGCACAAGTGGAAATGTTCCTTATTTAAATTGGGAAAGAAGAGAAGGAGTCAGTTTGGTTGGAGAACTGTGAACAAGGAGAGTGTAGTATGAAATGGAGAGGGAAAAGTAGAGGCCAGACCCTGCAAGGACTTGGAGGTCATGGTCAAGATCTGGAAGTTGTTCCGAGTCTGTGGACATCCACTGCATGCTTGAAACAGAGGAAGGATAAGATCTGACCCCTCTTGCTATTGTGAGAGAATGGATGGGGTGCAGTCCAGCATGGAAGCAGGGAGAGATAGTTAGCAATTTGATTCCCAAATACTTATTAGACACTATTTTAGTTTGCCAAAGGATTGCTGATGCAAAGTATCAGAAATGTGTTGGCTTTTATAACAGGGATTTATTTGGGTAAAAGCTTACAGTTCCAAGGCCATGAAATGTCTGAATTAAGGCATTAGCAGAGAGGCTTTCTCACAAAAGTCAGCTTGCCAGTGAAGCAAGGTGGCCATCGATCTCTGTCAAGGTCTCTGCCTTCCCCTCTAGAATCTTTCATCAACCAGAGCTCAGCTGAGGACAACCAGGCATAGGGCTTGTGTCTTTCCAGGTCTCTGCTCTCAGTCTTGGGTTATCTGCTTTTCCCCCAAGTTTAGCTGCAAACTATCACACATATAGCTCATCTCTCCCTGGGCTTCAGCTCTTTGAGCCTCTCGGGGGCTTTTCTCCTTGCAGCTCAGCTGTGGGCAAAACTGGAGTCCTTTTTTCACATTGTAGGATAAACATGGCTGCTTCCTTTATCTGTGTTTATGTGTGTGTCTCTCTCTGTCTCCGTTTTTATCAGAGCTAGCAATATGATGGAGACTCACGTGATCATACCTCACTGACATTGTCTAGTCAAAAGGAATGGATTAGTTCTTTTCTGGAGATTCATAAAAGAACTTCAAAGTGTCACAGACATAATGTGCTAGACATTCTTCTAGGCCCTAGTGGCCCAAATATGAAACAGAAATGACCTGAACTCTCCATGAACTCACACTCTAATGGAGAAGATTCTTCAATAACTGGAAAATTCTGGATCAAGCATCATAGTTTAAACTTGTACATATAAAATTAGAGGAAAGCACAGAGGATGAAGAATGAACTCAATCTTTGGAATTTGTAGTCTTTTTCACAAGGGAGACCTTTAAGGGATGAAAAGAGACTTGGTAGGGGTAGAAAGAAGAGAAAAGCATTACAATAGCTAATACAATAATAACAATTAATTTAATGGGCACTAATTGTGTAAGATACTGTTTTTAAGCACGTCATATTAATTAGCTCGGTCTTTACAATCCACTCTGAAGAATAATCCCTGGTGTACAGATGAAACATCAAGGGATTGCTTGAAGTTACACACCTATAAAGTGGTGGTAATAAGATCTCAAGTCAAGCAGTCTGACTCTAGGATGTTTACTATTAACCTCCAAGGTATTACTATAAAGAAGGAGTTCTTAACAAGGGGTGTGAACTTGAATTGAAATTCAAAAAACATTATTCTTCTGGGGGCGTGTTGGTGTGGGTATGATATATTTATTAAATAATACACAGTATAATGTGGCTTATTAAGGGGTCCATGGCAACAAAAAAGGTTAAGAACCCCTGCTATAAAGGATGAAAAAAAGTGGACTTTTGAGAGACCTTAGAGGTGTTTAATTATAGATTTTGGAAAGGAGAGAGAAATGAGCCTGCATGGATACTCTGAGACCTGATTGCAAAAAGTATTTCTTATCATACTAAAGATTAAAATTTACCCTGTACTTTGTAGGCAAGGTATTTAAGCAAGTCATACTACTATTCTAAAAAGAAAATTTGAGAGGTACTGTAGGGGAATAGATTGGACAGGAGAGAAACTGCCAAAAATTTCAAGGCTATTGCAATAGTCCATGTGAAAGATGATAAAAAATAATACCTTATAAGATTGTTGTGAGGTAATACATATAAAAGAGCTACTGATACTGTACAATGGCAAACATCTGGAAGGTACTGTTGATTGATAACAATGCTATAGAAGAAGGTTCCTACAGAGGAGCTTTAAGCTACATAGCAGGATGTGAGCTGTGTGTGAAATTTCTAATTTCATCAGCCTTGGTTTAGGAAGAACAAAAGAAACATTGCTCAAGCATTTACAGGACCTAATACAAGGAAATAAACCATTGTGGAAGGTCATGGATTCTTTACTTCTGGCAGGATTTGAAAAGGGGCACGGTTCCTCTCCTTGGAGAGGAAGTGGGCCAGGTTCAGCCTTAGGCAGTATTTGCACCATCTCAGATTACAATTTCCTTTCAGCTGTTAGAAGCTTGCCTCTCCCTTTATTGTTTACTACAATGGGCTGGATGTCAGTGACAGTTCACAGTTATTGATTTTTAAGTCTAAAGAGCAAACATGCACAGGTGCAGGATGCTGTATACCAGGAAGATCAAAGGGGATTTTCCCAGTATTTCTTGCTTTCAGGAAATGTGTTCTACTCTTTTCACCAAGTTCTCTGAGCACAGGCAGTAAATCAGAGCAAGTAACCCTGACACCTGACAGCACCAGGTGATGCAACACTCAATTTCCCTGGAGGGGTTGTATCACACTTAATTAGTGGGGCTAGGGGTGGGGGGAGATAGGGGTTGGGGAGGGAAAACCTTTCTTTCCCAAGAATTAGAAAAACCAAATATCTCCATTGCCAAAATTTAGCCTTCTGTAGAGATTCACCTGAGTTAAAAACAGCAATTTCACAAGAGTTCATTTATTGCAACATGGAAAGAGAAACAGCCTGGTGTCATGGAAAGAGGATGGACTTTAGTCAGGCAGACTTGGATTCTAATTTTTTGTCCTCCACATATTGGCTGGTGACCTTGGTAAGCTAGGGTAATTTTTCTGACTTCTAGCTTCCTGATGTATAAAATGGGCATATAGTAAATTATCTAGTAGCAGACATTCAACAGTGTTAAAAGTTATTAAAATTATGTGGTATAATGTATGCAAATGTTATCAAGTACCTTTGTGGCACTCAACAATTATAGCTATTATTATTATTAGGTATCTACTATAAAATTCCATATGGAGCATCATCATCTCATTATCATCATCATTTCTCCCTTAAAAAAATCAGCCCTTGGAAGTAGATGTGGCTCAAGTGATAAGGCTTCTGCCTGCCATATGGGAGGGCCCAGGTTTGATCCCTGGGGCCTCCTGGTGAAAAAGAAGAGAAAGCGTGGCTGTGTGGCAAGCTGAGTGACCATGTGGTGAACCAAGTGCCCACATGGTGAGCCAAGTGCCCGCACAGTGAGCAGAGTGCCCATGTGGATGCCTGCATGGCGAGCTGAGTGAGTGTCCATGCATGTGTCCACGTGGTGAACCAAGTGCCTGTGTGAGTGCCTGCATGGTGAGCCAGTGCCCACACATCAAGCTGGTGCCCACATGGTGAGCCGAGTGCCTGCGCAGCAAGCCGAGTGCCTGCGCGGTGAGCCAGTGCTCGCACTACTGAGTCACACAGCAAGATGCTGAAGCAACAAAAGAGAGACAAAGGGGAGAGTCACAAAGAAGTGCAGCAGAGACCAGGAACTGAGATGGTGCAGCCAACAGGGAACCTCTGTCCACATCAGAGGTCCCCAGGATCAAACCCCGGTGAATCTTAGAGGAGAAAGATGAGAAGACAAAAAGAGAAATAGATACAGAAGATCACACAGTGAATGGACACAGACAGCAAAAAAGCAGGGTGGGGGAGGGGACGGGGAAGAAAACAAAAATCAGCCCTTGCCTTCAAATTAAAATTTAAACTCCTTAGCATGACACTTCAGCACTTTACTAACTTGACCCCAGCCCAATTCCTTATCCTTCTCTTCCATTTGATTCCTCATCATATTCTATCCTAGATTACTAAATATTCCCCAACAACGATCTATTTTTCTGACTCTGTGCCTTGTCTAATGCTGTGCCATCCACCTAAAATGTCCTTCTTACAGTACTGTGCCTGTCAAACCCTCTTTTCCTCTGCTCCTAATCATAATCAAATATTATCTTTTTTTGTACTTTCCTAGCATGGTACTTGAACCTCTATTTAACTCCACTTTAAATCTGACTGTCTTTCCTTTACTAGTATGGTTCAAGTCAACAAATGTTTATGTTGAGCATCTTCTCTGTGTCTGAGAAGGTGCTCATTCTGTAGATAGTCATCCAACAAATATATATATTGACATTCACTGTATGCCAGGTACTATGATAGAAACTGACCTATACTCTTTGATCTTATATTCTGGTGGGGAGTTGGTAAAAAAATAAGATACATAGGTAAAGATATAAAATGTCTTAATCGTGATAAGTACTTTGAAGGAAAAGAAAAGGATAAGGAGATTTACTCCAGATGAGCAAGCAAAGCAGCCTTGAGGATGGAGACTGCTAGCTAATGCAAGCAAAGAGATATTTTATGCAGAAGAAGTTCTATTCTCTGAGGTTGAAAAAGGGAGAAGTAGCAGGAAATAAGGCTAAGGGCCTGTGGACCTTTTATACATAGGTAGGAGTGCCATTTGCTGCATTTTATGATTACATTTCAAGGTTCTCTAGCTGTTTCATGGAAAATAGACTGCAGGGTCAAGAGGTGGCTGTATAGAAAACTAGAGTTATGGTCTAGATAAGGGATGGTAGGGCGTTTGGACCAGAGAAGAGAATAAGACCCAATCCCTAGCCTTGAAGAGCTTGTGTTCTGATGGTAGAGAAAGTTCTAAACAATGAAATCAGCAAAATGTCAACCATTCAAAGAAAGAAAATCATGAGGTGAACCTCATGGATGTGAACTAAGTCTTGAAAATATGTAGTTTAGTGTAGCTATTATAACAAATTCCCACTCAGTTGACCTCTACTACTGCCCTGATGTTAATCCTTCAGCTTTGCTTTTTAAGGGTAAGGCAGGGTTCTGTACACCAAGAACATGCTGATGATGTTTCCCAAGCATAGGGATTTCTCAGAGATGATTCATAGTGGGGTGAAGGAAGAAGGACAAGCAGTAAGCCAGGATGAAGTACATTGATCTTAAATCCAGGCAGGCACACACAGAAAAATAGGACAAGAAAGTGAAAAGAGAGAAAGGAAACAGTATGGCGACTTGAGCAAAACACACATACCTAACCTTTTGTGACATGCACAACACGACACAACTTCCAAAGCTCTGACAGACCCACTAAAGTCCAGCTCAAGACCTTCCTTTGCCATAAGCCTACCCTGAATGTTCCAGTGAAAAGTATACCTTTCCTTCTAACCATTGTACTCCCCAATAAGAAATATACTGTTTTGGTTTATGTTTTTAGATCTTGTCTTTCCAACAAAGCTGTGAATTCTCTAAGTGCTTTATGCATCTTTTGAATAATACTAAACTCCTAGCAAGGTCTCAATGATGATTGTCTTGGGGCATCTTTAGCAGTGGCAGCACCACCTAAGTGGGTGTCCAGCCTCCCTAGGTAGCTAATTTGAGGTGTATCTCTCCTGCAAATGTTGCCATCTCTGCTATCTCTGTTATAAAACCAAATTAAGTTTTTCAATCATTAGACCCCATAGGTTTTACAAGGCTTATAAGTTGTGTTTTAGTTATACTAGCAGGATTTGGGAAACTTCAAATGTCAAATGATTTCGATGATTTAGATGAGGATGATATTAATAGTAATAATAATAAAAGCCTTGGCTATGTGGAAATATGTGTGGTTGAAAAACAGGAAATCTATGTTTTATTTATCTATGGCTGGAAAATGGAAGACTGTATTGCATGATAGCTAAGTTCTTTTCTACATCAACATACTTTAAAGCAAAAATGAAACCTGAAACTGTGAGAGTTAAGAATTGAAAAATAATTATCATTACTGAAAGACTATATAAACACTTTTTCTTACTTTTCTAGTATATTCAGAATAGCTGAAAGTTAATACCTGAAATTACTAAAACTGACCTTTTCTTTGTTTATGGTTATTTCAAGACTAGGCTCACCCTTGTGTACACATGCCATTGTGATGGTAATGGTAACCACTCTATCCTGTTTGAATCCATAAAAACTCCTGCTCCTCTGGTTTGGGGAAGGCAGATTTGAGACACCCCGTCTCCTGTCGTTCCACTCATGTTAATAAATCTGATTTCTCTCATGACCATCCTGGTGTGAACTCAATTCATCTGCTCCAGGCAAGAACTCAGAGGGACTCCTGCGGGGCTTTCCTTCAACTGACAGTGTACCAAAATGCCCTATCCAGCTTAAAGTAGAGAACCAGGCTGACCTCTGAAGCTGGCCTTAAAAATCTGACTCTCCAATAGATAAGGAAGAGACCTTATAAAGTATGAACAACGTTTTACTCTGAATCCATCCCATCCTATCAATATATTTCTTACAGTGTTTCCTTAATTCCTCCATCAATTCTGATTTGCATTTTCTTGGTTGATATTTCAGTATTTCTCACATTTAATTCAATATCTAAATTTGAACATATCCTCCACTCTGCTTCTGCTACATAATCTAAGTTTAGGGTTTTGGTCATGCTCTTTCAGTATTTCCACCATTGGACCATCTCCCAGGCTTGAAGTTCTGGAGCTGTCAGCAGCTAATAAGAGCTAATCTCTAAGGAGCATTTCACATGTTTTAAAATACTACCCTCATTACTAGTTTAAGGGTTAGGTATCATTATTTTCCTATTTTACAAATGAGGAACCTGAGGTACAAAGAAGTTAACCTGATCAAGAATTTAATTGCCTGGTCTTTGTCCCCAGATCCTGGGAAAGATCCTCTAAATCTTTGGAATTTCTCTTGATAAGAGTGTCTGTTTTTTTCATGGTGGGCTAGACCACACAAAATAGTTTATGCTAGTCAGATGACTCAGGGTTGGAGCTCTGACCCCTACCACCCAATCTCCAGGAAGGAGAGGGGGGCTGGAGATTGAGTTCAACCACCTGGAATTAATTCCATCAGTCATGCCTACATAATGAAACCCTAGTACAAGCTGTGGACATGCAAAGTTCAGAGAGCTTCCATGATGGAAAATGTGCACTGATGTGCTTGCAAAGTGATGCATTCTGACTCTACTGCTCTACTGGAGAGGACATGGGAGCTTTGCATTTGAGATCCACCCAGAACTCACCTTATGCATCTCTTCTTTTGACTTCTGATTTCTACCCTTTTTTTTTTTTTTTTTTTTTTGCTAAATCTTAAGTATGACATGTTCCTGAGTTTTGTGAGTCATTCTAGTGAATTATTGAAATTGAGGCAGTGGTGGGAACCCCCAAATTTGTAGCCAGTTGATCAGAAGTGTGGGTAGCCTGGGCATCCCCAAACTTGGGGCTAGTGTCTGAAGTAAGGACAGTCTTATAGAAGATTATGCCCTTACCCTGTGGAGTCTGGCCTAACTCCTGAAGAGCGCAAGTTGGTATGGCCATGAAACCAAAAAACAGACTTGGCATTTAGTCAGGCATAAGATTTATTGTGACTTATGGTCAGGGAAGGCTGTCTGATGGCGGCAGTTCAGAGAATGATGACAGTACTCCACAAAGAGACAGGGAAATAAGGGGTGATATAAGGGGTTTCAGAACAAGGACATTCCATAGGGTATGGAAATAGAATTCCTGATAAGGTCCTGTGACAGCACACATGGGGTCTGGTGATGTTTTCACTATGCTCATAGGAAGAACATTTGCCAAGGACATTTACTACTTTGGTAAGATGAGAGCTTATGATACCATCTATGCATTCTCTTTCCTCTCTGGAGGGTTGTTAACCTTTAACTTATGTCTACATTGTGGAGGCTTGCTGAGGACTTGGGGGTGGCCCTGTATCCTCACAATCCACCCCCATATAGCAGTCTACATTGACCATAAGACAAGTACTGTATCCACATTTCACAGCAACTGTATAAAAGACAACAGCTAAAGCCTTTTGTGTCTTTCAGTGACAACTGCAGTTCCACCTGGCACAAAAACAGTCAAGGGGTAAAACCACCAGGGGGTGTGCTTTACTCTACATTTAGCCTTGATATTTATATTAGTCAGCCAAAAGGGGTGCTGATACAAAGTACCAAAAATCTGTCAGTTTTTGTAAATGGAATGTTTTGGGTAAAAGCTTACAGTTACAGGCCCTAAGGAGAACAACTCAAGGTTACTTCTTCACCCAAACTCTGTTAACACATGTTGAAGCAAAATGGAGGGTGACATCTGCAAGGGTTCAGCTTTCTTCTTCCCTCTTAAGGTTCCATAGGTCCAGCTTCTTCTGATCTCAGCTGTAGTCTGTAATAGGGCTTGTCTCTCTTCGCAGAGATCATTTTATTCTGGACTCAGCTGCTCTGTTCTCCTCACAAGGTTTGTTGTTAACTGTCAGGCAAATGGCTCATTTCTCTTCCCTGGGCCTCTGCTGTGTCTATGGAGCTATCTGTCTCCTCTGTGTATCTTCTCTGTGTATCCACTTCTGTGTAAGAGTCTGTTTAATAGGCCCACTAAAGGGGTGGGGACTCAATCCTGCATACCCTAATGACATGGTAAAATCCAAGCCCTAATCTTGATTTAATCAAGTAAATGTAATGCCTTTGAATTTAAATTAAAGGGTATCATGTCCAGAGAAACAGATCTGTTTACAATGATAATCAATTTCTCTTTTTGAAATTCATAAATAATATCAAACCACCACAATAGCAAAATCACACAACTCAGGGGTAACCACCCCACATCATGGATTCCCTCTTGCCATTCCATTCAGACAGAGGCAATGCTATCTAGGCGGACAGACTCATCTGTTAACCATCCCAAACAATTATATACAGCATATCCTAATAAATGCCTAGGCATATTCACCCTATTTTCTTATAAAGGAAAAAAATATGATTATGAGTCTTATTGAAAAATGGCAACTGACTGTGAATCTCAGTCTCAAATGTGCAGGTCTTGCTACTAACTCATCAATGGGTCATATTCTACCATGCCCGCAAGTTGTTCCATGCTGTCCAATTTTCAGGAGTTATGGTCCAAGGAAAGCCCATGGTACCAAAAGAGGGTAAGTCTGCACAAACCCAATGTTGCATTTAATTGTGGGCATGGGTTACTGCTGAAGCTCACTGTAGAAAGGTATTTGGTAGGACACAATGGGCAAAAAGAAACATGTTTATGGGGAACAATAAGGGGCAGATCATGCTGGTCTAACAGTACCAGCAACATTTCCATTAGTAAGATAACAAAGTACCAGGTAGGGGTGTCTTATGAGGAGGCTTCCAATACCATATATTTTCCTTCTAAATTCTCTGAGTTTTGCACAGTGACATCAAAAACTACTTTAGGCATAAGGAGAGCCCACATAGATACCTATAGGGCCCCAGCTATTTGCTGTCCTGATTAGTTGACTTTCTACCTTCACCCATCAGGTTTCAGAGAACCAATGGGAAGGCCTTTCTGCTTGGAGTTATCCAGGACTCCTTTTGAGTTTGGGACTCTCGAACTGGACCTCAACTGACCAGGGTCTTTGGCAGGCTTTATTCTGACCAACTACCTTCCTTGTTTCCTAGACCAACCTACCTCAGTGCTCCCCTCAGAGAATTTACACCCTTATTATTAAGGGGGAGCAAAAAGGTGATGGCCATTCTTCTGTAACTGCTTCCTGCTGGTTAGGGGCAGTAACTCCCTGCCTAATAGGATGTGAAACTCTCTGGCTATTCTACTGAGGTGCAGGGAAAGCAGGTCTGGTACTGTGGTTGGAACTGGATGAAATCATTGTATGACTGATACCTTGTTCTGGAAGGTGTTGATTCTGGAAGAAATAAATTTGTTTAGAATTTTGAAGATACATGGTGCTACTAAAATGACAAAGAAATTAGTGGTATGTGGCCCCAAAAATGGGACTAGCCATGACATATTGGACCATGGGAATAAGGAAGTCCAGGTGCCTCCAGAGGCTACTGTAGCAGTTTGATATAGTTATGAATTCTAAAAATAGATAAGGGATTATGTTTGTAAACTGGTCTGTGCCTGGGCATGATAAAATTATGATTAGGGCTTTGATTGGGACACATCAGTAGGGTATTGAATCCCTGACTCTTGGTGGGTGGGGACTCACAGATAAAAGGTATGTCAAGGGAAGCCTTGCCATGTTGGAGCTATTTGATGCTGGAAGTTTTTGATGTTGGAGTTTGATGCTGAAATCTTCAGCTGGAGCCCCAGGAAGTAAGCACACAGAGGAAAGAGAAGCAAACCCTGGGAAGAGAGGAACCCTGAGCCTGAAGAGAAACAAGCCCTGGGAAGAGAGGAACCTTGAGCCTGGAAAGAAGCAAGACCCAGAAAGAGAGGAACCCAGGAAGCCTGAACCCTCCAGGCACTGGCAGCCATCTTGCTCCAACACATGGAAATAGACGTTGGTGACGGAAGTAGCCTACTCTTTATGACCTGGTATCTGTACGCTCCTACCCCAAATAAATACTCTTTATGAAAGCCAACAGGCTGCTGGTATTTTGCATCAGCACTGCTTTGGCTGACTAACACAGCTACATCTTCCCAAAGCTCATGGGCTTGATCCTGTAAGTTTCAAGTGCTGTCTAGGAAACTGCCACCTCCAGTTCCCACAGTGGTGATTATGCCTAGAACAGCTAGGAGAGGTATGAGGAGAGGCACTGCCCTATACATAAATTCACAAAGACAGTATAGACAACAATAAGATAAGCACTTAAGAGAGCCATTCTTTTATCTTTTAGGTACATTCATTAATTGCTTAGAAAATGAATTAAGTTTATCAGGACTTTTAACATATTCAATATCCCTCTGCATATGATCTAGAATAGAAAGGATATCATTATATTCATCAGGCATATAGGTACAGTACTTAATATTAGTTGGTGCACAAGTTCCTCTTTGAGCTACAGTTAATAGATCTAACCTCCAGGTGTGCAATACCATACATGTTATCTCTCCATGGGAGCAGGCCATTATTCCAGTTGTGTTTGTTTAAGTTCTACTCACAGTACTCTGGTAATCATTGCTCCTCTTGATATGCCCTTCACACAGCCAGTGTGCTGCAGCACCATTGACCCTAAAGAGAAGCTAGGGAGGTAGGCGCTAGTATTTCACTGGCCTGGTACACAGCCCCTTTCAGCACTACGAAACCAAGCCAGTCTGGAGGCAATGTCCATTGTACATCTGTACATCTTGAGCCATTGCTGGCTGCCGCAGGAGTCTGAAAATGCAATGTACTCTCCATCCACTTCAGGAGCCATGTCCAGAGATGTGGTAGATCCTTTTATTATTTTAGGATCATAGTGACCAGCCTAGCCAATAACTCAAATGAAGAGGCACTATGCAGGGTACTGGAGGCCTGTTTTGAATGTAAGAGAGAGTTTGACAATACTGAAATCTATCTCTTATTACACACTTTCTAAATACTTCCAATGTAGTTGATAACATATTAAATGAACTTAACTACTTTTAGTACTTTACCTTTTACTTCTACACCTTTACCATGATTATGTTAATTAGCAGGTATTTTACTGTAATACTATAGGAAAAGCTACTTTTTCCATAATTTTATGAAAATCTAAGATTCCCAATGTTTATTTGCCAGCCAAAGGGGTGCTGATACAAAGTACTAGAAATCTGTTGGCTTTCCTAAAGGGTATTTATTTGGAGTAAAGGCTTACAGATACAAGGCCCTGAAGAGTCCAACTCAAGGTACCATATGAGGTACTTTCTCACCCAAGTCAGTTGCCATGTGTTGAAGCAATATGGCAGACAATCTCTGTGAGCATTCAGCCTTCCTCTCTGTCAGGTACAGGCTGGCACAGGGCTTGTTTCTTTCTGTGATCAGCTACAAACTCTCAGGTGAATGGCTAATCTCTTTTCCCAGGGCTGCAGGATCAAAGTTCTCTCCTCTACCATGTTTACAGAGCTCTCTCTCTTCCTGTGTATCTTCTTCTGCGTCTTCTTGAGTGAGTGCCCATTTATATCAGCCCACCAAGGATACAGAAACTGGGGAGGAGAATCAGTCCTGCATGCCCTAATGATGTGGTCAAATCAAAGCCTTAATGTTAACACAATTTAATCTGATACAATCAAAAGGTATCACATCCAGAGGAACAGACCAATTTACAAACATAATCCTCATGTTTTTTTGAGGTTCATAAATAATCTCAAACTGCCACACAATGGAATCAAGATTATCTTCTCCCTACCACCACTTTTATATGCTGATTGTGGTGGCCTCTGACAGGTTTCCCTGTTAGGAAGTAACTTTTTATTATCGACATCAATTCTTGTTTCTAATAATGGCTTCCTAGAATTAGCCATTTAAACATTTCAGTTTAGAAAATGTTACTACAAACTTTCCATAACTATCCATATCCACATAAACTATGGTTACTTCATCTCAAGACAAATTTCACCTTTGCAAAACATAGTCCCTTACTTAATGCTACCTTCTATAATACTTTCTACAGTTTTCCATACTCATTCAAGAGTTGTCTTACATATTTCTGCCCTGATTTTATAAAAACCAGCCATCTTATCTTAGGACAAAACACATTCCCTTAAACAAACATGAAAATTTAGTCAGCATAGACTATGAATTCACTTCCATAAACTTATTACTTCTTTCTATAACCACTTAAATCTCATATCCCGCATTCTGTTCTGTGAAGAAAAAAATAAAACTATTCATTCCAATTTAGGCAAAACAATTTTTTAAAAAGAGGTTTGTAAAAATTTAATTAGCCAAAAATTTACAATTTTCATCTTAAAGATTCAATATATATAAAGCTAATTTATTTTATTTGTATCCTATAAACCTAGGGAGATTACACTCAAGCTAAATAAAACTGAAACCATTATAGTTTATACAAGAAATGTTTTTTTTTTTTTTCCTTCCTTCACAGGAGGCTAAAACCTCTTTCTCCTTTAATAAAATTCTAAAATTGTGAATAACTTTAAAAGCATACTGACTACCAAGTTCTGGAATATATTACAATTTAATTAATCATAATTTAGGAAAAAAATTTTTCCATAGCTTTCAAGAACCTTTTCCTTACTTACTGAAATTTGGCCTTTAGATCATTACTGTCTTCTCAAAGCTGTTAAAATTTAATTGGGGAGTTACAGGACAGACTTACAAAACAAGGTTTATTCTGTAATATCCCCTCATGCTTATCATTTTAATTTCCAGGCCTAGTAGACAGAGTCCTAGGCTAAACTCACATCTCCCCTATCTTTCCACACCCAGCACATTCCCTTAGTGTTCTCAAATAGTTTTAATAAGTCACTAGAATTCAGTCAAGATTAGGAGAAGACCCTGGGGCATGATAGGTCATAGACATATCCTGGGAGAATTCAAGATAAACATTTTAGTTTCTTTCCTTTAAATAGTTTCTTCATTCAGATTTTATGTGATGTTTTATCCTGTTTGGCTTCTCTAATTTGGGCTTCAGGAGTACTCATTTACCTGTATAAGCACACATTTAATTTTAAGCAATTTGAATAGAGCTCTTTTATGAATTTTCATTTGTTAATTTAATATTACCATTTGGAGGTGGGAAAATAAACACCGAACAGACACACAAAAAAGAGTTAAGACTCAAACAGAAACAAAACTCATAATATGACTCATAATTCTCACTCTTTGGTATGGCTGTGTCCATGCTCTCCATCATTTCATACCTCTGATTTTCAATGCTTTAAGATCTCCTCTGGAATCAGTGTTGCCTGTAAGTTTCATTCTTGGACACACTTTTATTAGTAACCAGCAACCAGTTAGGAATACTTGAGCAGTACAAATGGAGTTAAGCACTAATTTAGGAGTTTAGACAGACATTTAACATTTATATACTCTAGATTACTCTTCAGGAGTACACTTAGACAAACTCAAAGTTCAGGAGTAAGCTATTGATTCAAAACTGAAAGTCATTTTTAACACCTTGACAAAAATTCTGATCAAAATTTTTAGAGGTTTACAATAATTAACAAGTTGTAGCTCAGTTTCCCCTGATATGCATTGGGAAAAGGCAAACCCTTGTCTCCTATGTCTGAGAGCATGGCAGGCACTTTCCCACAGGTTAAACAAAGAAACCTCATAGAGATAGGAATAGAGGGATATGAAGAGCTTTACTACCTCTACCTGCATATCAGAGGGAAACAGAGATGGAAACCTTCACTATTTACATATCCTTTAATCTCTGCAGATGAAAAGAAACATCTGCTCCTGCAGCATTCCAAGAAGCCATAAACTCCCTCAACCCCCTCCCACTACCTCACTCGGACCCTCAACCCCCCTCCCTCTAACTATCATTTCCCCCCCTAGGAAAGTTCTGTATAAATTTAGGTCCCCCCCTTCCAGCAGTGGGCTGAAGTCTCTTTTCAGACCCCCACCATGTTGATGGGGGGAAGCTGAAGTCTGTTCTTCAGATCCCCTCCATTGGGAGAGCTTCTCAATAAATACATTTTCTGCCTGTGGTCAGTCAGTCTCCGTGTCTCAGTGAACACCATTTTTCTCCAACAAAAATAAAGTGTGAAATAAATGTCAAAATAACATACCATTAACCTTCCAATTTACATGGTTTTGCAGTATAACTGACCATCAACTAGGCACAGGAGATCAGTTAAGGAGTCTTTCCTCTCTGCCTGTTTAGAATTTATCCCTTTCTAACTTTAACTTACATTCTAAATAGCACACAGAGGCCTTTGCCAGTTGCTCTGCCTCAGTAGCCACCAGCAAGGTTACCTAACAGAGGCCAAGCTATGGCTGCCACCATCTGGTGGTCTCCCTTTTCCTTATTTAAGTGCAGATGCTTTGCTACAGTACAGTCAGCATGCCTGCTAGGGTTTTTAGGGCACCCCCGTATTCTCTTGGTGGTCCCCGCTTATCCAGGAGGGCAGCCACCCCTCCCTCACATCAATATTATAGGCCAACTCAGAATTTCCCCCACAGATTCTCCCTTCCCAGAACTCATGGTCCTTTAGACTCTTGGCTGTGGCTTGCCAATTGTTATAGCTCAACTCCTGAAGGGCATGAGTTGGTGCAGCCATTAAACTAAAGAATATAGCTGGCATTTTATCAGGCATAAGCTTTATTGGGACTTATGGACAGAAGAGGCTCTCTGATGAAAGTGATTCAGAGATTGAAGTTAGCTCTCAGCAAAGAGACTGGCAAATGAGGGGTGATATAAGGGGTTCCAGAACAAGGGCATTACGTAGGATATGAGAACAGAGTTCCTGCTAAGGTCTCATGACAGCACACATGGGTTCTGGTGATGTTTTTACTACTCTTGTAGGAAGGTATATACCGAGGAGGTTTACTGCTTTGGGAAATTTATAGTTTATGATACCATCTATGCATTCTCTCCCCTTTAGGGACGTTTATTAATCTTTAGCTAATGTCTAGGTCATTCAGGTGGCTACATGCTGAAGACTTGGGCTGGGGCCCTGGGTGCCTACAAGTACAAGCATTTCCTTGTAGTTGGTGACTGGAAGCTATTGAAGTTACCTGTAGTTACACAGTATAAAAATGGAATGGTAAATGACTTTACCAATCACCTTGATTTGCTTGAGCTTCTTTTTATTCAGGGAAATGATAAAGAAGAAAAGGAGACCAACTGAGCTAAGCTGACATATCAATGACACTTTGTATTAGTAACAAAACAAAAACCCCTGCCCCTGTGAGGAAAGAAAACTGTGACCAACAGGTCAAGGCTGGTGATAAAGAGTCTGCTAATAGCCACAAGATGTCCCAGAACTGCAGAAACATCCTGCTCTGGCAGTTTACTGATTAACTGAGGAATCACTGCCCAAAGACACTCCACCCGGATTAACCCATTCACCCCTCACTCCCTATCCCTCTTCATTTTTAACAGCCTTATAAGCTGCTTCTATAGCTTAACCCTTTGAGCAGCAGAAACCCCTTTTTGGTACTGTTCCGTGTACATGCTGGTCTTTCTCAACAAAACTCCCTTCTTGCTTTAAAGGTCTCCCAGTTCTTTCTTTCATCAACAACAGCTAGTAAATAATAGGACATTAATTGAAGCCCAGACTATTGAGCTCCAGAGGCCATACCTTAAACCCCTATGTAATACTACCTCTCCTGCTGGTCATGCTTCTCTGCCTGAACATAATGAGATATCAGATTTTTCTTATTTCATGTAATAGTTTGTTCTAATGATATTTAGCATATAGGCATTGATTTCTTCCTTTTAGATATTAAATAAAACAAATGGCTGCCTGCATTGAGCATTGCTGGAGGATTCTCTTTCAGAGAAAGGATTTTCCATTAGGCAAAAACATTTGACCTGCAAGGGCATTCAGAGAAAATGGAACAATGGAACATAGCCCTCAGAACTGCAGATAAGGAACACCAGGTGATAAGCCAGTTCAGGTTTAGTAGAGCTAGTTTATCAGAAAGGAGAAGCATACCGTAGTAATTAATAGTATATCTGTCCTCCATTTTGTAAGACATGTCTATGTAAAATGGAAATATAATGTCAGCCAATCAGAACCTTTCCTGGTTTGCTTCTGCATGTGCCATATATAATCTTCCCCTTTCCACTTCCTGGGGAAGCTCCTTTTCATATGTGGTCTGGATGCTGCCCATGAATTGTAAACTCTCAGATAAACTACCATATTTAATATCTTGTTTATTATTTTAACATATGAAAGCAAGATAATGGAGTCAACATTTATCAGGTCAGTGAATTAATTTCCCAAGTCCTCTTATTTTAATCTTCAATTTTCAATTGGCACTGATCTAACTAAAAAATCAAAGTGGACAGAAGATGAAAAGGGAAGACAATTCTACAAGTCTTGTACATTCATTCCTCCAGTAGATAAATTCCTCTGAATGTAAACCTCATTTTGAAAGCTGTGTGTTTTTAGTTTATAATTAATCATTTGGCTTAGCAATTAAGATATGAGGAACTATTTATATTCATGTCTATAAAGAAAGTCCATTTTTAAAGAAATGCTGAAAGAAAATTCTAAAAAGAGAACTGTTAGAGGTTTGCAATAATTAACAAGCTGTAGCTCAGTTTTCCCTGACATGCACTGGGGAAAGGCTAACCCCATCCCCCATCAGCCTGCATGTCTAAGGGCACAACACTTCCCCACAGGTTAAACAAAGAAACCACATAGAGACAGGAGTAAAGGGAAATGGAAACCTTCCTTACCTGCATATCAGAGGGAGATAAAATTCCTACAGATCAAAGAAACATCTGCTCCTTCAGCATGCCAAGAAACCATAAATCCCTTACTCACTATCTTCTAGTCACTATCAGGGAAAATTTTCACCTCTAGGGCTTCCTATTGACCCCTGCACCTCACTCAGGCCCTCAGCCCCCTCCCACCAACTATCATTTCCCCACCTAGGAAAGTTCTGTATAAATTCAAATCACCCCCTTCCAGGAGTGGGCTGAAGTCTGTTCTTCAGACCCTCTCTGTTGGGAGAGCTTCCCAATAAATTCTTTTTCTGCCTGTGGTCAATCAGTCTCCGTATCCCAGTGAATGCCATTTTTCTCCAACAAGAACTAATCTGAGGAGGGCTTAAATTCTACCCATTACTGTTGGGCTCATCCCTGTTAAAGAGTTGCAAGATGCAGCTTCGCAATTCTTCCAGGAGTTCTGAATGAGGCTCATGTGTAAACAAGTAATCATATTTGCCTTTATCAAATTGCCCCCCCTTTTAAGTGGTTGAAATGTCCTGGTGTTGACCTAGAAATATGATAAGGTTGTCCCCCAATCTTTAGCCCTTGTCCTTTGATTGATTTTGCAGGAGTGTTGATGGGTTTCTGTTGAGTCATACAGATGGTCTCAGCCATTTCCTCTTAAAATAACCCTTCCATTTCTGCAACACTTCACAGTTTGTGAAGCACTTTCCTCTGCATTATCTAATTTGCCTTTCACATCAACCCACTATGTCCAAAATTGAAATAATTTTCCTATCTCAAAGCCATTCCACCTTCAGTGTTCTTTATTCCCATAAATCCACCCCCTATAAATGTTTTTCACTCTGTTCTTCATCTCCATCCTTAACTTCCGTATATGACACCAGGAACTATACATCCTCATTTTTTAAAAAGTGAGAATATTTCTATTTCAAATAAAGTCTTTGTGCAGAACATTAGTATAAGGTAGAGTGAAGTGAAGCAGCTGGAGGGGAGGAATGAGGACTTTCCAACCCCTCAGGGCACTGCCTGAATCTCCATGCCCATTCATTTACGTATTGTCTATTTCTGCTTTCATGCGACTATGACAAGAGTTGAATAATTGCAGCAATGATTATATGGTTCACAAAGGTGAAAATATTTATCACTAATCTTTTACAGAAAAATTTTGATGATCCTTGCCTTACAATATAGCAATAATATCCTAAATGGACATTCTTATGACTTCTTTTCTCTCTAATTTGTTTAAAATCTACTGCCATACTCAGTCTTAAAAACTTGTTAATATCATTTAGGAAAGATTATCCAAAACAAGACTTTCAAGTACCTTTTTTTTCTTTTTTTACATTAATACCTTCATAGACATTCTGAACTATTTTTCTCTCTAAATAGTCCATACTTCCTTATACCCAAGCCATTGTTATCCAGGAAAAGTTTTCTCCCTTCTAACTTTCCAGGTCCAGGGCTATGTAACCTTCAAACTTGATCTCCTTCAGGAAATATTTTATGAGTTCTTAGTTGAAAGTGACCATCTTCTTCTGATTTTCCAAAACACTTTTATTTCTACTTATCTGGTAGCATCAAGCCACTTCTGAAATAAATTTTAAATATATATGTATATATATATATACATATATCTGTACACACACACATACTTGCATTCTTTCTTTTAGTATTCCATAAATTGATAAGATGCTGATCCCACTTCATCTTTGTGGAACTGTAGTACTAGAAAAATCCAGTATCACTTAAATATTGAGGCTTTGTACTGAACTTTTGTAATCAAAGTTTAAGCTTTCTGTAGATGACTTTATATTATTAAAAAAAAAAAAGTTAATATCTGAAATTGTTGAAACCGGCTGAATTTAGCCTAGACCTACTATTATTATGGTCTTTCTAAACAGGTCTCATTTCTGTTTGTGGTTATGCAAAACTCAACCTCACCCTTATGTATAACCATTCTACCCACCTTTTAGATATCCATATGGAACACCTTGTGACTGATCTCTAGTCTGTACTTTCCTATCTCAGAATCTAGAACTCTGATAATGATTACAACCTCGTAATTCACCCTGGTTTGGAACCCACCTCACCATGTTCAACTCCTGAATGTTTATTAATGAAGGAACCTGTGTCCAGCTCTGCCCTAAATATTCATTAGCATCCTGATGGTATAAAATATAAGAATTTTTGCAGTTCAGAGAGGCTGATTTGAGATTGTACATCTCCTGTCTCCCACCAGTGAATAAATCCTCTTTTCTTCCTAGCCTAGATCAGTGTGTCTATCTGTTCTGCCATGCCGAGCAAATGAACCCAGCTGAGGACCCCTCTTGCTCCTCTTCAGAGCCCACTGGTTTTGAGACAGGTTAGTATAGTGAAAGGGGGAAAGTGGCTGAGGTTGGCAGAACACATAGCTGACAAACCATGTGACTGTAAGACTCCACCCAGAAACCTCCTGAGAGATCTCACAAGACCCCAGCCTTGAGAATCTCATTTGGAATAAGAGGGAAAGCCCTGGATACCCTCAAAAGGCCTCTTCATAGGCCCCCGAGAACTGACAAGTGGGGCAACCAATCAGAATAGCAAATAGCAGGGGACCTACCCCTAAATTATGAAGGGGGAGGAGGAAAGACTTTAAAAAGTCCTCATCTGGGCCCATAGCAAAATTTACCCCGAAGTATGCTCACACTATCCATGCCTTGGGCCATGTACTTCTCTCATTTTCTTGTTTCTTAATAAACTCTTTATCCCCTTGCCAGCCCTATGGCAAGCCCTTAAATTATTTTATGCAACAGAAGCTAAAAACTAAGAAGTTCAGAAACCAGGGCCATCTGGTAACAGTTTCTAGTATATGTCTTGTATTTAGCAACATCCAGATAAATAGTTGTTGGATGAATAAACCTGTGATTCACAAAGTAAAATTATTTCACCATACATTTTATAGAATGAGAAATCTAAGGAATAAAACATGTATCGGTCAGCATAAACTAAGTTATGCTGTAGTAACATATATTCTCCCAAATCTCAGTGTTCTTGAAAGAACAACGACTTACTTCTTGCTCATGCCACAGGCCCTTTTGCATCAATTGCCGCTGTGTTCATTGTCGTCTTCTCTCTAAGACCCAGGCTGATGGAACACCCTGTCTGGAGCATTGCTGGTCTTCATGTCAGAGGAAGAGGAGAAAACATAGCAAACTATCCACTATCTTTGAAAGCTCTGCTTGGAAGGGACCTACACTAGGTCTGCTTATATTTCACTGGCTAAAGCAAATCACACAGCCATGCTTGATGTCAAAGGAGCAAGTAAGTATAACCTCCATGAAGCGGCAGGAAATATTTTTGAATAATAATGAAGTCAGCCACCAGGGAGTTAAATTACTTTGAAGGAAACCCTGCAAGGGTCCCTCTGGGTTCTTGCCCAGAGCAGATGAATTGGAGTCCAGACCAAGGTGGTTAAAAGAGAAAGCAAGTTTATTAACACCAGCAGGAGGACAGTTTTTTTTTTTTATTAGATTCAGACAAAGTGAGGGGGCAAGAGAGATGTCAGTGGTGGGCCTACATTCAAATTATGTCTTGGAAAGAGGCCCAATAGTAAGGACAGCTGAGTATCGTCATCAGAGGAGGGAAGAGGGAAGGCTTTTAGTTGCCTGCCCAAGCTTAGCACCATAACTTCCTGTTTCAGAGTTTTACATTCATCAGAGATCAAGGCATCTAGGAAGAGGGGATACAAAGGGGGGCGGGGATGAGTTACAAGGTTTTTCTTATCAGGAAAGCATGGAGTGGTTTCCATTTCAATAGAAAGTGCTTTATGCAAAAGTAAAATCACTCTGGAATATTCACCACAATAGCAGGTCTTAATTTTTATAGAAGGGTTTGGTTGTCTATCCAGTTTCAATAAATTGAGGTATTAACTTTTGGCAATTCTGTAATATACTAGAAAAGTAAGAAAAGAGCATCTATATAAAGAATCATTTGTTCACCCTTAATCCTCCATTAGAGTTTCAGTCTTCATTTTCACTTCAAAACAAGCTAGGCACTTACATTTATGGAGGACAGGACTGTCCCAGTAAAGACCCTTGTGTTCCCAGACTGGGTTTTTTTTCGTTTGTTTTTTAAAGATTTATTTATTTCTCTCCCCTCCCCCGCCCCCACCCTGACTGTCTGTTCTCTGTGTCTATTTGCTGGGTCTTCTTCTTTGTCCGCTTCTGTTGTCAGTGACAACAGGAATCTGTGTTTCCTTTTGTTGTGTCATCTTGTTGTGTCAGCTCTCCGTGTGTGCGGCACCATTCCTGGGCAGGCTGCACTTTCTTTCGCACTGGGCGGCTCTCCTTTCAGGGTGCACTCTTTGCGCATAGGGCTCCCCTACGTGGGGGACACCCCTGCGTGGCAGGGCACTCCTTGCGCGCATCAGCACTGCGCATGGGCCAGCTCCACACGGGTCAAAGAGGCCCAGGGTTTGAACCGTGGACCTCCCATGTGGTAGACGGACACCCTATCCACTGGGCCAAGTCCGCCACCACAGACTGGGTTTTAATTGCTGTGGTTCAGCTTTTCCGAGATCACACAACTAACAAGTAACAGATAGGGACTTGAAAGGAAATCATTCGAAATCATTTGATTTCTAAGTCCATTTTATTTTTTCCATTTCATTACATAGCATACTTACTATCAGAGGGAATAAATCAATGACTATAGCAGCAACTATACTATGACCACTTGAACTGACATAACAGCCAAGAATGGGTATAGAACAAATGAGATCATGAATTTTTTAAGTCAATTTTTTTAGTATATCCATACTGAAGAATCAATTATTGTGGCTATATATGGAAATGCAGGAAGTGACAGCTTCTACTATTGCTGATTGCCTGAAGAGGATGCTGGAAGCAGTGAGAACACAGTAAACTGAATAAAGTTCCAGCCACGTCACTTGTACTCCAAATACCATTACCAGTGTTCTGGAATAGAAAAGATTGACAAAGCTTTATAACACAAGGATTAGAGAGACATATAAGGCTCTAGGGAAACCTTCCTTCTGTATGTCTCTTTATATTTATTCATTTTCCTATTAACTGCAAAATTATTTAAATTCAGATTATAGGAGCAGAGCAGACTTCTGATTGTGTCTATGGACAACAGTTACTGAACTTCTACTATGTACCAGCCACTATTCTGGGTCCAGGGGATTTCTGACCTCATGGAAATTATCATCAAGTACAAAATGCAGATATTACTTAACACATCATTACTAGGTTATAGAAAACCAAAAAAAAAAAAAGGGGGGGGGGGCGGGGGTGTAATGGATTCTATTGGTTCCCTGGCAAGATTCTCTTTGATCGCTTTCACAGTTTCTGTGAGCTTCTCCCTACTCCTTACGGCCTTTGCTTGCAGTGGTCTACAGCTGACATTCTGGAGCTTGAGTCCCAGGCTGCTAAAGCAGCTTTGCCTGCAAAAACAGGCAGTGCGAATATCCTAGTGCTTGTGTCCTTACCTAGTGCCCAGTAGGAGAGACTGAAAACCCAGCTCCCTTGTCTTAAGGAGAACAATGTCAGAAGCAAATTTATACTAATATGGCCTATGCATGAATTCAAACTTATCTAAGTCTGTATCCAAGTTTGCCTAGTTTCCGGAAAGCCAATTAAGTGATTTAGGCTCTATAGGCTTTGAATATTCAGGAAAGATGAAGACTGAATGTGTATTCAAACTTACATCCAGATGGAATGTGGGCGATATATTAATTCACGCTTACCTGTATGTGGGTGGTATGTTAATCCAAGCCTCCCTGGTATCCAAACAAACCTTTAAAGTCTAAGAAGCTAACAAAGGAAGTCCTTTTTGCATCAAAGCGCCTCTTGACCACCACTCCTAAATCCTCTGTATAAAAAGGACCTGGAAATTTTGCTCGGGGCTCAGCCTTTGGGCAGAAGTCCGCAGGGCCTGGCCGGCTATTAATAAACCTTCCTTCTCAGAAAAGTCTCACATCCTAGCCCTCAATACCACAATCACTGGACCTTCTTGACTGCTACAACAATACTACAGAGCTCCCCTGATCTCAGGCCCACCTTTGCTGAAATTGTTCCTTTGTACCTCAAAAACAGCAACCATAGAGGGCATATATTTTTCGTTTTACTTTGTATTTGGAAATAATTTCAGATTTACAGAACAGTTGTCAAAACAATACAAATCTCTATGTAGTTCTTCAGACACCTAGGTTCACCAATTTTAATGTTACCATCTTTACCATATTATACTCTATATCTGTCTATCTATCTATCTTCCTGTCTATTTTCTGAGCATTCTGAACATTTGAAAGCAGTTACATGTATCATACTCCTAAAATACTCCTAGAGCATGGACAGTTTCCACAAACAAGGATATTCACTTATATAACTACATTAAGTACAGTTATCAAGTTTAAGAAATTCAACTTAATTCTATATTCTGAATTTTCTTATGTCCTCATAATTTTCCTTTGAGTCTTTTCTCCTCCATTCTTAGATCTCATCCAGGATCATGTATTGCATTTAGCTGTCTTTATCTTTTTAGTTTATCTTCTTTTTTTTTTGTAGAAAAATTTTTTCAATTTGTAGTAACATACATGCAACATAATCTTACCATCCCACCCCCTCCCAAGCATACCATTCAGTAGGATTCAACAGGTTTCCAATATTGCAGTATCCTCACTGCCATTTATTACTAGAATTTTTCCTTCACCCCAGACAGAAACCCTGCACTCAGTTTGATTTTAGATTAACTCCCCATTGCCCATACCACCGCTGCCCCCCCTCCCCCAGTAACTTGTACTCTACTTTCTATCTCTATGAGTTCATGTATTCTCTGATATATTCTTTGTGGTTACCATGGGGCTTAATATGCTATAAATCTATAGCAGTCTCACTTGCTTTGATACCAACTTGAATTCAATAGCATACATAAACTAAGCTCCTATATTCCTTTGTCCCCCCACCTATATGTAGTTCTGGTTATCTAGTTACATATTTATACATGAGTCTGAAATCATTGATGTATTTGCCTTTTAGATGCTGTAAGAAGCAAAAAGTGGACATACAAACCAAAATCACAATTATACTGGTATTTGTATTTACTCATGTCATTATCTTACCAGAGATCTTTATTTTTCCATGCTTCAGTCAGTTCTCCAGTGTTCTTTCCTTTCAACCTGCAGAACTTCCTTTAGCATTTCTTGTAGGGCAGCTTAGAGGTGACAACCTCCCTCTTCTTTTGTTTTTCTGGGAATATTGTAATCCCTCCCTCATTTTTAAAGACCATTTGGCAGATATAGAGTTCTTGGTTGGCAATATTTTGCTTTTAGCTCTTTAAATATGTCACCACCAAATAGATTAAGCTAGACATGCATGACCCCAGTTGTGCATGAGGTTTTCTCTGCTCCCTCTGGAATTGGGACCAGAGACCCACATGGTAGGAAGGCATGTTGTCCTAGTAAGGGAGTGAGGGAGAGGCCAGCCAAGGTTCCAGGAGACTCATCACTTTTAAGTGGTCTTTTATTTTTTTAAATTTGACACTTGCCCTATTACTGCAGTTCTGTAATTATTTCCTGGAACTTTGAGAATGCTGTTTCTCCAGTTCTTGCTGATTGTTCAAAGCTTCTGTGGGGTAACAGAGCCCCTGAAACCTCTCACTCAATCATATTATTGGGGCAGGTGTCTTCATGGAGCATAATTGACCAAGGGTCCCAGTTCCTGCTCTCTGGAACCCATGGTTAAGTTTGGATGGCAGTACCCTTTACTGACATGGAACACAAAGTGAGAAGCTAGTCTGAGATCACCTACAAAACAGTCACATTGCATCAGAATTTACCATTGTACAATTTAGCCAAATTCAATTCAATACCTTTATAGTGCAGGCTATACAGATGAGCAAATTTCAGTCTTTGTCTTCCAAGGCATTTTGCAATCTTGTAACAGGAAAAAATTACAATTAAGGAAATGCCAGAAGAGTGTCACAAGAGAAGTACAAAATACTAATGGGGTCCAAAAGAAAGGGAAGGAGAGAGATTGATATTGTATCCAACTTGAAGAAACAAGAAAGAATTTATAGAAAATGTGTCATTTGAAGTAGACCTTGAAGTATGACAGAATTTCAATAATTCCCAGGGTTCTCTTTGGTGCTGCTTTCACATACTCACTGAAAATCTAAGAAATCATTAAAAATTAATTCCAGTCTTAAATACGATCCAGTTCATAACCAAAAGCTGCACTTATTAAATTCCTCCTTCCTCTCCTATCTATTTGTCTTACAACATCTTAAACAGCTTTGGATTTTCCTCTATTTCATTCACACCTTCTCCCAGAAACTGAGTTGTCAGTAGCCTTATTTTTTCCTTCTTCTTCTTTTTCCAGTTGAGTCACTTGTTATGTGGTCATGCCTTTTGAAAACCAGAGAACTACCATGGCTAGGTCAGAATTTTTCTCAAAAGCTAGTATTTGGGGAAGGGGCAGATGGGATGGCTCACCTGTTAAAAATTCTTTTCCCTGTGCCAATAAAATAGAGTTGGCAATGGTCATGGCAGATGGAGTTCCGTACCATGTCAGTTGGCCCTACTTTGGAGTTTGTGTTTCTGTGTGATGGAGCTGGACTCAGATGTGATCTTTGTCCACAAGCCTCTCCTGTTACTTTTACAGGAACTGTAGTTGATGCTGGGGTTTAATGTATACCCAGGGGACCTGAATCTCTGGACTGACCATGTAATAGCCAGGCCCTGAGCCTCAACAGACTTGCAACTCCTACACTCTGGTTTATTGGACTTACCCCACTCATCTAACATGGAGGTGAAGAAGGTCAACCACCACACCAGGGAGCCAAGAGTGCCTACAACTGAAAGCAGGAGAATTTCACCTAGCATCAATGTGGAATCTAAGCTCCCTCTTGATATAGATGTGGAGTGGACACAATCATTCTAAGGTCCACAGGATAGATGAATAGAGTATAGATTAGAGTGGATTTACTGATATTCTACTCATGAACTATTGTGATTAGTAATCAAAGAAAATGTGGCATTGGTGTGGAGAAAGTGGCCATGGTGGCTGCTGGGGGTAGGGAGTGGGAGGAAGAGATGAGATGTGGGGGCGTTTTCGGGACTTGGAGTTGTCTTGGGTGGTGCTGCTGGGATAGTTACCGGACATTGTATGTCCTCCCATGGCCCACTGGGTGGACTGTGGGAGAGTGTGGGCTATGATGTGAACCACTGACTGTGAGGTGCAGCGGTGCTCAGAGATGTACTCACCAAGTGCAATGAATGTCTCATGGTGATTGAGGAGGTTGTTGTTGTGGGGGGAGGAGTGAGGTGAAGGGGATGGGGGGTATATGGGGACTTCATATTTTTTTAATGTAACATTAAAAAAATAAATAAGGACAAAAAAATAGAGTTGGCAGCATGGAGGTCTGTGTTCTCAGAAGATTAATTGGAAGCTGGGTGGTTATAGAATGAAAAAAGACTGACTATATCTCAGGACACACTGCATAGTTTTGTTTTCTAAGGTCTCAGAAGGTGTAACTATGAGGGGTATAGGAACTGTATTATTTGTATTTAGGAAAGAAGCAGGAATAGTGTACTTACTGAATTGGAGGCAAAAAGGGCACAGGTAAACGTAGAATTATTAAATTCTATGTACTTTTTTTTGTAGTACTGAAACACTATTCAACTTTCGGGAGAAAAAGGTAATTCAGAAGGTAAAATATTTACATTAGAGATTTATTTTTTAAACTTTCCAGAGCAGATCTGAAATCAATACCATTTGGCCCAATCTCTATCTCCAAGCACTTACCCTCACCTCCCAAGGACCCTACTGCATTGATGAATGCAAGTTAATGTTTATGCCGATGGTCCTACAAGCTGCTAATGTTGTAGAATTTGAGAGAAGTTCAATTACTTGAGTATAGAGAGGCCAGGACTCAGGAATGATTTTGAGAAGGAAAAATGGTTTATTGACGGCCAGCCGCCGGACTCGGGAACTTTCTGTTTGAATCCCGAGCCCCGAATAAGATTTTTTAGTCCCTTTTATACAGAGAGGAAAGGCCAAATGGTCCTTTTGTTTCAGTTTTCAATAGGCTTGAATTAGCGTATATTTCCACATTTTAGTAGGCTTTTAGCATGGACCTCAGGCATTCGATAAGCTTTTAGCATATTTGCTTTGCATTTCCCCTGAATACTTAAAGTTTATAGACCTTGCATTGTTAAACTGTTTCCTGCTCACCAAGGGCAGGACTGCAACCTTTCATCATCCCACACCCACAAGTCACAGTTTAGGTTATCTCTGAAGAGACAAAGAGCCTGCCACCCATAGCCCACATCACTAAGACCCCCCCTTAAAGAACAAAGAGCTTAAGAAAGCTCTTTGGCAATAAAACTAAGCTAAGATGCTCTTCATTTTAAATGTCAGGTAACTGGAAAATGATGCTGTCATTATTATTAACTACATTTTTAAATCTAATTAAGTGAAAAGTACTATACTAAGTGTCATGGCTGATGTGAAGACAAAGAAGAAAGGCTCCCTAGTTAAAAAATAGGCATGTATACAAATACTGATATAGAAGGAAAGAGAGGAAAGAAGACACACTCCTCAATGTGGATGCAAATAATAGTAAATGGCTCATTTGGAATATTGTGGCTATTTTGATTTTCAATGTTCAATTCTATCACAAAGTTAATATCCAACCCAAACTGAGAGGTAGAAGAGTTATTAATTTGTTTTTTTTTTTTTTCTTATCATTTTTACCTCTTGTCTTACTGTCCTGTTGTGCTAGATATAAGGAAGGATGGAATGAGAAAGTATTGACAATGGAGAATTCCCTGCTCCCTCTTTATTCCAGGCTCTACTTTTATTTCATTTTTTCCTCGGCTAACCTGGATCCCTGTCTTACTCCCTCTGTGCCTTTTTTCCTTCATGAAGAAAACAGATGGGTTTGCTGCTGAAGATCTTTGAAAAGGTAAGTCTATGGTTACTTGACTACTTGTCCAAGAAAGCAACCTTGGGCTTCTTCTCGTTCTATATGAAATCTTACTCTCTAGTTCAGAAAAGTAATGAAAGATTTGGCAAAAGCTTACAGCCAAAACAGCTTGAGAGATCTTTCCAGGCCCTGAGAATAGAAGAAACATTCCTAGACCATATTTTAGAGGTTCAGAAAACTAGTTGTAATCCCAGAAAATCCACCTCTCTGTGACAACCCAGAACACTGCCCACATACTTCCATGTCCATGTTCATATGCAGTTCTCACAGCAAGCTGTGGTGTTCCAGTAAAGGAGGGAAGGCAAACCATCTTTTTTTTTTTAAATAAAGACGTTTAGGTTTATAGAAAATCATGCAGAAAATACAGTTCTTATATAGACCCCTTATATACTCACATGCATACTTTTCCCTAATATTAATGCTTTGCATTAGTTTTGTACCTTTGAAACAATTGATGAAACAATACTGTTATAATTGAATTAATTGTTGTCCTTAGTTTACATTATGGTTCACTATTTGTGTTATAGAGTCCTGTTTTTGAAATAATTTTTGTTCTATTGATATGTACAACCTAAAATTTCCCTTTTTAACTATTTTCAAATATATAAACATTTCAGTGGTATTAATTATATTCACAATGTTGTGCTACCATCACCACCATCCAGTAACAAAACTTCTCCATCATCCCAAACAGAAAACTCCATACCAATTACACATTTACTCCCCATTTGCTACCTTCACCCATTCCCTGGTAATCTGTATTCTAGTTTCTGACTCTCTGAATGTACATATTTAACTATTTCATGCCCTTAAGTTCTTACAATATTTGTTCTTTTGTGACTGGCTTATTGCACTCAACATGGTATCTTTAAGATTCATCCATGTGGTTAGATGTATCAGAACTTCATTCCTTTTTATGGCTGAATAATATTCTACTGCATGTATATACCATATTTTGTTTATTCATTCATTTGTTGATGGATACTGAAATTGCTTCCGTCTTCTGGCAATTTTGGATAATATTGCTTTTAACATTGGTGTGCAAAATCTGTTTGACTCCCAGATTTCATATATATATATATATATATATATCTAGAAGTAAGATTGCCAGGACATACGCTAATTCTATATTTAACATTCTGAGGAACTACCAAAATGTTTTCCACAGTGGCTATACCATTTTACATTCCCAGCACAAGTCTTCCTATATGAACAATGAATAAGTCTTCCTATATCTCCACATCCATACTAATGGATATGAAATTGTATTGTGGCTTTCATTTGCATTTTTCAAATGGCTAAGGATGTGGAACTTCTTTTTATGCACTTTTTGGCTATTTGTATATCTTTTTTTGGAGAAATGTCTTTTCAAGATTTTTGCCTGTTTTTTAATTGGGTTGTTTGTCTTTTTTGTTGTTGAGTTGCAGGAATTCTTTTTTTTTTTTAAGATTTATTTATTTATTTCTCTCCCCTCCTCTCTCCCCTCCCCCCTCCCCACCCCGGTTGTCTGTTCTCTGTGTCTATTAGCTGCATGTTCTTCTTTGTCCACTTCTGTTGCTGTCAGCAGCACAGGAATCTGTGTTTCTTTTGGTTGTGTCATCTTGCTGTGTCAGCTCTCCGTGTGTGCGGCACAAATCCTGGGCAGGCTGCACTTTTTTTTTTGCGCTGGGCGGCTCTCCTTACTGGACGCACTCCTTGCGCGTGGGCCTCCCCTACACGGGGGACACCCCTGTGTGGCACGGCACTCCTTGCGCGCGCATCAGCACTGCGCATGGGCCAGCTCCACATGGGTCGAGGAGGCCCCGGGGTTTGAACCGCGGACCTCCCATGTGGTAGATGGATGCCCTAACCACTGGGCCAAGTCTGCCACAAGGAATTCTCTATGGTTGATATTTTCCAAACATATTCTCCCATTCTCTAGGTTATTTTTTAGTTTCATGATTAAGTCCTTTGACAGACAAGAGTTTTTAATTTGTCTCATTAATCTGTTTTACATTTGTTGCTCATGATTTTGATATAAAATCTAAGAAACCATTGCTTAACACAAGGTCCTGAAGATACTTACCTATGTTTTCTGCAAGCAGTTTTATAGTTTTGATTCTTATATTTACATCTTTGATCCATTTTTTTGTTAATTTTGTAGGTAGTGTGTGGTACAGGTCCACCTTAATTTGCATATGTATACCTATATCTCCTGGCACCATTTGTTAAAGAGACATTTCTTTCTCCATTGCATGTATTTTGTACCTATGTCAAAAATCAATTGACCATAAATGTGAGAGTTTATTTCTGACTTCTCAATTTCATTCCACTGGTCTATACATCTGTCCTTGTGCCCATAACATGCTGTTCTGATTATGGCCACTTTACCATAAGTTTTAAAATCAGGAAATGTGAGTCTTGAAATTGCATCCTTCTTTTTCAAGATGATTTTTACTTTAGGGATACTGACTCTTCTATATAAATTTCATAACCCACTTTTTTATTCTTCAAAGAAGGCTATTAGAATTTTGATTGGGATTGAATTGAATTTGTAAATCGAGTGGATAGAATTAAAATCTTAACAATGTTTTATCTTCCAATCCATAAACATTGAATGGCCTTCCTTTATTTAGGTCTGGTATTCTTTGTTTTTTGCAATGCTTTGTAGTTTTCTGTGCATAATTTCTTTACATCCTTGGTGAATTGTATTCCTACATATTGATTCTTTTAGCTGCCATTGTAAATGGAATTTTTTTCCTTGGTTTCCTCTTCAGAATGTTTATTACCAGTGTATAGAAACACTACTGACTTTTGCATGTTAATCTTACACCCCACCACTTGTCTGAATTCATTTATTAGCTCTAGTAGTGTTTTTTGTGGATTTTAAAGGACATTCTATATATAGAATCATGCTATCTATGGATCAATTTAAGCTCAATTTTTCAGATAAGGAAATTGATAGGAACAGATGGAGAATTATTCAAGGTCACTGTGATGGTTTGAAGCTGTACCCCAGAAATTCATGTTCCTAAACATAATCCATCACTATGGCTATGAACCCATTACAAGTAGGAACTTTTGATGAGGTTACTGCAGTTAAACTGTGGCCCACCCCAATCAGGGTGAGTCGTAATCCTATTATTGGAGTCCATTATTAGTAGAATGAAAATCACACACACAGACAACAATCCACAGAGGGAGCAGCCAGAAGCTGAACATCAACGGAACCTGGAAGAGAAGGAAGGTATCAGGGGATACCGCCATGTGCCTTGCCATGTGACAAGTATCGCTAACAGCGAAAGCCATAAAGCCACAGTCTTTGGGGAGAAAGCATCACCCTGATGATGCCTTAATTTGGACTTTCTTTTAGCCTCAAAACTTTAAACAAATAAATTCCTTTTTTTTTTTTTTAAACTAAACCATTGAGTTGGTATTTGTTTGAGCAGCCAAGGAAATTAAAAGTCACCTATCTGGTAAGCTTTTCTGACTCCAGTTCCAGTGCTCCTCCTACTAAATCACAACTCCTCTCTGAAGTGTGGAATCTTTGAGGCTTTACTAGAGGCACATATAGAAATTACAGGGACCTCTTCACAATGGCCATCCACTTTATGTTCTACTCTACAGAATGATCAAGTGGGAAAATGCACTAGGCTATTAGAAATTATGCCACTAGATCATTGTTGATGGGAACTGTGGGTGATTTAACCTGCTTGGAGATGTTGCTATGGCAATGCTACTCTTATCTTCCTGGCTTTAAACAAAAATATCTCAAGGGCAGTGTAATTAGGTAACCAGAGCAAGGCCTCTCTGTTGCTTCGTGAAGTCATTTTCCAATGATTACCGTTTTATTGTTGTGCCTTGTGCTCACAGGTTGTGCCTAATATAGCAATTCTCCCTCAGGGAAAAGAGAGAGTGTGTGTGTGTGCGTGTTATATGTATATGTGGTATGTGGGTGTGATGGGTGAGTGTTGAGATTAGCACCTGCCCCCCAAACTCCTTCAGCAAGTGGCACCATATGGCAGACTCCCACTCAAGTGCAAATGTGACAAAAGAAGAATATGTAGGACTGCAAGATACACGCATAACCTCAAACTACGCTTTTCAGGGAGATCATGAGTGCATGTTGTGGGAACAATGTTTGCTTGTGTCTTGCTTTTATCCTTTTAAATTAAATTGAAATGCATCTTGCTGTTGCTGGTTACAATTCTCTCTGACTCAGACTGACATTTCTTAACGCCCCAGAAAGATCTTTTAGCCTCTGTTACTAATGCCTAGCATCCTACCCACCTAATCAGGAATCACCACAACCTTCTTCCCCCTCCTTCCCCCACAGTCTCTCCTTGAATTGCTTATTCATCCCAGGAGAATGTGCTTGAGAGAGTACCTAATTCCCTGGTCTTTGTCTTTTGCCCCCTCCCAACAGGATGGAGAAGATGAAAGAAATCAATTTTTATATTGAACACCCACTGTGTGCCAGGGCTTTAATCAGGCACTTTGGGTGTTATCTCGGTTCATAATCCAGATGAGAAACTAATACAAAGGTTAAAAACAAATCCCAGCAGCACACAGCTAGTAAATAGCAAACCTGGGATAGAAATTTAGCACTGCCTAGGCCCAAACTCTATGCTCTTTCCACTAGACCATGCTGCCTTACTTAAGAGGATTTAAATACTTAAGATGTGGACGAACTGGTAGTTCATTTCCTCTCCCCTGCTTTGGTCTGTTGTCTGGCTACTTAACCACTGTCTCTTCCATTTAGACCAGTGACTCTCACCCAGAGTGATTATGCTGTCTAAGGGACACTTGCCAGTGTCTGGAATCATTTTTGGTTGTCACAGCTGGGGGGTGCTACTGACATTTAGTAGGTAGAGGACAAGAATGCTGCTAATCATCATATCATGTACATAGCAGCCCCCACACAACAAAGAATTATGTGGTCCAAATACCAATAAAGCTGAAGTTGATAAACTCTGATTTAGACAAACCTTATAGCTACCCAGGGGCCAGGCAATATTGCATGTATCCTTTAACAACAGAAGTCAGTTTTCACTGACTTCTACCCGGTCCTAAGCCTGGTACAAATACAAATCTGGCTCAGATAAGAGTCTGGATATCTTTCTTTCATTAGAACATTTTATGGGTGTTTTTCTTGTTTTGTTTTGTTTTTAATTTTTATTATTTTTAATTTTTTGTCTTTATTTTTTTTAATGTTACATTCAGAAAATATGAGGTTCCCCTATACCCCCCCACCCCCTCACCCCACTCCTCCCATAACAACAACCTCCTCCATCATCATGGGACATTCATTGCACTTGGTGAAAACATCTCTGAGCACTGCTGCACCACATGGTCTATGGTCCACATTATAGTTTACACTTTCCCCCAGTCCACCCAGTGGGCCATGGGAGGACATACAATGTCCAGTAATTGTCCCTGCAGCTTCACCCAGGACAATTCCAAGTCCTGAAAATGCCCCCACATCACATCTCTTCTTCCCACTCTTATGGATATTAATGCAAAAGTTAAGAAATACTAGTATAGTGGACAGGTGGATAAAAAAATGTTACAAAACTATGTTGAAAACTTTGCAGCAGACACACAGGGACTTTAAAATTTCCTAAGGAGTCAAGGGAAGCTGCTTTCACAGAAATGGTGATGTTCAAGATGAGACATGAAGAGTAAAAAGGACCACTCCAGGTGGACAAGGGAAAGGGCAGTTACTCCAAGAACAGTGGACAGTGTGTGCCTTGTCTTGGGGTAAGAAAGAGCATGGACTCTTTGGAGAACATGGGTTGTCTAGTGTGCCTGGAGCACAGGGGAGTGGTAAGCTAAAAAGCTAGACAGTGGCATGCTAAGAAGCTAGGTACAAGTGGGAGCCTACAGATCTGATGTGGAACTTCAAATTTGTCTTCAAGGTGACAGGGGCTATTGTTCTGCTGACTTTCTGCAGCCACATGAAATGTGCTGCTAATGTTTTTCCTGAAGAAAGTGGTCCCACAGGGGAAGTTAGAAGCAGATGTTTATCTCACCATTATCCAGAACACCACAGCTGTTGTCGCTAGGTAGGAGCCTTTAGAGTTTGGGTGTCATCTTGTGCTCTGGGTTTTCTGTTTTGGTTTCCAAAGATGATAGTTAAATACAAATGTTGCCTTCACAAATATCCTGTGCTTTGGCTATACACCTCATGTGACTCTGACTGACTGGAGTGCTCAGTGCCCTGCCTAAGGGCCCGTAAGGCACACTGGAACGGATGTGGGGTAAGAACTTGAGCTGTCCTTTTGGAGTTGCCATGAATTTTCTCTGTGCCATTTAACAAGTCAGCCTCCTCTTCTAAGCCTCAATTTTCCTACCTAACAAATAGTGATAGTAAGGCCTCTCCTTGTCTGACATTTAAAACCATACTACAGAATTGACCCACTAATATTAGCGTTTTTTGGTGTGTGGGTGCTAACCTAGAACTTGACGGCAGTAAGCAACATTTGTATTCATCTTTCGTTATTTTCATAAATGTGCTCCCACATCATTTACTCCATATAAATAGCTATGAGTTTTTCCTTTCATCACTTAAATGACCACATGGCTGCACATGAAAGCTTCATTTGCCCACGTAAAATTAAAGACACTCACATGGGGAAATTTAGACAGAATTAAGAGGTATTCAAGTTTGTCTCCAATTCTCTTCTCTATACCCTTTAGATATTCTGACTTCTCTTTAGCCTAGAGCCCCATGAAATTCAGAAAAGTATTTGCTACTATTTATTCATTGGGAAAAAAAACCCAATCTACTGAATAATTACTATATGCAAGATAGTGGGATTACAAAAACAACCAAAATATCCTATCCAAATCATAGAGAGCACAATCCAGTTTGGGTAAGGAAACTAGCAAACTAAGAAAATGACATGGGGTGCATATACCAGTTTGGCACCACTACAACTATAGTTGGTCAGAAATTTGCCTCCCAGATTTAACCCTTGAGTTGAGTTCTGAAAGGCAATCAGATGTTTTCAAATGTATAACGTGAGTTAAAGAATGTTTCAGACAGAGGAACAGTCTATGGAAAGGCAGCATGTGTGGAACTGCCCATGTAGTCAGGGAAGAGCAAGCTGTTTCCGTCATAGGCTTAGGTGGGAAGAGAGCAGTCGGCAGTCTCCAGGGTTAGGAAAAGGTGGAATGACCAGGCTAAAGAACATAAACTTCTCCTGCAGGTGCTGGGAGGCGATTGAAGAATTTGAATCTTGGGAGTAATATGGTCAGATTTGTGTTTTAGAAAGATACCTCTTGTGGAGCTGTGGAGGAGCAAAGGACCAGTAAGGACATGATGTATCTGTGCTAAGTCTTTTGCAGTGAGGAGGGTAATGACAGGAGGTAGAAGTGTAGGGAATTACCAAACAATCACAAAGTTTTAGTGAAAGATAGAGGTACTGAGAAGGAACACAAGGGAAGTAGGTTTGGTTTGCAAAGAGCCTTGTCCCTTGGGTAGGAAAACATTTGGCTGGAGGAGGGGGATGGTATAGAGCACTGCACTTTATTCCTATTTTCAGATTATCACTAAAACTTTACTTTAAAATTTATGCCTTTAATAGTATACTAAAGGGTCCATGATGGTTGACAAAAGATCCATTCAAATTACATGATGAGGGAAGCAGTCTTGGCCCAGTGGATAGGGCATCTGTCTACCACATGGGAGGTCCATGGTTCAAACCCCGGGCCTCCTTGACCCTTGTAGAACTGTCCCAAGTGCAGTGCTGATGCGCGCAAGGAGTGCCCCTGCATAGGGGTGCCCCTATGTAGGGGAGCCCCACATGCAAGGAATGCACCTGTAAGGAGAGCTGCCCAGCGTAAAAGAAAGTGCAGCCTGCCCAGGAATGGCACTGCACACACGGAGAGCTGACACAACAAGATGACGCAACAAAAAGAAACACAGATTCCCAGTGCCGCTGACAACAGAAGCAGACAAAGAAAAACATGAAGCAAATGGACACAGAGAACAGACAACTGGGGCAGGGGTGGGGGGGAAGGGGAAAGAAAAAAAAATTGCATGATGATTTCAATTTGGGTCAGATTCAGACCAATACCAATACCTTTGGAATTTGGGAGAGAAACCATGATGGGAAATATTGATCTTATTGACAAAAATTATTTCCCTTCTTTCACTTCCTTCCCATGTTCTTTGCTTCTCTGCTTTTCTAAATCCTAGTCATCTTTATTAAGGCCCAGATAAAGCTTCATTTAATCAATGGACTTTCTCTCAAATGCTCCAATACACAATTGAGGTTGACGTTCTCTAAATTCAATTGCATTTACAATTAATAATATAGAAAAAGGCATAATTACAATTAATAATATAGAAAAAGGCATAATTACAATTAATAATATAGAAAAAGGCATAATATACATAAGATATTGTATATCTTAGTTTGGATTTTTTAAGTAAATCAGATTTTTAAAGTAAATTTTTGGCAACAGATCAAACCCCTAACATTTATTTTCATGGCTAAGGGCAAAAATCCAAATGGAAGCCCACATATTATATGTCCAAGTTAGTTTGTGGTTTATAGACTCCAGGGGATCTCTGAGCACTTTTAACTGTTGGCATTTGAACTGACGCTGGGAAAGAATGTTGGGTAAAACTGCTGGCTGCTTAGCATGAATCAAGGCCCCAAACTGTCCTGATAGTAACTATATTTTTCATTTCTCCATACTCACAAGAAAACAAAAAAGTTTCTCCTTAAAATGTCCTTGATAAAGTAGTAAAGAATAGCATTATTAATTTTATTAAATCTTAACCTTTGAGTTTGTGTCTTTTAAATATCCTGTAGGATAAAATGGGAACTTTGCACAAAGCATTTCTGCTACATACTGAAATACGATGGATATCTCAAGTAAAAGCACTTGTGCAATTGAGTTGTAAGCTCAACTCATCACTTTTTAAAAATTCCCGAATCATGGTATTTGCCTAAAAGAATGACTTACAGACAAAATGTTAATTCAGACTCAAGCATTAAATAGATATTTTCTCAGAAACGAACTGAGTCTATCACTTTAATGAATACAATTTACAGTATTTGTTGCCAATGATAAAATTGGAACTTTCAAGTAAAAATTAAAATTTTAGAAAACTTATATCTAGCACCATTAGCTTGATGGCTTCCCAATAGTAAAAAACTTTTCTGATGAAATTAGCAGTGATACTAAGGGATTTTTTAAAATATCACTTAATGGAATATGGCAATATCTGGAAGATCTGCATAGCTCAGTGAACGAAATTTTTCAAATGACCAATACATGACGTTACAAAACCATGGATGGGTTAAAGATTCATTTAATGTACAACAAAGTACAGAAATTTATTTGATATGGTTTCATATTCCACTTTGCAAAAATCTAAGAAATTACCACTTGTCAAGTTTTGGTGTTGAATCAAATAATATCCACAATTACTTGAAAAGGTTATTAAAAGATCCCTTCCATTTCCAACTACTTATCTTTATGAGGTCATGTTTTCATCAAACTCTTCCATCAACTACATATCACAACAGATTGAATACTGAAGCAGTTAAGAAATCCACTGCCTTCTTTTAAATCAGGCAATACAGAGATTTGCATAAAGGTAAAATGATGACAATCTTCTCCTTAATTTTTATTTTAGAAAACCTATTTTTCATAAAACTATGTTATTTACATTAACAGCATTGATTTTTTACTGTTATTTTAAGTGAATCAATAAACATTTTTAAATTTAGTTTTAATTTCCAATGTAATAAATAGCAACGGACATTATCCACATAAACAAAAGCTATTTGGGGAAGTTTCGATAATTTTTACGAGTGTAAAGAGGTCCTGAGGGCAAAAACTTTGAGAACTGTTTTTATTTGAGAAATGTTCATATTTATAAATCAAACTAGCAAACTGCCACATAAAATATGTTCTATCCTACTACCTTAACAATTTCATGGACTGCTCAGAAAACGGCCTTGGAATATGAAAGACCCAGTCCTTAGTTGTCCGTCTGAAGCCTGTCCTCATTTTCTTCTCCAAGTACCACAAGGGGCCTCAAGGGCATGTAGGAGAACACCAAGCTCAGATGGCCAAGTGGATATCGTCCTGCAGCAAAATCTGCCCTTGGCCACCCCTTGGGTCTGGGAGATGCAACCTACAGAAAGATCCACTCTCAGAACACTTGGCCCTTTGATGAGACCCACACAGGTCCTCAAGTCAGACTTGGGGCCATTTGGGTAGGGAATCCTGGGTTCTGGGAACTCACGGCCTGGCCTAAATAGAAGATGATGGAGCACAGACTTCAGGTGAGCACTTCCCCTCTGCCCTGCAGATTGGACTCCTCTCCCCTGGAGAGGAGCATGGCCAAAGAAAAGTAATAATGAAGTCTTCTGAACTGCAGGATCTCTTTCCCCCGTTGCCATCACTCTTTGACAGATCACTTATCCCCCCTGAACCATGGTTTTCTCTGTTCAAACTGAGATAGTTGAACTAAGTCCCATGTAGCGCTAACCTTCTGGGACTCTCTTTTATTCCTTCCATGCAGAGCCCAGAAATAATAAATATTTGCTACGCCTAAAATTCTCTAAAAATGTAAGGCTACATTAAATGAAGTTAGTAGAAGGGAACCCACTTCCATCCCACCAGTAAAGTGAAATGGCAAGACCCTAAAGCAATACTGTCCAGAGTGGCATATATACACATGCATTTCCTTCCTTTTTACTGATCTTAAACTCCAAATACTGATGAGGAAAAGTTTAGTATTTTTTCATACCCATGGGTTTCTGTCAGTCCTCCATTGCTGGAAACCAATGAAGTCTTGTAAAAGAAAGTAAAGGGGTACAAATGTGTTGTCTGAGGTGTAATAAAATATGACTAACCTCATTTAGCCTTCATAAATTCTATTCTGAAGGGTGTTGCTACTTCAGCTCAAGCCAGGAGTGAGAAAAATAATTTAGTTGGATCTAAGTGCAGTATCTCCACCTCTGGAAATAACCTTCCCTTAATTCTCCCTCTAACTCACCCAAATCAGAGTTAAACTCTCTTCCTTCTGTGTATCCATACACTTGTATTATGGGTAATGTGCGTAACCTTTAATAGTATTAATATTATAAATGAAATTTTTCTCTGTAATAGTTATTCTTATATATCTTTTTCATCATCTGATTATCAATTGCTTTAGGACAGTAGCTATATTTTCATTATCTCTGTTCATGATAATTTGGAATGTAATAAATGTTTATTGAATTGAATTGAATTGAATTGAATTATATTTTCCACTGATTGTAACTCTGAAATATCAGTGGAAAAAAAGTGGTGGGGGTGTTTTTGCTTATTAAATTATCTTGAATAATTACTCTTGGAAATGGTCCCACCTTGTCCAATTTGCAAATATCCATTCATTATTCAAGACTTAGCTTAACAATCTCTTCTTTTCCTGAAACAATAAACCATATTTTCCTGTGCATTTCATATTCAAGTAGCTCCAAATTGCCCAAAACATCACCCCTCCTTCCAGGCTTTTGGAGGAAATATTTGAGTTGCTATAATTTAAAGATAAATCTTCCTAGAAAGATAGCTTTATAACAGCATTTTGCAGCCTATGTTCTATAGAACATAGTCCATTGAGATGTTCCATAAAAAGCTAACGATAGTCAAGTTGTTATCACACAAACACCCAGGTAAATAGTCTGATGTTCTCAAAGAGCAATTCTGAGACACTGGGATTTCAAAGAAAGAATGAGTCTTTATCACATTGCACAATGAAAGAGAATAGGAGATAAAACATTCAGATCTATTCTCCCCAAAACGGAAAAACTTGGGTTTTTAAGAAATTCAAACAAAGGAAAGTGGAAATAGTGATGTTGAGATGTTAGAAGATATTGATCTAATTGGAAGCCTTGGCCCCAGAGGATAGCTGGGGTAGGGTTCCAGGTTACAAACTAGGTCCTAAATTGCTTCGTTAGCATCCATTAGGAAATGACAAAGTTTGGCTAAAATAATACAGAAAGTTGTGAATAGTTCAATCCACATAAGATAATAAGTAAAGAGACCAAGGTAAGCAGTTGTAAATTGATTAATTAACATGACTAAGCTAAACAAAGCAGGCTCTGGAGGGGCTGTTAAGAACTGACAAAATCCAGTTTGGGAGTATGAGGTAAAATAAGAGAATACCAAACTGTGAGGGGGCAATCATGAGTTAAAGATACTGCACTTACAAAACATGATAGTAGGGAGCAGATGCAGCTCAAGTGGTTGAGCAACTGCTTCCTATATACAGAGTCCCAGGTTTGATCCCCGGTACCTCTTTAAAAAACAAAGCAAAAAAACAAACAAAAAACAAAACTATACTGTTAGAATCAAAGAAATAAATTTCAGATATCTATCTCTGGGACTTTGAGAAGTTAACATATATCAAGGCCATGATTACAGTTAGTGAGTCATTCCATATTACACTAAAAGAAAACATCTATATAATAATTCAGTAACTATAGTTATTTGTTAATTCTCAATACTCAGTTTCAAAGTTAGATGTAGAAATGCTGAATATTCTCTCTCTCTCTCTCTCTCTCTCTCTCTCTCATGGATATTTATCACAAAGAATATTATCGTGAGAAGATTTGAAGTTAGGAAGATTGTTTAAATTTCTTTGACCAGGGTTTTCACTCTTTTGGCTAAGTACCTATCCTTCCTTCCTTCCTTTCTTCCTCCCTTCCTCTCTCCCTCCCTCCTTCCTTCCTTTCCTACTTCACTGTATGCCTATTAACATACCAGGGAACACCAGTTCTATGAAAAACACTCTGGGAAATCTACTCAAAGGATAGAAGAAAAATCAACATTTGTTGCTAATGGATTTATGATATTTCCTGTTCCTACATCATAACTCAATAGCAGTAATAGGACTCATTGTGGGTTTTGTTTTGTTTTTTTTCCCCCAAAGAATTTGGTGGATGACTATTTTCTAGCTGCTAAAACAAATATCATATGATGGGGTGGCTCAGCAACAGGAAAGAGGTACTAAATTATTTTATCTTTACTTTTTAGAAATGAAAAAAGTTTTAGTAAGATTAAGTGACTTGTCAGTGGTTCCCCAGCTGTCAAGATGCAGAGCCGGGAAACAAACTTTGGCCCAGTGGTTAGGGCGTCCGTCTACCACATGGGAGGCCCGCGGTTCAAACCCCAGGCCTCCTTGACCCGTGTGGAGCTGGCCCATGCGCAGTGCTGATGTGCACAAGGAGTGCCCTGCCACGCAGGGGTGTCCCCCGCGTAGGGGAGCCCCACGCGCAAGGAGTGCACCCATAAGGAGAGCCGCCCAGAGCGAAGGAGGGAGCAGCCTGCCGAGGAATGGCGCCGCCCACACTTCCCGTGCCGCTGACGACAACAGAAGAGGACAAAGAAACAAGACGCAGCAAAAAGACACAGAAAACAGACAACCAGGGGAGGGGAGGGGAATTAAATAAATAAATAAATAAATAAAATAAATCTTTAAAAAAAAAAAAAAAGATGCAGAGCCAGGATTAGGACATGGGCCTTCTATTAATAATTAATAATTAATAATTCTGAAGGAACTGCTTTGGGGGTTCTGGATAGGCTAAATTATGTAGCTCACTTTAGAACGTTCTTCATTTTAATCTGCATTCCTGGGGGTGTGAGTCCATTATAAATAGGATCTCTTGAAGATGTTATTTTAAATTAAGGTGTGGCCCAACCATATGAGATTGGATCTTAATCTAATTTACTGGAGACCTTACAAAGAGAAAGAAACAGATCACATACATAAATACCTTGTCTAGTTCCTGGCACACTGTAAATACATAGCAGCTCTTCCTCACTTTCCTCGTCTCTTTTTTTCCTTTTTCTGAGCAGTACTAGACTTTACAAGTATAGGAAGCTTCTTGTAACATATTTTACTATTTGATATCAAAGCATCTTCAAGGTCAGAAGCCTACTTCTCAACTTCCACTTGCTCAAATACTTGAACAAGCTAGAAACCATGCAACTGCAGCACCCTCATTGGTAGTTAAAACAAGTTGAACCATCTGAGAAATATTTACTAGGCAGAGACTAGGGACATGGGTCCCCGCCAGCCTGATGTCAGTTGTAAGGGAATCATTCAGCCTCTGACTCCCGCTGAGAAGAAAAGAAATCAGACCTCCTGACAGTCATAAGAGCTGCCATTTACTGAACACTGACTAGTACAGTCATCACTCTTCCAAGAAATTTAAGTAGGTTCTCTCTAACTCTCACAACAACCTGGCAATATAAGTATTATTATTCCCATCTTACAGATGTGGCAATGACTACTCAGAGATGTCAGGTAGCTCTTCCAATTATGAACTGCAATAAGCCTCATTGCACATACGTTTCTGCACACCTGAGCAAAAGCACCTAAGGGTGGAATTAGGGGTCAAAGTCTATGGTCATTTGAAATTTTGATAGACTCAGCCAAATTGCCCTCCAAAAACAGTCGCACGAATTTGTCACTCTTCAATAATGAGAAAGTGCAACTTTTCCCCTGCAAAAACTGTTTATTACCTACTGTTGACATTTTGCTAATCTAAGGGTAAAAATAACATCTGTCAAAGGTGTTTTAAATTTATATTTCTTAAATTATGAGATTGAGTAACTTTTTATATGTATATTGGACATTGAGAGTCCTTTTCCTTTTAACTACCTGTTATATTATTTTCTTTTGAGTTGTTTTTGTTTTTCTTTGATTATTTATTTGTCAAAGACAATTTTGTCATGTATTTGGTGAATGTTTTTGTTAATTTAAAACAACCTTAATCTTAGTTTCCATCAACTGGAAAGGAGTTCATAATTTATGGTATATCCGTACAAGATATCATCATATCATTATTAAAAAGTAAAGGACACATCTATATGCACTGGTTTGGACAGATGACCAAGATATATTGATAAATGAAGGTGAGAGCAGCAGAATTATATGTATAATAGACTCCATTAAAGGACTCATTTATACACTTATACATGTTTGTGAATTCATGGACAACAATAAGAACATTGGTGTGACTTCTGGTGGGTGACTTTTGCTTTTTTGTACAATAACCATCTATTACTTTTGTAGTAATAATAGTAACTTTTTAAGATTTGATTTTAAAGTAACTTGCACAAATCTAGTGTCCATCAACAGATTAATGGTTAAAGAAAATATGGTATATATACACACAGACACACAATGCAATATTATTCAGCCATTTAGAAGAATGAATTTCTGATACATGCTACAGCATGGATGAATCTTGAAGACATCATGTTGAATGAAAAAAGCCAGACACAAGAGAATAAATATTGTATGATTTCACTTTTATGAAATGCCTAGAGTAAGCAATAGAGAGAGACAGAGAGTGGGTTAGAGGTTACCAGGAGAAAGGGGAGTTATTATTTGATGGATACTGAGTTTCTGTTTGAGCTTATAAAAATCCTTTGGGAATGGACGGTGGTATTGGTAGCGCATAATATTGTGAATGTAATTAATATCACTGAACTGTACACACGGTGGTGGTTGAAATGGAAAATTTAGTGTTTAAATTTTTTTTAAAAATCCATAGAACAGTACAATACAAAAAGCGAATCCTAATTTAAATTATAGACTTAATTTACTAATAATGTATCGATACTGGTTCATCAATTGAAACAAATGTACCCTACTAAGGTAAGATATTAATAATTGGGGAAACTTTGCGGGGGTTGTATGTGGCAACTCTGTACCTTCTGGACAATTTTTCTGTAAACATAAAACTGCACAAAAAATTATGTTTCTTTCTTAAAAAAGTAACTTGCCTTTTAGGTGACAAAATAACAGGACATTCAGGCTTCACCTTCTGCACCATGTTGTACCTGAACAGAAATGCTTATATGTAGTACACAGAAGTTTCCAAGGGCAGACTTTGATGACCTCCCTGCTTTTAGTCAAACAAAGGGAAACCTTTGTGAGAGGTGGGGAAGAGCTCTGAGAAGGAAGTGGTGGCTAGAAAATATCTGAGGATGCAGTGTCATAAGAGACTCCATTCTCTCACTGATGATGGTAATACCAGCCCTCATTACTCATAAAGCTAAGGTGTTTCAAAAACGGTGTATCTAATGCTGAGTCCAAGGCACCTTTCTTTGAGGAAGAGTGAAGGGACAGGACAGTATGGGAGAAATTTTCCAGAAAGAAGAAACGAGGATAGTGCTGGGAGCAGAGGTGAATGAATGATTAAGCAGCAAATCACCTTGAGGGATTGTCCCACCGATCACCACAGGCTGATTGCTTTGCAAGATTTGTTAGGGACCAGAGAACCACCTGTATGCCTCAGGAAGCAATGGGGTAAAGTCCTATGCTTCACAAACTTTGCTTCTGAAGAATTCTCCACCAGTGGATGGAGATATTCCTCCTACAAACTGGGGCAATATTTGAAATCTCGTATTTTCTTTAAAATCCATGTAAATTTCTAATTCTAGCTCTAGTTGATCTGGGTTGGTTCTAAATGAAAAATAGATTTTACTCTCATATTTTCTTTTTACACCTGTTGACTAGGAAAATGAGCTGTGTGTATATGCAGGAGAAATACTTATTGGGAAGAGCAGGGGCTTTGGCTCAAGCGTGTCTGGCTTTGATCAGCTTGCCAGGTGTCCTTGGACACGCTATTTAGTCTCTGAGCTACAACTTCTTTATTTGTAGAAAGGAAAATACTAATTTTCATTTGAGAATTAAATGAAAAGTAAAAAATTTATTCCAGTACCTTTCATATGATGGGTGTTCATTCTAAATGCTAAATTTTCCCTTTAAAACTGGTTTAAAATCTGAACAGACATTAGTATTTATTGAGTTATTTCTCAGTTAAAATTAGTTTCCTTTGTATACTTAAGGAAACAACAGTGGCCTAAACAAGATAAACGTTTAATTTTTCTCTCATATAAGAGTACATCAGAGGGTGGTAGTCCAGGGTTGGTAGGGAGCAAAGACTCCCAGATTTCTTGTGTCTTTCCAGTCTACCATTTTTAGCACATTGCTTTCATGCTCATGGTTGCCTCATGGACCATGATACTGGCTGCAGCTACAGATACCAAATCTAAGTTGCAAGTAGAGCAAGTGGTGGGGCAGGGCGGTGTCGGAGAGGGCAAAAGACAGGGCCTCTGCGAGGGATGATCCTCCTTTAAAGAACATTCCTAAAGTGCTACCAATGATCAACTAATATTTAAAGAAGATTCTGACATATAATATACTAGCATGGAACAATATTGTCCCAAATAAAAATGAGATTCTGTTAGTAAGGATGAAGGAGAGAATCGGTACTGGATAGGTAATCAGCAGCCTCTGCCACAAGTAACTACCATGATACACTAATAGCTAACACATGCTGAGTGGTTATTATTTAAGTAAGCACTATGGCCCATGATGCAGGTACTGTCTCCTCCATTTTAGAGATGAAGTAACAGAGGCTTAGTGAGGTTAAGTTACTAAGTAGCAAAGCCATGATGTAAACCAAGGCAGGGTGACAGCAGAGATCGCTCTCTCTCGAGAGCTGCCTTCCAGGGCCAGGGTTGGCATTGGGGGCTCTCACATGATTTTTAAATGTTTCCAAATATCATTAAGAAAATTTGTACTTTAAGATTTGAGTTGCTCAATTATGTGATAGAATTGCTGTTACCAATCTGCTATGTGTTTGGAGATGTGGGTTTTGATAAAGAAATTGGGTCTTTGGCCCAAATGGGCCAAATGTCCAGTCAAACATAGTCTAAAGCATTTATCTCATTGATACTTTGCTCTAAAGAAATAAACTTTCTTCTGGCTTTGAGGTGGGTCATGAATATTCATTTAATCATGTATCCTTTCATTCATTGTACATTAAAGAATCTTTGGATTACCCACTGTGTGGCAGAGCTATGTTCTACTCAAGGCCTTGGCAATACAAAGATAAGTAAAGCATGGTCCCTAACCTCAAAACTCATAGAGCAGTGCTTAAAATGCTTATTTAAGCATTTTAACCATAACTCAAAATAAGAAATCCATTTTACATTGCAATGCAGTACACACACACACAAGGATGCACATATACACCTACACACAACACAAAATTTCATAAAGCAATACTTACTGTATACAATGGCCTCTGATCCTCTGATAACTTCCATCTGTTCTATTTAAGTCTATTCTGTATTTTCTTTTTAATGCTGAGTGCCCCAACTAAGTGATTTCAAGACACTACTGGGTTGTGAAGGGTAATTTGAAAAACTCTGGTCTATAGGAAAAGAAAGAAAATTATGTTGATAAATTCAATATAACTTGGTAGCACTCTATGAGACCTATGAACAACAAAACTCTTGGAATGTAAAGAAGAAAGAGAGTAACTCTTCCTGGGAATGTTACGGTAAGCAATACCAGGGTGAATGCTGACATGGGTTTTGAGGGATGAGAAGGAAATTGGCAGGTGGAAAATAGGAGGCAGGACATTCCAGGCAAAGGATAGCAGCCTATGAACCGGCATGAAGATGTGAGAAGGAATCATAGAAAGTCAAGCAAGTGAGGCCTAAGCATTGCAGGACGGCAGAGGAGAATGCTAGTCTAGACTCATGAGGCAACTATAGCCATGCCATGAAGTATCTTAAAATAACCTGGAGACTGCTCAGTTCAGAAGTGGCTGATACTTACCAGCCTTCTCTCCACATCGGGCAACAATGAGCACTCAGTATTGCTCAGGACCAGTCTCCATGCATTCTGCTAAGATCACAGAGAAGAGAAAGACTTGTCTTTGCCATTGAGTCAGTTTAAAGAAGAAGCCAGGCAACTCATTTTGATACTGTGGGATCAGTTCTATAGTAGAGGCATGTCCACAGTACAGTGGGTGAACAGAGGAAAAAATATAGGTTCTGTTTGTGAGAGTTGGGGAAATTTCCCCGGGATCAAGGGTTGAAATACAAGCAGTAGGAGTTTCAGTCTGCTTTAAGAATCACTGACTGTGATATGGGTATTCTCATATACTACTGGCAGGAGTTTAAATTACTGAAGCATTTCTGGAAAGGAACCTGGCAATATGTTTCTATCACCTTAAAATGTTACCACTTTTAGCCAAATGATTTGACTTCTAGAAGGCTTTCTTAAATATAATTCAGAAGACCAGCCTTATGTGGCTTCCTTACCCCATCATTGTGTATGTTCAAAGAGACCCAATCAAGAAACCAAATGCATCTAAAATTTGTGCCAATATTACCTACATTTCTAGAGCAACATTAAAGGAGATTCGGCACAGTTTCAGGTAGGCCTGATGTCACATTCTATAAAGGATTGTGTCAGTTTGAGATTATTTTATGAATACCACCCCACAAAAAGAGAAAGATCATGTTTGTAAACTAATCTGTTCCTCTGGGTGTGATACACTTTGCTTTTATTAAATATGAAATTCAGTTGAGGGGCCTCTGATTAGATAACTTGATAAGATTGCTATAGGGCTTTTTTTTGGACTATGTCAGTGAGGTGAGACTCAGCTTGAGTCCCCGCCCCTTTGCTGGGTCTGATATAAATGGACACTCAGAAAGACACAGGAAGAGAGCTCTGTCATTTTTGATCCTGCCATGTGACAAGAGTCAAATGGCTGGGGCCCCGGGGAGAGATGACCCATTTGCCTGACAGCTTACTGCTGAAATTGAGAAGAGAGCAGAACAGAGAAGACTGATAGAGGAAGTCTGGAAAGAAACAAGCCCTATGTCAGCAGAGAGAGGATCCCTTAAGCATGAAGCCCCAAGAGGCTGGGCCCATGGAACAGCTCAAGAGGAAAGGCTGAGCCTGGAAGAAAGGCTGAAACCTGGGCAAAAATCGGCAGCCATCTTTCTTCACCACATAGCAACAGGCCAAGATCAACAGTAGCTGACTTTGGTGAGAAAACATCTTTGACGGTGCCTCAGTTTGGACTTTTCATGGCCTTGGAATTGTAAGCTTTTACCCCAAATAATTCCTCTTCATAAATGCCAACAGATTTCAGGGACTTTGCATCAGCAGCTCTTTGGCAAACTACAACAGGAGTGAAGGAATTCTTTGTGTCTGTGTGGAAATCCCCCAAAATGACTGAGCTAAATCCCAGGGTCAAAGGCATGGTGGGAGAAGTGAGAGACAAAAACGGGAAGGGGAAGGAATGAAACTATCCAGAAACTAAAACAATTTGTTGGAAGCAAAAGCAGAGAGCTAGAGCAGGTCAGGAGGATATGCTCTCCCTGGAAATCTGTCCAATACCAGTAGAAAGGCTTTTAAATTCCACATGGTATGAAAGAGGGAGGGAGAGTCAGGAAAATCTTATCTAAGTCACATGGTATAGAAAGCCCCTCGCTAATCTGGGTTTCATTTAGAAAGAGGTAAAAATAGCTCCAAAATTCGAAAAGTAGAAGAATGGGTAATTAAATGTTGATATATATTCATGATACAACATTTGCGTCCATTGACTGTCATCTTGTAGAAAAATACTTAAGGAATGGGGAAAACAGAATATAAAAATAAATATACAGAATGAATCAATACATATAAAATATATTTACATTTAAGAATATAAAAAAAGAATGTGAAAAAGTACACCAAACTATTAAATAGTGGATATGGGGTAGTTCAATTTTTTCTTTGTACTCTTCTGTGATCTCTACGTTGTGTAAAATGAATATGCATTCCTTTCTATGAACAGAAATTTGTTTTTGGAGCCAGTGGCTGAACTAGGACAATGATTAAAATTTGAAGTTAGGAAATAAATCCTAAGGCAAATACCATATTAAAATGAAAAATTTGAATTTTCAGGAATTGGCTTTTCCCTGTTGCAGGGGTTTAACTGTTATGGATCACCTGCCTAGAAGTTCATATCGCTACAATATTTTTATATGCAGAATGTCTTATTGTAGCCCTAAGCACAACCAATGGAAAACCCCACATCCAAGTACTTTGGTTTGGATCTGCTTCCTAATATGTCTGGACTCAGTTTCTTCATCTGTTAAAGGAGTTAACTGAATATCAGGACCAGCATACACTCAGTATTTGAACAAGTGGCCCTGGCAGAAAAGATGATCATCTAAGATTGGAGTCCCAGGCACCATGACCAGCCAATTCAAGATGGTATAAAGGGGAACAGATGTGGCTTGAGTGGTTAAATGCCTGCTTCCCACATGGGAGGTCCTAATTTCAGTCCCCAGTGCCTCCTAAAAACAAAACAAAAAAGCAAACAACAAGCAAAAAAATGAAAAAACTAACTCAGGAGACTCAGTGGTTGAGCACTGGCTTCCACCATATGAGGTCTGGGGTTCAATCCCCTGCGCTGGTACCTAAAAAAGGGTATTAGGGATAAAAGCTTGTTATTATGGCTAAATGATCTCCAAAAGACAGTTTAACATACCAAAAGTCTGCTAGGCTTTATAATTGTCTTTCATTGTTGAGGGAACTGGGGTCTAGGAAGCTGGCAAGATAATAATAACTGTAGTATATAAAATTTGAGCGTTGAACCCAAGTCATGCAAAGTATAAAATGGTGTTACTTAAAAAGGGCCCTATAATTAAGTGCTCATTTGCATAGGTTACTTAAAAATAGGACTTAATGGAGTCTTTATTACTAATTGTTACAATTATAGCAACTAAGTCTTTTACATGAGTTATCTTTTTGAGTCCTCACAACAATCTTATTAGTTTGGTATTGTCCTTGTGTTTCGGGGTAAGTGAGGAAACATACTCTTTTGCTGATTAAGACATTAGTCCAAGTTTGCAGATAATGAATGGAGCCAGGATGCAAGTCACACTTGTCCTTTCAATTAAACTAAGTAACTACACTGGGGAGAACTGCAGATCATTTGCAAGAAGAGAAAAAACAAGTGGCCTAGGAAAAAGTAGATGTGATATAAGCCCAAAAGGCTAAAAATTCAGAGAAAAGCATATGCCTTACTTGCTACTTTTACTGTGCAGTAGAGCCAACCAAGCAGAAAAATCTAATCTATAAAGCAGAGTTGGGCAAGGAGTGGAAAATTCTGCCTAATCCTTGAGAGCTCACTTTTTTTAAAATGGAAAATTTTCCATTATCACCACAGATATTGCAGGCAGATTGAAATTTAAATTTACAATTCACCCTGGAATGAGCCAGAGCTGATCATTGCTACCATCCCCTGCCTTCCTCAGACTTTCCAGCTCAAATCACTGAGGCCTTTTACATTAAGCTCTGCCCCACTGAGTAATTTTTTAAGTATATCTTGTTCAGACAAAAAGCAAAATAAAACAAGAGCAACTGCAGCACACCAGCCAGTCACTCTCAAGTATGACAAGGGTGAACTTGAAACGTCTGCCAAATTGTCCCCCTTTATCCCCTACATCCAAAGGATATGGGTCCTGTCTACTTAGAGTTTCTCTCCCAAACTCAGCTCATTGCTGGAACTTTCTCCAACTTCAACTTACTTGGTGGAGGTTTGATTTTCTTTCCTACCTCTTACAGCCACTCTACTCAATACTCGGCTTGCCTGCAATGGTTCTGCCTGCGTAGGGTCACTGTATGGATGGTATTCCTCTTAGGATGCCCACAAGGGCCAACACGTCTCAAGTAATTCTCTCACCCCTGCCATGTGCTGATGATCTGTCAATACCTGACTTTTTTTTTTTAACATTGCTGATAATTTTAATTGCTATTTATTGAGAGTTTAGGATATATTAGGAACTAGATTGTTTGTATGTATTAACTGCATTAGCCTCAGAAAAATTATGGAAGTTAGGAAGTATTACCCTCTTTTTGTAGATAAGGAAAGTAAAGCACAGAGAGGTTGAGTAACTTGGCCAAGGTCACAGAGCTACAAAGTAGTGGAGTAGGAATCTGAACACTCTGAGTCCCAGTTTTCTTAATTTATAAAATCAAATGACAAAAGTTAACTCATCTCTTTAATGGTGATAACATTAAAGAGATAAGTCTGGCAAACATACCCAGCAAAAGGACCGAATTTACAGATGTACAGGAAGTTGTGGCATTTCCATGGCTGTGGGGTCCTGATGTGGGTGGACACTGCCCTCTGCCCTGTTGGTTGGGTCCCTGTGGCACTTGCTCAGTCTTCATGAGTGATTTGAATGGTCAGACTTTGGATAGGATGATACCACTGGAGATCTTGACCTTGAGAATGAAGAATTTGGGTAAGTATTGGGCCCTGCCCAAAAGAGCAAAGTTCCAGCCCTGCAGCCTGGCATTTGGGCCCATCTCAGCATGGTTTTAAAAAACCCCACACCCTGCACCCTCACAAAACCAAAAAACTCACACTCCTCAAATGCACCGGGGCTTGCCTTGCCCAGGCCTGTGTTATGTAGCCCCAGCTAGAATGCTTCCCTCAGACAGGTGACTTTCTCAGAATCTCCATTCTTTTTTTGTTTTTGTTTTTGTTTTTGTTTGTTTTTATTTTTTGTTTTACTTTTAAAATCTTCTCTATTTTCTTTTTTTTGTCTTTATTCCTTTTTTTAATATTACATTAAAAAAATATGAGGTCCCCATATACCTCCCACCCCCCTCACCCCACTCTTCCCGCCATAGCAACATTCTCCTCCATCATCATGAGACATTCATTGCACTTGGTGAATACATCTCTGAGCACCGCTGCACCTCATGGTCAATGGTCCACATCACAGCCCACACTCTCCCACGTTCCATTCAGTGGGCCATGGGAGGACATACACTGTCTGGTAATTGTCCCTTCAGCACCACCCAGGACAGCTCCAAGTCCCGAAAACACCTCCACATCTCATTTCTTCCTCCCATTCCCTACCCCCAGCAGCCACCATGGCCACTTTCCCCACACCAATGATCATTTTCTTCGATTACTAATCACAATAGTTCATGAATAGAATATCAGTAAGTCCACTCTAATCCATATTCTATTCCTCCATCCCGTGAACCTTGGATTGGTTGTGTTCACTCCACATCTATATCAAGAGGGGGCTTAGATTCCACATGAATGCTGGATGCAATCCTCCTGCTTTCAGTTGTAGGCACTCTTGGCTCCATGGTGTGGTGGTTGACCTTCTTCACCTCCATGTTAGATGAGTGGGGTAAGTACAATAAATCAGAGTGTAGGAGTTGAAGTCTGTTGAGGCTAAGGGCCTGGCTATGATATGGTCAGTCCAGGGATTCAGATCCCCTGAGTATATATTAAACCCCAGCACCAACTACAATTCTGGAAAAGTAACAGGAAAGGCTTGTGAAAAAAGATCACATTTGAGTCCAGCTTCATCACACAGAAACACAAACTCCAAGGAGGGGCCAACTGACATGGCACTGAACTCCATCTGCCATGACCATAGAACCTGTGGGTCTCTGTAGCCCTCAGAAGAACCAATACCTGGGGTTGTATCTACTTTATCGGTCTCTGGGACTCTGCTCAGGTGTGCATAGGGTGATCCCTCTGATAACCTCCCAGCTCTTTTTTGGAGACTCATAGCCATATAAACTCATTTGTCCTTTCCATTTCCCCCTTTGATTCAGGTCAAAAAGCATTTTTAACTCCTGTTATTATATGTAGACTGAGATATTCTGCAGGTCCAAGTTGAACCTTTTATTCAAAGTCCTTTTCTAGTCACATCAGCAGCTGGTACTTGGTAGTAATCCCTTGGCACCAGGGAGGCTCATCCCCGGAAGTCATGTCCCACACTGGGGGGAAGGCAACACATTTACCTGCTGAGTTTGGCTTCGAGACTGGCCACATTTGAGCAACACGGAGGCTCTCAGGGGGTAACTCTTAGGCACACTGCAGCTCTAGGCCTTGTTCTTATTTCAGGTGCACAGGCTCACAAGCATAGTCATTTGTATCAAGGGCTCATTGTTGGACCTTCATTCTTTTTTGGTCTTTGCTGTTGCACTTGGGAGATTGTTGCTGTTCCTTTAGGGACTGTGATAGAGCTTCCCTGGGTAGGAACTCAGCACTCCCTCAGTGTAAGTATATGTACAAGGAAGGGATAAAATGGGGGCATAGGGTTACCTTTGGGTGGGGCTTTGCAGGCTTGAGGGGAGCTAGGGATGGGAGGATGGGTAATATTGCCTAAGAAATTGGGGGGAGGGTGGGGCAACATACGAACATAGGAGATTGTCAGGTATTTGGTTGAGAGTATAATGCTGAGAAAACCTTTCCAAAAATATAATAAGGAAAATTACCTCTTTAAGATGCTTAAAGGGGATAATCTGATGCAGGACAGGCTCCTAGGGAATATGTGAATGCTCATTTTGCCAGAGTGGGTTATATCATTGGATAGAGACCCATATAATGAGAGTGAAGGTATACCCACATCCTGGGGTATCTCTCAAGAGAAATGGTGGCTCCCAGGGCATTAGGGAAGTTGAGCATGTCAAGCCTTAACACTGTTGCAACTATCTCTGAACATGGCCCTTCAAGCAATGAAGACTGACTGTCACTGTGGGCCCTAAGGGGAGGGGGAAAGAGGTATTGAATAGATGGAACCAATGTAACTGTGTCGGCAATAGAAGTGTTTCGCAAGAGTATGCAAGGATAGATATAAGACATGTAAAATTACACCAAAAATATATAGGGGCTGATAGGCTAAAATGTAAATCATAAGGTAAAACATAAGATAACTAAAAATTTAGAAAATTGTATAGTCTAAAATATAAACCACAATGTAAACACAAATGTTACCTTGTTTGAAAGCTATTGTCTCAATATCTGTACATCAGTTTCAGTAAATATAGTATGAATATGTAAAAAGATTATTGCTATGGAAGGGAAAAGGTTTTATGTTGGATATGTGGGAGAACTGTATATTGTATATATGAAGTACTGTGATCTAAAACTCTTGTGAAGATAAGCGTAATAATTAGGAAAAAGAAAAGAAAAAGATGGGATGTAGAATTTTTCCAAGTTAATATGTATTCTATATCTAACCTTTAAACTCATCGCTGTGTTCCATTTTACTATTAAGGGAACCTGGCAATATATTGGGCTTCACTTTTCAGGAAGTTTTGGATCACAGAGAGGTTCAACAATGGCAGCAGAGGAATACTGGTGTGGGATGTTATTGACAGGGGATACATGGTTGGCAGGGAGTTCTACAGGGCATATATCCGGGATCTCCATTCTTTATGTCCATGGCCGGGCCAGTCCAACCATCCCACATTCTGATGGCCATAGGACAGATAGTTTGGTGTGTACCCACTTGCCCTGCTAGTTTGGTGGCTGGGATCATAGATTTCTTTCTCTCTCCACCAACCACAAGGCTTTGAAAGGAAGAAGCAAGGAGGACCTTATTGGACTGAAGGCCATACCTTAGTACACAGAAAACTGACAGTTAAACTCTCCTGATAAAGAAATTTTACCACCCTCCTCAGTGACAGAAAGGTTTGCCTTGTAGTCAGACTAAGTGTTCCTTAACATGTAACCCCCCAAGACTACCTCCCCACCCTGGAGAGTAGAGCTATTATTGGGTGTGGTAGGTTGAATTGTGTATCCCAATTTAGACATGTTCTTAATCTTAATCCACATCTCTGTGGTGTGTGGTGTGGTGTGGTGTGAACCCATTAGGAATAGGACCTCTTGAAGATGTTATTTTTAGTTAAGATGTGTCTCAACTGAATGAGGGTTTGTCTTAATCCATATTATTGGAGGTCTTAGAAAGAGAAGGCCACAGGGAGGAGCCAGAAGCCAGAAGCCAGTGGGAAGCCATAGAGAAAGGAGAGGACACCACCATGTGATGAGAAACTAAGGAACCCCAAGGATGGCTGGCAGCCAGCACCAGAATACTATAGTCTGCAGGGAGAAAGCAAGCCTTGTTGCTTTCTAGATATTTTACTTCTCCTAGCTTCAAAACCATGAGCGCATACATTCCCATTGTTTAAGCCAACCCCTAGTATGGCATTTGTGATCGAACTCTGGAACATTGGCTGGAGATAGTTCAACAGAAATTTTCTTCAGTTTTTTTAACTTTTTTTCCCAAGGAAGTGAAATAAATAGTATTTACCTTTCAGCACTAAACCCAGGTGGGCAACTCCTGACTTTTAGTCTCTCTGCTTTTGAGACCACCTGAATTGGCCCATTGTTCTGATGTGTCTCACCCTAACAATTAGTCTTCTTAGTGCTGCTCTCCAGATAGCTCCCTGATTTGTTCCCCAAGTCCTCCAAAGGGGAGCAGTAATAAATAATCTATTTATTATTGTTTTTCATTCTAATGCTTTTTTAAAAATGTGGATGAGATGAGGGAGTGGGATGGAAGGCATAGCCTTATATTTCAATATTTTTTTAAGTTTCCACTATGTTCCAGACATTGTGGTAAGACTCATGTGATATGGAAATGAACATGGCATACCCCTTCCCCTATTATGTATAGTTAGTTTTGAGTGAGGAAGACATGGGAAAAAGTAATTCTAAGACAAGATAGAGGAAGATATGGGCTAAGCAGAGCAACATGGTTTGAAAATGAACAGGGAGCCATTGTATGTCTGGAACCACCAAGATGGTTTTCTGGAAAAGGAAGAATTTGAGCTAAACTTTGGAGAGGGGGTAATATTTATACAGGTAGAGAAAGATATTCAGGCTCTATAACTAAAAAAAGGTAAACAAATGAGATAGAGTATTGTTATGTTTGGAGTTTAAGAATTTCCTCTGTGGCTGGGGGTAAAGACTCCTGGAAATTTTGGAAGAGACTCCTGGAGAGTTAGCTTCATGCTTGATCTTGAAGGATCTTAAACATCATGGATTCTGAGATTTCTTTTACAGGCCTCACTCTCTGATTTTGAGCACAGGGCATAAATGATGCTTATTTTATCATTGTCTAAGACCTTCCCACTCACTGATCTCAGGTTTAGGAAGGTAACTCAAGGGCAGGCAGCAGTGAGGACAAACGGAAGAGAGGGAGACTGGAGGCAGGGGAATCAGTAAGATCAAAGTGAGAGGTAGTGGGAAGATAAAAGCTTCAACTTTACTGGGCAAAGGAATAAATCCCTAAAACCTACAACCTGATTTAGCAGATGCTGCAATTATAGTTGCAAAACATTTCTATTGTGGCCCTCACTTTTGTACTCATACTTACTTATCCTGGACCCAATTGCTGAAGGGTAATCTCAGATCAGAGGCAGATTTGTAGAAATAATTTTTTAAAAGTTCCATTTGCATCATGTCAACAAGAATCAAAAGTATATTTGTATTGGGGGAAAAAAGGGAGAAAGGTTATTATTTGTTTAAATATCAAATATCTGAAGGGAAAATTTTAATATACCAGATTTGCTGCCTTAAGCTGAGTACCAAAAAAGAAGTAAGATTTGTTAGATTTCCTTCCAACCAAAAGTTTAAAACAACAGTTTAATTCTTGAAGGTTTTTTTTTTTGTTTGTTTGTATGTTGTTTGGGTTTTTTGTTTTTTTGGTTTAGGATCACTGAAGTCTGATAGTACATCTGTGAAATGACCAGTTGGTTTAAACAGGACTCTTTCATTTCCAGAGAAGGAACCTGGAACCAGTCTTGGGATGGGGGTCCCAGGCAAGGAATAAATTGAAACTGCCTCCATAAGCTGAAATGTCACAAGTCTTAAATTTGGAAGTTAACTTGGGTAGAATAGATAAAAGAAATCCCTTAGGAACAAAGACTCTCAAATCTGGAGGGAAATTTTAGAGATCATCTGCTCTGACTTCATTTTAGTGATGGTGGGATCCAAAGAGATTAAATAACTTGCCCAAAGTCCCACATTAGTTTCTGGCAGAACCAGAACTGAAGTCCAGAATTCATTCTTTCCAGATCAGGTCACTCTTTTGCTTAAAGTCCTCCATTTTTACTCCACACCCTGCCTGAGGTTTCAGAGTCCAAACTAGCAGGATACTGGGAGCAGTGCTTTCCATGCCCAGTGGCCAGCAGTTGGCAGCAAGCAGGGAGTAAAAATGTAAATCCTCAAGATTTTATGAAAAAAATACTGAGACTCTTCAAATATACACAGCATATAAAATCCCTCTCATCACGTTCCTTGTCCTCCACTTTCATACCCTCCCCACCCCCAATCTACTCTTCCGTGACTTCCTTCAGAGTAGGACTGATTGTTCATTTCTATTTTAACTTGATTTCACCTAAAGAAAAAGATTGAAGGCTTGGAAGAAAAGATACTTATTAATCTGTTAATTGTCTTCCTTTTGCCATTCTTTCTTCTCCTACCCTCATACTTACATCCCAGCAAAACTAGGTCAGTGTCAAATTCTTCCAATTCAAGAGTGGTGAGATGAATGAAAATTTCTAATGCTCTTCCAACACTAATGGAATGATAGAGTTGTGAGCTGTTGGGGGAAACGTCAGGCATCAGCTTTTAGAACAGTTTGGAGACTGTCTTCCTAAATGATAGAGGCAAAAACAAGAAAATGATGAATAGACTTAATCTTTTCTTATGGCTGCACCATGAATTCCCCTGCCACAAGTCATTGAGTACAGAAGGCCTCAGAGAATAGAAATGAAATATATGAGATCACATTTACTCCACCGTGGTGAGTGGGAAAATAATATATCCACCAAAAGCATGAAAATTAACTAGATTGCTGTAAGTACAAAGTTTAATTATCATGATTTTATTTATCTGTGTTCTTAAATATCAGAACTGAATGGTAGATAAACAAAAAAACAACGATACGTCTCAGGAATATTAAGGACCACAATGTACCAGGCTTGGTTTGGTACTTTCACATATTTCATATCATTTAATTTTGACATCAAACTTAAGTGATAGGTGATTAATTATTACCCCAAATTATACAATAGTAGAGGAAAAAATCAGGAGGATAAATTTTTCTCCTAGACCAGTCAAATAGAAGACTACACTAAATTTACCTGATTGAAAATTACACATCCTTTATACCATATTTCCTGCCTCCCAGATCAAATCTTTAAGAACAGGTTATAATAGCTAAAATTTATTAAGCAATTATTATAATCTAGGAACTATTCTAAGTGGTGAGCATGTTCAGTTTATTTACTCCTTATGAATTGGGCACTGTTATGTATCTCATTTTAAAGACGAGGGAACTAAAGGCACAGGGAAGGTTAAGGAACTTGCCCCCAGTCAAACAGCCATTATGTGGCAAACGCATCATGATTTACACACAGGTACTCAGGGTCCAGAGCCAAACACTTGACCATCAGGCTTCAGTTCATTTTACTCTATTCCATTCTTTTCTGTTCCCTTCTGTTCTATTCTTCCTTCCTAGATTCCTTCCTTTTCTCTTACTCTCTTCCTGAAAACATTCATTGAACATTTACAATGTACAGAATATTGTGCACAAGATGAATAATTTAAGGATAAGAAACTCAGAGGGAAGGATATATGGAACCCAGATATACAAATCAATGATGCCATGCATACGAATACAGGAGTTTATATTCTCATTAAACACACATACACAAGTTGGGGGCTGCCATCTGATCTCCAGCTCCCCTACCCCATCCTATCCCATAGTCTACTCTCATGGCTGCAAAAGTGACAGTTAAAAAGTTAAATCAGATCATGTCACTCCTCTCCTCCAAATTCTCCAAAATCGTCAGATATTATTTAGAGTAGAAGCATAATTCCTCAGTGACTGCAAAGTCCTGCAAAATCTGGACCCATGACTGCATCTCCTACAACTCTCTCCACTCTAGCTGCTCTGGTTCCTTTGCTGTTCCTTACACAGTTTCCACCTCAGGGCCTTTGATCCTACTGTGTGGAATGTCCTTTTCCCAGACATATATGTATGATTTATTCCATTTCATCCTTTAGGTCTTTGCTCAAATGTCAACTTCTCAGTGAGGCCCTTCTCAGGTGTCTTATTTAAACATGAACTCCACCTTATCCCTAGCATTCTGTTCTCTTTTGCTGCTTTGTAGCACTATATAGCACTTACTACCATAGAACTCACTGTATATATGTTTTTATCTGTACTAACTCATTCCCTCCCTCAGAATAAAAACTCCGCTAGCAAAGGGATTTTTATCTGTTTTGTGTACTTCTGTATTCTCAGCACACAGAATAATGTCTGGCATAAGGGTACTCAGTAAATATTTATTGAATGCATGAAAAAACTTTAATAGGGCAGTATAGGAAGAAGATATAGTCCAGAAAACTTCATGGAGATGGAGATATTTGAACTAAGTGTTCAATGATAAGCAGAGATCTTTCGAATAGGTAAGGATGAAAAGAAACCATGTATACAAAGGCAAGGGAATAGGAAATAGCAAGCACAGCCAGTTTAGAGTGCTGTGAGTAGTTTCATATGGTTGGAATTAAGCAGGGATCAGTAAGAACTGAGGTAAGACAGCAAGACAAGGAACAGATAATGAAAGACCTTGTATGTAATGATAAGGAATAGGAATATCAGTGTGCTGAGACATTGGTGATAGCTTTTAAGCATGGAAGCCATATGATTTGATTTATATATTATGTTTCATGGTAGAGGCTGCAGTTGGGAAGTCTATTGTAATAAGAAGGAGCAATGAATATAGCTTAGGAATAAAGAAAACTATATATATATTTAGCATTACATTGTGAACTAAGGCAATTTCCAGAGGGAAAAAGAAAAAAGAAAAGAATGGGTATGAGAGCTACTAAAGAAAAAGAACCTTCTGGAAATTGACCAACTAGCAGATAAAGTTTGTTAGAAGCTCTAGGGAGTGTAAAAAGAAAGTGGAATCAAAGATGACTTAGGTTTTAGGCTTGGGTAACTAGATGATGTCCTTGAACCGATGGAGAATGTCTTAGTTTCCCAGCTGGCTTAACCAATGGGAATTTACTGTCTCATGGTTTCAGAGGCTGAAAGACTTACTTCCTCCTGGGGTTAGTAAAATTTTGACTGGCTGGCAATCCTTGGGTTTCTTGGCTTTCCCATCACATGGCAAAGTCCTCTACTTTCTCTTACCAGTTCCACTGACTTTTAGCTTCTGGCTCCTTCCTGTGGCTTTCTCTTCTAGAAGACCTCCAGTAATAGGATCAGGACCAACCCTGATTCAGTTGGCCACGCTTTAACTAACAGTAATATCTTAAAGAGATCCTACTGACAATGGGTTCATGCCCAGAGGAATGGGATTAAGGTGAAGAACATGTTTTTCCCCCTCTGGTGTACATAACTCAACTTACATGGATGGAGAAGGAAGAAGTAAAAGAGGAGGATGGTCAAAGATTGGGGTAGTTAGTTCAGTTTGAGGCATATAAAAATTGAGAGTCCTTCAGGTATATTCAGAAGGACACATGCAAGGGTGAAGAATAGGGTATAACTATTTGATTAAACAGGAGTAGTCTAAGAACCAGTACAAATAATGTAGCTCCATTGATACATCTTCCAATGGAACTGGAATTGGCTAACTAGCTCATTTCTGAAGCAGCTCCGTTTGGCTATATCTAGATCATTTATGTTAAAACCATCCATGGTACTTGTTAAAAATGCAAATTTATTAGGTCTCAGATAGATTTAAATCTGCATTTTGAACAAGCACTCTCTAGTTATTCTGATGATGGTGGCCCATGAATAAAACTTAGGGAAACACAAATTTAGATCAAATGAAAAGTCACTAATAATGTCTTAAATTGGCCATTCCAGCACAATCTCTAACTCTTCCCTATCAATCTGTATCCTGCTTATCTATCAAGTCTTTTTGGTCTACCTCCTCAAATTTAATTATCATCCACTAGGCATACTTTACATTAATTGTCACATCTAATTCTTACAGCCTTGAGAGGTAGGTATTATTTGCTACATTTTGAAGCTCAGAGACTTTATATTACTTGCCAGAGATCCTTTAGTTAAACTGTAATAATAGGGAATCATACCTAGATCATCTAATTCCAAGGCCAGTGCCCATTCCAATGTGGCACAGCACCTCACCCATAAGGCATTCTTTACTGGTTAAATACTTACAGTGAGAAACCGAAAACCCTGATTCTTAAGTGCCACACTTTTCAGTCCTATTTTACACATGGTGCATTATTATTCAGCTGATTTCCATGTTAGAATTGTATTCTTAACTCTATAGTCTACAGTCACATGCTATCTTTTATTTTCTGTCCAATTCACAGAGAGTCTGGCACTCATAAGAGCATTTAGTGGGAGCTGAACAAATGCTGTACTCAGTTCCCCCGAGGTGTTGGCTGCTATAAGGAACAGCAGGAGTGGGCTTCCTGTTTGCCCTTGGGTGACTCACTTACTGTCTTAAACTTCTCTTTACTGTCTTAAAATTCAAACACTTTCCCTAATATGAATTGGCAGGAATTTGGGGAAGAACAACGATATACTGTAGTCAATCTATCTTGATTCAAGGTAAGGAAATTAATTTTCAAGTAGAATATTAACCAAGAAGGGAGAGCTTTCTTTCCAGAAAACCAGATTTCCAACGTCTTTGTCAGAAAATTATAGGTACTCCCAAGCCCTAGAGAATTCATTCACCTCTCCCAGGACTAAGGTAGATGTAGATTGTGCTGTAATCCTTTCATGAGCAAAATTAGCCTGATTTAGGGGCAATAGGTGATTCTGCAGAGTGGTCAGTATGAAACAAATCCTGGGGCACTGCAGGTCCAGCGACTGGCTTCTTGTTCCTTGTCAGTCACCCCAGGACATAACCAAAACATAACCAAAAGCAAGCTAAACCATGAGATGGATTGTGTCACAACTGATACAACTATGACCTGTCACAGAGCTGTCATTCTGGCTCTTCTTAGGGGCTCACTCCTAAGAAGGTAACAGGAATAGGAAACAAATTATTACTGATTCAAGAACAGAAAGAATGATTAGATGATCTCATTGAGAACTGAGAGACATAAGTAAGGAAAGAGCAAGAGGTAGACCTACATATGTTTTACATAAAAGGAAATGTAAACTAAGGAAATCTTTTCAGTCTCCAATCAATCTGGAAATTATTTCTTCCCAAAGCAGACACATAGACAAAAATAAAGATAGCTGGGCAAAATTTTGAGGCAGTAGTCTTATCATATACAAAGAGAAATAGAAAATTTCAGGCTCACGTAAATGGAGAGAAAAGATTTCTTAGGCAGTAAGTAATTGGTAGTCTACATTTTACAGAATAGAAAGCACACCAAGCTGATGGGGGTCATTTTATTCAAATCATCAGCCAATTTGCGGTGCAGAAATGAAAATCACAGACAACCCAGAACCTGTGAAAAGTGGGAAAGAATGATATAGAAGGCTCTACACACCAGCGACATGACACAGCAGAGATCTTTCCCTTAGCCACAACTGACTGAGAGTTTTCATTAATTCCTTTCAAAGCAGTGACCCATTCTATATTATTTTTAGGTTATTGGATACAATTATACTTTAGTAAAATGTCTTTTGTTGTTCCTTCACGGTGTGGCTTTGTCCTTCTCCATCCTTTTGCCTTTTCATTTTCATTGGAAAATCATGAATCTGTAAGCACTCCAGGCATTATAATTATTGCATACTGGAACCAGTTGGATCCTGACTGAAAACTTTCCATGGCATTCTGGATTATTGAGTGAGCAAACCAGGCACGCAATATCCCCAGGAGTGCATGTCTTTGCTCAGTTTATTACTGTCTGAAGGTGACTAGCATATATCCATTACATCAAACTTATGTTCAAAGTGAAACCAAGTTTTCAGGACAAGCAGAATACTAATCCAAAGGAATGCAAGAATTCAAATGTGAAGATTTAGTTATTCAAGACAATGGGAGTACTAAAAGAAAAACAAAAAACAAAAAGAAATCTAAATAACCAACATGGTGGTTTAAAAGAAACCTTAGAGAAAACAGATCCACCCCGTGCCCCCTTGCAGCTTTTTGCTTGCTTTCTGCTCTCTGTGTCCATCCACTGTGCGTTCTTCTGTGCCTGTATTTATTTTTTTATTTATTCCCACCCCCCCCCTTGTGACTTGCTTGTTGTCTGCTCTCTGTGTCCATTCACTGTGTGTGTGTTTGTGTGTTTGTTTGTTTTTTTGCTTTGTCTCCCTTTTTGTTGCATCACCTTGCTGAGTTGGCTCTTTGCGGCGCTTGCAGAACGGGCAGCACTCCATGCCGCTTGTGGGCGAGGCTGCCTTCAGAAGGAGGCCCGGGGACACAAACCCAGGGCCTCCCATATGATAGATGGGAGCCCAGCTGGTTGAGCCACAGCTGCTTCCCAAGAAAACATATTTTGAAGAAGAATCCAGTTAAAATAATGTTTTTCTAGAAGATTGTCCAGGAAATTTGTCCCCTTTTTAGCCTCACTGCATATAATTAATTTAAGAACATTTAATATCAATATGTTTTAAACTTCAATTATTATTTTAGGGATGTACGCGTGTGTGTGTTGTGTGTATGTGTGTTTATCTTCATTACAGAAGACACAAGAATGACAGGAAAGAGAAAATTTGAGGGGCAGAACATTTTTAACATTTAACAAAGCTTCAAATAGGTAAACTAAATCTAGTCATCTAGATCTCCTAATTTTTCTCACTTGATGACATAATCAGTATAAATTGATCCTAAACAAGCTCTCATTTTATTCTGCTATAGAGGAGTATTAACCTAGATATGTAGCAGGGTAAAAAAATTATTACAGTTGGCACTGATATTTCACTTGGGAAGATAAAGGTCTTGGTTTACGAAAATATTCTGATAAATATTTGGAGCAGGAAGCTAAAATTCTTTGGGCATCACTTGTTAAGAGATCAAAATATATAACTAAACAGCTCTTGAAACTAAATGAACAGGAGGAGAGCAGAAGCTATAGGGTCAAACAAAACATGAAAAATCTGAAACAAATCTGGTAGAAATGGTCAGGGGATTTTTAAAACATAGTTTTTTGTTGCTCAATAGAAAGCACCCCCCACTTCCCTCCCAATAAAAGCATAATCAATATTTGCTGTAAATCCAAAGGCCTTGCTGGAGCGGGTATGTTGGGAGTGACTCATGAGGAGTGGTCTGTGGGAATGGAGGCGGTGGGCTGGAAGTGGAACCAGGAACTGAGTGCTGGTCTGGATTGATAAAACGGAATAAAGGCAACAGACGTAGGACAGCAAGGCAGCTTAAAAACTAAACTCATATAATAGAAGCAAATGTTTGGAACCACAGATGACCGTGTAAATGTAAGTCCTCCACCCACATTCAGGAATTTGCAGAAATCTTGGAAGGGGATATAGAGTAGGTGCTTGACCTAACTGTTCACACTAGCTTCTAGCATGGCCCCCTTTGAATTCTTCCTTTACGCTACAGCCAGAGTAATTTATCTATCACTCTGGTCTGACCATGTAGCTCCCTAAAAATGGAAATGCATGCATTTACTTGGCCAATACTTCTCAATGACTTCTTGTAACCTACATAAGTAGCCCAGTCTACCTGGCAGGGCATACAGCACTCCCTGTTTCCTGTGTTCTACCTACTTCACTATTATAATCTCCAACCAGTCTTACTCTTGGCCTTGAATTTCCCCTCGCACTCCCTGCTGCTAGGCCTGGACTGCCTTCTCACCTTTCTTTACCTGGATAACACTTGCTCATCCTTTAGGATTCAATCTTTAGGATTCAGGTGTCTTTTCTTGTAAGATATTCTAAGTATCCTCTGTATTCTCACAGGCCCCTCTGGAAACCTTTATTTTAATTGGTTTTCAAGTGTTTGCCATTCCTAATCATGTAAGGGTGAAGATGTTGTTTTATTCATCTTGGTATTTATAGTATGCCTAGCACTATGCCTGATTAGTTGTTACTGAAATGCTGTGGGTTTTTAAAAAATCTACTATGTAATTTATTTTTATTTTATTTGTTACCACCTCTCCCCCCGAGATGGCTCTGTCATCTGTTTGCTCATTGATTTTGCTCTTTGTCTGCTTGTGTCTTCTTTAGGAGGCACTGGAACTGAACCCAGGATCTCCTATATGGGAGGCAAGTGCCCAATTTCTTGAGCCACATCTGCTCCTTCCTCCTCATTTTTTGTTTTTTGCCCACTCTCTGTTCATTGTTTTTGTGCTCATTATCTGCTCGTTTGTTTTTGCTTGTCTGCTCATTGTTTTTGCTCAATGTCTGCTTGTTGTCTGCTCATTGTTTGTCTTCTTTAGGAGGCATTGGGAACTAAACCCAGGACCTCCCATGTGGGAGACAAGCACACAACCGCCTGAGCCACATCTGCTTCTCACTGAAAAGCTTTTAAAGTGGATGGAGTGCAACTGAACACAGGCTTAAGGGAATTTGTACACCAAAGGGATCAGGGATTGCACCAGCTCAGGTCCTCTGGGAAGCAGATGCCAGGAAGAAGGCAAAATAGCAAGAAATTCATTGGGAGCAATGCCTGTGAAAGATAGGAGAGAGAGCAGAAGTAGGTAGTGAAGTCTTAGACCACAATGCAGGTCCGAATTGTAAAAATAGGGAGGGTAGGAAGATTGAGTAGGAAGAGCCTCTGACTAAAGTGTAGCTCTGAGAAGCTCTCAGTAACCCAGCAAGGAGCAGTTCCAGAGCAAACTGCCCAATAGAGGATTTCCATATTGCACAGAAACGACCAAACTGTTTCGGGAGAGCATGCCCTTGGCTTGAATACTGCAATGGGTCCCACAGGCACTGCAGCTGGAGTTTGTCAACCAAGAGCCCTCCATTCAGTGGGTTCTTTCTTGAAAGGAGACCTGGGAGACACTCTGCCATGACTTCCACAGGGACTTAGGAGAAGACAGAAGAGCTAGGGAGTTTCTTCTTTATCCAAAGGCAAGTCCTCACAGTATAATTCCATTATGTTGTTGAACATACTGTGAATATCCAAAACTTCAGAATATTTAAATATGCTCCTTAACCCAGAAATGTTTTGAATGTATCTGTTTTGAATTATGACTTCCAATCTCTTTAAATAGAACATTAAACTTGAGCTGCCTGCCACTCATTTGCCAACCAAACTTTCCCCACCCACACATCTATCTATTCCTTCTTTAATTTTTACATGTGGGAAATTCTGTTGGGTGTTCAATTTCTAACAAAGGAAATGCATGAATTTTCTTTAAGATTTTCAAAGTTGAATATTTCTGAAAATATGTCAATGCAAAAAAATGTATTATTACCAGGATTGAAGCTAGAAATAATGATAATATTTCTATTGAAGAGATAATATCTCTAAATAAGGAGAAAAGAAATCATGTAGCTCAGGGGTCATTTATTTTTCAAGGAAAGTACATGGATTATGCATGTAATCAGAGATAATCAGAAAAAAGTGAAGCTACATTTCTTTTCTTTTAGAACATTTTACATTTCTGTTTTTCTTCCAGCCTTGTTAAAAATGGATATGCTCTATGACACATGCCTCCCTTCAAGCATTTTCTTGTAAGTGTTTCAATGGCTGTCATGGAAACAGCTGAGAACAATTCATTGTAAAGATCTAGAGTTAATGATCCTGTCGAAATTCATTGCCCTGGAACCTCATGAAGGTATTTTCCAATTGTGCTACCATCTTTTTATAAATAGCCTTTAAATAGGCTCATTTTGTTGAAGCAGTTATATAACACAAGACTCTAGATCATTTCCCATACTCGACAAGTTATTAAATTAGTATAAGCTCACTTGTATATTAATCTCAAAATGGATATTAAAAATAATTTTCTAGAATGAGTTTCATAAAGTAATGAGAAAAAAAGGTTTGAGTTTATTCAAGCTAGTTGTGTGCTAACCTTCCTCCATTTTAAAAAAAAATTAACACATAAGAGAATGGTATTCTTATCAAAATGAAACATATCCCTCAAGTAATTATTAATACTTATATGAAAGTTGCATTTATAGATCTTCTTTTCCAAACGTGATTCTCCTCTAATGTTTTCCATCTCAGCAAATGACAGCTATATCCAGGAGTTACCAAGTTCCATTAATTTTGTCTACAATATATATCTTATATCTGCACTCTCTTTTCAATCTTCACTACCACCAACCCAGTCCAAAACAACCATCATCTCTTGCCTGAATTATTGCAATAAATTCCTGTATGTCTAAATGTCTCATGCTCTCCTGCTTATACAATATCCATGTGGCAGCTAGAGTAATTTTTAAAATGCAAGTTTATCATATTACTATTGCATTTAAAAACACTGCCATAGCTTCTATTTACAGTTAGAACAAAATCTGAAATTTTTACTTTGATTTACTCTGTCCTGTGACATCTGCTGCCTACCCATAGCTCCAGCATCATTTCCTACCTTTCCTCATAACCTCTAGTCCTGGGAACTAAATCCTGCTCTTCCTCTCCTCAAGCCTTTGCCTATCTTGTGTTTTCTGCCTGAAATATTCCTCTCCCTTTCTTCCCTGTAGTTAAGTGTTGCTTCTATTTAAAAAAAATTTTTTTTTCTCCTTAGCATGGTAGATTGCATTATTGGTTCCAATTATTCTCTCTTTTGTGTATCCATGTTCTTTTTCTATCATTATCTTGGACAGGGTATGTTTCCCTGCCTTTTGACTTAGCTATGTGACTTGTTTTGGGTAATAGCACACAGGTGGAAGTGATGATGTATCACTCCTGAACCTAGGTCTTATTAAGAGACTTCAGTGGGTTTCCACTTGCCCTCTAGCACCTCTACCAGTTCCATGAGGGCAAATGCCTCATCTGGCTCTCTGGCCCCAGGAGGATCAAAGGCACCAATAGCACAGTTGCTCTAGGAGAGCCCAGCCTAGGTTACTCAACCTCAGCTGACAGCAGACCCATGAAAGAGTGCTGCTCAGATTAGCAAAGGCAACCTGCTGAGCAGGCCAAGACCAGCAGACTCCCAGCTGACTGCAGCCTATGTGATAACACATGATTGTTCCTACAAGACCCTGGGTTTAGGGGTGAATTCCTTCCTAGCAATAGCTAACTGATGCATTCTTCTTACAATGGAAGGTAGATCCACAGCCATGCTCTTGTAACAACTTGCATCTTTCCATCACAGCACCTAACACACTTTCCAATCATGCATGTATTCATGTGAGTGATTAATGAATTCTCTATCTTCTTCATTAGGATCTAAGTTCTGGAGGACAGAGTCTAGGTCTAACCTATTCCCTGCTCTATTCTCAGAGCACAATGCCTGCATATATTGATGATACTTTACTAAGAAATGAAAAAAATATTGAAACACTTTGTATTGAGTGATTACTATCTGAAGTTCCTGAAAGTTAAGTAAGTTAGTCAAGCTTTCATAGGTTATAAGTGTAGAAACCGACTTGCACACTTACGTCTGTTCTTATATCTGAATGGATCCCAACAAGAAACAGATATCATATTAAACTGGATAATGTGAGGAGAGTTTAATAAAGGGCTAATTTGTAAAGATATCAACTTGGTGACAGAGGATAATGCAGTACCCCAGGGACTAACAAGAACTGGTTCTGTGACCACTGCAAGTGGGAAAATACAAGAGATTATGGAGAATTGCCCAAACCTAAAAAGGGACTCCAGACAGGAGCTCTGGCTATTGGCTATGTATATCTGGGAAATAAATACTTTTACCTCAAATCTCTTGCAAGTGCTTCTTATCAGAACTTTTTGGCAGTCAGAATGCAAGGGAGTCTGCTAACGCAAACCAAATGGGCCAGGCTCCCAGAGCACAGAACAAAGTAGAGAAAAATGTGGGGGCAAACAGAAGACATTTACTATAGCCATATCTAACTTAGCAATTGCATTCTCACATTAAATGAGAATAATTCATATTACTAGATTAATTGCTACATTAAATTGATGACATGCCTATCAAAGTACCAATAATTAATAAAAAACAAGAAGAGAGGCGAATACATTACCCAAAAGAGTTTTCTAATAAGATCTTAACAGACTGGAATAATAACCAATAAACTGAATTGTTAGTTAATGATGGGTAAAATCCAATAAGAGGAAATTTAATGGACATATACGTAAACCTCCCCTCAAAGGTCCAAAAACCTAGTTGCACAATTCTTAGCAGCTACACAAAAAACAAAAAGTTATAAAGGAGTTTAGTTAAATAAACTCCTAGGTAAAAATATGATGTGAATTGATAATTTTTAAAAATCTTTTATTTTAGAATTATTTCATTTTGAGATATCTGGTTTTGAGACTTTGATTCCATGGTTGAAAACTCACCAAAGTTATACAACGAAGGGAGCAAAGATACTTCCTTGTCAACACAACTCATCTACTAAGTAAATGTATCCTCAGTTGTAGAACACGGCTAGTGAGCTATAGGAAATGATACTCCTACTTAGTTCAAAATGTACTTTAGACAAAGAGCCAAAGAGCAAAGAAGGGGGCACTTTGGTTTGCCATTATAATTAAGGGACGATATTTTGCAGTAAAAAAAAGACGTGTGGTAAGAGACAATATAGCTAGGATGACATATAAATATTGTTTACAACAAATACGTTTGAGAGTGGAGCAGGGTGCTAATAATAACTGCCTAAGGACAACAGACATAAACTAGTACTCACCCAAGCAAGTCAAGTTGTATGGTCACCTTTTGTTGAGCATGACCTCTGGAGCCAAACTATGCTAGATTCGAAATCATTAGCCTTTATTAGCTGTGTGGCCTTGAGCCAATTACCTCACCTCTCTCAACCTCAGTTCCCTCATCTGTAAAATAAAGAGTTCTATACTAGCATCTTCGTCATAGGATTGCTGAGGTTTAGATTGGCTAATAAATTCAAGGCACTTACAGTATTTAATATGTAGTAAGAGCTATGCAAACCTTTGCTTTATTATACATATTGAATAACCACACATGGGTTCTAATATTAGTTCTGTCATTTACAAGCTATATGATCTCATTCAAGAAACAAAGGTAATGGGTCTCATTTTCCTCACCTGTAAAATGAGACTAGTTAAAAGAGCTGGTGTATAGAAAGTACTGTACCCAGTGCCCAGCAAGTATTTGGCATTAAATGGACTGTAATTTTCTTCTTATTTGCCTTTACTCCTCTTTGAGGATGCTTTTCTTTTGCTTTCTCTTAATATTTTTGTTATATTCTAAGATAAGAAGGTAAATTTAAAAAGTATTAGAACAGTAAACTGGAAGGGAAAGACAGAGAAAGGGATGCTTTTGTTTGTACATATCCATCCTTCTATTTAAAAATATTTATTGATCACCTACTATTTGCTTAAATGCAGTTCCTTTTGCTTTTAGCATTACACCTTCCCTCCATCTCCAAGTCACCTAGCACTGTTTTTCCCATCTCCTTCAGTGAGGTTGTTTTATATATTTGCAATACAGTTAGTTACCTTGTCACATTTTGCATTCTTTCCTCTGATCACCAGACTTCCTAAATATTTTTAAATTTGCATACATTAAGTTTCACTCTTTGTCTTTGCAGTTCTAAGAGTTTTGACAATTGCATAATGTTATGTATCTGCCATTACAGTACCATACAGAGTAATTTCACTAGCCTAAATATCTCCTGTGTTTCATTTTTGTCATCCCCTACCACCTCTGGCAACCACTGATCTTTTTACTGTCTCTGTAGTTTTGTCTTTTCCAGAATATTATACTGTTGGAATTATACAGTATGTAGCATTTTCAGAATGGCTTCTTTCATATAACAAGAGGCATTTAACATTCCTACATGTCTTTTCATGTCGTCATGATAGCTCATTTCTTTTTATTGCTGAATAATATTCCGTTGTTGGTTTATCCATTCATATTGGTTGCTTTCAGCTTTTGGCAATTATGAATAAAGTTGCTATAAATATTCTTGTGCAAGTTTTTATGTGGACATAAGTAGTCAACTTGATCAGGTAAATACCTAGGAACATGATTGCTGAATCTTATGGTAAGATTATGCCTGGCTTTTTAAAGAAACTGCCAAACTGTTTTCTAAAGTGGTTTTACCATTTTGCATTCCCAACAACAAATGAGAGTTCCTCTTGTTCCACTCCTCACCTGTATTTCAATATTGTAAGTTTTTTTTTTTGGATTTTAGCTATTTTAATAAGTGTTTAGTGATATCTTTTGCTTTATTTTGCAATTGTCTAATGACAAGTGATTTAAACATCTTTTCATATGGTTATTTACCATCCATATATCTTCTCTGGTGAGGTGTCTGTTCAGCTTTTTTAGCTCATTTGAAATTTGGTTATTTTCTTATTGTTGAATTTTAAGAGTTCTTTGTATATTTTAAATATATATCCTTCATCAGATACGTGTTTTGCAAACATCTTCTCCCTGTCTATGGCTTGTCTTTTCATATTCTTAACAGTGTCTCTTGCAGAACAAGTTTTTAATTTTAATAAATTCCAATTTATGAAATTTTTATATCATGGATTGTGCTTTTGGTTGTATCTAAAAATGATTGCCAAACACAAAGTCATTTAGATTTTCTCCTATGTTATCTTTTGGAGGTTTTATAGTTTTGCATTTTACATTTACATCCTTGATCTATTTTTAGTAAATTTTTGCAAAATGTGTAAGTGCGTGCCTAGATTTGTTTTCTTGCAGATAGTTATCCAATTGTTCCAGGACTATTTGTTGAAAATATTTTTTCTCAATATTTGTGTGGGTCTATTTCTGGGCTCTCTACTCTGTTCCATTGATCTATGTGTCCATTCCTTTGCTAATACATGCCTTTTGGGATTTTTTTAACTGTAAATTTCAATATAATATACATGAATAGTGCATAAATCACAGTTGTGTACCTCAATGAATTTTCACAAAGTGAACACATCTGTGCAACCAGCTCTCCCAGGAAGAAACAGAGGATTACAAGCATTCCATAAGCTCCTTTTGTTTCTTCTTCCAGAAACAGTTGAAGTTCATTTGATGTGTTATGCATTACACTGGAAGTATTTAGAAAGTGTATGAAAATTAAAAGAGATGGACTTCAGTATTGTCAAACTCTCTTGTGCATTCAAACCAGGCCTTCAGTACACTGCATGGTGCCTCTCCATTTGCGTTATTGACTAGGTTGGTCACTGATTCCTAAAACAACAAAAATATCTACTACATCTCTGAACATGCTCCTACAGTGGATGGAGAGTACATTGCAGTTTCAGACTCCTGCAGCAGCCGGCATGGCTCAAAAAGTGCAGATGTACAATGGACATTGCCTCCAGACTGGCTTTATTTCATAGTGCTGAAGGGCGCTATGCATCAGACCAGTGATATACTAGAGCCTACCTTCCTAACTTCTCTCCAGGGTCAATGGTGATGCAGCACACTGGTTGTGTGAAGGGCATATCAAGTGGAGCAATGATTACCAGAGAACTGTGTGTAGAACTTAAACACAATTGGAATAATGGCCTGCTCCCATGGAGAGATAGCATGTATGGTATTGCAAACCTGGTGCTTAGATCTATTAACTGCAGCTCAAAGAGGAACTTGTACACCAACTAGTATTAAGTACTGCACCAACTAGTATTAAGTACTGTACCAATACACATGATGAATATGATGATATCTTTTCTATTCTAGATCACATGCAGAGTGATATTGAACATGTTAAAAGTACTGGTAAACTTAATTCATTTTCTAAATAATTAATGAACGTGCCTACAAGATAAAAGAATGAATTTCTTAAGTGCTCTCTTTATTTTGTCTATACTGTCTATGTGAGTTTGTCTAGTGAAATGCCTGTCTTCATACCTCTCTTAGCTGTCCTGAGCATAACCACCACCATGGGAACTGGGGTTGGCAATTTATACCAAACCCAACAGATCTATCACAATCTCTCCCTAGAGTTAAACAACAGCATAAAAGAACTCAAGGAAGAATGCTGTTTCCCCTCAACTTTGGGAGGATGCAGCCTCTGAAGGCACCTGGCCTTTCTCACTCTTATGGTTCAGTATGCTATGGCTGGCCCTCTTTTGAGGCCCACCTACCATTATCTTCTTTATCCTTTTAGTGGGAACTTGTCTCTTCAAAATTCTAAATAAGTTTATTTCTTATAAAATCAATGCCTTATTAGTCTTGTGGGGATTTCATCCAGTTCCAATCAGGGTGCTTGACCCGTCTTCCCTCAACTGCAATAGACTAGCCAAAGGGTTTTCACCTTGTCAGGGAGGGCCTTTTCCCCCTAACCAGCAGGAAGCAGCTACAGAAAAATGACCATCACCCTTCAGTACTCCATAAGAATAAGGATGTAAACCCTCTGAGGGGGGTGTTGAAGCAGGTAAGTATAGGGAAAAGGAAGACTTGGGTCACAGCTGAAGACCCAGCAGACAACATAGCCAACAGACAATATGGCCAGCAGATAACTGGGCTGGCTGGCCACATGGCTGTGAGACCCCTCCCAGAAACCTCCTAAGGGATCCCATGAGACCCTGTAATGAGAATCTCATTTGGAATGAGAATCCCATTTGGGATCAAGGGAAAAAGCCTTAGATATCCTCAAAAGGTCTTACTATTGGCCCCCTGACAAATCAAAAGTGGGGCAACCAGTCAGAACAGTAAACAGACTTTAAAAAAGCCCTGACGTGGGGTCCCACATGAGCAACTCACCCTGCAGTATGCCCATGTCTTGGCATAGACTATGTACTTCTCTTGTTTTCTTGTTTCTTAATAAACTCTTTACTCCCTTGCTGACCTATGTTATGTCCTTAAATTCTTTTATGTGACATAAGCCAAGAACCTAGAAGCCCAGAAATCAGAGCCATCCAGTAGCAATAGCCCTTTATTAAAAACTCCCGAATGATTCTAATAGTCAGTGAAGTTTGAGAACCACTGTTTTAGGAGTTTCCCAGCCTCAACTGATTGATCTAGATCTCTATTCACATCTGTACTGTTTCTCAAGCAATTGTAATCCTTTATGTGAACCTCTTGGTGGATTCTAGTTAGTTTTTACACAGCCATTCTTTCTTTTACACTTGTTATATATACCACCTCCACCACCAAAAGTAATTTTATACACACACACACACACACTCATTAAAGCAAGACAACATCATGTATTTCCTGATCTTAACATCTCTAATGATTTCCATCCCCATTCATATTTGATCACACTTGCCTTGTCTCATGGTTGTCCCATGCAATCTATATAGATTTAGATCTACCACGGGGAAAATTCTCTAGTAAGTCTGCCATCTAAAGTTGCTTGTTAGCTGCATTGGGATTTGTCAGCAGGGGTTGATCAGTCCTCATACAGATCCTGGTAGAGGATTTGTTTGTATTACATTTAGAAGGACACAGATACAAGAGTGAATAAACAATAATTGATCTTTTGAAAACAGCATTAAGTTGTGCTCTCTCTGTGGCTTAGCAACCAAACAGTGCACACGTGGAAGGAGTGTCACATGGAGACTGAATCCCAGAGGTTGGAGACTCAGCTCAGAGAAATGAGTAGGAAAGTGAGATACTGCTCAAATTCCATATAATTAAATTTTTTTATAATGGTTACATTTCTAGGAATCACAGTCTTGTTTTTGAACAGCTGGGGACCAATTTGTTTCTCTGAAGTTGATTAGCAAGAAAAAAGGAGTGCTCTTTCTATAGCAAGAGGAAAGGAATTATGTTTAACAGAAGACCCTACCCCTAAGCTTTTATTTATTTCTCCTTAACATTTTGAGTGGGGGTGTAGCTTTTATTACAGAAAGACATGGGATGTTTTAGCTGGAGTGGGGTTCTTAGACTGAATGGAATTTTGTGGAACAAAAAGGTACTATACTAGTGTACAAACTTTCGGTTTCCATGCAAAAACATACAATAACATATTTACATTCCACAAGCGAATTGTAAGGGAAGGACTCCTTGCTTTCAAGATAGAATACAAGCCCCATAGCATTCAAGATCTTCCTCCATCTCCATTCTATGCCTCATTTCCCTCCTTATCCTTCCACACTCTGTTATCCTGTTGAATTACTCACTTTTTCTGAACATGCTTCATGTTTTCACGACCTTCTGACTTTTTTTATTGTTCTTTCCTCCAAGTGGAATGCCTTTCTCCTCTTGAACTCATTTCTATTTCACCATCTCTACTTTTTGAATACAGCTTAAATGCCACCTCCTCCATGAAGTCATCTTTAATTTTTCCCTGGAATAGAAGGCATTTCTTTTTCTTTGCTCCCACAGTATTTCCTTTATACTTTTGCTTACTATGTATTTCATTTGACCTCAGTTCATGGGCAGCATGTTTATAAGTTCCTTCATTTATTACACAGTATACACTGTGGGAGCAATGTTCTGTCTTATTTACTTAAACTTTATATTCTGCATAGTACAGGGACAATATTTTGGATATTGTAGGTGCTATGCTAACTTGAACTAGTTTGTCCACAAAAAAGAGAAGGATTTGTGGTACTAGGTTAATTAAGTAGAGAATACCTTGCACAAAAAAGAAGAAAAATTGACAAGATAGGAGAAAATGAGTCATCTTCTAGGGTACAGGAATGGCTTCCCTTTATAGTTACTCCTGTAACCACCTACTTGTGACCATGGGATTTCACCTATGCAACGTATTTCTTCACCAGCTCTGACAGAGCTCAGTTAGTGGCTGCACAGCAACTCTCTGACTTTATGATAATAATCTTCCCCTGTGACTGAACATACAGAGAGGTGAAGAACTGGCTTAGCTCCAGGAAGAGGTGATGGAAAGGGATTGAGGTAATTCATTTTCCCCATGATCAGGGAACACAGAGGAGAGAATTGATCAAATGTGTTTTAATGGGATTTAGATTGCTTTTGCCTTGATTAATCCCTGGAGGAAATAGATTTCATTTCTATAAAATAATTATTTTTCTTTGCAGCAGCTGCTGGTAACCAGCAGCCCACACGTGCAAGGACTCTCACATGGAGAAGAGCCAGAGCTTCCTTCACTAATCCCCCCTCCCAGGTGAAAGAACAGGCATCCAAAGATTGCATGGCCTAAATCCATTCTATTTTATTCCAAAGAAGAATTAGGGCAATAGCCAGGAAATTTCCACTGCATCTGAGTAAATGATAACAAGAGAGAATTACAAGAGTCAGAGTAATCCTTCACCGTTTATTTCCTTGAAGGCAAGGCTTATGCTCTGCTTCTCTTGCACCTAGCACAGGACCTTGCTCAAATAGGGGCTCCACCGAGTTTTGTTAAAAGTGTTCATGTATTTATTTGTTGAACATATCACTTACCTATTGGCCTGTGGATTTGTCTACTATATACTCTGCTTTTTCTGTGTCTATCCAAAATGCACTCATCATGAAAATTACTTTTCATTCATGAAGTCCTCTTACCCAATTTCTAAAATGCTTAAAGGCTTCTGCCTTTAAAGTCCCATTACTTGGACTTCGGTTGAGCAAATAGAGTGAGGTTTGGGTTCTGACTCAATCTGGCTATTTGCTACATTTATCTGCCTGTCCCATCTGAACAGTAAGAGGAACCAATTAATTTAGATCACTGGTTCTTAAATGTGAGCAGTCATTGGAATCACCTGGAGGACTCCAGTCCCAGAGTTTCTGACTTAGCAAATCTGGTGAGAATTTGCATTTCTAAAAAGTTCCCAGCTGATGCTAATGCATCCAGGGACCATCCCCTGAGAACCTCGGTTTCAGTGGAACCTTGTTGCAGCACTAAAGTTTGTCAGCACAACTCTTCTTTTCAACTCTGTCTCTCACTTGCTTAACAAGGCACATAATACCATGGATAGATTTAAATCTTCTTACCATAGCTATTGCTACTTTTGTGTTCCTGGAGTAGGTAGCCTCCTGCCTCCCTACCTCTATCCCATACCAAAAAATACCCTCTAGCCATGCTGTGCATCTTGTGGTTTCCTAACTCCACAATGTTATTTAAATGTCTTTGCACATGCTCTTCCTTCTAGCCAGAATGTTTTTCATGCCTTTCCTGCCTGACAAGTTCTTGTTTAACCTTTAAAATAGAAATCACTCCTCAGCTCTCCCAGTGGTTTCTCTTAACAGCATCTCTGATTTGAGTCCCCCCCTCTTCCTTCTGACCCCCTCTACATTTGTACTAACAGTTAACAGATTTGTCATATGGTTCCCAAAAACAGAGTACCTACTCTATTTGTACACACCACATTATTTTGTAATTATTTCTGTTTTTATTGGTCTCCCCCTAGTAAACTATGGGCCCCTTGGAGGCTAAAATGATGGCCTATTGATTTTTTTGATTGTCCAATAAATGGTAATATGAATAAACATATGAGGCTTGATAACATCTGAGGTTTGCCATGTGTTTCACTGTGCTCTCCTGAAATAAAATGGGGTGGGGATAAAGGAGCCATGATGACTGATGGGCAAAAACATTGGATGGCTGGGTTATGAGGATTAGGGAAATGTTGATTAAAATAAGGCTCCAAGGATAACATCAGTGTTCATGACTATAAAATTTATAGCTGTCAAATCTGATAAAGACGGTGTTAACAGTAAGAGAAAAGCATGATGCCTTGGGGTACAATAAAAAAAATGGGTGCTGTACTCTAGAAACTACTACAGCTCTCTGTAGTGTACATGAAACCTTGTGAACTACATTTGATTCTCTCCAGAAGTCACCCTCCTAGCTTCACACACAGATTTCCCAATTGCTTGAACGGAGGTTTAGGAAGTGTTTGGAGAGAGTGCCCTTTCCTTGGCTCCAGAGAGCCCAGTGAGTGAGAATAAAGGTGGGCAGTGAGCACATCTTAAAAGTCAGGAGATGGAACAAAGACATTTAGAAGCATGAATTCCAGGTATTCTTCAGATACACACGCAAAAAAATTTAAAGAACATTTTCTTTGGACAGGATAAAGCTCCGAGTCACCATTTTTCCTTTTAGTGTGGAAGGTGCCAAAGGAGCAACAATGTTTACCAGATACAAAAGCCAAGAAGTTGCCCCTCAGCTCAAGAGAACTGCTCCAAAAAAAACCCAAAAAACAAAACAAAACAAAAAAAACGCAAGAGAGTTTCTTTCTGTACTTCACAGAAATCCTTGATGAATTAAGAGCCCCCATGGTGGATGCACGGTTTGGCTGTGCTGCCCATGGAAAGCTTGGCTGGAGGGGGAAGATTTATGTGGATGAGCTTAATGCCCCAGTGCAGACCTGCCCCTGCAATGAGTGAGCCTTGACTCTGAAGGAAGGATCTGTGCAGTGGAGAGCATGACAGCAGGTTTGATAGGGAGCAGGGCAGAGAATAAGAGAAGAAGCACTATCTAAAGGAAAAGCTCAAAAATAAGAGCCTGGGACTGCAGAGAAAATGCAATAATTGATCCTGAGGGCAGAAAGGGACCTGTTCTTTCTTCTACAATCCTCTGACTCTGTTTGAAAATGAGTGCTGGTGACCCTCCCTTGCCTCTTTGGTCAGGAGGCAATCAATTTCTTCACACACAGAGAGAGAAATCCACTCCACTGCTGCTACCATTTTTTTCCTGGGACCCAATTCAACACTCAAGTTCTATAACTTCATAATTCTTTAAGAAAAAGAAAAAAGAGGAATAGATATTAAGTATGTGCCAATTCCTTTTGATTACTGAATTTTGGTATTGATGAGGATTTGTAGGGAGTCGTGGAAAGTGTGGGGAAGTGAGCATTTAGATTCACAGGGTATTTGAAATGTTAGATATTTTAGCTCTGTTCAAATCCTCCAACCTTTACCTTTATTAGACGGTTGCAAAAAGATGACCAGCTAAGATTACTGAGTAGATTGTAGCAGGGTTGAAATTAGCCAGGAAACCTGAACACATAAGCCAGGGAGATTTCCATTAGAACTTTAATTTGTATTTGCTAAGAGCATTTGAAAGTAGGACTGGGGTGAGGGAACTCTTCCATCCCATTTAGGTACTTTTTCCAAGGTAAGAATTTGTGTACTCTTTGACACATCCTGCTTCCTTTTATAGGTATTGAAAGATCATATAGTTTCCAAGTAGCTTAGACTTCCTGCCTATCCCTTTCCCCCTTCTCCTTTAGATATCCATGAAATCAGAGGTAGCTGTTTTGTCCAAATGCTCCTCTTCCCAGCTGACTCACCGAAGCCTGATGCCATGGCTGTGTGCTCTGCTGAATCCGCTCCCTGCCTGCAGCCAGCAACCTTACTTTTCAGATAGCACCACTCAGCATGTACATGCACAGACAAACACTCTGCCAGCAGGCACGGCTCCCCCAACTTGTTTGTGCTTTTGGTGCTTTCCTGGGGTCCCTTTATCCTTTCAGGCATTTGTGAACAGAAAACTGTCCAGAGCTAACCACAAAGATGGCTATAACCAGCAGTGGCAGGAAAGAACTGTGGCTGGGGTCCATGGTCAGTGTAGACTTTGGAGATTCAATGTGCTCAGCATCTGGGCTTAGATCTATTACATTCCCAGGCAAAGGAAGGGGGGTAGGACTGATACAAATGCTTGACCTTCTCCTTTCTTGTTCACTCTCATAAAGTCACTGAAGTTCTCCTAAATGGGAAACTTCTTAAACCCTTCCTCTATTTGTGGATCAGAGAACTGAAATGCTTTAAAAAAATATCGTGTTAGCAGGTGCTTCATCTGGTACTGGTGAGATGGAGGGGTGGTTCATGGAGGGGTAGGGAGGGAAGGAAGGAGCTGGAGAAGCATTTCTCTGCCCCACAGACTTTGGAGAGGTCTTTCTCCTTTGCCTGAAGCACGGCCTACCACCTGGATCACTGAGGGGGAGGGGGAGCGGGGGCTGTGAGCTTATTTGCTTCTGACTCACAGGATGACTGAGATTAAATTTCATTATCCGTTCAGTTTCCAGCTCTAGAGGTTTTCAGCTTTAGGTAGGCCATAAGCTTCAGCTCCGTTAAAGGATTTTGACTAATGTGCACTGGCATTGAATCACAGTAGATTTTCACACATTCATAATTACTCTTCTGAAGTAGCTCATATTCACTGTTATCTCCGGATAAGAGGAGCAGAGAGAACAACAATGTCATTTAACTCCTTTCTTCTAAAAGATGGAAGCAATTTGTGACCTAGTTTCTTGAGTACCCAGAACTCCCATGAGGCTGAAGAAAAGAACACAGCCTTGAAAGACTGCGGAGAGAATCAAATGAGGAAATGAGGTCTGTCTCCACAGCAGCCCCTACCTGCCGCCTCCCCACGCTGGTGAGCAGTACTGAAGGGAAGGGCCAGCGGTTTATTCCCTGAACTAGACCTAGTTGTATACATAGAGATAGAAAGGTTTATGCATAGAGAAGATTATAATGAATCCTGTTATTATACTGACCGTCGTGAGCAGATTCATTTCAGTTTTCGACCTGCCTGTTGTGAGCAGAATCATTTCAGTTTTCGACCTGCCTCAAGTTCCTTTATAGGAGGGATTCTAATTCATACAGTTTTGAATCATGGATCCCAAACATAGGGTAACAGTGAAATCGAGTCTCCAGAGTATGTGCAAATACATTTCAGAGTTTGGGGAAAAAGGTTAAATACTGCCTCTAGGTCCATACCAAGACAGGAAGGAACCAGGCAGGAAGCTTTATGTCCTATGAGTGTTCAAAGAAGCCCAACTGATGGGGTCTGCACTCCATACTCACACCATCCAGTACCCCAGTCCACTTTTTGGTTTATGTAACTGGTTTCTCAAACATCTAAATATAATGGGACATTTTGCCTGGGGTCGATAGGTTCCCTTCCCCATGTAAGTCTGTTACCACTGGTCAGCATAGGAGTTTTACTGTGTAATTAGGAGTAGAGAGAGAAATTTTCAAAAAAAAAATTTTATTAGAGAAGTTGTGAGTTTACAAAGCAATCATGGGTAACATACAGGATACACACACATCACTCCACCACCAACACCTTGCATTATTGTAGAAAGTTTGTTAAAAATAATGAAAGAACATCACCAAAATATTACTGCAATTGTCTGTAACTTATATTTAGTGTATTTTTCCCATAAACCACCCTAATGTTAACACCACGTATTGTACATTTGTTATAGTTCATGAGAGAATGCTCTCATATTTGTACTTTTAACCACAGAGGGGAATCTTTCCCTACATTTCTTTATCCATAAGAAAGAACACTCTGACCTTGCAGATCTCAATTTCTACTATATTTACTATATTACCCTCAAGAGACAGTATAACCTGGGAACGGATGTGGCTCAAACAGTTGAGTGCCTCCTACATGGGAGGTCCCAGGTTTGGCTCCCGGTGCCTCCTAAAGAAAGCAAACAATGAACAGACACTGAGCAAAAACAACAAGCAAAAAGCAAGCAAACAGTGAGCAAACAATGAGCAATCAATGAGCAAACAGACAAGGGAGCCAACTCAGGATGCTGATGTGACTCAGTGGTTGAGTGCTGGCCTCCTGCATGTGGGGTCCTGGGTTCAATCCCCTGTCCTGGTACCTCAAAAAAAAAAAAAAGAAAGAAAGAGAGAGAGAGAGAGACAGTATAACCTTTAAGGAGTTACTTAAAGTGTTATCTTTCCTGCAGGAGACCAAGAATAGAGACTGATTCCGTGGAGTATGTAGGAAAAGATTCCTCTCTTTTCATGGATCTGCAGCCAAGAATCCAAAATTAGAACCCAGTGCTCTGACTTCTGGTCTGGGGGTATCTCTACTGCAGCATCTCTCTTCTCAGGTATATTTACACCAGGAATGGGGATTCTCATAGGCCAGAAAATTCTTCAAGCTCCAAAGAAATTGAATAAAAATAGACGGGAGTTCATTAAGAGAGAGGATGAAGGACAGATGTTTGTATTGCACACTCAGCAGCTTCCCACTAATGCTAGTCAAAAGGCAGCACAGCCCCCTCCAGCAGGAGGGCCTGTTTTTTCCCCTCTCCATTTTGTTGCCTGCCAACCCCGTATGGGTGGCTAAAGTTGTGTGTGAACCCACACAGCATGCTCACCATGCATTCTCTATTTGGTGTGGGACAGAACTCCTCTTTTATGGCCTCTACTCTATAAAGCAAATTGGAGGTCAGCATCTCTGACCTCATATTTAGTTGACTATGGAATAAAAAGTGCATCTTCTTTTATCAAACCATAATCTATTTGGCCTGAATGAGAAAAAAATCTTTTATGACCTTCACAAATACCAATAAATGGCATGCAAGGCTGAGTAAGGTAAAAGGAGAGGTGAAATAGATTGTGCAGCCAACTAGCTATTCCTACTTGAGGATGGTCTCACTGTTCCCTCCCCAAACCAAACCTGTTCGGTGTTGGTAAAGCTAATTTGATCTGAGTTGCTATGGAAACAGAGAAAGGAGTTCCTGGAAACATAGTAATAATTGCTGTGATCTGAAAGGGCAGCTTTCTACTTCGATATCCTCCCATATGTCTGTATTAAGCTGGTGTTAGCAAATGGGTGTCAAAAGTCATTCACATGCACATTGCTAAGAGCTTGCAATGTTGGGTGTCACTTTGCTGAGCTGATTTGCTAAAGGCCAAGTTTCTACTGTTTTTGGATTCAAATTCTTCTTACAGTCCTGTCTGGTTTTTGCTGCCTGGGAAAGAATCCAAATGGAAGTTCCATGGGCATCTGTAAACAATAAAATGGTTGCATTGTAGAGGAGATATTGGGGGAAAATGGGGGAGAAGGAGTTCATGGTTGTAGGACTCAAAGAACCAATGGAATCAGAATCACAAAACTAAAAGGGGACTTGAGGGAGCAGTGGGTCCCTTGCTACTCAAATTGTAGTCCATGCGCCAATAGCATTGGCATAACCCGAGAGCTTCTTAGAAATTCTCAGAATCTATACTCTAACAAGATCCCCAGGTGATCTGTGTGCACACTGAGGTTTGAGAAGCACTGCTCTGGTCTAACTTCTTTAATTTTACAGAAAAGAAACACGATTTTCCCAAAGCCTTGCTCAGTGTCAGAAATAAAACCAGAACAACATCCCAGTATCTGAGTGTGAGGCTTTGCTATCACCCCCATAGCTTCTCAGAAGCTTTGGTTGGGTAGAGATGGTAGAAGTGACATCCAAGAATTTCTGTCTTTGCCCTAGTTTTATGCCATCCCAGGCACTATCCCTTCCAACCTCAAATTTGTACATCTTGCTGGCCTTGATGTGCCCAAATTAGCCAGTCTGAAAACCAATTTTGGGAGTATTCCATTAGCTTGTGAAAGTAGCTAATAAAAAGTTCCATTCAAAACTTAAAAAAAGAATAGATGATCTCTAGTCTTTTTCCTTCCTTGTCCTCTCTCAAGGTCCCCAAAAGGAGGAAATTGATTAGGCTTTGTAATTTACTCCAAAGAGGAACACTTTTCCCATCTTCTAAAAGCTGGAAGTAAGGCCTTTCCTAATAATTATGTGAATAAGCAAGCAAAGATCTACAAGAGACACAAAGAAGGACTCGATATTTGCTGCTTTCCCTGGGCTCACAAAGCAGAGCTTTCCTTGAGCTAGAGAAAGTCTGAGCTGATTTCATAAGCAAGTCTGGGCTGACGCACGCAAGAGTCATTTGGGTGTTGGTGAGTGCAGAGTGAGATTAGCCTTGCTAGTCTCTTAGCACCCTCTATCCCCTTCAGCCCAAACACGAGCCTGTTAAAAAATATAATGCACCTTGCTTCCAGGAGAGATTCCTGAGAGCTTAATAATTTCTTGTTATTCTCAAAGCCTGGCATGATCTCGGCATCTCCCATTTCTTTGTTGATGATTCTAGGCCAGTTAATTATCACACCGTTCTGTGCACAGACTTCCTTACTTCCTTAATTTCCTACTTTTGCTGCATAACAAACCACATTTTAAAAAGTGGCTTAACATAAGAATCCTTTTATTATCTCTCAGGATTTTATGGGATTCGGCTGGGCATTTCTGCTCCGCATGGAGTCTGCTGAGGCTTCAGTCCTCTGGTGGCTCGGCTGAGTGGGACAACCTTGGCAGGGATGGTTGGAAAGCTGGGCTTATCTGGGATGTTGGTAGGGCTGGACCTCTCTCTCTTCCCACCTGGCATCTCTTCAGCAAGGTAGATTTTTTACGTGGCAACTCTGGGTTCCCCAAAACAGAAAAGCAAAGTTACCACATCTTCTTAAGTCTAAGGTCCTGAACTGGTGCAGCATTACTTCCACCATATTTTGTTGTTTAAAGTGAGCCACAGGGACAGCCCAGAGACCAGTGACCAGAGTATTCTCAAAAAGACCCCAAGGAATGCCCTCTTCCCTTCAGGTGGCTAATGGTTGCCTCTTACCTTCTTCCAAACTTGGGCTTCTTAAGCTGGGAGTCAACAGACGAGTTTTCAGAGTCTATCAACCTCCAGAAATCATATTTTTACACAATGTTTGAGACTTAGTGTATATGTACTCTTCTGGGGATAGGATCCCAAGCTTTCCTTACATTTTCCATGGTATCAATGACCCAGAGAAGTCTGAATTGCAGAATACATGTATCCTGGAAAATATTCCAGGAGTGAGGTACACAATTTTATATACTATGAGATCTTTGGGGGATATGGTATATGTGCTCATAGTGTATCTCCCTAAGTAGCTTTGAAATTCCATGAGGGTCCTACAGCCATGGGATAGATGGACTTCTATACCTCATAAAGACATGTTCAAGTCCTAACCCCTGGTCCTATGAGTGCAGCCTCATTTGTTAATGGTATCTTCAAGTCTTAAAACTTTGTCCTATGGGTAGAAGTCATTTTTTAATAGGCTTTTTCTAAAACAATGAGGCTAATTGAATCCGGGTGGGCCTTAATCAATATAAGTGGAATCCTAGTAAACAGAGGGAATTAGGATGCAGTCTGTAGGAACCAGGGGAGGAGACAAGAAGACACAGATTGTCATGTGACAGATGATTTCTGGGAAGGAGTCAGCAGAACTCCACAGACTTTGGAGAAAGCATGACCTTGCCAATACCATCATTTTGGACTTCCAGCCTCTAAAACTGTGAGTCAATAATTCCTGTTGTTTATGCCATCCAGTGTATTTATCATTGCAGCCTTGGCAAACTAAGACAGGGCATATTTCTGTTTTATTTCAAGACTCTCTAGATCTTAGATCATAGTCTTTTAAATAATAGATGATCCATAAGGGCTGTAGGCTGAACTTTTAAGAAGAATTTATCAGGGTCTTGATGAAAGAGGAAAATTGATATAACAACAACCACTACAAAGTACAAACATCTTTCTTATATATTTGTGTCACCCTTGTCAGGGTAAAAATACTTTGTTTCTCTTATTTGATATTTATCTAATTTAATTCTACAAGTTCGATGGGCAGATGTTATTATAACATTATTTTGCTCTAAGGAAACTGAGGCTTGCATAACCTCTCCCAAAGATTTAGAGCTGATTAGAGAAAGAACCAAGGCTAAAAATCCAATTCTCCTGATTTCTATATCCAAAACTGTGTAGAATAATCTCTCTGATGATGAGGAGGAAAGACAAGCAATATGATATGAAAAGCTAAAAGATGTCCTGGGTGGTGCTGCAGGGACAGTTACCGGACATTGTATGTCCTACCATGGCCCACTGGGTGGAATGTGGGAGAGTGTAGGCTATGATGTGGACCATTGACCATGAGGTGCAGCAGTGCTCAGAGATGTATTCACCAAATGCAATGAATGTCTCATGATGATGGAAGAGATTGTTGTTGTGGGGGCGGGGGGAGTGGGGGGGTGGGGGGAGGGTGTATGGGGACCTCATATTTTTTGAATGTGATATTAAAAAAAATAAATAAAGACAAAAAAAGAAAAGAAAAGCTAAAAGAATACAAATTCATGTGTATGGAGCATAGAAAAGGAACTTTTGGAAGTTCATAAGAGAAACAAATTCTAGTTTTACCAAGAAACCAGACATGGCATGGTATAGGGAGAAATCTGACTTCCCATCCTGGTTATGCTGCTTCCTGGCCATGAGATCTTGGGGATGTCACTTCACCTTTTTGCTGTCAACAAAGTAATCACTGGGCCAGTGAGTGCAAACCCAAAATGCCTTCTAGTGGAGGAAATCCATAGCAACCATTGGGAAATGGGTGCGGGGGCCAGCCCCAGCCCCGACAAAAAATGGGGGTGGTTTTCCCCAAGGTTACTCTTCACCCACAAGGAATATTACCAAATACCCCCCAATGTCAACTATTATCCCAGAGGGGTAATAGTCTCAACTGTCCCTCTATGAGACAGGACTGGACCTCTGTGCCACCTCCCAATGGGTACGAACTCCTGAAATGGGGCCACAAACCATTCCTAGTGGTATTTTGGAGCCTATTCCTCCTTGCCTTATAAGCCTCATTCTCATTTTGCCCGCAAAAAGTTCGGCTGCTCTTCAAGTTTTACTGATCTCTATTTCTGAAAACTTCTGCAATGAAATCAATGAAATCCATGTCCCTGTTTTGGCTCATGGCATACTTGCCATAGAGTCAGGAAAGACTTTTTGCACTTATTCATTTCTCACCTAGTGCTGCTGCCCAAGCCACACCAAAGGGCTTACAAACTGCTTATTGGGCTCGAGTCATAAAAACTGAGCGGCCTACACTCACAAAGCTAATGGAAAAACATTTGAAGGCAATCATTGATACAGGAGCTGATGTTTCAGTTTTCTCCCAAAGCCAGTTGGCCCTTACCCGCCAACTCTGAGGATTTGCAAGGTGTTGGCACTGCCCATCATCCTTGTCACAGTTCACAAATTTTGAAATGGGAAGATGAGGAAGGGCAGCAGGGATGGTTTCAGCCTTTTATTTTACCCTCCACTTCTGTGAAACTTAGAACCTGCTTTGCAGGCTTCCAGGGACCCTGCTTTGCAGGGCTCCCCACATGCTCCAACTTTCTTAGGAGTTAAAGCAGTAGGATAGGCTAGAAAAGTGGTTTCCATATTGGTTGAGCATCATAATTACCCAAGGAACTTCTCAAAATGATAGACTTGTAGCTCCGACCTCAGAGATTTGGAGAATGATTCAGTAGTCTAGATTTCTAAAAGGCTTACCAGTGATCACACAGGCTTGAAAACCAGAGGACAAGGTAATGTCTAGTATTTCCTCCATTCTATTGTCCTGAGAAATTAGAAGGCCTGATTGGCAGAAATTGGTTAGCTGTGTGCCAAACCCATTTCCCTTTCCTCCTGGGAACACAGCTAGACTTTATTTCCCAGCATCCCAGCCTTATTTTCACTTAATGTGAAAACTCGGCAAGGAAATCTGGACAGAAGTGATATATGTATGTGCCTAGTCTGGAAACCTTCCTGGGCCACCTTCCATTTTCTCTTTCCCCATCTGCTGGCTAGCATTCTTTCCCCTTTGTCGAAGTCCAGACTATGTCATGTGTTAAGACAGCAGAAGTTCTGCCAGCTTGGGTCTTTGAATGGCTCCTGGAGCAGAGTTCTTCTGCCACCAATTAGGATTTTAAGTGAATGAAAAATAAACATCTATTCTATTAAGCTACTGAAATTTTGAGATTTCTCTGTCAATAGCAGCTAGCATTACCTTACCCAATACATAATAACATCTTAATTTATCAAATTTCCTTTTATAATCAGTGTTTCCAAGCCACCAAATAAGAAACAGTTTTAGAATAAAAAGGTATAAAATGGAAAATGGTGTCACACTTGGTAGAGCTCGTGAGCATGTGCCAGCTGAGTTAGGTATGCTACCAGCCCATCCCCCACTTTATGTTTTCCCATAATACCTTGTGAATTATTTAACTTCCAAAAAGTACTAATATTATATTTTTGTGTCTATTTTCCTCACTATCCTGCCAGATTATAAAATCCTCGAGAGGCATGGGTATATGTCTCATTTGCTCTTGGTATTCTTGCGGCATATCAGAGTCTGGCACAAGATAGATGCTCAATAAATGTATATTTATTTGAATTAACTAATTAATTAATTAACTGTAGGATGTGGGTGCCGGCATTGGAGCCTTGAGAACTTGAGGGTCATGGATGGAAATGGGAGAATCATGGGTGGGACTCTGGGAAACTCTTGATCAGGAATTGATGTTGGAATGTCTCCACCCTGATGGCTGTGGGCCCAGAAGTCCTGCCACATGCCTACTCGGTCTCACCTCAACTTTATTTAAAAGACCTGCTCTGACATCAGTCAGAAACCAAGGGGTAATCTCTGGATCCTGCATATCAGGTTATAGCCATCTTATTCTTACAGCTCCTTGGACATTATAATTTTGACTGCTATCCTCTCCTTATGGATCCCAATCCTTCCACCAGATGAGGATCCTTTTTTCTGGGAGTGTTGTATGGGGGTTGATGTGGTCTAAGTCAGTGGCTCTCAAATGTAGCATGATAAGAATTATTTGGAGGGCTTGTAGGTGTCAACCTCAAGAGTTTCTGATTCAGTAGGTAGGGGCAGAGAATGCCTTTCTTATAAGTTCCTAGGTGATGTTGATGCTGTGGTATGGTCTAGAGACAACATTTTGAAAGCCCCTGTCTAATCCATGGCCATATACGATAGTAAAACTTTCTATTTACATTTTGTCAAGTGATATCCACACATGGTGGTCACTCCTTTCTGTTATGAACTTTTTATACCTCTTCCATCCCAACCTAAGACACAAACATATTTCTCTCCTCTCTGAAAAAAAAGAAGAGAAACCTGACAGTCAGATGCCACATCAATCCTCCACTTTTCATTGTCATTTTAAAAAACCCCAAGATGGGAGCGTCTAGAGGAAAGATCAATAAAGAAAAGTCAGTAAAGTGGATCTTCTCAAATGGAGAAATGTTTGTATGTGTCATCCACTTGTCAGTGGGAAATGGTTTACAGCCTCAGACTTTCAGATGTATGCTCAGATCAGATAATTTGGATCTTAGTAATCTAATGGAAAATGTCAAGAGCTAATTTTTTTAAATTACTACATTCAAAGCTGCTTATTTACCTGGAAATTATTTCATTGCCAATTTTTCAGAAAAGGTGTTTCCTCTTTCTTTATTAATAAGCATTTTTAATTCCTCTTTTCCCATCCTTCCAGAATTAGTGCTTGCAGAATCTTGATTTTGAATTCATAGAATTTACTGGAGACTTGAACCATTCTAGAAGGAGTGAACACTTGTTTGTGGCTTGTGCACTGATACACTCTTCATGAATAAAAAGGAAGAAATGAAATGTGCCCAGTGACATGGTATTACGGGGCATTTCATTTTCCACCTTATGGTCATCTTGCTGTACACAGAATCTGCTTTGGGGACAATTATTGTCTCTTGGCAATTTCAGGGTTTAAATGATCACACAGTTATAGAAAACATTTATCATTTTGAAAAATGATAATATATTCTTCCAAAATATAAGCTCCTGTTTATGCAAAAGCATCTCTCTCATATTAGCCATGTCAGAGATCTAGTCCAAACTTATATTTGAAAGCTCATAGTCTCAGATAGATATTAAAGGATGGGAAGCAGATGTGGCTCAAGTGATTGGGCTCCCGTCTACCATATGGGAAGTCCTGGATTCGATTCCCGGGGCCTCCTCGTGAAGCCAAGCTGACCCACACCACAGAGAGCTGGTGGCCTGCGCCCTGGAGAGCTGATGGCCTGCACCATGGAGAGATGGCACAGCAACATGACGCAACAAAGGGAGACACAGAGGCAAGACAGTGAGAGACGCAGCAGACCAGGGAGATGAAGCAGTGGAAGAAATTGGATGACTCCCACACTGAAGGTCTGGGAATTGGTTCCCAGTACCTCTTAAAGAGAAAACAAGAAGAAAAAGACAAGCAAACATGGAAGAATACAAAGCCCTTGGACACAGAGAGCAGACAGCGAGTGCAAAAAGAACAGCAGCAATGCGGATGGGGGGGATAAAATAAAAAAATTAAAATAACATAAATAAATAAAAAAGATAGTAAAGGATACCTTAGGAAGAACATGCTCTTGTAAATACAATAAAGCAAAGTCTTATGTAGTCAAAATCATCTGGAAGCAAATCATCTTTATCAAATAGGTCATTTAGATTTCTGTTAAATAGCCCAATGTAACTAAAGAAACAGCAGTTCGACCTGACAGTTATGCGGGCAGGGACTCTTTGCCCTTTTACATAAGGAATCCAGGAGAGGGAGAGGGATGCTGGATTTGCATGATTATTTTTTATTTTTTTTTTAAAGATTTATGTATTTAATCACCCCCCCCCCTTGTCTGTTCTCTGTGTCTATTTGGTCAGCGGCACAGGAAGTGTGGGCGGCGCCATTCCTGGGCAGGCTGCACTTTCTTTCAGGCTGGGCAGCTCTCCTTACGGGCGCACTCCTTGCGCGTGGGGCTCCTCTACGCGGGGGACACCCTTGCATGGTGCGGCACTCCTTGCGCGCATCAGCACTGCGCATGGGCCAGCTCCACACGGGTCAAGGAGGCCCGGGGTTTGAACCGCGGACCTCCCATGTGGTAGACAGAGGCCCTAACCACTGGGCCAAGTCTATTTCCCTGCATGATTATTTAATAGAAATGAGAATCAGCTCAGCACAACTTGTGGGACTTCCCCCAGACAGGTTCAGTATTAACAGTCCAGGGATAGGAAGAGGTAGCAAAGGAGTACACTTTCCACACGAAGAAACTGAGGCATAGTGGAAAAGAGAAGATTCCGAAGTACCAGTGTTATAATTTAAGATAGAGCTAACTTCACACAACCATTTTTGCCTCTGACAATGAAATTTGTGCTGATCATTTTAGGGGCATATATATAGTCAAATATACTTGCTTGACAAAGTAGGAAACTAAAGTCAAGGGAGATTAACTCACAGTACCTAAAATACAGAGCTAGTTAGAAGTAGAAACTAAACTAGTCCTAGAAGTCTTAACTCCTACTCCAGTGCTCAATCCATACATCTCTTTTACTAGGCTTAAATAATCCTCACTGGGACTCCCAGTTGACCAACTTGGTGGCATAAGATGCTCCAGGGTACCATTCAACCAAAGAATCTTTGAATAACTAGCAAAACCTGGCAGAGCCATCGTCCTCAAATTCTACAAGCAAACAGTTAAAGAGCTGCAGTAACTGGGTGAGTGTGCAATCAAGAAACTGTAGCTTGAAGGGTTTTATTATTTGTGCCTTGAGGGTAGCAATTACAGAATAGAAGCACCTAAAATATGGTAGTCTGCATTTCCCGCACACCCCCCCCCCCTTTTCTTAAAGTTATACCAAACAAGTTTCTTCAAAGAGAAAAAAAAAAGGTGAAGACCTATTGTTTCAATCATCAAGAACACTTTTTTTTGTTTGTTTTGAGCTGTGAGCATGGTCAGGTATGCTTTTAGGGTTTTCTGCATTTTGGAGATCCTTAATTGTTGGCAGTTAAGAAAAGTAACAATCAGTGCTGTCTGTAAGTGTTCTAAGTTTCCAAAGAAACGTTTTGTCCCTTCTTTTGCACATACTTGTGCCATTGAGGGCTAAATCCTCAAAAAAAAAAAACCTAGCCAGGGGACTAATTTCTTGAAATAAAAAGGTGGTGTTGCTACTAATTCATTTCCCATACATCAGATACAGAGGAAGTATTGGTAATGAGTAAAGACCATATACCCTGGGCAGATGAACTCAATTTAGTAGATGAAACAGTTTGCTTTGCTCACAGTTTGCCTATGAATATGGGTTTCAAAATAAAGCCTTAATTTAGAATTTCATTATGTTTTACAATCTTCACTGCCTTAATGTTTAAACATCTCTTTAAGTCCTAATAAAGGAGAAATGCATGTTTATCCGTGGATTTTTGTAAATATAAATGCAGTGATTATGACTTGAAAACAACACTTTGTCAACACTTTGTTCCTGTGACAGTGTTTGTTAATCCAGCCAATGGACGTATTTGCAGAAAAATGAAGCATGTAATAGAGCTCTTCATGTAAGAATTGTTCTCCCCCACAACCATAGTTAACCTGAATTGTTCTAAAAGTATTTGTAAAAACTTAAAACCTGAAATTCAGTGATTAAAAAAAAAAAGACAAAAGAAAACGAAGCTTTAAAAATGGTAGAAGCGGTCATGCTCTCGCTATCCCTTCCCTCAACCCCTCCCTGGTGCAGTGTGGCATCAACTTGTACTCCCATTGTAGGGCCCAGTCCCTGCTCCAGAAAGAGCAGAGTAACCACTATTCACATACTGGGGTGCCTATGTGTTGGTACAATCTATCCTGCGTCAGCCTGAAAGAATGAACTAGGAAACTCCTCTTTGGTTGATCCTCCCAGAACTTGCCTTGCAGAGAGAAGCCACTTGACAACAATTACAGCAGTGTAAGAAACAATTAAAATCAAAGCATCCAAGGGCAAAGGATTGCCAGCTTTAATACATAAAATAGAGCTCCCTGGAGGGACAAAGCCTATTTCATAGGGAACAGAGGGGGCATTTGTATTTCTATGAATGGGGGATTCCTAAAGCCCTGAGCAAGTTAGCACAAGCCCAGGACAAGACTCAGACTCAGAAGATAGAGAGGACCCTGCACATCACTTTCCACCTTGGGCTGGTCTTATTGATAGGAGGGCTAAACTCTGAAGGAGAGAGCCAGCCCAAACAGAGCCTATTTTCAAAGACCTTGAAAGGGATTTGTTTGTTTGCTTGTTTCTCTTAGCTCCTGGCACTTAGGAAAATCTCTCTCATATCTTAAGCTGGATACAAATTTAAGGAAAAGACAGCTTAGGGACTAAATCTCAGAGTAAACTAAAATGTTAAGTGCAAAAAAAATTACAAGACTAATAGAAATAGGAAATGATGGCCCATCTAAAGGCAGAAGATAAAAATCCAGAACTCATCAATGAAGAATAGAAGAATTTGGACATACTGGACAAAGTCTTAAAAGAAATGATACTCAATATGCTCAAGGAGATAAAAGAATACACAGAGAAAGAACTAAAGCACATCAGGAAATGCATGAAAAATATGAGAATTTCAATAAAGACATTGAAAATTTTAAAAGGAACCCAACAGGAGTTACAGTCAAGCTGTCTAATGCCAAGGACAAGAAAAGAGTTCTGAAAGTGACAAGAGAAAAACAGTGGGTTAAGTATGAAGGAGCCCCAATAAGATTAAGTAGTGCTTACTCATCAGAATCCATGGAGGCAAGAATTCAGTGGGATGAAATATTTAAAGTGCTGAGAAAAAAATACATACGAAAAAATTGTTAACCAGGAATTTTATTTCTAGTAAGACTGTCTTTCAAAAATTAGTGCAAGATTAAGACATTATTAAAAAATAATGAGGGTGTTCATCACAACGAGACCTGTCCAACAAGCAATTTACAAGAGTTCTTCAGACTGAAAGGAAAGGAAACTAGATAGAGGAATGACGAGACATAAAGAAATAAAGATCTTTATAACAGGTAACCATACAAGTAATTATAAATGCCAGTATTATTGTTGTGTATTTTTTGATATGTAACTCCACTTTTTGGTTCTTATAGTTTCTAAAATTTGTATGCATAAAAAGTAATGATACATCTATGGTTTTGTACATATGGTATATGAAGATTTAATTTATAACAAGTACAATGAAAAGGGGGGGGGACAGGGGTAAAGGAACAGTGTTTGTGTATGCTATTGCAGTTAAGCTGGTATCAAAACAAACATGACTGTTATAGATTTAGGGTGTTAAATTAAAGCCCAATGGTAACCACACAAAAAAATCTGAAAAACCTATACAGAAGAAAATGAGAAGGGATTAAAAATGTTACACTATAAAAATGCAAATAAATATGAAAATAGGTATTAATGGAAGAATGGAGAGACAAAAAAAGATAAGAGGTTAACAAAGACCAAATAGCAAAATGGCAGAAGAAAGTCCTGAATTTACAGTAGTTACCTCAAATGTAAATGATACACTATCCAGTGAAAAGGCAGTTTGTAAGAACGGATACAAAAGATTGACCCAACTATAATCTGTTTACAAACAGCTCACCTTAAATTCAAAGGCACAAGTAGGTTGAAAAGTAAAAAGATAGAAAAAATATACGTAAAATATGCAAATAGTAACCTCAAGACAACTAGGGCCACTATACTAATATCAGATACAATAGGCTTTACATCAAAAACTACCAGAAAGGACAAAGAAGGTCACTTTATACTGATAGAGTGTGTTTTAAAAATAAATATTTCACCCTATAAACTGCCTTTTTTTCCTAAAAGTTGACTACTTCTTCAACAATACAAAAAAAAAGTAAAGGGTGCAGAGTTCAGTAATACTAGATTTACCTGTCCCTTTTTTGTCTCCAGTTCAGTGAGTACAATCATTCCTGCTTCTTTTCTCTGTATAAATAGTACAGTCCCTACCCCCCTTACAGGAACACTTATTGAGACCTTAAGAGAACAAAACTACCCAGTGTCCTGAGACATACTGTCAGTCATTGTTCAAGTTGAGTGGTTACCCAGCTCCCTATTAATCTTCTAGAACACAGACCTCCATTCTGCCCACTCTATTTTCTTGGACAGGGACTATGATTTCAACAGGTGAGCCATCCCATCTAACCCTTTCCCAAATGCTAGCCTTTGATAAGAGTTCTGTTCTAGCCATTGTAATTCTCAGGTTTTCATGAGTTCATATCAGATAACAAGTGACCTCACCTGGAAAGAGGAGGGGAAGGAAAGATCAAGAAAGCTGAGTTTCTGGGAGAAGGTGTTAGTGAAATAGAGTGAAAATCCAAATCTGTTAAAGGTATTGTAAATATATAGGAGTGGAACAAGAAATATAATAAGTGCAGCTGTTTTTTGTGAATGGGTCATCTTTGAAGATTAGAATTAAGCTTTAATATATTTTGCTGGATTTTCTGTGAATATTTGAAAGTGGCACCAGAGAGAGCCTGATATAATTCAAATTATACTCTGGTTCTTGAAATGCTAGTCCTATTTCAAGGTCTACTTTGAATGATACCTTTTTAATAAAATATTTTCTGTTTCTTTCAAATTGGATAAAATCTCAATCTCTCCTTTTCCTTTGAACCTCTTTTGTACCTCTCTTGTAACACTCTTCTGGCATTACTTTACTTTTAATTTCTTGTTGTTACAAGGCTGTAAAATACCTTAAAGAACAAAAATTGCAATTTCTTCATCTGTATAATCTTCTCTCACAAACTATTGAATTGAATTTAGTTAAATCGAGCAAAGGTAAATTTTGATGCAGTGTGAATGTTTTGCAGGTTCTCTCAAATCAGGTTCTCTCCTGACATTCCATGTTAGTAAAGGGAACCTCCATCCAGTTAATGGTCCAAGGACAGAATTTAGGATGCATTTTTGATGCTACCCTCTCTCTCATCTTCTCCATCCAATAGATCAAAAATTTTGATTGATTTTACTTACAAAATATTTCTTGAATTCAACCAAATTTTCCCAAGTTAGGAAACTTTCCATAAAGGTCCAGACAGCAAATATTTTAAGCTTTCAGGACCACATACATCTCTGGTACATATTCTCTCTCTGTCTCTCTCTCTCTGTCTCTCTGTCTCTCTCTCTCTCTCTGTTGTTAGTGTTGTTGTTCTTTTTACAACTTTTACAAAAACAGGCCATAGCTGGGTTTGTACTTTTGGCCATAGTTTGCCTTGTTTGAGCCACCCTAGCCCTTCACCCAGACCATTTAATTATTTTTTATCTGCTCTTCCCACTTCTACTGTAGTATCCAATTAATCTTCCACTAAGTCAGAGTGGAGTTTTAAAGATTCAAATCTGACCTTTCATCTCCCTGTTTAAAGTCTTAACCATCTTTTTAGGGAGAGTTGAACATCCTTAGCAAGGTCCACTAAAGGATCCATAAGTTGGCTTCTTCCTTCATCTATTGCTGCAGTAATCATCACTTGCCCCTTTCCCTGATTGTGACATTCTAACTTAACTTCCACTAGTCTTTCAAACCTTAACATAACCATCATTTTACTAGGTTCAGTTCTCTTTGTTATGTTTCCCCACTGTACCCACTACACTTCCCTCTTACTATGAGTTCCCTTGAAGCAGATGCTGAAATGAGAATTCGTGTGGAAGTGATTTATTAAAAAGTGTTCACAGGAGAAACCAACAGAGGAGTGTCAGCAAAAGGAAAGCATCACCCAATGTGTTCATATAGGTCCTCTCAAATGCAATGCCAAGATGTGATTGAGTGTTTGAGGAAATGTCTCTAAGAGGAAATGAGGAGGGCATCAGAATAGGCTGAGAGAGTTATAAGACTATGATGCAGGTCTGACCCCAAGTGAAGAAGGGGAAAGGAAGGTTGGTAGGAGCATCCCAAACTGCTATCCACCTAAGGAAAGTTCATGAAGGTTATTTAGAAGTCCTTAAGCCAAAGTCATCTGTCAGAGGAGAATGGGTCTGTCTTTGTCTAGGAAGATCCTGAGGAAGTATGGCTTTTGGCACAAATTCAACCATAGGTTTCAGAGAGCATGGGCTGGAACCCTTGGTCCATTGTTTTTCCAATGGAGACCTGCCCTGATCAAGATGGCAAAACAAGAAGTTTCAAGTTTCCATTCCCCCACAAAAGCTTTGAGCAACCAGCAAGAACTGGCAAAAATATCTTTCTCCAAGATCCAGAAAATATTTGATAGAATGCTTTATCAGAGCAAGCAAGCACCAAATCAAGAATAAGGTTGCTTAAAAGTAGTAGGATGTCTTGGCACCTTGGCTAGCCTCTCCTCCATCCCCTCACTGGCTTGGAATGGAGCCAGTTCAAGGTTACAGTGTAGGTTTCTGGTACCTGTTCCAGAGAGAGCAGAGTAATACTCATGCATGTATTCTGAGCATGTGTGTGTGGTTTAATCTGTCTTAGATGGACTGAGGGACTTGCGGTTCCAGATCTTTTCCTGTATGTGGAATGTGGCTCACAGAGCTCTCTTACAGAATGCTGTGGGAGAGCAGTCTAGTAGTGGCTACCTGGGGCAAGGATTTGCTAACCATAGGGCATATAGTACAATGCCAAGGTCTATGATCTATAAATGAGGGAATTCTTATGGTCAGACACACCTGCCCAAGACAAGATGCATGTGCAGAAATAACCACAGAGGCTCCTACCTTTGACCTGGAACTGTTCTCTAAATTCATTGTATGACTAAGTTCTGAAGGAGAACACTCACATGAGTCATTCTTCAATATATGGGAAGGGTGTTTTCTTTTTTCTCTTGTTTTTTTGTCAGCTCTGGCATTCAAGGAAAGCTCTATCATAATATTAGTTGGTAAAACCTTAAGGGACAGACATATCAGAATCTAAATTCCAGCAATAACACATTAATATATCAAAATGTTTAGGCTTCAACAAAAGATGACAAAACATACAAAGAAACAGGAAGGAAAGGCCCAGGCAAAAGAGAAGATTAGAGTAAAACAAACCCACAGTGAGGAGCATCAGACCTGGGACCTTCCACAGACTTTTTTTTTAAGTCCAAAATATGATGAAAGAGCAAAAGGAAAACATGGACAATGAATAAAGGAAATCAGGAAAATGATAGATAAACAAAAAAGAGAATATCAGGACGGAAATGGAAATTATGAAAAGGAGCCAACAGAGCTGAAGACCATAGAAACAGAAATTTTTAGTTCCCTAAAGGGGTTCAACTGTAGATTGGAGCTGGCAGAATAATCTGTGAACTTGAAGATTAGATCATTGAAATTATCCAGTCTGAGGAGAAAAAATAAGAAAGAATGAAGAAAAGCAATCAGTGTCTCAGTAACCTGTGGGACCATCATGTATACCAATATATGCATTGTCAGAATCCCAGGAGATGAAAGAAAGGAAAGGCCAGAGATAATAACCAAAAAATTAATGGCTGAAAACTTACCACATTTAATGGAAGACATGAATATACATAACCAAGATGCTCAACAAACTCCAAACAGGATATACCCAAATACATCCATACTGTTATGTTATAATCAATCTGTCTAATGTCAAAGATAAAGAGAATTCTGAAAGCTCTGCATATACCCCCAAAGAATTGAAAGCAGGAACTCCAACAGATATTTGCACATTGATGCTCATAATGGCATTATTGACAATTTCTGAAAGATGGAAGCAACATAAGTGTCTATCAACAGAGGAATGCACAAACAAAATTGATACATACATGCACTGGAATATTAGTCAACCTTAAAAAGGAATGAAGTTCTGATATATGCAACAAGTTGGATGTACCTTGAAGATGTCATGTTGAGTGAAATAAGCCAGATTTTATTAACTGGTAGTAAAATAGACCTGAATAGAAATATGCTTTCTTCTATAAACGCCTGCTCCTACCTCCTCTTGTAAAGTACAGCCCTTTTTCTTCCACACCACACATCATATTGCCCTTTAGTAACAAGTGTCTTCCTTTGATCTTCCTGGTAATCATTTAAACTGGTTACAACACTGGAATAGGGGTGAATGTGCGGAAGTAGAAGCATCTACTGTTTGTACTGCTCAGGGACTGTCAACATCCTAAGAAGTTTCTGGGCCAGGAGCAAAGACTCATGACTTGGTCCCCAGAGAAATCCTGCTCTGTGGTCAAACAATAGCGAGTATAAACAGATGAAACCAATGAAAGTCAAGTTTTATGCTGGGGAATGCCAGGTTTTCTAAGGACTTAGGTTCTACTGTAGAGTGGAGCACAAGAGAAGAAGAGAGCTACAGACTTTGAGGACGAGTCTGTTTGCGCTCCACCTGTCTGACTTTTGATCAGCTCTCATTGGGCCCCTCAGTCATCCCAATTTGTTTCTTTCATGGTCTTGCTTTCAGCTGATAATTGACAAAGATATATCATAAAAGATGTAAAGACAGCTCTCCCAGTTTTGGCACAGAAAAACTTGAGGCCAGAAAGACTTTATTAAGACCTTAAGAGTAAAACTCGAATTATTAACTAATAATCATTAAGATAGATATTTTGAGCAAGGGTTTTACCCAACATTCCCTTAAGTCACACCATGAGGGTGGTTGTTTGACTACAAAATTAGCCTTCTTGTGACTGGGAATAATTTTTCAATGATATTTTGTTATAAATTAGTTCTTAGAAAAGTTGTAGGTTTACAGAAAAATCATGAAAAAAATATAGAGTTCCCATATTCCCCCTCCCCCCATTTTCCCTATTACTAACACTTTGCATTACTGTGGTACCTTAATTACAATTGATAAAATAATATTATTATGATATAATTATAGCCCATAGTTTATACTGAGGTTCACTGTTTGTGTCATATACTGCTATGTTTGTTTTTTATTGTAATAACATATATATAACCTAAAATTTCCACTTTTAACCACATTCAAATATATAATTCAATGGTGCTAATTACATCCACAATGTTTTGCTACCATCACCACCATCTGTTAACAAAACTTTTCCATTATTCCAATCAGAAACTCAATCAATCAAACATAAACTTCCTATTCTCTATTCCGAACACTATGACCCCTGGTAATTTTAATCTAGAATCTGACTTATGAATGTGCTTATTCTGATTATTTCATATCAGGGAGATCATGCTATATCACTATTGTTTTGTTTGTGCATGTTTATTTCATGCTAAAAAGTAAAGTGTGCATTTGTGTGCATGTGTATGTGGGGAGGAGGGAAGATTAGGGATGAAAACAGAAAAAGAGATGTTATGAACTCTCCACCAAATTCTCTCCTATCCCCAGGTTGAACACTTAGTTTGCAGAGGCATTAAATAATTCCTTCTAGATCATCATAGACTCTTTTCTGTTTCATTTTTCCACACGTGATTGAACAAATCTGAGAAACCAAACTGAGTTTGTCAATGAAATTTGACTCACTTTTGGGTCCCTTGGGCTCTGATGGCATTGCTTCACAAAATGGGGACATGATCTCCTCTGTTCCCATCATCTGACTCTCTCTGGCTCTCACCTTGAGTAAATGAAGATAAATGCAAAATAGCAGTGATTCTGATGACAGCAGAATGTATCTGACTTCTTGTTTGGATCACTTTCTCAGCACCCAGTGCATTTCCGGGAGCGCATCATTTCCAGGATGTGCAAGACCGGAACAGGGTATTCTCTCTCATCACCTATTAATGAGATAAGTGCAGCAAGCTAAGAGGCACCTACAGGAATAACAACAAGCACTACAGCATGCATTTCCTCTAATTGCCCATGTTTGTGTTCTTGCCAATATAAGAGGGATTTCAGCAGCCAAGCAAAGGTCACACCTCTCTTCTTCTTGCCTCTCCTAACTCTGGCTTTCTAAGGAATATCTATAACATTTCCTCTTCTACTGGTAGGTTTTTACTACTAATTAAAGCACTTTTCATTGTAGTGATTGTGGGCTAACTGCCATCTGGATCCCTTCTGTTGTTCTTCCAAGAAAGGACCGAGGGGGCAATTTGGGGTTTCAGAGTTTATTATTAACTTTCAGCTTTGTTACTTTTTGTTATCTTAATGAGAAGGTCAGAGATCTGAGAGAGAGTTACTAAAAGTCACTTCCTAGTGTAAATATGGGCTGTAGTTAGTAGTAATATTTTAATGATGCTCTTTCATAGTTTGTAACAATGGTTCCACCACAATGCGAGGCGGTGGTGGAGTGGTGTTTTTGAGCCCTGGATGATGTTATGCATGTTTGTTTTGTAAGTTCACAACCTTTATTACACACTTATTGTTTATGGGTGTTCATGTATAATGATAAAACTCAATTTAAAAAGTTAAAAAAAGTCACTTCTGATATTTTTACATATAGTCAATTAATACTAAATTTATACAGTAGATTTAATGTTATATATATCCTAAAGGGCATATAAAAACAATATATGGCCTGGGCACTGGCAGAAAGAGAAAGAAAAAGAAAGAACAAGCACAAATTCTCTGAGAAGAGGAGGTGCATGGGTTTACTTCTATGCCTTCAATAGTGCCTCATAGGTATCTGGTAAAGAGAACAACCAATTGCTACACCTATGGTATACCAAATACTTTTCATGAATTCTCTGTAATTCTGTACAACCTAAATGTCAGCCCCTAAATAGTCCTAATCTCTCCAACTTGCTGAAGACATCTTGTCTTTTAACATAAGTGAAAATTTGCTCAAATGTCCACCTCGTGTACACCAGGAAATCCAGAGTCCTTCTTTGTATCTCTAAGTGTTCTTTTTTTTTTCTTTCTATTATTCCAAGTTCTTAAATTTTACCAATGATCTTTTTTTCTTCTTCTTCTTTATTTTCTTTTAAATGTTACATTAAAAAAATATGAGGTCCCCATATACCCCCCACCCCTCCCCCACCCATCCCACATCAACAACCCCTTCCATCATCACGGCACATCCACTGCATCTGGCGAATACATTCTGGAGCACTGCTGCACCCCATGGACAGTGGTCCACATTGTAGTCCACCCTCTCCCTCTCTAAGGGTTCTTAGGGCATCTCATACTTCTCCTAATCCCTCCTGGTTCTGATAACCTTCTTCCATATTATTTGTAGATACTGTTTTGGTTTTTTTCCTGAATATTAGGATACATATGCAAAAGACAAAAAGTGTAACAAGTGTATCAATCACCAGCTTCAACAATGTACAATTGATGGTCAAATTTGCTTAATATATATCTTCTATGTCCTCTTGTAACTGTATTATTTTAAAGTAAATCCCAGTCATAATTTATGTCATCCATAAAAAGAAAAATTAGCATGTGTGCGGGACAGACGCTAATGTAGCTGCTGTGATTCATGCCTCCTGGTGTTCGTGCCCTTGTGTGATCACTCTCCTTTGAATGTGAGTGAGACCTGTGACTTACTTCTTTTATTTTTTTATTATTAACCAATATTTTAAAATTCTCTTTATTTCAGAATGGCCTTTATATACAGAGATCATTTTTAAAAATGCAAATAAGTTAGAGATTTTCCAAGAAACAGGAACTAGAAATAAATTTTGAGGGCAATTGGAAGAAAAATTGTCCAAAAAGTTCTGAGGATCATGCTTCCTCAAATGTCCTCGATAACCTCTTCAAGTTCTTCCTTTGTGAACATGTGGAAGTCCTGGCCAGGCTGCACTGTGGCTAGCTCTATGTTAGTTGCATTCAGTTTCTCCTCCATTACTTGTTTGAGAATGATGAGTGAAGATTTGATGGCTTCTTTCAAGGTCATAGACTTCTGGTAAACTTCTTGCAAAGAATTCTGGACACCCTCTGAAGCAAAGCCAATTGCTTAATCATCACAATATACAAGGGACCTAGATGGGTCCATATGAAAAAGCTGGGGTGCTTTCTCATCAACTTCTCCAAATAGCAGCGTTACTCCAAACTGTAGGGACAGATTGGACACAACCTGGGTCACACTCTCCACTGTGATTGCCTCACTGTAGGTGAACCAATAGTTCTGTGTCTCCACTCTAGCTTTATCAATTAAGGTCTTAGCATCAGCAATTAGCCCATTCATGGCACAACCTATGTGAGCATTAATCTCTACAATTTTCTCAATGCTGCTGGGCTCCATGAGTGGAGAGGTAATTCTCTTCTCCACAGCTAGGCACACACCCTCTAATGTCTAGATCCCAATGCCTGTAGAACCAAGTTTGATAGCCTCAATAGCATATTCCACTTAAAATAATCTTTCTTCAGGAGAAAAAATATTCACGCCTCTGTCATACTCAGACCAGGTGAGGAACATGGCATGGTCAGGGGAAAGTAGCAGTGCCTATATCAGGATTCTGAAGGCCAACGTGACTCCACCAGTACCTGACTCACCCACATGGCCACAGAACCCCGAGCCCTGCTCCCAACTCCTGTGGCTTACTTCTAATCAATAGGACATGGCAAAATATGATTATGTTCACATGATTACAAAACAGAAGATAGTAATGTCTATTTTGCATAGAAACTTTCTCCCTTGCTGGCTTGGAAGGTAAAAGGAGTCAGGTTGTGAGCTTCCCTGTGGAAAGGGCCATGTGGCAAGGAACTGAGGGTAGCCTCTGGCTGAGAGCCAACAAGAGACTGAGACTCTCAGTCTCGTAGCCTGTGAAGGAACTGAATCCTGTCAACAACAATGTGAACTTGAAAGTGTACCTTTCTCCAGTTAAATCTCAGATGAGACCTAGTCCCTGGCAAACACTTTGTTTACAACCTTGCTAAGGACCCAACTAAGCTGGGTCCACAAAACTATGCCTGTGGCTGATCCACAGAAACTATGAGATAATAAAGGGTGCTTTTTAGCCTTTAATTTTGTGGTAATTTGTTATACAGAAATACTTAATATAATACACAGAAATAGTGATGAATATAATGTATATCTCTAAAATATAAGGATTCCTTTTAAAAACATATTACCATAATACCATTTCTACATCTAAAATGATAGGATTCCTTTAACAACATAAAATATCTAATCATTCTCCAAATATCCCCAATTACAACTTTCTTTACAACTGATTTATGCCAATCGAGATTTTTAAAAGTCCACAGAATATGTTAGGCTATAATGTCTCTTATAATATACAGATTACCTTTCCCTCTTTTGTCCTTGACTTTTGTTGAAGAACTGAATCATTTGTCCTGCAGAGTTTCCCACATTCTGAATCTTGCTAATTGCATCTTGATGCTGTTGTTTAGAATGGCCCTTTAGCTCCTATATTTCCTGTAAGTTGATAATTGGATCCAGAGGCTTCATCATATTCTGGTTTTTTGGAAAGGAAAATTATTACTTGGTAGTTACTGTATACTTCTTGCTTTATCATACTGTAAAGCTCATAATACCTAGAATCTCCTTTGTGATGTTAAGATCACAAATCATTGTGTTCAGGTGTTGCCTGATCCATCCATTATAAAGTTCTCTATCAACCTTTAACTTAAGACATTTAACTGCCATTGATAATTATTGTCTTGAACCATTATTTCATTATAGGTTTCAAAATAATAAATATATTATTTATTAATATAATAATATAATTATAATAATAAAAACATAGTGTTTATTAATATATTATTTATTAATATAATAAATAATATATTAATATAATAAATATATTCTTTTTCTCTACTCTGTTGATTTCTTCTTCCATGCACTTCTACTTCCTGCATGCTTTGTTCTACCAGAACCCATCCCAATGCCTTCATTTCCCACAGTCCTATCAACTCAAGGTAGTGAGTATATCAGACTTCAGTAATATTTGGGGCAAGACTGGTGAGGGAGAAACTAAATTAGAGTTCAGTAAAACAAACAGCTTAAAACTGAAAATTAAAAATCTCTGTACTTAAAGGTCTCTCTGTAAAAGCTTTTTCACTTATGCTCATGGTTCCTGCCATGGTGCTAAGGTGATCAACTAATTCCAGTTTGCCAGGGACTTTTCCAGTTTAGCACTGAAAGTCCTGCATCTTGGAAAATCCCTCAATTCAGCCCAAACCACGACATTTATCATCCTGCCTGGTACTGATCCCTCTTCATTCTCCTTCAGCTCCTTCTCATTACTTTTATTTTTCACCTCAACTCTTCAAATTCCTCTTCATCTCTTAAGCAAAGAAGTTTGGCAATTCTAGTCTCACTCTAACCCTTCAAGTTTTGTCCAGGAAACTTCCATTTTTCAAACTAAAAGCACCCATAATAATCTGCCTCTTAAATAATGAGAGTTCTTTCCCTCTCTAAAAGGAACTTTTGGGGAGCAGATTTAGCTCACGTGGTTGGGTGCCCATTTCCCATGTACTCAACTCTTAACATAATCCACTATGGAATATGGGTATTAGTAGTCTGATTTTACAGATAGGAAAACAAATATTGGGAACACATATGAAGATGTGAAAAATAATAGTGGGTTCCAAGAATGGTGTATATGTCAGTGTGAAAAAGGGAGTGGCAGGAGATAGTGAAGGGTCTTTTTTGCCTTGTTAAAAACTTTGAACCTTACCTTAGACAATGGTGAATTGATGAAAGATTTAAAGTATGATCCGATTTGTATTTGAGGAAGGAGGTTTGGTGGCAGTGTGAAGGGTGTACCAGAGTTGGGAAGAGTTAGAGACTAGGAGACAAGTAAGAAGACTGAAGAAAATGAACTCATAAGAGAGATAGGGGTTCTGGAATGACTAATTCTACATCTTATTCTGAAATGTATCCCTTAGGTAGTTAATCATTGATGGCTTACATCCAAATAGTGGGGCAGTTAACTAAAACATTAGAAGCAATTGCTTCAACATTTTTAGACGTAAGTTTTACAAAGATGCATCTTTTGCACCTCTCTGAATTTTTAATACAGATGCAGTTATCACAAGAGACCCTTCTAAAGAGTTCACACCCGTTAACCCTAATGTAAACCATAGAACATAGTTAATAGTACAATTATAATACTCTTCCTTCTATTGTAACAAGTGTACTACACTAATGCAAAGTGAAAAATAATAGGGAGTATATGGGAACTCTGCATTTTCTGCCTTTTTCTATAAAGCAGCAACTTCTCTATTTAAAAAAAAAAAGATCTCACAATAGCACATGCTCAAATTCCTTATTGTACAACTAGAGTAAAGCTCCTTTCCTTGGGGAAAGGAAGGAACTTACCCGAAGTTATAAATTACAACCAAAATTCTGTTTCCAATTCAATACTTTCTTTACTGGAACTGTTATCTCAAGCCTTACAAAACTTTTGAGAAATAGATAGGTCCACACCAACATAAACAGGCAGAAGAGTGTACCTGACCTGGCAACCAGAGAGGTATTTTGAAAAGAAGCAGGAGTGAAGTAGGTTAAGAGGTTCAGGATTTCAATTCTACCCTCACTCAAAGTTTATCATCCCATCATCTTTGCTGCCAAAGGAAGGATGTCTAGAAGAATACATGAGAGTATTGGCAATAAAAGGGACCTTAGAGTTCAGCTAATTCCATCCCTCCATTTTACGGAAGTTCAGAGAAGTACAGTTGACTTATCTCCAGTTACGTAGACACTTAGCAGCATAGCTGGGGATTGGATTTAGACATCGCGAAGTCAAGCTCAGCATTCTTTTATAAGAGCACTGAGATTGCTCTCTTCCTGTTCAATGGATGGAGAAGAGATGCATCATTTGGGTTGCCCTGAACGTGGTTGGTTGGCATTCAAGTGTCTCTTCTTTCATGTCCCCCAACTTCTCATACAACATATACACACATGAAGACTGCCAGACAGGTTTTCTTTTTTTTAATTTTGTAAGGGTTATTGTGGTAAGAGTTCCCTGGTTAAGGAAAGCCACCTTGATTGATATACAAAACGCAAACTGCTAAACTCTTTGTCCTCTTCAGATGATTTCTTAATCCATTAAGTAATTGTTCTCTTTTGCTAAATCACTATTTTACTATATTGTGTGACAAAAGGATGCTAAGAAGTATGAGTTCTTAGAGAATCACATGGAATTGAAGTCCAGGTTCTGGGCACTTCCAGAGGCAGTATGGGAGGTGGTTAAACATATGTACCTGGTTTCAAATCTCAGCACCACCAGATACTAGTTATGTGATCTTGAGATTATTTATAAGACTCTATACTTTAGTTTCTTTATCTGTAACAGGAGAATAACTTTTCTAAAAATTTATCTGTATGCTAGGGCTCTTGTAAGGATTAAATGAGATAATCTACATAAGGCAGTGTGTACAGATTTTGGCATACTGTAAGCCCTTAAACCAATAGTTTGTTTCTTTTCAAACGTAAATAAAATCACAGGGACAGCTTTTCTCTAATCAGAGCAAGATTCGAGACTGAATTTCTGCAAAATAATTTATATTCCTTAAAGATGGCATAGCAATAGAGTTCATATATTTTATTTTAAAGTAGAAAATTACATAAGAAAAATAGAACTTAGTCCCAAAGCCTGCATTTTCTTTGAGAATCTTAAACCCCAAAGCATACTTAGAAGCTGGGGAAATCGCCTGCTTCTGAACTCAGTGTTGTCATCAGTCATTACCATGGTACTGGCAAGGGCAGTAACTTGAATTTGGATCATAGCAACGGTGGTGGATTGAATTGTGTAACCCAGTTTGGCAAGTTCTTGACCTTGGTCTTCATTCTGGTAAGCATGGACCCACAGAGTCAGGTTGGGTTTTAATCTGGATTATTGGAGTCCTTTGAAAATAGAGTGCAAGTCAGAAGGAGAGATAAGTCACAGGGAGAAGTCAGGAACTGGGAGTCAAAGGAACCCTGAAGAGTAAAGAGGAGATGCATCATGTGCACTGCCTGTATAATGGAAAATTCAAGAAACTCTGAAGATTGTTGGCCAGCCAAAAGATACCAAACCCGGAAATAGCAAGCCTTATAACCTCTGAAACCATGAGCCAATAAATTGTCATTGTTAAGTCAACCCTCTGTACAGTATCTGTTTTAGCATCTAGGAAACTAATACAACAGCTGAAAGGAAGGGGGTTGGGCAGGTAAGTTGGAAATAAATTGAAATTCATAGCTACATAAGACTTAACCAGGAATCCTGAGGGTAGTCTTAGATCAATTTAAATCAAGTAGATATCTTCCAAAAGAACTGAGAACAAAATTCCAGAACCAGAAGGAGAATCTGCAGTCGGAAAAACAAAAAAGGAGAATCAAATCATCCTATTTTTCTGGTGTATTTACATATCTGATCAGTCATAGGAAAATAATACTCCATACCTTGGGGAAAAAACAGGCTAGATTGTTTTCATTAAATTGAAATGTTGATTTATAATATGTCTCAAACCTCTTTTTTCATTTTTAAAACAAGGCAAATATAGTCATTTTTATGTTGAAAGGTTTTGACCTGCTGCATTTTTCCTTCTATAGTATGACAGATTTCAGAATTATAGAATGTTAAAGTTGGAAGAAATCTTCCAACACTTCACTTCATGGATGAAAAATAAAGCCAGTCTTCAGAGAGGTGAAGTGGCGTAAACAAGGCCATAGTACTCATGATTCCAGGGAAGATTAGAACTCGAGTATGCCAAGTCATAATTTTCTGCTTTTACTAACACACTAGGCTACTTCTGGTTAAGAATTTGGCATTTCCTTTTCTGTTTCTATAAAACTTTTTTACCTAGTGAGGTTGTAAACTATATTGTTGACTTAGTTTTCAGATGCCACATATCACGGGAAAAATAAATCATGATGTGTAGGGGCTGACAATATCTCAGAAGTTTTCAAAGATGATCCAAAAGAAGTGACAATCCTTGTCATCACTCACTCTAAGGTATATTTACATTCTGCAAGCACCCTTCTCTACCCCACCCTTCTGTTGAAAGGGCCTCGACATGGATATCCTGTTTCCCCTTATTAGCACCCTTCCAAATTTTTTCTTCTCTCCTATTGTATTTTCAGGCATCCTGCTAAATAAAGACGCTGCTTAAGACAGACCCATCCTATTCAAAAGAGGTTGAAGGACTCACTCTGCTTTCAGGTCTCTCTGCTCCTGAGCCTTTGTACTGAGCTTCTTCTGTCAGTTGAGTTCCTGAGAGGATCAGAGGACCTTCTAGAGCCTTCTTCATTCTTGATGACATTCCCTATTCAGTTCCATAAACCATAGATGTGGGAAAAAGATCAGCCGAATTTCTCAAGTCTAGTTTAAGTAATCTGGTTGACCTCTCTGGAAGCCTTTGTTCTTGCAAGACTAACTGAGTGGAAAAGGTACCAGAGCGGGAGAAGACAGTATCTTGATTTGCCCCCAGAGGCCTGCTTTGCTCCAGCTCCGGCCTCTGCTCTGAATATTTTACTTTTCACACTTATCTCTAGAACTGATCACTACATCCCCCTGATCTCTCTACCAACCATCCCTTGTTTGTTTGCTCACTGACCTTACACTTCTAGTTCATTCATCTCACAACCATCTGAATAGTCTTTGTCAAAAACAATTTTTCATTTTTTCTCTCTTTTATGCTCGATAACAACAATGTTCCCCTATCCAATTTGATAAAATTCAAACTCCTCCACCCGACAGCCCAGGTCTTGACTCCAGTCAAGCCTTCTGATTTGCTCTTCTCCCCTACTTGGCTCACTACTGCACACGCCTTGGAGCTTGTCATTCCTGCGGCTACAGTCTCTTCCAGTCATGCCTGCCTCCTTGCCCTAGCCTCTTTCTACAGCTGGGCCCACTTACCTCCATGCCAGAAAGGAGGTGCCATGAGTGTCTATTTCCTGGACCCATTCAGAGCGACGTTGACAACATTTAAAGAGCACTGCCCACCTCTCCATTTGCCACAAACTTCCAGTATGAGACTCTCAGACTGCAGAATTGGTCTTTTGCCTTGGTTCTTGCTCTTAGGCCCCCGCTGAATTATCTTACTGATAATCTTAAGCCCTCACTCATTTTTTCCTGTTTCTGAACTGTAGCCAGTAGCTGAGGCTCTACTATTGGCCATATGATCTCCAAGGCACAAAGTGCCTGCTCACTTGACTGTCACCCAACCTTAAACACTTAATTAAAGTTGTTTAATGCCAATAATAGCTTTCATTAATTGTGCATACATGTGCTCTTTACCAAGTATTTACCGGTATTATATTATTTAAACCTCATAATAAGCCTTTCCAGGATACATTAATATTTGACTATTTCATATGAAGAAATTGATGCTCAGAGAGGTTAAGTAACTTGGCCAAGGTCACATAGCTCTTAAATGCTAAAGGTCTTTTTCATACTTGACCTAAAATACACCTCTTACAAGAAGGCTTTCCCAATTAATACTTTACTCTTTGACTCATGCTCTCAGTTTGTGCTGCAATTTTATGGACACTGTTTCCTGTGCTTTAACTATTTGTGTTTCAACCCTTACTGATACTCAAGGATAAGTATCTTTTCAAAAACAAAATAATGTTCATTCCTCCAAAGGATAGAGAATAGATTCTAAGGAAATTGTACTGGCTGACTCACTTTGCCTTCATGCACCCAAAGAATAAACTGAAAGGCAGAATGATATGGTGTTTAGATGTATGGGTTGATTCCCGGGTCAGGCTCTCTGATCAGTGACTCAAGCTTCATTATTAAATAGACATAGTAATGCCTAAGCCTTGCTGCCTCATAGGGACAGAGGATATCCCATCAGAAAAGGCCCACAGCTTCTTACTCATGGCAGTGTACGTGAGAAGAGCAGCTCACAGCTCACAAACAGCATCTGATCCTCCCAACAAACCTTTGCAATAGACAGGCATTGCTATTACCATTTTAAGAAGAGGAAACAGAAGTTCAGAGAATTTAAGGAATTTGATCAAAGACATTCCGTAAGAAAGAGGCAGAATTAGTACTCAAGTTCAACTGCCCTGACTCACATCTCTTGCTCTCTCTGCTACGTGACTGCCTCTTCTTGCATGAGAGAATCAAATAAAACTTCTTTTTTCCTATCCAATGATGCAGGTTCCAGATGGAAAATGGGAAGCAGCATAAGAAGATTCTATTTATAAAGATAAATAAATGCCAACAACTTCCAAATTCCCTGGTTAAAAGCAATTAAAAAAAACTGTGACTGGACCATAGCTTACCAAAGCCTTGAGGGAAAGGTCACATTATTCTTCAGTCTTCCAAACACTTTGGTTCCATCTTATCTCTCTTTCCCTTCTTTCCCTGGGGTCACAGGAATTATACCAACAGTGGATGAATGACTGAATGCACAGGGATCTATATATAATCCAAATGCAAAAATGCAAGGCCTAAGTTTAGACTTTCCCAGGATAGTGGATATTCTAGGGGTCTGATGTGTTTCCATTTTGGTTGCCAGGTCTGTGACTTCTTGCTAATTAGCAGGGTTGGCTTAAAGGCCACCCAGAGCAGTCAGCCCCATTATCTGGAATGAAAGAAGGGCCAGGGCTGTGAAAATAACTCAAGTTATGTATTGCATTTGGAAATTGCACTTTTACTAACAGGCAGAATCTCTCTCTGTCTTTTGCAGGTTGAACTCTGACAAAAAAACTTCATTTGTTGAACCTTTGAGGGGTTCAGAAACCTGTTTCTTAATTGCAGAAAGGGTACATAAGTGTATATTCACCTGTGAAGGGGCAGACAGGCTATTCACACCAAAAATATCTTCCCTGCTTTCACATTAGTCACTGGCATTCTACCGCTGGTCTTCGTGACCTTTTGAAAAAGGTTTCTCCATGGGCCCAAGGACAGCACTGACCTTCACGTGTTTTCACCATGCTGCTAGAGCCTAAGGAGCCTGAATGGTAGTGGTGGGGACATCATTATTAGGAGAGAGGGGCCCTATATAATATATTTGTGTCAGGGCACAAATACATACCTCCAGATAAAGAGAGTGCTCAGAGAAGGAACATATAGTGAAGACATTTCCACAGCAACACCTACCACCAGCCTATCAAGATGGACATCCCGGAGAGTGCCAAGTCAGACCATGAGAAGCTTCCTTTTAGCACATTTAATATATTTCATTAAATCCCTGTTGTGTACCAGAAACTGCATAAGGTAGTGAGAAAGCAAAAATGAATCAGGCCTAATCTCTGCCTTCAAAGAGTACACAGTCTAAGGGGAAAACCAGGTACGTACCTGAAAAATTATTATAGAGTTACATATAAAATGCTGTGGAAGTAAAGAGGATAGAACAATCACTTCTGCCTGGGCGTGGGTGGAGGAATTCACAGATAAGGGGCCATTTGAACTCACTGAAGGATCGTTATAAATTCATTACAGGCAGAGAAGAAAACAAATAGGTGGTCCAAACAAAGGAAATGTATGAACAAAGACAAAGAAACAAAAATAACTGTTTGAAGGATAATGTACCTGCAGCCCAGTAGGAGAAGGCGGCTTTGCATGTTAGAAAGGGAACTTTGATGGTAGTGGACTGTGGAAGAGAAGCAGCTAACATCTGAGGCAGTAAGTCCATTTAGAAAACTACTTACATAGACTAGGTGAGAGGAGATCAAGTCCCAACCAAGACAAAGGTTGTAAAGATAAGAGAAGGGAACTCCAATCACATATAGACACTGGATACTGGATGCTGTTGGATAGAGTTTATGTCTTATTTTAAAAATAAACTTAATGTGTGTATATGGTTTCAGAGTTTTCAAAGCACTTTCACCTTCAGCGAGCTAAGCTAATATCAGTGATTCCCCAAACCCTGTGAAGTAGGAAGAGAAATTATCTATTGAGTTCATTTTAGAAGGAAGTGCTCTGAAGAAATAAAAACAAAAAACAAATGAAGGTGGAAGAAGTCCAGAGAATTTCTCCAGGACAGTTGGCCTATGCAGTGCAGTGCAGATGCATGAGCGTCAGAGGCAGTGGAAGCATCAGGAGAGCAGAGAGATGATTAGAAAAGGAGACAGACAAGCATCTCCTGAGAATGTCCATTAGTATACAAACATACAGCTGAGTTTCCCATCCTAAAAAAAAAAAAAAAAAATCTCTTGACTCCATTTTCTTTAAGTGCTACCATTCCATTCCTCAAAAGTAGTATCTAGATTTGCTGTCCACAAATCCTGTGTTGCTTTGCTCTTTTGAACCCACTCTAAAATAGCTTTCTCCACCATGACTCCACAGCAATTCTTGTCAACAGAGGTTTTGAAACCTGTTTCTAAAGTTAATAATCAATTTTCAGTTTTCATCTCTGTAGCAGTTTGATATTGTTAGTGAATTCCAAAAAGAAATACTGATTATGTTTGTAAACTGGTCTGTTCCTCTGAGCTTGTGATACTGTTTGATTGCATTATATTCAGAGGTTTCACTTTGACTCGATCAAATTAATATTAGGGCTTTGATTGGCCATGTCAGTGGAATGTTGAATTCCTGCCTCTTGGTGGGTGGACACTCATACAGAAAATGACAGGGAGTTTAGTATTAGATGCTGGAACTCTGGGGAGAGCCAAGCCATTCACCTAATAGTTTATAGCTGGCCTTGTGGAGCAAGCCGGGCAGCTGAGCCCAGAAAAGAAAGGAGCCCTGGGGAGAGAGACAAGCCTTATGCTAAACTACAGTTGAGAATGGAAGGAGCAGAGACCATGAAGCCTAAGTAGGAATTGGAAGGCTTAACTCTCACAGAGACTGGCAACCGTCTTGCACCAACATGTGGCAATAGACTTTGGTGAGGAAAGTGACTTAAGCTTTATGGCCTTATGACTGTAAACTTCTACCCCAAATAAATATCCTTTATACATTTAAACAGATTTCTGGTACTTTGCATCAGCACCTCTTTGACTGACTAATACAATCTCACTTTAACTAGGTACAGTTTTACCATAGTTGGTCACTTCCGCCCTCTTTTGCTACACTTTCTTCACCTCCAAGATCCCTCATTCTCCTACCTCACTGATCATTCCTTCTCAGTATCCTTGGCTGGTTCCTCTTTCTCTACCCAACTCTACATATGGAAGTGAAACTTTCTCTCATACTTCATATCCACTCTACCAACAATTTCTGCTGATTCTATCTTCAAAATGTATCCAAAGTCTGACCACTCCTTGCCATCACCTCTGCTAGCACCCTGTGCCAAGCCTCCACCATTTTCTCACTAGATTATGGCAATAGCCTCTTAACTAGTCTCACTCAATAGGAAAATGGCAGAGTTGATGGAATTAACAATAAAGGAGATTAAAACAGATACTTAAAATATATTCTACGTGAAGAGTTGGCAAACTTTTTCTGTAAAGGGCCAGAAAGTATATATCTGGTTAATGCAGATCACACTAAGGTAAGAATTTTTACATATGGATATAAGACACAAGGATGATTATATATAATAAGCAAATAGTTGGAATCAGTATAAGTATTTATTGTACATAGTCCATAGAAATATGGGTCACTATTCAGGTATAAAAAATTGACTGGAGTAGGTCAATATGCAGTGACACAGAAAGATCATCAAGATATGTTAAGTATAAAAATTACACATCACAGAAACTATACACATACACTCACAAAGAGTATCCTCTGAATTACTTTAAGAAAAGAGATGTGTGCATAAATTTATAATCCAAATGGGGCAGTCTGGAAGGATATAGGTCCAAATATTAAAGTGGTAATGGAAGAATGGAGGAGAGTCTCTACATTTTGATCCAATTGCTTATTAGTAATTCTTCTTCCTATGAGGTTCTAGATGAATAAGAACTCACAGGAATCAGTAGCAAAGGCAACCCAAGTACCAATTAATTAGCAGGATGTATCTGATACCCCAAATCACAATTCTGATGAGCAATGTTGTTCTAACTGTCTAAGATCCAAGGCCCAAAGACCAGTTTGACAGACTTCTTCCACCTTCTAAACTCAAACCCTAATTTCTAGTGGGCCACAAAAGATAGGAGACCAAAGAGATGAGAATATCTAATAGTACAGAAAGAAGAAAAGAGAGAGCTTCCAATGACAGCAGGTGCTCCTCCAGCAGGCTTGGTCCTTTTGCCTCTGCATTTGGAAGGGGAAAACAGAAGAGAAAGAGAGAGAGAGAAGGCTGGTACTCAGGCTAAGAGCAGAGCATCTGGGGGAAAAGAGGCAAAAAAGAGAGACATATGCCCGACCTCATTGTGCCTCTTCATTGGAGTAAAGATGATACAACCGCAGCTTAAGAATCAGATTAGTATTTCTCCTCTTTAGGTGAAGAATCAAAAGGGAAGTTTGGAAGACATCCCCTTAGGTAAGGAAAGTGAATAGGCTTGTCCTCACCCTCCATTCTACTTTGCCATACAGGACTGGCTATGTAGTTTGCAGACCCCAATGCAAAACAAAAATACAGGTCCCTTGTTAAAAATTATGAGGAATTTCAAGATGGCAAAACAAAAGCATTTAACCAAGTCCAGCACCCTTCCAAGTACTGGGCTCTGTGTATAGCCACAGGTCACATACCCATGAAGAATGCCCTGTCCCCAAATGATAGTTTGTTTTTAAAACAGTGGGCTGTACAATGTAAACTCTGGTCGACAGAAGTGTTGCTGGAGGAAAGAAATCGAGACATCATGGAAGTCTCCTGCCTACAACTCTTGGTGATACTTTCCCACTACTTACTCCTGCTTCTATATATCTGCATCAGTCAGGGTCCTGGTAGCAACAGACAACATTTTCCTAAAGGGGTGGCTTAAGAGAGTTTAATAAGGAGAGTTTAAAGAACAAATGTGGCAGGGATAAGGCAACATGGAAGACTACCCTTTCTAGGCCTTAAAGAGCAAGAAGAAGGGGTAGTTACTAGAATTCCAGGATATTGAAACTGTAAGTAAAGACCAAAGAAATTAGCACAAACTTAAGTAAAGGACTAAGCCTTTGCCAACCAAAATCCTTAGGGAATGGAGTCAGGGGGAAAATGCCCCAATATCTCTAAACTCCTGCCCTCAGATCTCCTGCCAGTTCTTCTCATTGATAGAATTAAAAGCCAGAGACTTGGTTGCTGCTGCCCAGAAAGTTGTGCCTTCAGGTCTAAAGGATGCAGAACAGGATAGAAAAGGAATCCAGAGGGAAAATGACAAATACCCTGCATATTATCATCTCCTTGCAACCCATGACACAGGGCAATGGGTGCCCTTAGAAGCTTCTAAAAGGAGATGGAAAAGAATATCAAGGTAGCTTATAGAACTACTAGCCACAAATAGAACTCATATTCTCTTTCCTGTCTCAAATTACACCAAGGTAAATGTTCCAATTTAGCTCACCACTGAGTACTGAATAGCAACAGAGGCCAAATAATATAACATCAGCAATGTAAAAGTGCTTTGGATTTAGACTATATAAGCTCCATCCCAAAGAAAAGGATGTCAGAGCTTAGAATATAAAACAATTTAATGAGTGGAAAAACAGTACCATGGGAATGCCCAACTGAGAAAATATGATTTTAGGGGATCTCTTAGAAAGCATGACCTCTGTAAGGCATTTACCCAAGTCCAGAGCCCTTCCATGCAAGGGTGGCCGAGATTCCCAGTAGATGATTTCAGAGAAGAGAAGTCAATTAAGTAATTCCAGGGGCTTGAGATCACCTTGCATCCCATAAACACTGTCAATGTTCCCCTATGTTGGTAACAGTCTGTGCTGAAAAATCTAAAGTAATTACTTTTGTCCTCCCAGGCTTTTGAGCACCTACTTCGATCAGATAAAAAGGTTAAAATAAGAGCTAAATATGCTCCTTTGTCACCATGAGGGCAGCAGTTGTGCTTGATAGAAGCATTCATTGAGGCCTATTCATTCAAGACGTTTTGGAGTCAGGTGACAAAGGAGGTCAATTGGGACACTCAAAAACAGCAATTGCCCAAAGAACTGGGGACAGGAACATTTGAAATCAATATCCCTTGAAAATTAAAGCACAGGATATTTCGTTTCTATTATAATTTTACTTTGTCTCTGCTTTAGCCAGGAAACAGTAATGATAGTTGAAAAACATTTATTTACTCATTCTTTCCCTTATGATATTTTGTTTTGATGCATTTATTTCTCTGCCTTTCCATCTCTGACTATATGTGGGACATTCTTATAATAAAAGTCAACGGAAAACATTTTACTGTAATGTCATCCTCTAGCTGCATGACCTCAGGCAAGACAATTCACAGAAAAATAAAGAGTTGAAATGAATTTTAGCTTTATCTCCAAGCATTCACTTTGGAGATGAGACATATAGAAGTAGGCAGTACCAAAGCCCCCAATAAAGTCAGGGTAAAACTTAATTCTCTAGATACCCATCTTCTACAGTGATTGATTAGTTCCCTTCATTTTGATTTAATGCAATTCAATTTGCTTGAATTCAATTAACAGCTAAAGAATGATAAGTATATGCAGTGCACTCTTTTAATTGGCATGGAATTTTAACAATGGCTGTAACAGTTCTTACGACAGTACAGTAGGAAAAGTGTGGATTTTGACATCAGAATTATTTCAAATCCCAGCTCAACCACTTCAGGAGATGTGAGACTGAGGCAAGTTAGTATACTGAAGGGGGAAGGTGCCTGACTGGCAGACAATATGGTCGATAGATAATATGACCAAAAGATAGCCTGACCAACAGATAGCATGGCTGCAAGATTCTGCCAAGACCTTGACCTCAACCTTGAGGTCCCAGTTGAGACCCTTTCTGGGGCCAATGGGAGACCCCAGATATTTCAAACAGTCCTCACCACTGGCTCCCACCATTAGTGGGGTAACCAATAACAGACGGGGCCCCTTCCCTTAGAGTTAGCAAAGGGGAGGAATAATTAATAGTTTTAAAGGGGCCACACAAGCCGATATGCGCTCTCTGACTAAAGGAGTCCGCCCCAAATTTTGGTGCATATTTCTGTCCTTCTCTCCCATTTCTCAGCAAGCTCTGTTCTTTTCCCCCACTTTCCAGTAAGTTCTTTTTACTAGCCTAACTAAACTCGCATGTTCTTAAATTCTTTTATGCACCATAACCAAGAACCTAGAGAAATCCAGCACTTCCTGGCTTGATGACTTTGGTAAATTACTGGGCAAATTTTTTGCCTCAATTTCCACATTTATAAAATGAAAATCAGACCACCTACCTTACAGAATTGTAGAGATTTAATGAAATAATGGATGTAAAATCCAAGTACATGCTAAAATATTTTTTTTGTCTAATCCCAGTTTCCTCTTTACAGGCCTCCATGTTGTTCTTCTCTATATTCCTATAGCAATTTGTAATACCTCTATTATAAAATTTATAAGAATGCCTATAATTATTGGTTTCTGTCTGCCAATATATCTTTAGTTCTTTGAGGGGAGGACCATGTGTTATTAATTACTGGAGAAACCTTCTAGAGAGGATGAGAGAAAAGAAGGGCAGGAGAGAGGGCAGATGCATATATTCTTGCTTTCCTAGTAGATCAACTTGAGCACGGGTGGGTTTGTGCACAGCACTTTGAAGATTTCTGGTTTACATGAATTAACTCAGGTGGCTTGGAGGCTGTATATTCTACCATAATGACCACTGTAAAGAAGAAAAAGACAAAGAAATTTAAGCAATTAAAAAGAAGATGATAAACTTAGAGAATGTATCATCCCACTCTATAAGCTGGCTACTTCATATCTTCTTCTCAAATATCCAACTCTTCTATCACTCTCACTCAGTTATTTACTTCAGGGAACAAGAATTAACAGTTGAGTACTGCCTCATCTTCCAACACAACCCCCAACCACTATCTGCTTCATTACCTAGATACTCTGCTTTCCCTCATGCTACTATGGAAGAAGTGTTCCTAGAGCAACTTAAGGAGAGTGAGTGTTTGTGCTTGAATCCTCTCCCCTCTTGCATTGCAAGTACTTCCCTCCTAAGTAATCAATGTCTTCCTCTTTATGGTACCATTCCTATGAACATATAAACATTCTTTAATATTATATATATGTTTTTAATGTTCTTTGTCTCCGTATTTCCTCTGTTGCTGCCATCTTATAGTAGCTTTCTTCCTAGAGAAATTTCTTAAAAGCATTATCTCTCTTTTCACTACATACAAACCTAGGATAACCTCTTTAATAGATTCCAATTGCACTTTTACTCCCCACTACCATAATGAATGAATTAATAAGGTCGCTGTTGACCTTCTTCACCAAAGAAAAGAGTGGTTCTTTACAACTTTCCAGAATTTCACATGGCTACACCCTTATTTTTCAGATTTGAATTCAAATGTTATCGTCACAAAGGCGCTTTTCCTGACAACCTGAATTAAAGCATCCATGAACATTCCTGTCACTCACTATCATATTATCCTATTTTCTCTTCCTCATCCAATCTTATTTGTTTATAATCACCCTTTATATATGCACATCAATACACTGAAATGCAAATTTCTTGAAAGCCAAAGATATCTCCTTGTTAATCATTATATATCCAGGTCCAAAACATTGCTTGATATATACAAGATGCTCAACAATTTTTTTTTAATGACTTACAAAGATGACTAACAGAACTATAATCAGTGTTCTGAAAATAAAGAACACAATATATAGAATAGGAAAACCACTCAGATATAACAAAGGAAAAGTTCCCAAATTAAGGAAGAACTGATTATGCAGTTAGGAAATCCTACCACAAAGCCAGAAAAAAACATTCAAAATGATTGACAACATAGTCTGGTTAGAATGTAAAGAAGGGAATTCTTTCTGACACCAAGGCAACAACCAGTCACCTACAGAGGTTTACCCTCTCAGGTAGGACTTGGACTTCACAATAGCTACATTTTATGCCTGAAGACAGTGGAGAAATATCTATCAAGTTCCAAGGAAAAGTGGGTCAGAACAATATTACAGCAAGCAGTGTAGCTCAGTAGTTGAGTGTCTGCTTCCCATACGAGGTCCCAGGTTCAATCCCCAGTACCTCCTAAAATAAATTAATAAATGTATTTGTTCAAATAATCTATTTTTTTAAAGTATTACAACCTGCCAAGTTATTAAATGTTAAACACAAGAGGTTAACATTCTCAAACATGAAAAAAGATACCCTTGAACCTTTTTTGAAAAACATCTCACCAATAATATTTGTACAACCAAGAGTTGAAGCAAAAGAAAAGACCCAGAAATTTGTCATGGTGAGATATATAAAGAGCAAGCAACCAGCCCATGAGCAGACTGAAGATTTAAGTCTCTGGGGCATATATTTAACAAGTATAGTGCTAATTATAGGTTCAAATAAAAGGGGTAGAAGAGTCATGTGTAGGGAAAGTATAAGTGAGTCTAATTCTGTCACACTGGGGAGCCTATATTCTGCGGCGGCTTGCTCGGTCGGTAGAGGTGGGGTCTGGCTGCGGATGAGGGGTCGGTCCAGCTCGGGACGAGGGGTCGGTCCCACCTGGGACGAGGGATCGGTCCAGCAGCAGACGAGGGATCGGTCTCACAAGGGGTTGCGCGGTTCGGCTGACGGGGTCGCCCGGCGAAGCCGGTGACGAAGGGGTCGCCCGGAGAAGCAGGCGACGAAGGGGTCGCCCGGAGAAGCAGGCGACGAAGGGGTCGCCCGGAGAAGCAGGCGACGAACTGGGGACAAGGGAGGCCAGGCCCTTGTCGGGGGCTCTCAGGACTGGAGGGCGCACGGCAGAAGAACTACTGCGGAGACAAGGTAAACACGCAAGTCCACTTTACTGAGGGAGAGGCAACAGTTTTATAGGGGCTGGGGAAGGCTGATTGGTCGAAGCCACGCCCTGTTCTGATTGGTTGCCGGCGAAAGGTCAGTGGGCGGTACTGGACGGGGGAGGGGTGGTGGTTAGGGATTGGCTGTCGCTGTTGCTGGGGGAAGGGGCAGGGTTTAGGGATTGGTGGCTGCTGTTGCTGGGGTGGAGGGCAGACTTGAGTTTCCCGCCCACGCCTGGCTGTTGCCGCTGTCGGGGGAAGGGAAAAGGGCGGGCTGGATTTTTCCGCCCACGCCTGGCTGTTGCTGCTGTCGGGGGAAGGGAAAAGGGCGGGCTGGATTTTTCTGCCCACGCCTGGCTGTTGTTGCTGTCGGGGGAGGGGAAAAGGGCAGACTGGAATTTTCTGCCCTGCGCCTGCGCAGGGAGAAGGAAGAAGAAGGGTGCCGCCCCACAAGGCATCGGGTGGCGCCATCTGGGAGGAGGGGCGGCCGTGGAAGCATGGCTGCCGAGAAGGGGAGACCCGAGGGCACTCTGCGCCCATGCCGAGCTTCCTTCAGGGGTGGCGGTGAGTCCGACCAACCACCCTATTATGGGGGCAGCGGAATTAGGCCTACCGTGGCCGCTCCCCTGCCAGGCCAGCAAACCACACTTCAGCCCGAGGGGTGACCGCATATTCCAAAGTAAAACCCACAGGGAGGATGCCAAATTCATGAGATTGTTTGCCCTGACAATAGTGTCTAGATGTCTCTAGAGCCCTCAGGAGCCCCTCTGTTTGGGGCACTGTTTACTGTGGCAGTCAAAGAGGTCCTGCTGAGATGTGCATAAGCATGACCTCTAGAATGGCCTCCCAACTCACTTTGAAATCTCTTAGCCATAAAAACTCATTTTTATGTAATGTCTCCCCGTTTTGGTCAAGGTCTTTTTTCCAGATGCACCGCTACCCAGCATGTCTACTCATATGCTGGCTGAGCCCTGAATCTCAGCAGCGTTTTAACTGACAACTACTCTCCAGGTCATTGGAATCACCCAGGACAACTAACAAAAGGATGATAATGGAAAATGCCCATTCCAAAAAAACAATTATCTACAACTGCAAGCAAGACAGTTTCATCCATCGGTCCCATGGGATCTAAGCCCCCTCTCAGTCAGAAACAGAGTGGATATCACCATCCCAAAGTCCTCAAGATTGAGGAATGAACAAACATAAGGGGGAGAAGGCAACTATGTTAAAAGTTGACTTATTATTACTCTAGCCATGGAAGAACTTGTAAATTGAAATAAAGGCAGTGGCCATCAGAGGTTCTGAGGAGATGAAGACAGAATAGGTGTAACATGGGGGCATTTTTGAGATATTGGAATTGTCCTGCTTGACATTGCAATGACAGATACAGGCCATTGTACATTTTGTCAAGACCTATAAAATTGTGCAGGGCAAAGTGTAAATTATAACGTAAACTATAGTGCATGGTCGGTAGAAATGTTTCAATATGTGTTCACCAATTGTAACAAATGTACCACACTAATGAAAGATGTTGTTAATGGTGGAAAGTGTGGGAGGGGAAAGAGGTAGGGTATATGGGAATCCCCTATATTTTTGGTGTAACATTTATGTAATCTAAAGCTTCTTTACAATAAATAATAAAAATAAAAAGAGCAAGCAATAGGCATTGGATCTCTTTCTATATACAGGATAAGACCGAACAACTTGAAGAATTAGGACTGCAAAACATAATAGAAATGTTATAAACCTTTTCATAGTAAAAATTAATACAATCAATAATCAGGAAATGGGAAGATGGGAGATGAAAGGAGGTGTGGGATTGCTGAACACCTCATGTTTTATACTATACTAATTACCTTGAAAAAAGTGAAATATCGGAAACAAGACATAATGGTTCCAGCTCTTTAGTGCTTTCATTATCTTTTTTTCCCCTTAATATGAGAGGGTTCTTTTAGGAGCTGTTATCAGTTTTGATGAAGAAATATTTGTCAAAACTAAATTTGATATTTAAATATATCAAATATTTAATATTTAAATATTAAAATAATTTGTACAGTATGAACATATAAAAGTACTTCTTTTCATTTATCTATCTAGTAATCCATCCATCTCTATATATTCATAGATTTACATATCTGTCTGGAATAATGTTTAACAAATATTAACTAGTTATGTCTGAGAAATAAAATTTTAGGAGATTTGTTGCCTTCATCTTTGACTTTCCCTTTGCAGCTGATATTTCATAATGATCAGATAATATTTTTATTAAAAAAGTTAAACTTCAGAACATATTTTTGTTTTGCATCTTGTCTCTTCCTACAGACTCACTGTCACCACATTATTCTTAAATTATCTCAATTGTATCTGCTTTGGAGTTAACTAGTTGCTCTTAGGAAAATAACACACTTGGAGGCTAGTTTTCACATTTTGCAAATGGGAGAGAGAAAATTGGATAGTATGCTGTAGTATATGAAAGTACTGAATGTTTATTCCAGTTCCAAAACTTCCTGTTTCTTTAGCCAGGCTCAATTAGTGAGCATTAATTTCCTCACTTAAAAAATAAGATAAAAAAAAAAAACAAAAACGATGCACTAGTACTTCACAGAGTTCCTGTTGGGATAAAAATGATAAGATATGTGAAAGTTCTTCATTAATTATAAAGCATTTGTTGTATCTATGATCCTTTTAGATTTAAAATTCCATGATACTATCCTGAGTTTAATCTCTTCCCACTCCCATGACTGCTTAATGAATCTGATTAAAACACTTACTTTACAGTTTAACTCTAATTCTGTCATGACCTGGACGTACTTCAAATGAAATATAAAGAGGGCAATGCAGGGCATTGGGCATATATATAGGGCATAACATAAAAATAATATTAAATAAATGTTAACTCACTTTGTTGTTATTTTCATTATTTTTGTTTTTGTTGGTTTAGGGCAGTAGAAGCAGTCCATAGTGTCATCATTATGGCTTACATTATAGGTGTTGACCTCCCATCTATTGGAAAGGACATTAGCAAGGGAGTTTTGAGATCTGACTTATGTTCCAATAACTATCCATGTGACCCTGGGAAGTTACTTCTCTCCATAGCTCAATTCGTCAGTTGTTAAACAAGGTAATTATTGACTTCATCTTTTTCATTGTTCTGAGATTTAATTAAGTCACTGTAAGAGTACACTACAAGGGCACACACACATGCAGAGTGAATACTTAAGAAAAACTTGATGAATGAATAAATTGTTATATGAATGATGGTTGATGGAAAAGGATTTTTACAAAGTAAAAATGATATGTTAGTTTATCATAGAAAATCAAGCATTCACTCTAACCAACTCACTCTCTGCAAATCATAAAGTTTAAAGTTAATAATTTATGGGAAGATGCAGAAGCAGGTACGAAAACCACATAATGACATAATATCATGTTTATTTATGTCATTGATGCTGCTGGTAAACACCCAAGGGAAGAATCAGAAACAGCACAATTGAAAATAAATAGGAGATTGAAGAGAAAATGATGCATTTTACCATGTGAAAAAAAAGTTTTCTTTCTATACACAAGCAATGAACAATCAGAGGAAATCAAGAAAAAAATACCATTCACAAAAGGAACTAAAAGAATCAAATACCTAGTAATAAATCTAACCAAGGATGTAAAAGACTTGTAACAGAATACTAAGAAACATCACCAAAAGAAATTGAGATGATTTAAATAAATGGAAGGATATTCTGTGTTCATAGTTTGGAAGACTAAATATTGTTAAACAATTTATAAATTCAATGCAATTCCAATCAAAAGTCAAGCAACCTTCTTTGCAGAAATGAAAAGCCAGTCGTCAAATTTATACAGAAGGATAAAGGACCTCAAATAGCTAAGGCCATCTTGAAAAAGTAGACTGAAGTTTAAGGACTCACACTTCCTGATCTTAAAACTTATTACAAAGCCACAGTAATCAAAATAGCATGGTACTTACACAAGGGCAGACATATATACCAATGGCATAGAATTGAGAGCTCAGAAATCAACCCTCTCATTTATACCTAACTGATTTTGACAAGGTGGCAAAGACCTCTCAATTAGGAAAGAAATGGTGTGGGGGGGGAAAACTGTATCTCCATTTGCAAAAAAAAGGAGGACCTCCTAAATCACACCACATGCAAAAATAAACTGAAAATGGATCAAAGACTTAAGTATAAGACCCAGAACTATGAAACTCCTAGAACAAAACATAAAGAAGTATCTTCAGGACCTTGTTTAGGCAATGGTTTCTTAAGCTTTATGTGCAAAGCACAAGCAACAAAAGAAAAATAGATAAATGGGACCTCATCAAATCAATAACTTTTGTTACTCAAAGGACTTTATCATGAAAGTAAAATGAAAGCCTACAGTATGGGAGAAAATATTTGGAAATTAGTTATCCAATAAAGGATTAATTTCCAGTATATATAAAGAAAACCTTCAACTTAACAACAAAAAGACAAACATCTCAATTAAAAAATGGGCAAAAGACTTCACCAGTAATCTCTCCAAAGGAGATATACAACTGGCCAGAAAACACATGAAAAGATGCTAGACATCACTAGCCACCAGGGAAATGCAGATCAAGCCCACAATGAAGCCACCCAGTAGAATGTCTGCTATTAAAATATGGAAAATAACAAGTGTTGGATAGAATGTAGAGAAATAGGAACACTCAGTCATTACTGGTCACAATGTAAAGTGATGCAGACACTGTGGAAGACAGTTCAGTGGTCCCTCAGAAAGTTAAGTATGCAACTACTACATTACCCACCAATCCCACTACTAGATATATACCCAAAAGAATTGGAAGCAGGGGCTCAGATTTTGCACATTGATGTTCACAGAGGCATTATTCACATTTGCCAAAAGGTGGAAGCAACCCAAGTGTCCTTAACTGATGAATGGACTTTAAAAATGTGGTATATGTATACAATAGAATATTATTCAGCTGTAAAGAGAAAAAAAGTCCTGATACATGTAACAGCACGGATGACACTTGAAGACATCCTGTTGAGAAACAAACCAGACACGAGAGAATAAATATTGTATGATCTCACTTATTTGAAACAATTAGAATAAACAAACTCATAGAATCGGAATCTAGAATATAGGTTACTAAATGACAAGGTGGAGATAGGGAATGGGAAGTTAAGGTGTGAAATGAATAGAGTTCCTATTTAGAATGATGGAAATGTTTTGGCAATGAATGGTGGTGATTCACAATATTGTGAATGCAATTAACAGCACTGAAATATATCTACGAATATGATTAATAGGGGTAATGTAGGATTGTATACATATGTATATATTTATACATAAATAATTTTTTAAAAAAATAATGGAAATACACTATAAAAACCATCAACCCCAAGTTAAACCATAGACTTTACTTAATAGTACAATTATAAAAATGTGCTATCATCAATTGTAACAGATGTTCCACACTAATGCAAGGTCTTGGTGGTATGGTAGTGTATGGGAATCCTATATTTTATACATGATTATTCTGTAAGACTAAAAGCTTTCTAAAAAATCTCTAAAAAACTTTTTCATTAAAACAATCTACTTGTATTAAATTTTAATGTTCATTATGTAAAAAAAAAAAAATAGTTTCCCCTGCAATACATCATCAAGTTAACTAAAATCTATAATAAGAGGGGGAAACTATGGACTATATTTAGAGGGGGAAAATACAGAAAATACAATCATTTAGGGAAAAAATTAAAACAGTTATTACTATTTTAAAAAAGCAATGTTGTCATATTCAGTCATCTCTCTGCTATATTAAATAAAATTCACAGATGCACATACATGCATACATATATACACATGTGTACTGTGTGCAACCCAAACTAAAAATGCAACCAATAGAGCTCTAAATTGGGCATCTTCAATTTCTATAGATACATAGTGTCACAGACTAAATGTGGAGGAACCAGTATTAGAACTAGGTAATTCTGGAGGGCCAGGCAGGCAGAGAGACTCTGCTATGAGCCATGGAAGGCCATTATGAGTGACTTCAGGCAAACAGCATGTGCAAAGGCCAGCAAGAGAAAAATGTAACATGGAAATTGATGGGAGAAGGAGGTTGGGGGTAGAGAGATGGAAGTAGGGGTTTGGGAGGGGGAGGATAAAGGGGGAGGATAGGGAGACATCAGTATGAATTTAGATAAACATCTCTTTTATCTGTTTGACAGCAGAGAGCAAGAACATGAAACTTGTCTCTCTGAACTCAAACATCCACCAGAATCCAGACATCTGTGTGTTTTTTTTAATACTTAAAAAAAATTTTTTTAAGATGCTTAGATTACATAAATGTTACATAAAAAATATAGGGGATCCCCATATACCCCAATCCCTACCCCTCCCACACTTTCCCCCATTAACAACATCCTTCATTAGTGTGGTACATTTGTTACAATTGATGAACACATTTCGGAGCATTCCCACTAAGCATAGATTATAGTTTACATTGTAGTTTATACTCTGTACTGCACAATTTTGTAAATTATGGCAAAATATACAATGGCCTGTATCTGTCTTGCAATGTCCTTCAGGACAATTCCCAAGTTCTGAAAATGTCCCCATATTACACCTATTTTTCCCTCCATCCTCCCAGAACCTAAAGTGGCCACTCCCTCCACATCAGTGACAAAAATTCTTCCATTGCTAGAATCACAATAAGTCTATAGTAGAATAACAGTAAGTCTACTCTAGTCCAGACCTTGACTAAAAGGAAGAAGGCGTAAAGACAAATGAGTCTATATGGCCAAGAGACTTCAAGTGATTCAGGAGGTCATTCCAGAGGTTACACTTATGTAAGTCTCAGCAGGATCTCTTTGACTGCCGCAGTAAACATTGCCTCAAATAGTGGGAATCCTGAGGGCTCTGGAGACATCAAGACACTACAAGCAGGGCAGACAACTCAGGCACTTCACAGCTTGCCTGTGGGCCCTACTTTGGAGTTTATGCTCCTCAGTGTGACAGAGTTGGACTCAATTGTACTTTCCCTATGCATGGCTCTTCTGCCCCTTTTATTTGAACCTAGTTAGTATTGAGTTGATAAGTGTAGGTCCAAGAAACATAAATCTTTGGTCCGTCCATGTGCCAGCTGGGCCCTGACAGAGTTGCAACACCTACTCTTCAGCTCATTGGACTCACCTAGGACAACTAATGAGGAGATGATGATGGACAATAACCATCCCAAGGAAAAGAGAGAGTCTACAACTGCAGACGAGAGGCCCATCCATCTTCTCCATGGGATCTAAGCCCCTCTCTATTGGAGGCAGAGTGGACATAACCATCCTATGTGTTCTTAAAGGAGAAGCACCTCATTATGTATACAGTAGCCCCAGGGCAAGGCAGTCTGGCCCCAGATAAAATCCTAAAGAACACAAAATCTTCTTGCAGAACTCAAGGCAGAACATGAGACCTGAGGAGTGTCTTATTAATCCAGAAATGATTGAGTTGAAAAGGACACAGATACAGGGTTTATTTGCAAAATGGGATTTTTCTTAAAGGTGTATTTATCTGAGTAATCATATAGGCTGGCATTTGATTTAAATTTCTGTTAGGTTGCAAATTTGTTATTTGATCCAAAGATACATAATTTTATTTTCTTCTCCCTAAATGTCACTATCTGATAAAAGGAATAACTTCCAAATCTTGTGGTAGGAATGGAACTATGCACATAACACAATCGAATATCCCTTGTCTCCCTTCCCACAGCTCACTTCATGACAGTCCCTGCCTAAAAGATCATTTTACCTTTTTAAAAAGCAAAAGATTTTGATCCTCTGTTTGTGTCTTATTTATTTCCCTGTTAAAGCTAATTAATGTAAAAAAACTGATTTTTATGCTATTTAATATGTAGATTTTTTATGTAATAATTACTATATAGTGTTTGAATTGATTTTTGAAACCTACCCCCATCAGAAAGCTTTTTTTTTTCTTAGTAAAATTTTTGTCTTCCACATTTAAGGATGCATTCAAGACTTCCTCATCTGGCTATCGTAGAGCAGAATGCAACAAACTAATGCTCCCAATGAAAACAATTTAAAAATTCCGACAAAAATTTTAAAACAAAAAGGCTATATTTTCAAACATCATGGAACTGTCAAAACAATCAGGACCTCTAAAGCCACTATCCTGGAGAGAAGAAAAATTCAACCCAGAGAGAAGGTGAGCCCAACTTTATCCATTGCCAATTTTTGCCTCAGGATAGAAGGGAGGAGGGAGGCAGCAGGAAGCTGATAAAAGGCCGAGAGGCAGCAGAGCTTTCCTCAGTCTTTTGCGGTTAAGAATACAAAAATGTAAGTTCTTGGCTGTCGATTCTTCCAGGTTTTGAGGGGCCAAATCTCTGAGAGAAGGGAGGTGCAGAAAAGTGAGTCCAATTCTTAGCACCAGTTTTCCCCTTGAGGAATTTGGTAATATAAGAAGCAAAGAAGTTAAAAAGAAAATGGCTGAAAAGCAGAGTAGAATTTGGGGAAGTGTTATGGTATTTTGGAGACAAAAATTGGTATTCAGGACATACCAAGAATGATGAAACGCGAGTAAACAGCACAGGCTTTCAGTTGGGATCTCTACAGTGCTACCCTCTAGGAGTGGGAATGAACTACAGGTTGGCCAAATATTATAAACACTGAAACTCAGGGGATTTCCACTGCCAGCTAGGATGCAGAGCATAATGTTGCTTGCACTCTAACAATAAGAAAAGGCTAAAAAAAAAAAAAAAACCCCACAAAATCACACATTTTCAAGCCCATGGGGGAGCTGAGATCACAGGGAAATCCAATTGCCAGAATTCCAAATAGGGTTAGGCCCTTCTGAAGATCAATGGCATGGGAGGAATGCATGGCTACCATAAAAGTAGGCAAGAAGAAATTAGGTAAAATTGTAATGAATTGTTAGAGGTCAAGTGTGAATGAGCACATCAGTATGGAATAGCTGATGAAAGACTTCAGACACAGTGGAACTTCACTCTCACTCTCAGGCTCTTTCAATGAACTTCCTCTGGGTCCTCTCACAAAAAGATTGGGAAAAGAACAGGATATCAGAGAGAATCCTCTCCAGTGGTTCAGTCTTGCAGGTGTTGATTGACTGTCACTTCAGAACCACCCCTCTGCTGAGTCCTTTCATCCGAAGAAAGACTTAAGCTGTTTGGAGAATGACAACTAACACTATTGTCCTTGGGGCACAGGCAAAGACTTAATTGGAATTTGGGAAGGGTAGAAGATAAAAGCCCTCTACTTTGGGGGAGGGGCAGACAATTCTATCCTATACCAACCCAACCACAGATTTAAAGCACAAATTGACTGATGGGTGGAAAGAAACAGGAAAACTGAGAAACCCTCACCTCTAAATCCCTAGCAGACAGGGCCTACCCAAGATTGAGACAGGTAGAGGACAACAAAAATCCCTTTTAACCCACTTACCTGAAGGAACAGGCTGGTAACTGAGCCTGGGGCCCCTGGGCAGAGGGATCCTGAGTCAACCAATAGGAAAAGGGATCCTTAGGCAACTAATATGAGTGTTTTCAACCAATAGAATCCATTACCTTAATTAATAAGCAGCCAATCAGCACATCCCAGTTAAGATACCCTATTTACATAATATGCTAATCTAGTCTCCAAACCGTAAACAATGCTCTCACACAGACTCAGTAATCGACCAATCAGAGCTTCGCAACTGAGGGGTCCACCCCCAGGGGCAGTGATATAGCAAACCTATATCAAGAGTGGCCCTGAAGCCCTGCACGTACCTTCCATCTTCACCCCAGCCAGAGGAACATCGAGCAGCAATGCTTATGCACATGGAGCCATGACACCAAATGCCAAGCTGTGAGCCAAGGCTTGTGCTTCCATCTTTGCACTGAGGGTGCTTTCACCAGTGCCCCGGCTTGAGTCATAGCATCAAAGGTTCTTTCCTGGGACCTCAGCCGCTTGTGCTTTGGCTAGGCTTGAGCTGTAACACTGAAGGAATCTTCACTGGTGCCCCGACCAGGTTCGAGCTGCAGGACTGAACATTGGACTGTACTGAGATCGCCTTTCTTCATTCTGAAGGCTGTCCAAGAGGTGGTGACAACATTTGATGTTGAAACCTGGGAGCAACATAACCAAGACCAGTGAGACCGATCCCTCAACGGAGATTACAGCAGTACCCTCGGTTGGGTGAGTCCACTCCTTATCCCCATATCCCAGGGCTGCCCCTCTTCTGCCAGATTGGAAGCGACGGGTTGGTGGGTAAAGTGAGCACCTCCCTTCATTGTGCTTTCCACTTGGCCTCCAAGGTTGTTGGGCTCCTAACTCATTAGGAAGGCCTCCTGGCAACCTCCACTTGGCCTCCTAGTTTGTTGGCCTCTGAGGTCACTGGCAGGATGGGACAAGGAGAATCCATCCCCCGGGATTCCCTTCTCAGTTGTTTGCACACACTGGAAAGACTGGCTTGTCTGACTTGAAACACAAATGAATGGTATTCTTGTATAACGTAAATTGCTTCAGTACACACTAGAATTCAAAGAACAATGGCTGGTTAATGAGACTTTCAATTATAACACCATTTTACAGCTCAACGTTTTCTGCAAAAGAAAGGTGATGTGGACAGAGATCCCCTACATCCTTCCCTTTATGTTACTCTCCCAGGACTCCAAGAGGAGAGGAAAATGCAGGGTCCTCCTAAGTAAGATGTCCACGGACCTGCCCCGAGAGAAATGGATCCTTCCCCAGATATGCTGGATGACCCAGCCCTCCAGCTTACCCCAATTGCGCCTTCTCATTATTTACCACCACCATTCTCGGTGCCCTCCCTCCCCAAACCTCTGCTTTCGCCACAATACATGTGAAGGGGAACCCCCTACACACCTCAAGGACATGAACACCAGGAGTAAGAGGGGGAAGGAGGGGCCTGCGCTAGCTCAATCCCGGCACCACTCTTTCCCTTTAGGGAAGTAGCCACAGCAGGCAGAGATGGGGTTCACGTACATGTCCCTTTCTCCATGACTGATTTAAATCAAATAAAGGAGATACTGGGGAAGTATTTGGAGGATTCAGCAAAGTTTTCAGAAGGGTTTAAAATGAACATACAGCAGTTTAACTTGACCTGAAGAGATGTGGGTATTATTCTCTCCAATTGTACCACTGTTGATGAGAAACATTGCATTTGGGACTTAGCCCATCAATGGGGCAGTGAGCAGGCAGTCAAAGACGCCACCCTTCCTCCTTGTGCCACTGCAGTTCTGCTTGCTGACCCCGAATGGGACTATGATGATGGACAGCACTGCCAACAGCAGAATCACTTCAAGTGCACAGTGGTTGGCATCAAGCAAGGGATAAAAAAGCAAGTGAACTATGAAAAACAGAGAGAGCTCACCCAGAAACCAGAAGAAAATCCAGGTGTCTTCCACAGCAGGCTAGTGGGCTGCATGAGAAAATACAGGAACATGGATCCTGAGTTGCTGGAGGGGACCACATTGCTTAGTAAGCATTTTGTCAACCAGTCTGCCCCAGACATCAGGCAGAAGCTGCAGAAATAGGTTATAGGTCCTTAAACGCCACCAATCCAGCTTATGGACACAGCCTTCGAGGTCTTTAACAACCATGATCTGGCCGTGGCAGAGGAGAAGGAAAAAGAGATTGGGCAAAGGCCAAGATACAAGCCCGCCTTTTACAGAACAGGCAGACTTAATCGCTGCTGCAATTGGTCCAAACCGCAGTCGCCGAGAAGGTGGTCTGTGTTTCTGGTGTGGAAAGATGGGCCACTGGGCAAAATCTTGTCCACAAGTCCAGCCAAGTCCCATGACTTATACACCCCTCTTCCCCAGACCATGCCCTACATGCAGAGAGGCAGGGCACTGGAAGAGGGAGTGCCCCTCCGCTGTGGCACCCAGAGCTGTGGTATCTCTCAGGGAAAAGGGAGCCACTATCCAGGATTCGAAATGACAGAACCTAGGGTTCAACACCATACGCAGCTTACCAACACTCCGCGGGAACCATCAACAAAAAAACGATTCAATTTTCAGTGGACATGGGGGCCACTTATTCCATCTTAACAAAACATCAAGGGAAGGCCCAGAAATCCCCCCACTGGGTCACAGGCATTGAAGGACAGGAAGGAGATTGCCAAGAAACACTCCCTCTACCGTGTGTGACAGGGGATGTGGCCTTTTTCCACCTATTTCTGATACTCCCAGAATGCCCTGCCCCCTTCCCAGACACGATATTTTAACTCGCATTGGGGCAAAAATTTTGTGGGCTATGCCAGTCCGCCTTATGCTGGGTACCAAAAGTGGCTTGCATCAGCCACCTCATTCTCCTGCAAGCCTGGAATTGCAGGTTTCCCTTGTTGTGGGACACCTCCACATCTGGAAAAGCAGTGACTGCCACACCCATTAAAATCACTCAGAAGAACCCCACCAAGTTTCCACAGATTCAGCAATACCCGCTAATGGGGAATGGAAGACAGGGTGTTAGCTCACTGATAAGGAACTTCTTGAATCACAGACTTCTAGTCTCTTGCAATTCACCTTGTAGCATGCCCATTTTACCAGTCAAAAAGCTAATGGGGAGTACTGTCTTGTCCAGGATCTACAGGCAATCAGTGGGGCAGTGGTCCCAATCTACCCGATTATACCATATCCTTACACCATTCTGGCCCAAATCCCAACCAACATCACTCAGTTCTCAGTTCTCAACCTAAAAGACACCTTCTTTTCCATCCCCTTGGACCCTAGTTCCTAATTTCTCTTTGCCTTCAAGTGGACCTTCCTGGAGGAACCCATTTCAACTCAGCTGAAGTGGACAGTCCTCCCTCAATGATTTCAGGACATCCCCCACCTCTTTGGGGCAGCATTATGAAATGACTTAAGGGAACCAACCCTAAACAAAAGTACCTTCATTCAGCATGTGTGGACCAGTTCTGTAGCCTGTCTAACTTGGACTCTCTAGCTGACACGCAGCATGACTTGTCTTTCCTAGGAGAAAGGGAATATGACTATCCCCCCAAAAGGTCCAAATCTGTCAACAGCAGGTCTAATATCTGGGACACATTTTGACCCCAGGTAACTGAGCCCTGTTCCCAGCTGAAAAGAGGGAATCTTGGCAATTCCCAAGCCAACAACCCAAGAGGCAAGTGAGACAATTTCTGGCAGTTGCAGAATACTTCTGAATTTGGATCCCCAATTTTGGCCTTATTGCTAAACTACTATATGAAGTAACCCAGGGACCAGGCAGTGTCCCACTGACATGGGCAGAACAAGAAGCTGCCTTCAACAGACTAAAGACTTTGCTAGGAACAGCACATGCTCTAGCCTTGTCACACTTCTGCAAGCCCTTCCTTCTTTATGTGGATGCAAAGGTGGATGGGTTTGCACTTGGGGTCCTTGTCCAGAGACTTGGTCCAGACTCAAGACCCAGCACCTATTTCTCCAAGCAGCTGGATCCAGTTGCAAGAGGCTGGCTTTCCTGTTTAAAAGCAGTGACAGCTACCACCACCTTGGTGACAGAAGCCTCCAAATTGACTCTGGGGCAACCACTAGAAGCTCTTAGCCCACACTGTGTCCACAGCATCTTTTTTTTTTTTTTAAGATTTATTTATTTATTTATTTCTCTCCCCTTTCCCCCTCACCCTGGTTGTCTGTTCTCTGTGTCTATCTGCTGCGTCTTCTTTGCCCACTTCTGTTGTTAGCGGCATGGGAATCTGTGTTTCTTTTTGTTGTGTCATCTTGTTGTGTCAGCACCATTCCTGGGCAGGTGGCACTTTCTTTCACGCTGGGTGGCTCTCCTTACGGGGCACACTCCTTGCACATGGGGCTCCCTTACGCAGCGGACACCCCTGCATGGCACCGTACTCCTTGCACATCAGCACTGCTCATGGGCCAGCTCCACACGGGTCAAGGAGGCCCAGAGTTTGAACCGCGGACCTCCCATGTGGTAGACGGATGCCCTAACCACTGGGCCAAGTCTGCCGCCCTCCACAGCATCTTGAACTCCACTGACCACCATTGGATGTACCCTGGGCAACTCATTAAATATCAAGTCCAGCTTTTGGACACTCCGGATCTCTCCCTCAAATCTTGCTCTTCCATAAACCCAGCCAGTTTCCTCCTCACAACGAATGGCGAGCCTTTGCATGAATGCTCAGAGACTCTGGAAACCCTAACACAGTTAGTCCCATCTGATCTCTCCAACCTCCCCCATTCCGATGCACAAGACCTCTTCACTGATGACTCCAGCTCCATCAACACTGAGGGCAAGAGGGTGGCAGGATATTCAGTGGTACATATAATGACCAAAGAAAGGTTAAAAAATACAGGAAGGGGCAAAAAGACACCACCACTTCCTGCAAAAAAAAAACTGATGTAGTTATAGTAATACAAGTAGACCCCAAATCAAGACAATTACTAGAGAGAAAAAGGAACATTCATGATAAAGTCAGTAAACCAGGAAAATAACGATTTCAAACTACTAAGTACCTAATTTAACAGCTGCAAAATATGTAAATTGAAATTGATAGCATTGAAAAGGGAAATAGAAAATCCAAATTCATAATGTAAGACTTTAACATCTCATACAGTAAGAATAGAACAAATATTCAAAAATCAATACAGACCTTTGCTTCTGACCAAGATGGAGTAACAGGGAAACAAATAAGACATCAAACAAAAATATATGAAACAATGAGTTTTAAGATATTGGACATCTGGCAGCAATAGACAGTGACCCCTAGGCCTATTGTACTAGAAGTTCTAGTTAGAGCAATTAGGTTAGATAAAGAAATAAAAGGCACCAAATAGGAAAGAAGAAGTAAAATTTTTCCTATTCCTTGATGATATGTCTGTATATCTAGAAAATCCTGAAAAACCCACAACAAAGTTACTAGAGCTAATAGACCATTTTAATAACGTGGCGGGATACAAGATTAATATGCAAAAATCAATAGTGTTCCTATACACTATTGATGAGCAATCTGAGGATGAAATCAGAAAAAAATTCAATTTATTTTTTTTTTAAGATTTATTTATTTATTTCTCTCCCCTTCCCCCCCACCCTCTGCCCTGGTTGTCTGTTCTCTGTGTCTATTTGCTGCGTCTTCTTTTGTTTGCTTCTGTTGTTGTCAGTGGCACGGGAATCTGTGTTTCTTTTTGTTGTGTCATCTTGTTGTGTCAGCTCTCCGTGTGTGCAGCGCCATTCCTGGGCCGACTGCACTTTCCTTCGCGCTGGGCAGCTCTCCTTATGGGACGCACTCATTGCACGTGGGGCTCCCCTACGCAGGGGACACCCCTGCATGGCAGGGCACTCCTTGCGCGCATCACCACTGCACATGGGCCAGCTCCACACGGGTCAAGGAGGCCCAGGGTTTGAACTGCGGACCTCCCATGTGGTAGACAGACACCTAACCACTGGGCCAAGTCTGCTGCCCAAAAATTCCATTTATAAAAGTGACTAAAACAATCAAATATTTAGGAACAATATTAACCAAGGACATAAAGACCTGTATTCAAAAATTACAAGACATTGCAAAAAGAAACTGAGAGAGACAGATAAATGGAAGGACATCATATTCATGGGTTGGAAGACTAAATATAGTTAACATGTCAATTCTACCCAAACTGATTTACAGATTCAATGCAATTGCAATAAAAATTCCAATAGCATTATTTGCAGAAGTGGAAAAGCCAATAATCAAATTTATTTGGAAGGTTAAGTGGCACCGAGTAGCCAAACACATCTTTAAAAGAAGAATGATTGAAAGCTATTGTCTCAGACTATGTACATCACTTTAAGTAAATATGTTGTGAATAGGTTGTAAGAGTATCGCGTGGAAGGGAAAAGGTTTTGTAATGGATGTGTGGGAGTGCTGTATATTGCATACATGAATTGCTGTGGTCTAGGGCTCTTGTGAAGAGAAGGTCAATAATTAGGGGAAAAAAAAAAAAAGGAAAAGGAAAAGATAGGATGTAGAATTCTTCCAAGTCAACACGTATTCTATATCTAACCTTTAAACCCATCGCTATATTCCATTTTGCTAGTAAGAGATCCTGACATGATATTGGGGCTTCAATATTCAGGGAGTTCTGGATCCCAGAGTGGTCCAACAATGGCAGCGGAGAAATACTGGTATGGGATACTATTGACAGGGGATATATGGCTGACAGGGAGCTATACAGGGCATATGTCCAGGGTGCATGGTAATGTTTGGATATACTCATAGTGGTAACAATTAAAAACTAAAGCTGGGGGGGTACTGGGTCCCTGGCCGGGGGTGCTGTGCCGTGGTCCCTAGGGGAGCAGCGGCAGTTCCCCAAGTGCAGCGGCAAGGACCGAGAAGGAATGAAGGTCCAACAGTAAGCCCCTGATACTAATGACTATGCTTGTGAGCCTATAGGCCTGAAATAAGAACAAGGCCTAGAGCAGCACTGTGCCTGGGAATTTCCTCCTGACAGCCTTCATGTTACTCAAATGTGGCTAGTCTCGAAGCCTAACTCAGCATCTAAATGCAATGCCTTCCCCCCAGCGTGGGACATGACACCCGGGGATGAGCCTCCCTGGCACCGAGGGATCACTATCAACTAACAACTGATAATGCAACTGGAAAATGACCTTGAATTGAAGGTTCGATGCGGATCAGTAGAATATCCCTGTCTACATAGAATAATATGACTTTAAAATGCTGTTTGATCTAATGTAAGGGGGAAATAGAAAGGAGAAATGAGTTTATATGGCTATGAGTCTCTAAAAAAAAAAAGAGTCTGGAGGCTGTCAGAAGGATTTCCCTTATGCACAACTGAGCAGAGTCTAAGAGACAGATAAAGTAGATACAATCCCCAGGTATTGGTTCCTTTGAGGGCTAAAGGGACCCACGGGTTCTACGGTCATGGCAGATAGGGTTCACTGCCATGTCAGATGGCCCTTCTATGGAGCTGGTGTTTCTGCGTGATGAAACTGGACCCAGAGGGGATCTCTTTTCATAAGACTATCATGCTACTTTACTGGAATTGTAGTTGGTATTGGGGTTTAAGATATATTTAGGGGATTGAATCTTTTTACTGACAATATGATAGCCAGGCCCTGAGCCTCAACAGACTCCAGCTCCTACTATCTGAATTATTGGACTCACCTCACTCAGCTAAGATGGAGTTGAAGAAGGGCAACCACCACACCATGGAGCCTAGAGTGCCTACAACTGAAAGCAGGAGGATTGCATCCAGTAACCATGTGGAATCTGAGCCTCCTCCTGACATAGAGGTGCAACGGACACAACCAATCCAAGGACCTCAGAGAAAAGGTGGCAATGGAGTGGGAAAAGTGGACATGGTGGCTGATGGGTATGGGGAATGGCAGGAAGGGATGAGATGTGGAGGCGCCTTTGGGACTTGGAGTTGCCCTGGATGGTGCTTCAGGGGCAATCACCGGACATTGTAAATCCTCCCAGGGCTCACTGGATGGAATGGGGGAGAGTGTGGGCCATGATGTGGACCAATGACCATGAGGTGCAGAGATACCCAGAGATGTACTTACCAAATGCAATGGATGTGTCATGATGATGGAAGTGAGTGTTGCTGGGGGGGGGAGGGGTGCAGTGGGGGTGGTGGGGTCGAATGGGACCTCATATTTTTTTAATGTAATATTTTTACAAAATCAATAAAAAAAAAAGAAGAATGAAGTTGGAGGACTCTCACTTCCTTACTTTAAAGCCTATTACTTGGCTACAGTGGTAAAAAGTAAGCAAACGAACAAACAAAAAACAGCATGGATCAAGCCCGCATTATACAAAAATTAACTCAAAATGGATAAAGGACCTACATGTAAATGCTGTAACCATAAAACTCCTAGAAGAGGGAAGCAGATTTGGCCTAATGAATAGGGCTTCTGTCTACCACATGGGAAGTCCACGGTTCAAACCTCAGACCCCCTTGATCTGTGTGGAGCTGGCCCATGTGCTGTACTGATGCGTGCAAGGAGTGCTGTGCCATGCAGGGGTGTCCTCCGCATAGGGGAGCCCCACGCACAAGGAGTGCGCCCCATACGGAGAACCACCCAGCATGAAAGAAAGTGAAACCTGCCCAGGAGTGGTGCTGCACACACGAAGAGCTGATGCAGCAAGATGACGCAAAAAAAGAAACACAGATTCCTGGTGCTACTGATGAGTATGGAAGCAGTCACAGAACACAGAGCGAATGGACACAGAAAGCAGACAACGGTGGGGGGGGAATAAATAAATAAATACATCTTTAAAGAAAATGTAGGGAAATACTTTCAAGATCTTCTAGTAGGTGGTAGATTCTTAAACCTTACACCTAAAGCATGAGGAATGAAAGAAAATATAGATAAATGGAACCTCTTCAGAATTTAACACTTGTATGCTTCAAAAGACTTTTTTTGAGAAAGTGTAAGGCGCCTGTTCAATGGGAGAAAATATTTGGAAACCACATATCTGATAAGGGTTTGATCTCCATGCTACAGAAAGAGATCATACAACTCAATGATAAAAAGACAACTAACCCAATTTAAAAATGAGCAAAAGACTTGAATAGACATTTCTCCAAAGAAAAAATACAAATGGCCAAAAAAGCACATGAAAAACTACTGAACCTCACTGGTAATTTGGAAAATGGAGATGAAAACTACAGTGAGACACCATTTCACACTTTATAGAGTGGCCATTATTAAAAAGACATAAAATTACAAATGCTGGAAGGATGTGGAGAGACAGGAACACTCTTTCACTATTGGTGGGAATGTAGAATGCTGCATCCTCTGTGAAAGACAGTTTGGCAGTACCTTAAGAAGCTGACTATTGAACTGCCAAATGATCCAGCAATCTGATTACTAGAAACATATTCAGAAGAATTAAAAGAAAGAATGTGAACTGACATTTGCACATACTGATGTTCACAGCAGTGTTATTCACAATTGCTAAGCAATAAAACCAGCCCAAATGTCTATCAACCAATGAATGGATAAACAAAATGTGCTATATACATACAGGGGAATACTATTAAGCTGTAAGAAGAAATGAAATCAGTATACATATGACAACATGAATGAACCTAGAAGATGTTATGTTGAATGAAATAAATCAGACACAAAAGGACAAATATTGAATGGTCTCACTAATATGAAGAAAATATGAGTAAACTCATAGAGGTAAACTCTTGAGTATAGGTTACTAGGAAATAGAATGTTGGTTGAGAATGGGAGCTGATGATTAATGGATGTAATATTATTAATAAGGTTAATTGTAAAAGTGTGGAAATGGATAGAGTTGAAAGTAACACATTACAGTGAGTATAACTAACACTGCTGATTTATAAATGTGATTGACTGAAAGGGGTAGTCTGTGGACATAAATGCCAATTGAAAGGAAGGTAGAGGACAATCTAGGGACTATAACTAGTGATTTCAGTGGTGGTTAATAGTATAAAGATTGTGGTTAATAGTATAAAGTATAAATATATAAATATATTCTTGACACTTTTTCAAAGTGTTAAGAATAACAACTAATGTAACATGGGCAATCGGTAACAGTAATATTGTAATGTTTTGCAGCAATTGCAAGAAGATATTATTTCAATTCTAAGGGACAATAGGAGGATGTAAGGTGGTATGGGATTTTTCCTTTTGGAGTAATGAAAATGTTCTAAAATTGACCAAGGTGATGACAGTACAACTCTGTGATGAAAATGAGAGTTATGAGTGAACAATTTTGTAGGAGCTGTAAAATGCATGAGACTGTATAACACAGGGAATCCACGGGTGGATAATGGACTGTGGTTAAAAGGACAGACATTTTCTCCTGAAAGATAACAAATATATAATAAGTGGGTGCGTTGTGGGAAAAATTCACCAAATATAAAATATGAGCTATAGTTAGTAGTAAAATTGTTAAGATGCTCTTTTATAGTTTGTAACAAATATATCACAACAATGCAAGGTGTTAGATGATGTATGAGAGCGTTGTATAATGATATGTTTTTGTGAAAATTTTACTATGTACTTATTGTTTATTATGTTCATGTATGAATTACATACTTCAATAAAATTTAATTTTCAAAAAGTGACTCCTGAGGGACAGGAAACAAATAAGGGGAGATCTGTGATTACCACTTACTCCCTAGAGAGAGATTTCAGGAGAAATAGACAAATACATATTAGAGCTTGAAATTTCATTATCCCTTTCTTAATAATTGACAGAAAAGGACAGAAAATCTGTAAGAATATGGAAGACTTAAAAAACAGTAAAAGCCAAATAATCCTAACTGACATTTATAGAACATTTTACTAAACAATAGCAGAATAAACATTCACTTTAAGGGCACATGGAACTTATTTTAGTCCATAAAACAAAGGTCAATGAATTTAAGAGTTCATGCAATATAAAAATGCCATCTAATCACAATGGCATTAAATGAGGAATCAAAACCAGATATCTGGAAAAGTCCCAAATACTCAGAAATTAAATAACACAATCTAAATAATCCATGGTTCAAATAATGAATTAAAAGAGAGTTAGAAAATGTATTAAACTCAAAGAAAACTGAGTTATCCAGTATATCAAAAAATTATGGGATGTATATAAAGCAGACCTGAAAAGAAAATTTGTAGCACTAAAATATCTGTATTAGAAAAGAGATAAATTCTTGAATTAATGACCTCTACTCTTAAAACATTAGGAAAAGAAGAGCAAATTAAAGCAAAAGTAAGCAAAAGAAAGAAAAGAATAACAATAAAGCTATTAAGTGAGTTTATCAATCTTTCAGCATACAAGGACAATATACAGAAGTCAATTTTTTCTCTAACTACAAGCAGAGAAAATAGAAAACTGCAAGTTCAATATTATTAAAATATTATTTCTTCCAAATTGATCTATAGATTTAGTGTATTCCCAATCAAAATCTCAGCAAGTTTGTTTGTAGAAACTGAAATGGTGATGCAAAGTCCATACTGAACTACAAAGGACCAAGATTAGCCAAAACTACCTCAAAAAAGTAATAAATTTGAATAATTTACACTACCTGACATCAACATTTATTATAAAACTACAGTAATCAAAACACTAATATTAGTGTAAAGACAGACAAATAGATCAAGTGAACAGAATAGGAAGTCAGTATGGATCCATTTACATATCTTCATATATGTTCAACTGGGTTTTTTGTTTTGTTTTTCATTTTTTTGTTGTTGTTTTTTTTTTTTTGGAGGCTGGGGGTTGAACCGGGACTCATATGTGGGAAGATGGCACTCAACCACTGAGCCACATTGGCTCCTCTGAGTTGGTTTTTTCATTTGTTTTTGTTTTTAGGATGCACCAGGAATGGAAACAAGGACCTCTCATGTGGGAAGCAGGTGCTCAACTGCTTTAGCCACATCTGCCCTCCTCAACTGGTTTGTTGTTATTTTTTTAGTATGTTTTTCATTTATTTTTAAAAGATACTTAGATCACATTAAATGTTACATAAAAAATATAAGGGATTCCCATATGCCCCATTCCCCACACCTCCTAGTTTCCCCCACATTAACTTCTTTTCATTAGTATGGTACATTCGTTGCAATTAATGAACTCATTTTGAGGAATTGCCACTAAGCATGGATTATAATGTACACCATAGTTTACACTCTCCCCCACTCCATTCTGTAAGTTATGGCAGCATATATAATGGCCTGTATCTGTCCTTGCAATGTCATTCAGGACAATTCCAAGTCCCAAAAATGCCCCCATATTACACCTCTTTTTCCCTCTCCCTAACTTCAACACCTCCAGTGGCCACTGTATCCACATCAATGAAATAATTTCTTCCATTACTAGAATCACAATAAGTCTATAGTAGAATACCAGTAAGTCCATTCTAGTCGATATTTTTTCCTCAATCCTCAGGATTATGAGTTGGCAATGCCCACTCCACCTCTAATTGAGAGGGGGTTTCAATCCCATACGGCTGACAGATGGAACTCTCTTGATTGCTGTTGTAGACTCTCTTGGTTCATTTGTGTGGTTGTTATTCATTCTCACCTCCTTGTTAGTTGTCCTGGGTGAGTCCAATGAACTGGAGAGCAGGTGTTGCAACTCCACTGAGGCTCAGGGCCCAGCTGGCACATGGACAGCCTAGAGATTCAAGCATCTTGGACATACGCCTACCAACTCCAGCACCAACCATAGGATCAAATGAAAGGGACAGAAGAGACATGTGTAAAGAAGTCACATCTGAGTCCCACTGTCACACTCAGGGGCACAAACTCCAAAGTAGGGCCCACTGGAAGTGCACCAAACTCTGGAACTATCTGCCATGACCATAGGACCTGGTTGTCTCTGGAGCCCTGAGGGGTACTCTCTGCCATGACCATAGGACCTGGTTGTCTCTGGAACCCTGAGGAGCCCCACTATTTGGGGTAGTATCTACTTTGGCTGCCTGCAAGATCCTGCTGGGCCGTGCATAAGCATTACCTCTCTGATGAACTACTGACTCACTTTGAAGTCTTTTAGCCATATAAAGTCATCTGTCTTTACCATTTCCCCCTTTTATTCAAGGTCTTTTCTCCAGTTGCAATACCAGCTGGTTGTTGGTAGTAATCCCTCAGTGCCAGGGAGGCTCATCCCTGGAGGTCATGCCCCATGCTGGGGGAAAGGTAATGCATTTATACGTTGAGTTTGGCTTAGAGAGTGGCCACATTTGAGCAAAACAGAGGCTCTCAGAAGGTAACTCTTAGGCACCCTACAATGCTAGGCTAAGTTGCAATTTCAAGAGCAAAAGGTTCGTAAGCATAGTTGTCAATAACAAAGACCCATCAATGGACCATCCTTCTTCACTAGCTATTGCCCCTGTACTTGGGGGATCATTGCTGTTCCATAAGAGAATGTGGCAGAGCTCCCCAGGATGGGGAAATTCTACCCATTGTGTGAAATTCTACCCATTGTGGCAATGCCCCATGAACATTTGAACATATTCATACACCTTATATTTATGCCCAGGTGAACTTCCTCCCATGTATCCCCCATCACTGACACCCCACACCAATGATCCTTCCTTGCCATAGTTGTAACCCTTCTGTGATCCAAAACTTCTTCAAAAATGAAGCCAAGAATATTGCCAAATTCAATTAATAGGAAAATGAGATAATAATGATAAATTTAAACATAAAAATTTTTAAAACATAATAATTTAGAAAAACTAAAATAAAGTAAAAAAATTGAGGTATAAAAAATGAAACATATTAAAGAAATTTTTTTTACACTTTGCCTTGCATTACTGTAATAACTGTTGTCCTCTGAATACCGTGGCATTTTCTTCCATTTCTTCCCCAGTGTTTTACTTTTTTCATAATGATTTCAAAGAAGTTTTAGGTCACAGTAATGTCACAAACAGAATATAGCGGAATCCCATATACCCAAATATTCCCCCTTTACCATAAATAACCTTTTTCCATGTGGATGGTACATTTGTTACAACTGATATGAAAATACTGAAACATAGCTACTAACTATGTGGTCAGTAGTTTATATTATGGTTTACATTTTAGACCATACACTTTATAAATTTTTAATTCAATTTAACATGACCTGTGTCCATCATTGCAAGATCATGCAGAACACTTCCATTGCCTCATAACTACCCTCTCTTCCATTTATTCTATTCCTCCCTCCCCCTCCCCTAAGGACCCACAGGAACCACCAGTCTTCACTCCTTGAAGGACAAGATTCATAGATACTTGCAGCAATGTTGATGGCTTGACACACTATTCTGTCCTCCCCTATAAGGAACCACTCACACTCTTGAGAGACACCCTCCCCTCAGTTTGAAACATACCGTGCCTCCCCAGTGTGGGAATCCAACTCCTTCCCACTCATTATGTGGGTCTCCACTCACTGATATATCACACTATGGCAAACGATCATTTGCACACTCTTTACAAGACTGTCTCAGGTAAGCCTTGTCCCAAATGCTCTCCCATCCAACACCCTAAACAAGTAACTCTTCCTTGTCGTATTGCCAAAAGAGTTTTCTCAACATTTTAGTTTCAACCACGTACCCGCCAATCCCCAGTGTTTACCTGTTCCATCTCTGAACCCTCACTGTTCCATGGACTGTCCAATCCATCCTCCACACCCTAGTCTCCTGTCAACCTTGCACCTCCCAACCCAATAGTACCCCTGCACCCCTGTCATATCCCTTCACTGCACAACTACTCACTTCCACCTTATCATAGATTTTGCCTATGTGGGCATTGGCTCACAAACTTCTTCTCACTTTCTATTTCCTGTAAACCTATTTTCCATACTCTGACTTTCTGAGTTGGCTTGATTTGCTTAATTCATATCAGAAAGTTCATGTAATATTTGTCCTTCAATGCCTGGCTTGCTCACTCAAGATAAGGTCCTTAAGATTCATCCATGTTATCCCCTTTGTTAGTACTGTATTCCTTCTTACAACTGAGTAATATTCCATTGTATGTATATACCACATTTTGCTTAGCCATTCATCTGTTCATGGGCATTTGGGCTGACTCCAACTTTTGGCAATAGTGAATAATGCTGCTATGAACATTGGTGCACATGTATCTGATCATGTCCTTGCTTTCAATTCTTCTGGGTATACTGGGTCATATGGCAGATCTATAGTTAGTTTATTGAAGCACTTCCAAATTGTTCTCCACAGTGGCTGGACCATTCTACATTCCCACCACCAGTGGATGAGGGTTCCCATTCCTCTACATCCTCTCCAGCACTTGTAGTTCTGTTTTTTAATGGCCACAAGTCTAATGGGTATAAGATAGTATCTCATTGTATTTTTGATTTGCATTTTTCTAGTAGCTAGTGGTGGTGGGCATATTTTCATGTGCCTTTTAGCCATTTATATTTCTTCTTTGGAGAAGTGTCTATTTGAATCACTTGTCCATTTATTAAATGGGTTGTCTTTTTATTTTCAAAATATAGGATTTCTTTATATATGCTTGATATTAGGATCCTATCAGATATATATTTACCAAATATTTTCTCCCATTGTGTGTGCTGTCTTTTCACTTTCTTGAAAAACACCTTTGAGTTGCAAAACGTTTTAAATTTTAGGAGGTCCCAGTTAACGATTTTTTCTTTCAGTGCTTGTGCTTTGGATATGAAGTTCATGAAGCCATTTCCTATTACAAGGTGCTTCCCCACATTATCTTCCAAGGTCTTTATAGTCTTGGCTCTTATATTTAGATATTTGACCCATCTTGAGTTTATTTTATATAAGGTGTGAGATGGTGATCCTCTCCCATTTTTTTTAAACTCTTTATTGATGATTCATATCATATTTACTGAAACTGATGTACAGATTGAGACAATAGCTTTCAAACAATGTAATATTTGTGTTTACATTGTGATTTATATTTTAGACTATACAATTTTTTTTTAAAACTCTTTACTGACTCTCTCATTTTTTTGGATGTGGATATCCAGTTCTCCAAGCACCATTTGTTGAAGAGGTCATTCTCTCCCCGTTGAGTGGGCATGGTGACCTTGTCAAATATCAGAAGACTGTATATGCAGTATTCTATATCAGAACTCTTACTTCAGTTCCATTGGTCAGTATGTCTATCCTTGTGACAGTCCCATGCAGTTTTGACTATTGTAGCTTTGTAGTATGTTTTAAAGTCAGGTAAAGTGATTCCTCCAATTTCATTTTTTTCCCCAATATGTGTTTGACTATTTGGGGCCTCTTACCCTTCCAAATACATTTCATAGTTAGTTTTTCCCATTTGGTAAAAAATGCTGTGTTTATTTTTATTGGGATTGTATTAAATCTGTAGATTAGTTTGGGGAGGATAGACATCATCATGATATTTAGTCTTCCTATCCATGAACAGGGAATATTCTTCCATTTATTTAAGTCTTCTTTAACAGTGTTGTGTAGTTTTCTGCGTATGAGTCATTCACATCTTTAGTTAAATTTATTCCTGGGTATTTGATTTTTTAGTTACTATTGTAAATGCTGTTTTTTTCTTGATTTCCTTCTTAGATTGCTCATTATTGGTGTACAGAAATGCTACTTATTTTTGCACATTGATCTTATAACCTGTGACTTTACTGAACTCATTTATAAGTTCTAGAAGCTTTGTTGTTGATTTCTCAGGGTTTTCTATGTATAAGATCATGTAATCTGCAAATAGTGAAATTTTGACTTCTTCCTTTCAAATTTGGATGCCTTTTGTATCTTTTTCTTGCTTTGGTGCTTGAGCAAGTACTTCTAACATAATGTTAAATAGGAGCGGTGATAGTGGGCATCCTTGTCTTGTTCCTGATCTTAAAGGAAAAGCTTTCAGGAGTTCACCATTGTATATGATGTTACTGTGTTGTTTCATATATGCCCTTTATCGTGTTCAGAAAGTTACCTTCTATTCCTATCTTTTGCAGTGTATTTATCAGGAAAGTGTGCTGTATTTTGTTGAATGCTTTTTATGTGTCTATCGAGATGATTATGTGATTTTTTAATTTTGATCTGTTTATTGGTGTATTACATTGATTGATTTTCTTATGTTTTGCCATCCATGCATACCCAGGATGAAATCCGCTTGGTCATGGGGTATCATTTGTTTGCATGTGATTAGCAAATATTTTGTAGAGGACTTTAGTATCTAGGTTTATCAGAGAGATTGGTCTGTAATTTTCCTTTCTTGTGGTGTCTTTGTTTGGCTTTGGTATTAGGATAATGTTGGCTTCATAGAATGAGTTATGCAATTCTCCTTCTACTTCTATTTTTTGGAAAAGTTTAAGCAGGATTGGTATTAGTTCTTTCTGGAATGTTTGGTAGACTTCACCTGTAAAATCATCTGGTTCTGGGCTTTTCTTAGTTGGGAGGTTTTTAATGACTGATTCTATCTCTTTACTTGTGATTGGTCTGTTGAGTTCATCAATTTCTTCTTTTGTTAGTGTAGGCTGCTTGTGTGTTTCTAGGAATTTGTACATTTCCTCCAAATTATCCTTCTTGTTGGCGTATAATTTTTTCGAAGTATTTTCTTATGATACTCTCTATTTCTGTAGAGCCATTGGTGATAGCCCCTTCCTTATTTCTTATTTTGTGTATTGCATCTTTTCTCTTTTTTTCTTTGTTAGTCTAGCTAAGGGTTTGTCAATGATATTGATCTTCTTGAAGAACTAGCATTTGGTTTTATTTTTTCTAGTGCTTTCTTATTTTCTATTTCATTTAATTCTGCTCTAACCTTTGTTACTTCTTTCTTTCTACTTCCTTTGGGTTTAGTTTGTTGTTCTTTTTCTAATTCCTCCATGTGTGCAGTTAGGTCTTCAATTTTAGCTTTCTTCTTTTCTGATACATGTGTTTTGCTATGACTTTCCCTCTCAGTACAGCTTTGTTGCATCCCTTGGGTTTTGTTATGCTGTGTTTTCATTTTCTTTCATTTCAAGATAGTTACTGATTTCTTTTGAAATTTCCTCATTGACCCACTGTTTTTCTAAGAGTGTGTTGTTTAACTTCCATGTCTTTGTGCCTCATCTGATTCTCTGGCCCTTACTGATTTCCAGCTTCATTTCATTGTGGTCAGAGAAATTACTTTGTATAATTTCAATCTTTCTGAGTTCACTGAGAAATTTTCTGTGGCCTAGCATGTGGTCTATCTTGGAGAATGATTCATGTGCACTTGAGAAGAATGTATATTCCACTGTATTTGTGGGTAGTGCTCTGTATATATCTAATAGGTCCAGATCCTCTAATGTATTATTCAAAATCTTTGTTTCTTTATTCATTCTCTGTTAAGATGTTCTGTCTAGTGGTGATAATGGTGTATTAAAGTTCCCCACCATATTTTTGCCTCATGTATTTTGAGGCACCCTGGTTAGATGCGTAAATATTAATGATTGTTCTTTCTTCTTGAAAGACTATCCCTTTTACTAATATATAGTGTCCATCTTTATCTCTTACAATATTTTTGCATTTGTTTGATAGTAATATAGCTACTCCCACCCTTTTTTGGTTATTCTTTGCTTATAAGATTTTTTTCCAGCCATTCACTTTCAGCTTCCTTGAATCCCTGGGTCTAAGGTGGTTTCTTGTGGACAGCATATAAGATGGGTCATATTTCCTTATCCATTCTGCAAATCTGTGTCTCTTGACTGGTGAGTTTAATCCATTAACATTCAGTGTTATTACTCTCAAGGAATTATATTTGCCATATTTTCTTTGGATTTATTTTTGTCATATGTTGTTTTTATTTTATTTTTTGTCTTTTTTAACTGTTCTCGCACTCTCCTCCAACTCTCTCTCTCCTATTTTTTTCCTTTCAACCTGCACAACTCCCTTTAGTATTTCATGAGGAGCAGTTTTCTTATTGCCATACTCTCTTAATTTCTGCTTACCTGTGAATATTTTGAAAACTCCATCATTTTTAAATGCCATCTTGGCTGGATAGAGAATTCTTGGTTGGAAGTGTTTTCTTTTAGTACATTAACTATGTCATACCACTGCCTTCTTGCCTCCATGGTTTCAAATGAGAAATCAGCACTTAATCTTATTGAGCTTCCCTTGTATGGGATGGTACTCTTTTCTCTTGATGCCTTCAGTATTTTCTCTTTGTCTTGAGTGTTGGATAGCTTGACAAGGGTATGTCTTGTGGTAGGCCTGTTTGGATTTATACTGTTTGGGTTATGCTGCACTTCCTGAATATGTATGTCCATCTCCCTCAATTGAGTTGGGAAGTTTTCAGTCATTATTTCCTCCATCACTCCTTCTGACCTCTTTCCCTTCTCTTCTCCCTCTGGGATGCCTATAATGTGTACATTTGTGCATTTCATGGTATTGTTCAAATCCCTAAGTCCATGCTGGATTTTTTCTATCTTTTTATCTATCTGTTCTACTATCTGTTTGATTTCAGATGTACTGTCTTCCACACTGATTATTCTTTCCTCTGCTTTCCTCTGCCTGTTCAACTCTGCTTTTATGTGCTTCCAGTGTATTCTTGATTTCTTGGATCATGCCATTCTTCATCATCATATCCTTTATTTTTATGTATGTTTACAAATTTCTTCAGTATGTTCTCCCAGTGCCTTCTTAAAAACCCTTAATCTCTTCCTTCACTTCATTATGTTGGTCCATGATATTTGTTTGGATAGCTTTGATTAGTTTTTCAATGTTCTGCATCTCTTCCTTGTTTTTAGTTTATTCATTGGACTGAGCTATGTCTTCCTGTTTCTTGATATGGTTTGTAAATTTTTGTTGTTATATGGCCATCTTTTTATCTTGACAGGTTTATTCAGTTGATTAGCTTCTCTCACTACTCTAGGGTTTTATTTAGTTGCTGTTTGTATGTGCGTGTTAAGTTTTTCCTTTGACATTTTGTCCTTCTTATTCTATTTCCTTGCTATTTTCTATATTCCCTTGAAGGAAAAAGATTAGGGTCAAAGAAAGCAAAAGAGGTAAGAAAAGAAAAAAAGATAATAGTAATAATAATAGTAAAAGTTAGAAGAAGAACAGTATAAGACCTAGGAAAATGAATATTTAACTGATGTAAGCAGTACAAAGTAATAAGACTAAAAAAGTGGAGTACCTGCAATGAAATGGCAAACTGAATATAGAAAAGTATATAGAATGAATCAAAAAGCCAGAATGATGAGGAGAGATGGAAAGAGAAGAGAAAGGATAAAAATTAAAAAGTTAATAAAAGAAAGAAAACATAAGAGTTAGAAATAAAAACCAGAAAAACTGAGGACTAAACAAAGTGGGGTGGAATGTAAGTACAACTACAGAAAGTGGAAGATAGAAAGATGTAGGAAGGAAAAAAGATAGTGTTGGTAGACAAAACTGGTATACACAGAAATGGGGAAATCAAGGAAGAGGAAACACAGTGAACAAGAAACAAGCCAGCCATACCTTATTGAAAAAGGGACAGCAGGAAGAAAGAGGAAAGAAAAACAAGAAAACAAACAAACAAACCCACAAGCAAGCAGTCTAACAAAAACTAAGGAAAAACAGCCTTCCCTCTTAGCCCCTGTGGAGCCTCTCAGGCTACAGGTGTTCATCAATCAATTACCCTACAGCCTTCCCTCTGCAGGTTTTGAAGTGGGTTTTAGTGAGTAAATTAAGTTAAGTTTTAAAACAAAAATAACCTTTTTTTTAAGAAAAATAAGGGACCTAAGAGAAGCTAATACAAGAATAATGTCTATGTTTTCCCTGTCTTATTGTATCAGCTAGATGCCTGATATCCCAGTGGATCACTACTCTAAGAGGAGCCCGGAATTGAACTAGGAACCTCCTAAATTCAAGGTAGAAACTCCTCCACTGAGGTAAATTCCTCACTGGGGCAGTTAGTTCTTCAGAAAGCTATCTAGTCGCTTTCTCTCAGGCAGGTTTGACTTTATGCAGTTGGATAAATTCCTGCTGATTAGGAGTCTGTCCCTGCTCCCTTTCTATTATTGTTTTCTCTCCCAGGGCAACAGGACGCAATAGCCTGTGTGAGTGGTTTCTCCCTCACCTCTCCTGGTCAGATTGAGTTCCCTTTTGAAATTCAGTTGGTACCCTGGTGACTTAACTCACTGCAGAAAAAAGTGACTCTCAACCCTCTTCCAGACCACACCCTCCCCCTAGGTGACCTAAATAGGCTCTTGAAAACTTATTAAGTGCTTCCTACTGTCTTCCCCCTTGGAGGAGTTGAAATGTTGATAGTTTTCAGCATCAGACTATTGAATTGCCTGACTCTAACTTCTCCCAGGCCAAGTTTCTCTATCCAAGGGCAATTAGATAAATCAGGCTGCCTCAGCAGATTCTCCTCTGCCCTCTTCCTGGTGCCACCTCAAACCAGCTGGAATGCTCCTAAAAGCCCAAAGGCAGTCCAGGCAACCAACCCACAGAAAGGAAACCCTTCTCCACCCTTCACCAGAACCCTCCCACTCCTGGAGGATCTTTCCTCCTGGCTGGGGGGAGTTGGGGCTCACCACCACAGCTTTTTGCCTTGAGGATGATGCTTAGCCTTCCAGCCTCAAGGGCAAGAAACTCACAATTTTATCTTGAGCAGTTTTTCTCTTTGTCTAGCTCTCTCCAGATTGATGCCCTGATGCCTCCTGCTCTGTGTGTTCCCAAAACATCTCACTTCAGCAGGATCTTGCCCCTACTCAGTCGTTTTTTGTGAGAGAGATGGTGAGTGTGCACTTAAACTGATGTCCCTCCCATGCCAACTGTATTTTGAGGAAGGTTAGTTGCCAGTTCAGCAGAAAAAAAAAAAAGTCTTTTAAACAAATGGTAGTGAAACAATTGAATATATGCAAACGAAACAAAACAAAAAACCCTTCAATCCATAATTCTCACTATGTATAAAAATATGTATAAAAATAAACTCAGAAAGGATTATAAGCCTAAATTTAAACTTAAAATTATAAACTTTTGGAGAAAACCTTGAGAACTTAAGTTTGACAAAGAGTTTTTGGATATGACACAAAAAACTTGATTCATAAAGGAAAAAATTAATAAATTGCACATCATCAAATTTCAGAACTATTCTTTGAAATACCCTGCTAAGAGAATAAAAGGATATTAAATTTTAACTCCAAAATAACCAAAAGGAAAATATGTGAAAAATATATCCAGAAGTAAATGAGAAGAGACTCGGTATGGAACATGCAAAATAAACAAATATGAAAGTAGACATTCACAGAAGAATTGAGGGACAAAAGGGTATAAGACTTAAAAGACTAAATAGCAAAATGGCAGAAGAATGTTCTGCATTATCAGTTATCACTTTGAATGGAAATGGATGCAACTCTTCAGTAAAAGGGAAAGATTGGCAGAATGGCTATAAAAGCCATGATTCAACTCTATGCTGTTAAAAGAGACTAACCTTAAATTCAAAGCCATAAAAAGGTTGAAAGTAAAAAGATCAAAAAAAATATTCCATGCAAATAGTAACCAAAAGAGAGCTGGGTAGATGCATTACTATCAGCTAAAGAAAGACCTTAAGTCAAAATCTGTCACAAGGGGCAAAGAAAGCTATTATATACTGTTAAGGGAGTCAATTCAACAAGAAGACATAACAATTACAAGAATGCATGTAGCTAACAGTGAAAATACAAAATATATCCAGCAAATATTGTCAGATTTGAAGAGAGAAATAGGAAGTTCTACATTAATAGTTGGAGACTCTAATACACTGCTTCCAATAACAACTAGAACAACTAGAAAGAAGATCAATAGGGAAACACAAGACTTGAATAATATGCTAAACCAACTAGTCCTAACAGACATATAAAGAGCACTTCTCCCAAAAGCAACAGAATACACATTCTTCTCTAGGGCATATGGATCATTCTCCAGGATAGACTATATCTTAGGTAAAAGAAACAAGTCTCAGTACATTCAAGAATATTGAAATCATATAATGTATCTTCTCTGACCTAACAGAATGAAGCTAGAAATCAATAACAGAAGTAGAAGTGGAAAGCTCACAAATATGTGGAAATTAATCAATGTGTTCTTAAACAACTAATGGGCTAAAAGGAAACCAAAAGAGAAACTTGGAAATATCTTGCAGTGAATAAAAACAAAAATTTTAAAAAATATACTAAAACTTATAGGATGCAGGAAAACAGTGCTGAGAAAGAAATTTATCATTATAAATGCATACATTAAAAGAGAAGAAAGATTTCAAGTCAGAGACCTACCTCAAAAGTGGAGGAACTAGTAAAAGAAAAGCAAACTAAACCCAAAACAATCAGAAGGAAGAATAAACAAGGATTGGAATGGAGATAAATGAAATATAGAATAAAAAAACAATAGTGAGACTCAACAAAACCAAGAGTTGGTTATTTGAAAAGATCAATAAAATTGACAAAACTTTTGCTAGACTTATGAAGAAAAAAAGAGAGATGATGCAAATAATTAAAATCAGAAATGAAAGGGAAAACATTACTATCAACCCCACCCAAATATAAAAGACTATGAGTTGCCCAGTTACCACTCTTATTCAACATTGTAGAGGAAGTTCTAGCCAGAGAAAATTGGAAAGAAAAAGAAATGAGACATCCAAATTGAAAATGAAGAAGTAAAACTGTACCTAGCATTTGCAGATGCCATGATCTTATCTACAGAAAATCCTGAAAATCCACAACAAAGCCACTAGAACTAATAAATGAATTCAGCAAAGTGACAAGGTACAAGATCAACACCCAGAAATCAGTAGTGTTTCTATACACTAGTAATGAACAATTAGAAGAAATCAAGAAATATTTTCCATTTAAAATAGCAACCTAAATAATAAAATATCTAGGAATAAATCTAATGAAGGATGTAAAGGACTTATACACAGAATACTACAAAATTTTGCTAAAAGAAATCAAAGAAACCTAAATAAATGTAAGGACATTCTATGTTCATCATTTGAAAGACTAAATATTTCTAAGATGACCGTTCTACCCAAAGTAATTTACAGATTCCATGCAATCCCAATCAAAATTCTGATAGTTTTCTTTGCAGATCAAATTACTATGAAATCATCAAATTACTGTGAAAGTATAAGGGGTCATGAATAGTCATAGCTATCTTGAAAAAAAGTAATTAGTTGGAGAACTCACACTTCCTGATCTTAAAACTTATTACAAAGCCACAGTAATCAAAATAGCATGTTACTGGTACAAGAACAGATATATAGACTAATGGAAATGAATTGAGAGTAAAGAATTCATTCCTCACATTTTCGGTCACCTGATTTTTTACAAGGTGACAAATCAGGAAATTACTCAATCAGGAAAGAATAGTCTTTTCCACAAATGGTGCTGGGAAAACTGGAGATATGCAAAAGATTGAATGTGGGACCCTATTTCACACCATATACAAAAATAAACACAAAGAGAATTGAAGACTTTAATATAAGAACCAGAACTATCAAATTCCTTGAAGAGGTTTCTTAGACTTTACATCCAAAGTACAGCAGCAAAAGAAAAAAAACAGATAAATGAGACCTCATCAAAATTAAAAATATCAAAAATTTTTGACCATCACAAGACTTTACCATGAAAATTAAAAGGCAACCTACACAATGGGAGAAAGTATTTGAGAACCACATATCAAATAAGTGTTTAATATCAAGAATATATTAAGAAATTCTGCAACTCAACAACAATACACACACAAAAAAAGCCCATTTAAAAAATAGGAAAAAGATTCCAATTGAAATTTCCCCAAAGAAGATATACAAATGACCAAAAAGCACATGAAAATATGCTCAACTTCAGTAGCCATTAGGGAAATGCAAATCAAAACTGCAAAGAGATCATTTTACACCCACTAGGATGTTTAATATTTTTTAAAAAAAGAAAAGAAAATTACAAATGATAGGGAGGATGTGGAGAAATAGAAATACTCATTCATTGTTGGTGGGAATGTAAAATGAAGCAGCTGCTGTGGAAGACAATTTAGCAGTTCCACAGAAATTTATGTACCAAATTACCATATGACCTGGCAATCCCATTTCCATTTACATATCCAAAAGAATTTAAAGCAAGGGCTAAAATTGATTTTTAAACACCAATGTTCATAATTATTCACAATTTCCAAAAGGTGGAAGCAACCCAAATGTCCATCAACAGATTAATGAATAAGCAAAATGTGATATATATGCAAAATTGAATTTTATTCAGCTGTAAAAAGGAATGTTGTTTTGATTCATGTGACAACACGGATAAAACTTGAAGACATCATGCTGAGTAAAATAGGCCAAACAGAAAAAGACAAATATTGTATGATCTCACTGGTATGAACTAATTAGAATAAGCAAACTAGTAGAGTCAGACTCTTGAATATAGGTTACCAGGGAATGAAATGGAAGTAGGGAATAGGGAGTTAATAATAAAATTGTAAAGCATTCCTAGTTGGGGTGATATAAAAGTTTTGATAATGGAGGGTGATGATGGTAGCACAACATTGTGAATATAATTAATACCTCTGAATTATATATTTGAATGTAGTAAAAAGGAGAATTTTTAAGTTATATACACATTACTTGAATAAAATTTAAAAAAAAAAAACAATAGGACTGTACAACACAGTGAAACCTAAGATAAACCATGAACTATTGTAAAGAGTACAATTATAAAAGTGTACTTTCATGAATTGTAACAAAAATATAATGGAATTTGCTAATAATAGGGTAGTATATGGGAATTCTATATTTTATGCATGATTTTTCTGTAAAACAACAATTTCTCTAATTAAAAAATAACACACATATCCATACAAAGACTTTTATATGAATGTCCACTGTAGCTTCATTTGCAATAGTCCAAAACTGGTGAAAAAATTCAAATGTCCATTAACAGGTGAGTAATTAAATAAATTATAATATGTCCATATCATATAACACTACTATACAGCAATAAAAGTAAATGAACTTTCGACACCACTCAGCAATGTAGATAATTCTTGAAACAAGCATGCTAAGTGAAAAATGCAAAGAATGGTGCATATTATATAATTCCCTGTATATAAAATTCTAGAAAACAAATAAATATATAGTGACAGAAAGGAAATCAGTGGTTGTTTGGTTTACGAATTAAGTAATATGCTGTTGGGTATATGGGTGTTTCCTGTGTTCTATATGTGACTTTACTGTGACCTAGAACTTTTTTAAAGACATAACAAAAATTTTTTTAAAAAGGGGGATGTGGATACTGGGGAAGAATTGGAGGAGATTGTCTTTCCACTGTGCATGGAAGGCAGCACCTATTGCAGCGATGAAAGGCAAAACATCAAAGAAAATTTTTTTGTGATGTTTTTCATTTTTTAATACCTCAATTTATTTTTTGCTTTATTTTGTTTTTTCTAAATTGTTATGTATTCTATTTCTGGTCTTTAGACCTATTGCTGCTATTTCATTTTCCTATTAATTGAATTTGGCAATATATTGGACTTCATTTTCGAGGACGATTTGGATTGTGGAGGGGTTCAGCCTCTGCAGGAGAGGAAAACTGATGTGGGGTGTCATTGATGGGGGATGCATGGGTGGGAGGGAATTCTCCAGGGCATGCAGATAGGGTATATAGATATGTTTGGATGTTCAATGGGTATTGACGTAGGGGGTGGAGTTTCACACAACATCTGAGTTCTCATTCTGTGAAACTCTATAGCACACCCTGAAGGAGCAGTGACAATCCCCCAAGGGCAGGAGCAAAGACCAGTGAAGAAGGATGATCCAGTGATAGGCCCTTGATGCTGATGACTATGCTTATGAGCCTGTGTGCTTGAAATTTCAACTAGGCCTAGAGCTGCTGGGTGCCTGGGTGTTGCCTCCTGAGAGCCTCCATGTTGCTCAGGTGTGGCCACTCTCAAAGCATGTAGATGCATTACCTTCCCCCCCAGTGTGGGACATGACTCCTGGGGATTAGCCTCCCTGGCACTGAGGGATTACTGCCAAGTACCAACTGGTGAAGCAACTAGAAAAAGACCTTGAATAAAAGGGAGAAATGGTAAAGACAAATGAGTTTATATGGCTAAGAGACTTCAGGGTAAATTGGGAGATCATCAGAGGGGTCACACTTATGCACATCTCAGCAGTATCTCAAAGACAGCCAAGGTGGATGCAACCCCAGGTAGTGGTGCTCCTGAGGGCTATGGAGACACCCAGGTCCTACAGTCATGGCAGATGGCTCTGGGGTTTGGTGCCTTGCCAGTGGGCTCTAGTTTGGAATTTGTGTTCCTGAATGTGATGGAGTTGGACACAGATGTGACCTCTCTACACACGCATCTTCTGTCACTTTTGTTGAGCCTGTGGTTGGTGCTGGAGTTGGTGTATGCTGAGGAGACTTGAATCTCTGGACTGGCCATGTGCCAGCTGGGCTTTGAGCCTCAGTGGAGTTGCAATGCCTACTCTCCAGTTTGTTGGACTTACCCAGGTCAGCTAACAGGTAGGTGAGGATGGTCAACCATAAGACCAAGGGACCAAGAGAGTCTACAGTTGCAAGCAGGAGAGTTCCATCCATCAGCCATGTGGGATCTAAGCCCCCTCTCAATTTAGAGGTGGAGTGGACATTGCCATCCCAGGGTCCTCAGGATGGAGGAACAAAATGTGGATTGGAGTGGACTTACCGGTATTCTACTATAGAATTATTGTGACTCTGACAATTGAAGAAATTGTATAATTGATGTGGAGATGGTGGCCACAGGGGGTGGTAAAGGCAAGGAGAGAGAAAAGGGAGTGTGATATTGGAGCATTTTCGGGCGTTGGAGTTGTCCTCAGTGATATTGCAGGGACAGATGCGAGACATTGTATATCCTGCCATGGCCCACTGAATGGACTGGGAGAGAGTGTGAACCTCAACATAGACAACATACCATGTTGTGTAGTAATGCTCCAAAATGTATTCATCAAATGCAGTGAATGTACCACACTAATGAAAGAAGTTGTTAATGTGGGAGGAGTGGGGGTGTAAGGAGTGGGGAATATGGGAACTTCATATTTTTAATGTAACATTTTGTGTGATCTATGTATTTTTTTAAAATAGATAATTTAAAAAATGGAAAAAATTTGTTGAGATATACTTTTATACTTGGTGTATTTTCCCATTATATTCTTACTTCAATAAAAATTTCTTTAAAAAGTACTTTCAAAAGGAAATTTATGGGAAGCAGATGTGGCTCAAGCATTTGAGCTCCTGCCTACCACAAGGGAGGTCCCAGGTTTAGTTCCTGGCACCTCCTAAAGAAGATGAGCAAGACAGCAAGCTGATGTGATGGGCTGGTACGGTGAGCTGATGTAACAGGATAATGCAACAAAAGATACAAGGAGGAAAACATGTGAAACACAATAAAGCAGGGAGCAGAGATAGCTCAAATAAATAGGTGCCTCCCTCCCACAAGGGAGGTCCCAGGTTCAGTTTCTGGTGTCTCCTAAAGGAAGACCAGCAGACAGCAAGCTTAAACAACAAGGGCATGGGGAGAAATATATGAATCAAATAAATCTTTAAAAAGAGAAATTTATATTTGAAGTTTTGAAATGTGGATGGACACTGTTTTTAAAATTTACTTAAAATTTCAAATTAGGCAACAACTTTTAAGACAATATTCTAACTGCTTTATGAATATAAGCACAGTCCTCATAACAACCTTATAATTTATTATTACCTTTATTTTAAAGAAGAGTACTCAGGTTCAGAAATGTTAGGTAACGAGTTCTCAAATTAACAAATGTCAGAGAAGGACTTCGAACCCAAGCAATTTGTGCTTTTAAGTAAGACACCATGCTGCAGGAAGGAGTTATGTCCTATCTCCTTCCTGCTATAAACAGACGTGCTCTCTCCTGTACATATGTTAAGTTGTCTTATATATGTGTGTAATTAGATGATAAGATCATTAATATTAATAGGAGCTATCATTTTTTTAATCCTCCCTAATACTTTGAGTGCTCTAAAAATGGAGGTTCGATAAGCAATGAATGAGTGACTTAAATTTCGGACAATTTCATTCATTTTAGGCAGGGAGGTAGATGTTGATTTCTCAGATCTCTTCTAGTTTTACAATTTTTATGAATCATGCTCCATTGCAGGCCATTCCCAGGGAAAATGAGGTGTATCAACTTGAAATTATTCACTCACTCATTCATGCATTCAACAAACAGTGATTGAATACCTGCTATGTTCCAGACACTATTTTATGTGTGTGGGTGGTTACAGTGATGAAAGAGATGAAGTCTCTGCCCTTAAGAGCTTACATTTCAGAGGGATATATACTGGCCAAATAACAGATTAATAGATAATATAATGACAGATTGTAAAAACTGCCATGAAGAAAAAATACGTCAGAGTGAGGAGATAGAGAATAACAATGGGATTGGGCAGACAGTGCTGGGCTGTTTTATATCACATGGCCTGGGAAGGTCTGCAACATTTGAGTGGATTCATGAATAAAGTGAGGGATTAAGGCACATGTATACCTGCAGAAAGAATGCTCCTGTTAGAGAGACCAGAATGTGCAAAGATTCTGAAGTGAGTAAAACTTGGCAGGTTGGAGAAATGACAAAGAGGACAGTGGGCCTGGAGTCCTAGGCATAAGCTAGGAAGAGAGAAGCAGAAAGAAGGTAGAGAAATTGTCAGAGGCCAAATGCTGTAGCGCTATGTATAGGCTGATAAGAAAACAGAATTTTGTTTCAAGTGTGCTGTGAAGCCCTTTGGAAGCATTTGAGCAGGGGTAAGGGAGGATTGGATAAAAAAATTCACTCCGGTAAATCATATAGAAAATAAATTAAAGGAAAAGGGCAAAGGATGTTATGATGTTGTTTTTGACAATTCATATTGTTAGGCAATATTCTTTGGTTAATGAATGAATTTCCAAAGTTTAGTTCAACTCTGCTACATACTGTGTAATTGGTCCTAGTCTCGTTCTGTGATATGGAATTTAATTCTTTTTTTTTTTTTAAGATTTATTTATTTATTTAATTTCCCCCCCTCCCCTGGTTGTCTGTTCTTAGTGTCTATTTGCTGAATCTTGTTTCTTTGTCCTCTTCTGTTGTCGTCAGCGGCACGGGAAGTGTGGGCGGTGCCATTCCTGGGCAGGCTGCACTTTCTTTTCACGCTGGGCGGCTTTCCTCACGGGCGGAATTTAATTCTTTATTAAATGAATGAATAGCTTCCCCCTTTATAAAATAAAGTAACAATGAGTCAGTCCCTCTCTGGTATCGGAGACAACCTTAAAAGACACAAAGAAACACTTCAAAAACACCTCCTTCAACTAGGTTGCCGTGTGTTCCCTGGAAGCCTTGTGTAATTGCTTTTTTGGGGATTGTGCCACTGAACTCTACCTTTAATGTAACCAAAGTAATAACCACGATTCTAGCCTTCCATAGACCAAGTGTGGTACAGTCTTATACATATGTTATCTCATTTTAGTCAACAAACACATTCTATGATAGAGATTTTATTACTTACATTTTACAGATTAAGAAATTAACACTCCAGAGAATGTCAATAACTTGTCCAACAAAGGGACAGAGTGTTACTTTTCTTTATTTTATCTTTTTAAAGATTTATTTTTTATTTATTTCTCTCCCCTTTCCCGCTTGCCTTCCCCTCCCCCCCCCCCCCCCGCCCCCCCAGTTGTCTGCTCTCTGTGTCCATTCGCTGTGTGTTCTTCTGTGACTGCCAAAATCCTTATCAGCAGCCCTGGGAATCTGTGTTTCTTTTTGTTGCATCATCTTGTTGCGTCAGCTCTCTGTGTGTGTGGCACCATTGTTGGGCAGGCTGCACTTTCTTTCGCAATGCGCGGCTTTCCTTAAGGGGCACACTCCATGAGCGTGGGGCTCCCCTATGCAGGGGCCACCCCTGCGTGTCAGGACACTCCTTACATGAATCAGCATTGTGCGTGGGCCAGCTCCACACGGGCCAAGAAGGCCTGGGATTTGAACCACGGACCTCCCATGTGGTAGGCGGAAGCCCTATCCATTGGGCCAAGTCTGCTTCCCTGTGTTACTTTTCTTTAAATTCTTCATAATTAGAGGTAATATTACACAGTCATTACAACAAAAAGTATGAGCGCTAGGTAGAATCATGAAGAAAATTATATCAAATATTAATCTATTACATATGTGCTATAAAGATATCTGGGCAAACATTATCTATACATCTGAATAAAGATAGAACGAAATCAGAGAGTAAGATAACCTTTGGAGATTTGAGTAATGGGATTATGGTGTCATTCCCTTCTTAATGTCATAAATGTTAATATTAACATTTTAAAAGTAAAAATGTAATTTAAAAAGTGCTGCTATCTTAATCCATTTATCATACTAATTAGAACTAGGATTTAAATGCCAGCATGCATCCTTTCATGTAAAATCAGTTTAGGCCTCCAACGATATAAAACTCCTTTTAATCTCAGCAACAAAGCAATTCATAATGATATGATTTTCCCTTCACCCTGACTTCAAGGGCCACACTGGAAAATCTGAAAGGGTTCAAGGGTTGCCTACTCTATGGACTTTATAAATATCAGAGATCAAGTATCATGAATGAAGTCAGCATAAATCCACATTTAATTAGATGGGGCAGGGAAGGCAGCTAGCCATCTGGTTTGGATTATACTTCTGTAAAACCAGTTGAGGTGCAGAGTCAACCCAGAAAGCTGCACAGGAAAGCTTGTTTTCTCTCCCATCATCCGCCTTCGCTCCATTCTCTCATTTGTCCCTTACTGAGAAGAAGCTTGTGGAGAGGTAAAGCATTCCTTTCCAGAGAACTCCTTGGGGACTGTCTGGAGATCTTTTTGCCATTCATATTCATATTCACTGAATATTTATGAAGACTTCCTGAATATTAATATTTATGACAATACCCTGAATATGTGTCTGGTGTGTCTATGAAAGAATCATGGAAATTATTTTCTTTGAGTCGCCCACATTAGATCAAATTTGTATGCTGCTGGACAAGCTGTTGGAAGGCAGCCTCAAGCAGGAAGTCTCAGGCAACCCTCCAGGTCTGATTCATCTCCCTTAAGGGTATATGCTGATAGTAGCTGACCATGATGTCTCTAAAAGTTGAGTTGAACAGAGCTCGCTTAGAGCCTCATTTGATCACTGCATTAATAGCCATCTCTTTAGATCAAAGGTATAGGGAAACTGGCACGGGCATATCATTAGCACAAGGAGGAAAGAATAATTACACCAGTGAATTGTATAATAGAAAGTGAATAAAATGGGAAATTTTAGGTTCTATATACATTACCAGAATAAAAATTTAGAAACAAACAAACAGAATTGTACAGTACAAAGAGTGAACCCTAATGTAAACGACGGACTATAGTCAATAGTATAATTATAAGATTATTGTTTCATCATTGTAACAAAGATACCACATTAATACAAAGCCTCAATAATGGGGAAAGCTGTGTGTTTGAAGGTGGGGGTATATGGGGACTCTGCACTGTCTGCATGATTTTTCTGTAACCTACAAGTGTTATAATTTGAAAAAGTTAGAAAGAAAAAAAGAGTCTAACAGGGCATCAAACGATGGGATAAGAGGAAGGAAATGTCTGCAGGACTGAGAAGTACCCAATAAGCTGCAAAATTGCCAAGTATTCCTTCTATCATGTCTTGGTCTTCATGCCTTTGCTCAGAAGGAGCCCTTGCTGCCCCTCCCTCCAACTAAAATGACATCCCCTTTCTTCTGCACCACCACCTCTCCAAATCCCACCCCTTCAAAGTCCAGGAAACACCTGATGTTCTCCACAAGGTCCTATCTGACTTCTCTAGTCTACACTGAACTCTGTGCAATTACAGCAGAGGAGGAGGCATCTGGCAGAGCCTGTCTGGGGGTCACTGCTCAGTTGGCTTACCCAGGCCAGCATCCAGTTCCCATCTTAGTTTAGTCCAGAGACTCATGCTCAAGGGCATTGATTCACAATGCCATATTTCTAAATCTAAATGAGAACTCTAATGGCCAGGCAATAATTTTCTTTCCCTGGCATGTTTTCCTTTAAGAAAATCTATGTGGAAAGACTAAGATGATGAATGAGTATGGGATCAGAATAAGAAAATTTGGTTTAGTTCCCTTAATGGCTGGTAGCAACACTGACACCTGGAGACACACAGTTCCATATAGTTACCTGTCAAGGGGATGACATCAGCCAGATCAGGCATCTTATTCTCTGCATTAGGCTGGAGATGATATAATAAATTCTTTTTCTTTAGGTCTCTTTTCTCTAGGCTTCTAGTATAGAACTCCCCACTTCTCTAAATACATTCTTCTCCACATACATTCTAAAACTTGGACTGCTGGTGTTTTCAAGGTACCATCAAATAGCTTACACTAAGTCTTCATTAAAAGCCTATGATACTACCCATTACACGTTTTCCCTTGTCATTTTTTACTTGCCTCCTTGTACCTCTTTACCCACCATGATTTTGCTAAGGCACATATTAGACAGTCTCTTAAGATTAATTCTTGTAAGCACAGCTAATCTTATCAATTTGAGTTGAATTTTACTGGTCTGTCAGATTTAAATTTATTTTTAAATTCCAGCAGCATCTCCCCTCCACCCCATTTTTTTTTTTCAGCAGCATCTTAATCTAACTTTTTCTTTTCATGAACTCCTGCACCTTTAGTGTCTGGACCACTGTACTTAGCACTTGGTTTCATTTTTTTCTGGATTGTTGATATAGTGGTTTCATGCGAATAAACCCTTACTTCCTTGCTTTACTATAAATACACGGACATAGGAACAACGTCTGACACATCTTCATTCTCCCACAGGGACTAATAGGTCTAGGCACCAATGGAGTATCTAATAAGCACTTGGTGTCAGGTTTTGCCTTTAAGGTGTGAATGCCATTGACAGTAGCTCTGGAGAAATGATGTCATCCCATGGAAAATAAGTTGCATTTGCTTGAACATCTCCCATCTATGTCCCTTTCTTAACCTCCAACCTCACTCATGATTTGCAGCATGAGCTTCAGGATTCAACCCCAGTTGTTTTACCACTCATGGCTTAAGCCTAATGCTAGTTTTTTTCTTTCTTCGTGTAACACTGTCCATCTCTGTTAACATTCTGCTAGGGCCCAAATCATACAAGCCGGGACACTATTTCTCACTAAACTGTGAAAACTATAACAACTGTGACTAGATCAAGTTCAACTCTTTATTGCCTGGAATAATGACTGACACATTATAGCATCTCCACAAACATGAATGAATTAATGAGCAAATTAATGAATGAGGGAGTAAATGAGTGAGGGAATGGTTATTCTTGTCTGGGTCTATAACATCCTGGGCACTAAAGATACTGATTACAACTTCCCTAAGATCAGGTCTTTAGGTCCTGAAATCAGCAGTCTCAAACTACACATACACACACAGAGAATAAGTCATATACGCATGATAGCTCTATAAACATAGTCATTTTGCCATCCCAAGTCATGGTTCCTGTGCTCACTGGTCCCCTCATCCTTACTCTTTTGTTGTATACTTTTTCACAGCTGCCTCCCCAGCCTGCTTTCTAAACTTCTATCCATAACGCTAAATGTCTGATGAGTCTGACTGCCACATAAGCCATCGCAGATAAAATGGGATTGACAATAATATCTACCCTTTAGTCCAATTCTAAGGATAAATGAGAAAATTCCAAAATCACTGAGCTCAATCCCTGGCATTTTCTGTGCTCAAAAGCTACTGTTAATGCTCTTCATTTTATTAATACCTAATCTATAAATGCAGGTCTATCTAGCACTTTAACTCTATCACTTTAAACTCAACAGAATTTAAAGTAAAAATTTCATATTCCTCCTAAAGATGTTATATTCTTCTGCTTCTACTTAATTTTTGCCAGTGGTTCCTCAGGTCATAACCATTAGTGTCACCTTAGATGCTTTTTCTTGCATCTCAGCTCTCTTATCCCTTAGATGCAGGCTCTATCTCCTTCAGTATATCCTGATAGTAGATTTCAAGGAATCTTTCTAAAATACTGCTCTGATCATGTAACTCCGTTTGTTAAAAACCTTTTCATGGGGAGAGAGCCAGCAAGATGGTGGCAGAGTAAGGAGCTCCTAGAGTCAGCTCCTGCTACGGGGTAGTTAGCAAATACCCAGAGCTCTCTGGAGCTAGCTGAAGCACCTGTATGGGGGCTCCCAGAGACCAGAAGAGCATCCTGCAACATCCTTGAAGGAGTGGAAGGAGGAGACGGCCCATCTGCAGAGAAGACTCATAAGTAGAGCACTCCATGCCCCGGAGGCCAGTGCCCATCCTCCACTGGAGGCATGGGCCGCCTCGGGAGCTGTTCCGTGGCTGGAATTGAAAGCTCCACTTCCCCAAAAAGGGGAGGAAGAGATGGTTGGGCATCAATTTCAGCTACCGATGAGTAAATTCAGTGGGCTACAGTATAATCCTGAGAACAGCTAAAGTTTGAGACTGTCCAAGTCAGAAAGAGGCTGGAAGCCACCATCTTGACCCCGCGCCTGGCACAAGGGGAAACAGGCAGACTGAGGATCCCAGGGCTGGTGGGGACTGGCTTCTTTCCATCCAGATCATATTGCACCTCTAGCCTAGGCCCCAGTGCCACTTCCAGCAGGGAGGAAGCTGCAGGGACCTGCACCAGCCTCTCCGGGCCAAGCCATGGAGGCTGGTGATTATCCTACTCTGGCAGCATGAGCCACCCCAGGAGCTATTCTATGGCTGGAACTGGAAGCTCCATTTCCCAGAAACAGGGGAGGAGGAGATGGTTGGCTGCCAATTTCAGCTACTGATTGGTAGACTTGGCTGACTAAGATATAACCCTGGGAACAGCTGGGGTGTGAACCAGTCCAAGTCAGAAGGAGGCCAGTATCCACCATTTTGACTCTGACCCAACCTGAGGGCAAGCCAGACTGACTGAAACTCTCAGTGTTGGTAGGAACCAGTTTCTTTCATGCAGATCATCCAGCAGCCCTAGCCTAGGCTTCAGCCCTGTCTCTGGCAGGGAGAAGGCTGAGGAGCTCTACACCAGCCTATACAGGTAACTGCAGGTAACTTTGGCTGGCATAGACTGAAAATCAGAAATCTACCAGCACAATTGCAGTCTTCTTGGACCTGCACTGCGTAGATTACTGCCAACACTTGAAGCACCTTCCCCACCCCAGGCAGGGAAGAAAGAGACATGAAATTTCATCAGTCTTTCAGGCAACTAAAGTCTAGGCCTGCACTTGGTTTATTCTACATAGCTATGACTCTCTCCCTGCCCCTGGCAAAGGAGAAAGTTGGAAGAAACTTCATCGGTCCCTGGTGCAATGAGGGCAACTTCAGCCTCCATAGCTTACAGCACCAACTACATGCTTAGTTCCTACTGTACAACCAGCAAGGGAGAAAGGGCAGGAAGCCCTAAACTACAGAAAAAATTGCACCCAGAAAAAAATACTCTAGTAAGCCAGAAGCCAAGACACCAACAAAAAATTACAATCCAAGCCAAGAAACAGGAAGCTATGGCTCAGTTAAAGGAGCAAGATAAGCCTCCAGATGACATAAAGGAGTTGAGACAACTAATCACAGATGTTCAAACTAATCTTAATAAATTCATTGAGATGGCTAAAGAGATTAAAGATATTAAGAAGACACTGGATGAGCACAAAGAAGAATTTGAAAGCATACATAGAAAAATAGCAGATCTTATGGGAACAAAGGGTGTAATAAATGAAATTATAAACATTGGGGGGAAGAGGACTTGGCCCAATGGATAGGGCATCCACCTACCACATGGGAGGTCTGTGGTTCAAACCCCAGGCCTCCTTGGCCCATGTGGAACTGGCCCATGAGCAGTGTTGATGCACGCAAGGAGTGCTGTTCCATGCAGGAGTGTCCCCCGCATAGGGGAGCCCCACGTGCAAGGAGTGCGTGCTGTAAGGAGAGCCACCCAGTGCGAAAAAAAATGCAGTCTGCCCAAGAATGGCGCCACACACACGGAATGCTGACACAACAAGATGAGGCAACAAAAAGAAACACAGATTCCCGGTGCCGCTGATAAGGATAGAAGCAGTCACAGAAGAACACAGTGAAAGGACACAGAGAGCAGACAACTGGGGGTGGAGGGGAGAGAAAAAAATAAATAAATCTTTAACAAAAAAAAAAAAACCAGAATCATATAATAGCAGATATGAGGAGGCAGAAGAAAGGATTAGTGGGCTTGAAAAAATGGCCTCTGAAAGTGAACATACAAAAGAACAGATGAAGAAAAGAATGGAAAAAATTGAACAAGGTTTCAGGGATCTGAATGATAGCAAAATGTGTGCAAACATATGTGTCATGGGTGTCCCAGAAGGATAAGAGAAGAGAAAAGGGGCAGAAGGAATAGTTGAAGAAGTGATGGTAGAATATTTCCCAACCCAATTGAAGGACAAGATATCCATGTCCAAGAAGCACAACATACTCCCATTAAAAAAAAAATCCAGATAGACCAACTCTGAGACATATACTCATCAGGATGTCAAATGCCAAAGACAATGAAAGAATTCTGAGAGCAGCAAGAGAAAAGCAGTGCAGACCATATAAGGGATATCCAATAAGATTAAGTGCTGATTTCTCACCAGAAACCATGGAAGCAAGAAGACAGTGGTCTGATATATTTAAGATACTACAAGAGAAAAACTTCCAACCAAGAATCTCATATCCAGCAAGATCGTCTTTCAAAACTGAGGGCAAATTTAGAATGGTCACAGATAAACAGAAACTGAGAGACTTTCTAAGCAAGAGACCAGATTTTCAGGAAATACTAAAGGGTGTGCTAGAGCCTGAAAAAAAAAGACAGGAGAGAGGGAACTGGAAGAGAGTCTAGAAATGGAGACCATATCAATAAAAGTAACTGAAAGTGTCAAAAGAGTGGTGAAAATAAAATATGATAGATAAAACTTAAATAGTCAGGAATAAACTTAACCAATGATGTGAAGCACTTGTATTCAGAAAACTGCAACTCAATGTTAAAAGACATCCAAAAGGTCTAAATAACTGGAAGAACATTCCATGCTCATGGATTGAAAGACTAAATATCATGAAGATGTCAATTCTACTCAAATTGATATACAGATTCAATGCAATGCCAATAAAAATTCCACCAGCATTAAGGAAAACATTGAAAACATGATCATTAAATTATTTGGAAGGGTAGAGAGTCCTGAATAGCCAGAAACATCGTAAAAAGGAAAAGTGAACCCTCATCTCCAGACTTTAAATCATAATACCTACCTATAGTGGTAAAAACTGTGTGGTATTGGCCTAAAGACAAACACAATAGGCCACTGAAACCAAATTGATGGTTCAGAAACAGACCCTCACAGTTATAGTCAAGTGATTTTTGACTAGCCTGTCAAACTCACACAGCTCAGGCAGAACAATCCATTCAATAAATGGTGCTGAAAGAATTGGATTATACATAGCTGAAAGAAGGAAAGAGGACTCCTACCTGACACCTTATCCAAAATTTAACTCAAAATGGATCAAAAAACTAAAAATAAAAGCAAGAACCATAAAACTTTTAGAAGAAATTGTTGGAAAATATCTTCCAGACCTGGTGGTAGGTGGTGGATCCTTAAAGGAGATAAGAGGAGGACTTAGTATACTACTGATGTTTAATGTTTGTAGAAGTTCTAATTAGCTTTAATGTAAAAGCATGGAAATGTATAGAGTGGATAGTAACACACAGTGAGTAACAGCTAGTTTATAAATGGGGATGTGACTGAAAATGGTAGTCTAGTTATGTAAATGCCGATTGACAGAATGCTAGAGAATAATCTAGGAACTGAATATAGCACAGTAAACCAAGAGGTGGATGAGAATTGTGGTCGATGGGACAATGCAAGAGCATCCTTTGTGAGCTAGAGCAAATGTATATCACTACTGCAAGATGTTGGAAATGTGAAGAAGCATGGGAAAAACACAACTGGAGTGACCTCTGGACTACAGTTAGCAGTAATAGTATATACTTGCATCTATGCCAAAGATGTACTGTATTAATACTGAGGCAGCATGGGAAATGTGAGCCACATGTACACTATGGACATGGTAACAATCAGATGATATTATTTTATCGGTAGCAAGTGACACACCACATTGTGTCATATTGTGGTGTGTTGATGGAGGGGTGTTGTTTGGGAATTCTGCACATGTGCATGATTGTTTTATAAGTTTACAGCTTCTGTCATAAAAAATATATTTAAAAAATAATAATAGGGTGGGCTGCGGGAAAAACACACCAAATGTAAGATAAGGACTATGATTAGTAGTAAGATTTTGACAATATTCTTTCATAATCTGTAACAAACGTCTCCCGACAATGTAAGGTGCTGGTGGAGGGTTGATGTATGGGACCCCTGTATGATGTTATGCATGTTTGCTTTGTAAGTTCACAACTTTTACTATACACTACTTAATTGTTTATGTATGTTCATATATGAATGATATAAAGATAATAATGATAGGGTTGGTTGGGGGAAAATAACTTGGTTAGTAGTAATATTTTGACAATGCTCTTTAATCATTAGTTAAAAAGGTTTAACAACAATGCAACGTATTGGTGGTAGGGTGAGTTATGAGAGTCCTGCATGATGTTATATATGTTTGTTTTGTAAGTTCACAACTATTATTATACACTTATTGTTTATGTATGTTTATGTATGAATGATATACTTTAATACATTTTTTAAAAAAACAAAAAAAACCTTTTCATGATTCTTCCTTGCTGCTAATTCAGGAGGACCTGAATTAGGCCTGTAGCAGGAGCATGAAGAGAAAATGAATATAGAATCAAGAGGAAAATAAGAAAGAAGTAAAAATACAGTTAGCTCCATGGTTTTCTAGACTGGTGCTTTTTCTAAAATCAGGTAGTCTTCTATTGTAGAGATTGCCAGTTGTCCCATCATATCCATTCTTCCCTTCTTCTAATGAACAGAAATCCTGATTTTATCTACACACAAGATCAGGCAGAATATAGATTATTTTCTTCAACTGCCTATGCCCTAAGCATGGCCATGTGACTAAATTCTGGCCAATGGGATGAAAGTGGAAATCAAGGGACAAGTAAGGGACATTCCTTCTGCTTTCTCTCTGCCTTCCTACTGTGGAATGAGGGTGTGGTGGAGAACCATCATGGAACACCCAGTCAACCATTACATCCTACAGCAACTAAAAGAGAAATTCTGGCCCCTTATTTGGCCAGAATGGAACTGCCATACTAGCTTGCATTGTTAAAAATGAAAGGAATAAACTGTCTTATTTATGCCACTATTATTTTAAATTTGTTTCATGCAACTGAACATACATCCTAATTAATACTCTTTCGCAAAAGGAAGACTTCTTGAAAGTAATAAAATTTTAAATAAATTAAAAATAAAAATGAACAAGGAGATTTTGCATACCAGAATTTATCACAGGGATAGCCTTATCTCATTTTGGAAAAAGAATGTCTTGCTAAGTACTTGAAATGGTGGGTAGGCCCCAACACTCCTCCCCACCATCAGATCTTAAGGGGTCAGTGGCTGCTGAACCTACAGAAAAGAGGGAAGTTGTTTTTTCAATAGAGTGAGAAGGTGGAGTTCTTCACCTTTATTTCCTGTGCTTAAAACAGCTCAAGGCACAATAGAAGAGTTCATTAAATATTATCTGAATGAATAATGTGCCATGCTGTGTGACTCACTTCCACATCTTCACACATGCTCTTTCTTCTGCTCATATCCACCCCTTATCTGGCCAACTCTTCCTTCAGATCTCTAGGTTATCTTTGTAGCGTACCATCCCCCCAAGACCATGTAAGATCTTCCTGACATGTGCTTGAGTGCCCTTTCCCTCTAACAAGGAAATTATTCTACTCTAAGGCAACTACTTATGTAATTACCTCACTCCCCTCGAAATCTATGGAATCTACCTTGTGTTATTTTATCATTGTATTACTAGCATCTGGAACATGCCTGTGATAGCAGATGCTTTAAAATATTTGTTGAGTGAATAAATGAGCACATCAATTAAAACAACTAATCTAATGAGATAGATTTTATCACCTTCATTTCATACCTGAGGAAACTGAAACTCATATAGGTTAAGTGACCTTCTCATGTAGCTAGCAAGTAGCAAAGTCTGATGGAGATCCGGGCTTGTCTGACTCCAAATTCCATGTCCTTTCCACGTTACTTTGTATATGTCCCCATTTATACAAAGGGATTTTGGGGTATCTTCAGGTTCTCTATGTTTTACAACTTCAGGACATATCATTCTAACAGAATACACTGTGGGAAGTACTTTGGGAGATATGCAATGCAGAAGTCCTGGACCTCTCACTTCTAAGACTCCAGCATAGGTGAGAACCTGGGGTTACATCAAAGCTCTACTATATTATCTAAATATGATTCACATTCCAATTAAAACTCTATCTAGATACACAGCTGAGCCCTTTCAGCATCTTCTCTTCCCTTAAACTTCCTCCTACTGAAAATTGGGTTGAGAGGTAACAGAAAAGTACAGACAGTCACCAATTTACCAGTAGACCATGTCCCCAACGGTTATGTAAGTGGATTTTTTGGAATTTAGAACATATCTTTCATCTTAAAATAAAAAATTTTTTTAAAACCAATTGCTATAAAAGGTAGCTAGGTTTCCAGGCTAGGCCACCTCTCATAGGCAAATTGAACTTCAATACCAGTAACCTTTGTTCAGGTTCCTGGAAGCCAGGGTAAAAGGGAACACTGACCTTTCCTATGTGAGGGGATAGATCCATTAAAGTCTTTTTTTTTTTTTTAAGATTTATTTATTTATTTGTTTCTCTCCCTTCCCCCCCTCCCCACCCCACCCTGGTTGTCTGTTCTCTGTGTCCATTTGCTGCATCTTCTTTGTCTGCTTCTGTTGTCAGCGGCATGGGAATCTGTGTTTCTTTTTGTTGCATCACCTTGTTGTGTCAGTTCTCCGTGTGTGCAGCACCATTCCTGGGCAGGCTGCACTTTGTTTCATACTGGGCGTCTCTCCTTATGGGGCACACTCCTCACGCATGGGGCTCCCCTATGTGGGGACACCTCTGTGTGGCACGGCACTCCTTGCGTGCATCAGCACTGCACATGAGTCAGCTCCACACGGGTCAAGCAGGCCCAGGGTTTGAACTGCGGACCTCCCATGTGGTAGACAGATGCCCTAACCACTGGGCCAAGTCTACCACCCCATTAAAATCACAGGCTGGTAGGGAGCAGCTTCTTTCCATCCAGATCAGATTGCAGCTCTAGCCTAGGTCCCAGCCCCACTGCTGGGGAGGTCCTGTGCAAGCCTCTCCAGGAAATTACTGGCCAAGCCACAAAGGCAGTGATTACCCTATTCTGGCAGTGCAAACCACCCCAGGAGCTGATCTGTGGCTGTAATTGGAAGTTCCATTTCCCAAAATGAGGGGAGGAGGAGACAGTTGGTTGCCAATTTTGGCTACTGATTAGTAGACTCAGCTGGATTAGATATAACCCTAGGAAGAGCTAGGGTATGAATCTGTCCAAGTTGAAAAGAGGTTAGCATGAGGGGAAGCTGGGTTGATGAAAAATCACAATGATGGTAGGAACCAGTTTCTTTCACTCAGATCAGCCTGCAGCCTTGGACTAGGCTTCAACCCCACCTCTGACAGGGAGAAGGCTGGTGGGCCCTGCACCAGCCTATCCAGGTAACTGCAAGTACCTTTGACTGGCGCAGACTGAATAATTGGAAGTCTACCAGGGCAACTGTGGTCATCTTGGACCCGCACTACAGATTTCTGTCCATACCTGTAGCTCCATCTCCACCCCAGGCAGGAGAGAAATGGGCATGAAGCTTCATCTCTCTGGCCAACTACAGTCTAGGCCTGCACAACTTGGATTATTCCACATAGCTGTGCCTCTCTCCCTACCTCTAGCAAAGAAGAAAGTTGGGAGAAGCTTCATTGGTCCCTGGTGCAATGAGGGCAACTTGAGCCTTCATAGCTTACAGCACCAACTACATGCTTGGCTCCTACTGCACAACCAGCAAGGAAGAAAGGGCAGGAAGCACTAAACTATGGGGGAAAAAACTGCACCCAGAAAAAATACTCTAGTAAGCCAGAAGCCAAGACACCAACAAAAAATTACAATCCACACCAAAAAATGGGAAGCTATGGCTCAGTTAAAGGAACAAGATAAGCTTCCAGATGACATAAAGGAGTTGAGACAACTAATCACAGATGCTCAAACAAAACTCCTTAACAAATTCAATGAGATGACTAAAGAGATTAAGGATATAAAGAAGACACTGGATGACCACAAAGAAGAATTTGCAAGCATACATAGAAAAACAGGAGATCTTGTGGAATGAAAGGTACAGTAAATTAAATTATAAAAACACTGGAATCATGTAATAGCAGATTTGAGGAGGCAGAAGAAAGGATTAGTGAGTTTGAAGAAATAGCCTCTGAAAGTGAACATACAAAAGAACAGATGAAGAAAAGAATGGAAAAAATTGAACAATATCTCAGGAAACTAAATGACAGCAAACAGCATGCAAACATACTTGTCATAGGTATCCCAGAAGAATAAGAGAAGGGAAAAGGGGCAGAAGGAATACTTGAAGAAATAATAATAGAATATTTCCCAACCCAATTGAAGGACATAGATATCCATGTCCAAAAAAAAGTGCAATGCACTCCCATCCGAAAAAATCCAAATAGGCCAACTCTGAGACACATACTCATCAGGATGTCTAATGCCAAAGACAAAGAATTGTGAGAGCAGCAAGAGAAAAGCAGTGCAGACCATATAAGGGATACCCAATAAGATTAAGTGCTGATTTCTCACCAGAAACCATGGAGGCAAGAAGACAGTGGTCTAATATATTTAAGATACTATAAGAGAAAAACTTCCAGCCAAGAATCTCATATCCAGTAAGACTGTCTTTCAAAAATGAGGGCAAAATTAGAATATTCACAGATAAACAGAAACTGAGAGAATTTCTAAGCAAGAGACCAGATTTTCAGGAAATACTACAGGGTGTGCTAGAGCCTGAAAAAAAAAAAAGACAGGAGAGAGGGACCTAGAAAAGAGTCTAGAAATGGAGACCATATCAATAAAAGTAACTGAAAGTGTCAAAAGAGTGGTGAAAATAAAATATGATAGATAAAACTTAAATAGTCAGGAATAAACTTAACCAATGATGTGAAGCACTTGTATTCAGAAAACTGCAACTCAATGTTAAAAGACATCCAAAAGGTCTAAATAACTGGAAGAACATTCCATGCTCATGGATTGAAAGACTAAATATCATGAAGATGTCAATTCTACTCAAATTGATATACAGATTCAATGCAATACCAAAAAAATTGCACCGGCATTTTTTTTTTAATTGAAAACATGATTATCAAATTTATTTGGAAGGGTAAGGGATCCTGAATAGCCAGAAATATCATAAAAAGGAAAAGTGAACCCTCATCTTCAGACTTTAAATTATATTACCTAGGAATAGTGGTAAAAACAGCATGGTTCTGGCATAAAAACAGATACATAGACCAATGGAACCAAACTGATGATTCAGAAACAGACCTTCACCTGTATGGTCAAGTGATTTTTGACTAGCCTGTCAAACCCACACGACTAGGGCAGAATAGTCTATTCAACAAATGGTGCTGAAATAACTGGATATCCACAGCCAAAAGGAGAGAGGACCCATATATCACACCTTATCCAAAAATTAACTGAAAATGGATCAAAAAACTAAAAATAATGGTAAGAATCATTAAACTACTAGGAGAAATTGTAGGAAAATATATTCCAGACCTGGTGGTAGGTGGTGGATTCTTAAAGGAGATAAGAGGAGGACTTAGTGTATTACTGATGTTTAATGTATGTAGAAGTTCTAATTAGCTTTAATGTAAAAGCATGGAAATGTATAGAGTGGATAGTAACACACAGTGAGTAACAGCTAGTTTATAAATGGGGATGTGACTGAAAATGGTAGTCTAGTTATGTAAATGCCGATTGACAGAATGCTAGAGAATAATCTAGGAACTGAATATAGCACAGTAAACCAAGAGGTGGATGAGAATTGTGTCGATGGGACAGATGCAAGAGCATCCTTTGTGAGCTAGAGCAAATGTATATCACTACTGCAGGATGTTGGGAATGTGAAGAAGCATGGGAAAAATACAACTGGAGTGACCTCTGGACTACGGTTAGCAGTAATAATAGTATATACTTGCATCTATGCCAAAGATGTACTGTGCTGATACTGAGGCAGCATGGAAAATGTGAGCCAAATGTACACTATGGACATGGTAACAATCAGATGATATTATTTTATCGGTAGCAAGTGACACACCACATTGTGGTGTGTTGATGGAGGGGTGTTGTTTGGAAATTCTGCACAAGTGCATGATTATTTTATAAGTTTACAGCTTCTGTCATTAAAAATATATTTAAAAAATAATAATAGGGTGGGCTGGGGGAAAAATACACCAAATGTAAGACAAAGACTATAATTAATAGTAAGATTTTGACAATATTCTTTCATAATTTGTAACAAACATCTCCCGACAATGTTAGGTGCTGGTGGAGGGTTGATGTATGGGACGCCTGTATGATGTTATGCATGTTTGCTTTGTAAGTTCACAACTTTTACTTTACACTTAATTGTTTATGTATGTTCATATATAAATGATATAAAGATAATAATAATAGGGTGGATTGGAGGAAAATATTTTGGTTAGTAGTAATATTTTGACAATGTTCTTTAATCATTAGTTAAAAAGATTTAACAACAATGCAATGTATTGGTGGTAGGGTGAGTTATGAGAGTCCTATATGATGTTATATATGTTTGTTTTGAAGGTTCACAACTATCACTATACACTTATTGTTCATGTATATTTATGTATAAGTAATACACTTCAATAAATTAATTTTTTTTAAAAAATTTGAGCTAATGAATCAATCCTCTCTCCATTCTCCTGCCCCCAACCATGGCAATATTTTCATATCCTGAGAAAATCAGGAAAATAGTGTTTCTTTTCTTAGCTTGTGGAATTCTTTCTTTAATCATCCAGTACACACACTCCTCATGGTAGCCAAGATCCAGAATCTCTAGGGATTAGTCGGGGAGGATTTGAATTTATAACAAGTCCTCCAAGTGATTAAGCACAATAAAATTTAAGAACCAGAGGCTTCTGTGTATGCCTAGGGCAGTGCCTGCAATTCCCTTCTGATCGCCTTGGGGCTGAGTCATTCCACCTTCTCTCCCTTGGGGCCCTCTCCCTACAAAGAGAAAACTAAGCCACACATGGATTGTCACATTCACAGGAATTGTTAGAGGCTTTTGCAGTCTGGTACATTCATAAGTTCCAGTGGAACAAAAGCAGTCACCGCTGAGCCACTATTGCCTAACGGATGAAAAGATGAGATTTGGGAAAGAGGTGGGAGGAAGGGTACAAGGGAAGTTTTGTAATGGGGAGAAAACAGAATCTAAGGGAAGCTGTTAACATTTTGCTTCCATAGAGTGGTGACTTGAATTTTCCTCTCACCTTCGCACTCTTCCTTTACTTAGGAGAACAACCTAAAGGGACCCTTTAGATACATGAGTTTTATTAGAAATGTGACTGCACAGTAAGAATGAAGTATGGAAAACACTGTTTTATCAAAAATGGGATGGTTTTTGAATGGACTTTATGATCACTGCTCCCAAACACAAATACTTGGCATCAAACATTTATACAAAAGAATATTTAAGAATGCAAAAGTTAACTCCTGGTTTTGTAATTATAAGATCAGCCTCAATAACAAACACATCTAAAACTCTTACCACCAGTAAAATGGAAAAGGATATTTTTATGCAAGTGAAGAAGAGAGGAGCACATGAGATTCTGCATTGGGACCCATTTTTACTGGTTAGCTGCAGTGCATTATCCAGGCTTTTACAGACTAAAGGGGTATATATGGATATAGAAACTCCTTGATAATCAGTAGGAGCTTCAGATAGTTACAGATAGTGTTTGCATTTCAAAATGTGCCTTAGTGCAGGCAGAAGATGAAATACATTCTAGGCAGAACTTTAACTGTAGAGAGAAGAAGGCAAGGGAGGACCAAAGGCAGAGGTTAAATGCAGACTTTTTGGTGGACTCAGCTCCCTCTCTAGCAGGAGCTTCTTGCTTCCTCTACGCTACTGACACCTTATTTCTCAGAGCCAATTCTGTGTTTTAGGTAATTCTCAACCTACACTTTCTCATAAGAAAAGATGCACATTAAAGAGGCTTCCCCAGTTGTGCTTAAGGTAGCAGGTCTGAGCTCTTCACTTTAAAGTGGCATCTTTAATGCACAATGCCCTGTGTCAGACAACACAGACAAATGAACATGACCCACCCCTGGCATGGAAAGAGTTTAAATTTTGGTAGAAGAACATATACAAATTGGATGAAAAGAATTTCCAGAAGTTTCTAACAGATTGGGTGGGTTGGGAAGTCCAGAAAATGGACATTGGAGAAATAAACTGAGGTAGGTGTAGGCTGCTGTGGAAACAAAAACAAGGGAACAAAGTCCAATTTGGGAATTTCAAGAAGACATCCTCAAAGAGATGATGCCGACCTAAACCAAGCCAAGAGAAGGAAGGTGAGAAGGTCATTCCAGGCAGAGGGCAATGCATAAGCAAAGAAAGTGTGGAGGAAGGAGAAAGGGGTATTTTGTATCTCGGTATTATTAAAGAACAAAGGAATTAAGATGTGGGCAATTAAACCAAAAAGTGAGAAGGAAACAAATCTGGAGAGTCTTGTATGTCAGGTTAGAGGTTTGAAAATAGATAAGCAAAGGGGAACTACTGAATGGGTTATAAACTGGGAAGTGACAGGTTAGATTAATGTTTCTGATCGATCACTTGGTTTGCAGTATGGGGGATGGATATCTACTCTCCATCTATGGGAAAAACACTTGGAATATAAGAATTATTAAAGCCTATTTACTGTTTAATGAACTATATAATGTGTGTGGAGGGGGTATGTGCTTATGTAAAATCTATTGTTTTATAGTTCTTTCTAGACTGTTAACATCAGTTAGTACAAGGTATCTGTGATGTAGGCAGGTATATAGGCATTATTGATTCCATTTAACAGATGGGAATACTAAGTTTAAGAGATTAATGACTTGCCTAAGATCATGTAAACAATGAAAGCTAAAGCCAGGTCTATAGACCAGGGCTCTCCATTTTTAGTCTCATGTTTTTCTATGACTCCATCTTTCAATAGTTCAGTCTTCTAACAAATCCACTGAATTCTTTAAAATTTACAGGATGAGAAGAAGAACAGGAAATCACTTTGGTTTATCACACGAAAAAATGGATGGGAAATGTCAAGTTTTCCTGACTTCACAAGTAGAATGAGCAGAGGTCTTCATGCACACACTGTTCCTCTGTCTGGAGCACCTTCCTCCTTCAAATCTAACCCAATCCTCCCTTCACTTCCACATCACCAAGTCACCTCTTCCTCTGTGCTGGGTTACGAGCTCTTCCTATGTTCCAAGAACAGTCCAAGGTCATGTTTTTCATAGCGCTTACACTGTGTGGTGAATTCCTATTTACTGCTCTGCTTCCCAACCAGACTATGAACTGCTAATATTGGAAATTTGTCCCTTTTACTCCCTTTGTTCCCAATTACTGGCATAAGACTTGGCATGCTGCAAGTACTCAGAAACTGTTGATTTGAATTTGTTTAAGAACATTTGCTGAAGGAGTTGCATGCATCCTACCAAGGTTAGAAATAAAATCTATCCCCCATGAAAAAAATCCCTGCACTTACACCAATCCTATCTCCTCTGAGGTCTAATCTCTTGTGCATGATTTATCACCAGAGAAACTGACTGAAACTGCTTTTTTCTTATCTCACAAGGCCATAGTATAAGCTAGTTTACTTTAAGCAAATAGCTTTTTATTTCTCCCTCTATTTTTTCTCTTGCTATTTTTTTTCTTTCTATTTACTTATCAGCTGGCAGCAAGAAAAGAAAAATGACTCTGATCTCTATTTAGATATTTGAAATACAGCATGCTTAGAGAGGGATAGCTGTAAATTGCTAGCTAGGCACAGTTTGAAGATCTAAAACCTATTTGTTCTATTTTGAGTTCCATTATCGTAGAGAAAAGAATAAATGAAAACACAAACACTACATATGGGTAAACTTAAAGGTTCAAACTGTATTCACAAGGCAATGTTCAAATCCATGATGAGTCTTAATCACTCACAAAAATGTGTCTTACACAAAGAAAACTGGATTTTATCAGCAATCTTTGGGATTCAGCACAATCCGCATTGCTTCAGCCTTGGTGCTAACCCTACCATAGTATGAGTTTAGCCCAGGTACGTATCACTCTGTTCCTTAGTTATGTCACTTGTAAAAGGAGGAATGGGCTAGATAGGACTTATGAAGAACCATTTCCATTGTTCCTCCCAGAATTCATCCCACATGTTTTACAATTTGTTCCTATACTGAGTCCTCTGGTGAAATCTCACATTGAGTGGCCAAGACCTTCTGTCAGAGAAACATGTTCCCCATCCCTGGAAATGCTCTGATACTCTTTCCAATGTGAATGTGACTATAGCAGTCTTTGTCTTTTTTAATTTATAAAACTGAACATTCATGTTTCATAGATAATTTATTCTGTGTTCAACCATTTCCTAATCATGGATGAACCATATTTTAAGAAATACCTTTCCAAGTTTGTAAATCAAATTGATTATTGCTTTTTAAAAAAAGGATTCACTTAAGGATCCCTTGCAATATAGTCTCTCAGTGTCTTTAAATGTTTGATTTTAAAATTTATTTGATTTGTGATATATTATTTTCATACCATTGTGGAGAAACACATGAAATGCAGCCTAACACTGACTTCATAAAGAACCCTCCAAAATTTCCATTCCCAAATCATAAATAGGTTTTCCATGATCTCTTCAAGAACTAAATGATATTAAGCATCTCAAATACTTTCCTTCATGCCCATACTAAGTGTTCCTCAATCCTCCATTGTCATCAGAATAAAGCCCAATTTCTCAGCTCTCCCTCCATAGTCTGAGCTCAAACCACTTTCCAGATGTATCTTCCAGTAATTCCATCCCTTTCTACCAAATTGAACTAACCCATGTTCCCCACTTCCCTGCACACCCTGTACTTTCCCACCTCCATCTTTGCTCACATACCCAATCCTGCTTGTTCCCCACTCTGCAGACATTTAGATGGCATAACCTACATGATCACTGTTAGCCCAGTGCCTGGCACATAGTAGACTCTCAATACATGATAAACCTTAATTCACACTTTCATTCATCTTTTGTTCATTCATTTGTGGATCTCTTATTCTATGGACCAAACTAGTTTTCTAATTATGCTAAAGTAAATAAGACCAGAACTGCCTATATAATTTTCAGCTCTAGTACAAAATGAAAATGTAGGGTTCCTTGTTTAAAAAATATTAAGAATTTCAAGATAGTAACCACCAAGCATTATAAGACAGGGGCCCTTCTATGTGCCACTGTAGAGATCACACATGCATGAGACTGGACCTGACTAAGACATAGCCTCTGTGCCCAGGAAACTCATTTACTTTACAGATAAGTATAACATAATTACTATATAATATGATAAGTGTTGTGAAAAACATAAGCACAGAGTGCTGTGGGAACCCAGGGATAAAGCACTCGACTACCCTAGGTTAGGGGTGGAGAGGAGAGATCTCATAAGAGGCAGTGCCTAAACAGAGTTTTACAGTTCAAATAGGAGTTAGAGAGACAAGAAAGAGAGCATAGTAAAGGAAGGGTACCTCCAGAAATGAAATAATTCAGTGAAAGGACAGGAACTCAAAGAAGCACGTCCAAATCCCACTCATCCTTTAAGGCAAGTCTGTTAAGCTTTTTGACTATGAATCACAATAGTGAAAGCACATTTTGACCTAGTTAGTATACACTTTGAAAGAGATATTCTGCAAAACAATACTAAATTCTCAGCATTTATAGTTTCTCTTCTCTTTTAAAATTTTAATAAGTTTACAGTCTTCAATTTGAAGAACTCTTCTTGAAGGACTATCTCAAACATCATCACCTTGGCAAGTCCCATTAATTTCTTCAGCCCTAAACTATCTGAATTCCTGTGGTATTTCTCTTTTGACACTTTCTAGTGCCTGGGATGTGCCAACATCTCCTGTTAGACTATGACATGAAAATAACTTTAAATGTCTTGCACATAATAGGGGGCAATCTGTTCTCTTCATCAATTCTGACATCTTTCTTATGACCACCAAGGTTTTGTCTTGTTTTTATTTCCCTCAAGTTCCATAAAATTTTTCTTGCTCAAGAACTGAAGAAGATTCCTTGGGTTCAAGTTAATGGCCTTTTCCTTGACCCATTTGGTGATTGATATCAAATAACTCTGATTCCATGTCCTCCTCTCGTTGCTTTTCCATTAATCTCACTACAAATTCTGGTTATAGAATTCTGAGACTTCATACTGCCAAAGAAGTTTCTGTAGTAGGTCCTCTTCAGTTAATTGCACTTGTCTTTTCAAGTCTTTAAATCTTTCGATTATGGTGAAGAATTCAACCCTATTTACTTTTTTTTTTTTATATTTTGATGAATTTATTCAATAGGATTCTATACAGTCTTGAAAATGAGTGTGTTATGACCACTCCATCCTATTTACTTTTTTAACTACCAAGTTTCAGGATCTTTCACATATATTTTATTATGAAATCCCTAAATCAATCTATGAACCAGCATCTTTATTATAATTAGCTCCCAACTTTTAGGTTCACACAGACTTAAGTGTGACTGGTTCAAAGATCATGCTATCTCCACAATGCTAATTAAATTAAAATAATGACAAAGTTTTATTGACTGCTTCACATTTGACAAGGGGTCAGCTTAACACAGCGACTAGCAATGTGACCAGGCCTGAAAGTAAATTTGCCAGAAGACTTGTGACAAAACACCCTAGCTTGGTGCTAATGGCCTTGCCCTGCCATTTTGTCATGGCAATGGGCTATTTCCAAGCCTATTTTGGATGTGTTATGTCATTCTGAAAGTTAGCCATCCTGTTCTGTCATCCAAGTTGTTGCTCTGTGGAGTCAGTCTGCTTTATTTCCCCTTTGGTGACAGCAAGAGTACTTCTTTGCTTTCCTGGGAAGCATATAGAGAATATAATGCAAGTTAGAATTAAGTCCAAATGTTTTCAGATATTTTCCCTTGACATGTTATTTATATCCACTTCTGGAGGAAAGAGGACCATTTTCCATCACAAAGCCTAAGTCTCCACCCTCACTGAGTCTGCAGATACAGAGCCTTGTTCTGTGTCTCTACCCACCTAGATACTTGAGACAGGAATCCCCTACAAGTAAACCTAGGATAAGAAAAACATATTGACTGGAGACAAAAGGAAGCCCATTTATTATCTATAACAAGGAAATTTGTACCAAAAAGCAATATGGAGAAGTGCAGGGAGCCTAAATTGAAAGGTGGGAGACAAGATTTCAACAATCACAGAATGAAGTATTATGTGTGAAAAGTACTTTATAAACTGTAAAAGCAACACTAGCAGAAAGAAGCAGGACTTATTTTTGACTTTGACACTGAAAAATAACTTAAGGAATTGTCTGGTCCTTCCACCTCATTTTAGGGAGCAGACTCAGAGAAGGGAGCTACCCATGGCCCAGTCACAGTAACTAGACAAGGATCCCCATAATGCGCACTGCCTCTGATATTTCTTATGTGCAGTTCATGTTTCCAAGGCAAACACATTTCTCTTAACTAAGGGCTCTCATTAAAATTAAAATTGCACTGGATTCAGGCTCCTATTCAGATACCTTATGTTAGCAAAGTCACGTCCAAGCTCCCAGGTGAAGATCCATGTCCTTGTCCTCTGTAGATCAAGATTTACATGCTTTTTTCCTAGGAATTTTCTCATTCTGATAGGGCATCAGGGTCCTCTCTTCCAATGGTCTAATGAGACCAACAAATCTATATCTCCTCCCAGCAGCTATTGCTCTGCTAGCTTTAATACAGAAAACCCCATTTAGGTGCATGGTTACTCCCAGTGATAAAACCTGCAGGAGAACAAAAAGCAGCTTCTTTCTTCCACAGTGATTGCTCCTTCCATGGACTAACTTAAACTAAGCCCACAGGATCTGAAGTGAAAACCTTCCAAGGAGCCTGGGCTGTCTTCACAGGTATGAGACCTGTGTAGTCACACAGGGCCCTGCACTTAGAAAGGCCCTGACTTGTTTTAATGCTCTACTGTTGCCATCTTGAAATTCATTTCAATTTTGTAAAAGAACCTTGCATTTTCATTTCGTATTGGGACCCTCAAATTATGTAGCCATTCCTCCAACTGAAATGGCTGTGTATTCTAAAAACGCCACATATAACAACTGACTTTCCTCTGCTTCCCTTGCTCTCATCTCCTGAAAATAACTTGACATGTGTGGGATTAGGTGGTAGAGGGATAATTTCACAAAGTCCTTACAGTCCCCTTCTTCCATTAACTATGTTAGTTTGCCAGACTGCTATGACAAATATCATGCAATGAGTTGAAGTAACAACAGGAATTTACTGGCTCGTGGGTGGGAAGACTAAAAGTCCCAACAGCAAGGCCATGTTGTAGCATCCTAGTACTGGCTTGCCTCAATCCTTGGAGGTCCTTGGCTTGTGTCTCTACCTCCCATTGCATGGAGATCTCTCTCTTCTTGTTTCTGCTAACTTCTGGCTTCTGGCTCCTCACTGCTGCTTTCTCTGACTTCTGATTCTGGTTTCTTCTCTTTATAAGGCCTCCTACAATATGTGTTAAGACCCACCTGGATTCAGCTTACCACACGTTAATTAATAAAAACATCTGCACAAGTTCTGTTTACAAATAAATTCATACCCACAGGAACACGGATTAAGATTAAGAACACGTCTTTCATTGGGGTACATAATTCAACCTACCACAGAAACCTTCAAACAAATGATTTTCCATAATGGAAAATATGCAGAAAGGGTATCAAGTATTCATCCTGGAATAAATATGAATTGTTAATGCTGCATTTTCTAAATAATACATTGCATTCACTGTAACTCATGGATTCCAATTCAGATATGGTGTATGAGTGTCTACTGTGCCTGATCTTTTATATAAGTTTCTTATTCAGCAATTTCTTCCCAGTTACAAACACCATCAAAATTTTCATTCAACAATTACATATGTGCCAGGCATTTTTCTAGGTTTCTAGGGACAAAGAAATGAACAAAGGAGACAATGTTATTAATAAGTATTTATTATGTAAGGGACTTTGCTGGGAATACAAAAATGCAAAATAAAAAAGTTGTGGCTTCTGTCCTCATGGGGCACACAGGTCAATAGGAAGAAATCTAAAAAATGATGCCAGATCTATAGATCCATAAGTACCAGGAGACAGATGAAAAATACATGAAAAGGAAGGAGTTCAAAAGACAGAATTTTAACTGGATGCAAAAATTATCAATCTATATGTACCGATTTGATATTGAAAATTTGCACAGCTTAGGGAGAAAGATGCTAATTAGAATGGAAGATGGTCAGAGCTTCAATATTGAATTTGCAATAAACAAATGAATCATAAATAAACACATTTGTGGAAATTTAAGTTGGAAATGCTGCCATCCAATGAAAATCAATGAGCTCAATTAAACATCAGGATAATTCAGGAGATAGCAATCCTAAGAAAAGGCTAGCTGAAACACTGGATTATAAATAAATAACTAGCCCTGTCTTCAAAAGTAACTATTTAGTCATATAAGAAAAGTGAGAACTGTGGATTTGACACCAGAATGTGCATGGAGCTCAGACTTAATTGGCAAGCTGCATTGGTTACAAGATTGTACAAGAGTACATAGGAAGGTGAGTCAAATGCAGAACTTCTGGGTTGCACAAATCTAAAGAATATCATTTTATGACTTTTTCTAGGTGAATGGCAGAAACAACATAAACAATGCCCCAGGATAAAGCATTCATGACCAGCAGTAAGTAAATCTGAGACTTCTATATTTAATTCTGAGGAATAGTCAGGTAGGAATGACAAAGATGGAAAGTTAAACCAGGTAGTCACCCCATTGTTGAACAGCAACCCAAAGGCATGTGAAGCCTTCAGATGAGACGATGCAAGTGTACATGAAATGAGGAGAACCCACAGATAAAAGGAGTCTCATTCCAGCCTTGTTTTTCAAGGGGACCCTGTGTCTGATCCATCCATTCTGGGAGCCCAAATCTTGAGGGCTATTATCACTCAGAGTCTATGTGCTTCAGATATACTGTGAGAATAACATCTTAGGATAGCTTTCAATCTGGCATGTTTGAAAGAAAAACATCACAGGAGTTCAATGAGAATGACTTAAATGATACTATAGAATGAGATTTAACAGCAGAGTGGTAAAGAATCCAAACCAGTCCTAGGTTCAACTTCCAATTTATCTATTTGGGCAGATTAACACTGTGCAGAAAACTCACTTTCCTGAGTTGATAAAATGGAGAAGAGATAATAGATTTTATTTCAAGGACTTTGGGGAAAAATACAAATGACAGGCTAAACAAAGATCCTGTCACATTATAACTGCTCAATAAATGCTCACTAATATTACAGACTTTAGTTTGCTGCAAAGCTAGCTTAAGCATATGAATATAAGCATGTATATCATGAGAGTATATATATATAAAATATACACTTATGCATACATGCATGTAATTACATATATACACCCAGGGCATCCAAAAAACTTCTCTTAAGCAGCAAGCAGAGAAGTAGTTCATGGGATATGACTAAGGCAAGCAACTTTGTCATCACCCTGGGTTTGATCACTCTCTGTCTCTTCTCAGTGCCCCACGCAGTTCTATATCTCACTCTGTGGCATGAATATTTCCTCGAACAAGGCATATTTAAGGTAAAAGAATTTTCAGTCTCTCTGTATCTAGTTGTTAAAAATTTAGAGTCATCATCAATTATTTTTTTCTGAGCTCCTATTTCTAATTTTAATGCTCATACTTGTGTAAACCAGGAAACGATTGAAGTTTACTCTTTCAACAAAGTGCAATCTTGAAAACTGTATGCCACAATTTTGGGGTTTGTTAACATGCCTATACATATGTGCACACAAGTGTATGTATTGGTTTGTTTCTTTTTTTAATTATTTGGGAAAGTTTAAGATGAATAAACTGGCTATAGTTGTAAGGAAAACAATCTTTGAACTAGTAGCTGCCTAAGTAAATTTTCCCTGAATAAGAATTGTAATCCTAGCATGCCCTTACTACACAATAGCTCAGAACTTTTGTTATTTAGCTCTTTTTTAAAAATAAAATTTTATTGAAGTATATCTTGACTAAGGTAATGAGAGCACAACTCTGTGATGAAAATGAGAGCCACTGTGTGTACACTTTGAATGGAATGTACCCAAAATGGGACTGTATAACACAGAGAATCCAATGTTGGAAGATGGACTATGGTTAACTGGACAAACATGAGAATGCTATCTCGTGAATTATAACAAATGTATAATGTTATTTAGCTCTTTTAAACCCACTCATCTGTAGTACTTAAAAAGTGCTTGGAAAACTCTAAAGTGCTTAATTTTTATTCTTCTTCTTCACCAGAATGCAGTCAGAAGTTATACGAATAGGTAAGAAATTCACACATGCATAGACTCCAGAAGAAAATCAGAGGGTAGAGGCAGTCCTCAGAGAGTTAAAATAATAGTAATTCAGGATCTTTTTCCAGGGTGTGAAGTTTGTGCACCTAAGAGGGAGTTGTTCTACCCGGAGTTTCAGAGGCAATGACCAGAAATATCAGAATAAAAGGCCACACTGCGAGGTCACAGGCATAGGGTCACAGGAAGATTGCTCATGATTCCCCTGGGGAATCTTCTGCTAGGACGGCACGTGGACTCAGAAGCAACAGCACATACCAAGTGACAAAGACTTTTCACACAAATTGATTCAGTGTGAAAGAAAGGCTCCAACTGGCAGCCAGAAACTGCAGCGCTGGGAAGGTGTTGCTTGTAGACGTGAGGGATGTCCTAAGTGTTCCTTCCTGCGTGTCCTCGACCTGAGGGGAAGGGAAAAGGGCTAAATAGAGGAAGAGGTCACTAAAGGCCATGACACGAACCAAATAGAAACCTACATTAAGACCTGAAGTAAGTCTTACTAATTTGATAGAATCTAAATAGAAATGTTAGAATCTTTCTGACACTTGACCCAAGGCAAAGTTGCTTTTGTTTGTGCATGGTTTTACTTTTTTAATTGTTTTGTAAACACACAAAAATACCATCCTAGTCAAATAGTCCTTGAAGCAGGGCCCACTAAATTATAAGGATTTCTTATCTTCATTCATTCCATTCACTTGCTGAGTCTGACTCACCGCACTGCAACCTAAATGCCATTAACAATGCTTTGTGAAGTAAAGGAGACAATATGCACTGCCTGGAATCTCTATGAAATGAACCAAGAGTTGCCAGCCACCACCCACCTTCGAATAGACCTTCAGCAACCGCAAGTAAACAAACCCAAAGTAATTCTATTGACTTTGGCAGTCACTTTGTCACTGACCTTTGTTGCACCTGGAAAAGAGGCCCTAGGGCCTGGACTTTCTTGGCTCTGTTCTGCCCTTCATAGGCACACACAGTAGTCCACTATAGAGACAGCCAACTCTGAGAATTCAGTTTACATATTTGCTAGACCCTGCCTTGGGTTTATCTCATCAATCTACAGGCTAGCATAAACAGCCTCTTCTTTAGACATAATTTTGATACCAAGCAAAAGGGGGTTCCAAATATGGATTCAAGCTTCAGAAGTGCCACATTGTTTGTCCGCCAGCACTGAGGAGGATTTAGACCATGACCGGGCTTGGATTTTCCAAGAAAGAGGATCTCCACTCTGGACCATCAAAGGCAAAACCCCATGCGAGCCCCCTATTAAGTGCCCTTTGCTCGCCAAGCTGTACTGATCTGAGTCTTTCTTTGGTTTGATGCATCCCTCTCAGTTTGGTGGGAAGCTGTCATTTTACCTGGCTCCCAATTGTACTCAGTGACCAGCACCACCTTTCAACTTCCTCAGGGTCTGTTTGATTTGTAGGGAGGGATTACGTGGATTCAAGCAATGGTTTTGGGGGCTGACCAGTAGGGTCAAGGTGGTGGGCAGATCAGGGAAAATGAGCACCCAGGCTGGGCTGGTACCTCTCTGAACAGGAACAGTTACATGTCTGCTGGTTTTGTTCCTTCCACCTTTCCATGCAAGCCATTACTTAATCATCCCTTATTCTCAATCCAAGGTCCTTCTTGACCGTAGCCCTCTCAGCTCCCATGGCCCACTTTGGAGTGAATACACTACTGCACCTATACCACAAAACATGGGGGCCTTGGCCAGGCTACCCAAGGTCTTAATCAAATCTGTGCTTTTCTCTGATTTAATGAACAAGGTGGGTTTTTTGTAGTCTCTCAGACCTCTCAGACTAGATATTCTACCTAGCTCTTTCTATTCTGGAGACTTGCTGCCTCACTGGTCCCCAACTAAAAAAGAAACCATGGGTCCTCTCTGCAGCTGGATCCTCCAAACTCATCTTAGACACAAAGACCTATTTATTCCTAGCTTTTTCTGTGGCTTTCACCTCCTCACTCCCCAGTTCCCTACTCCTTCTATTCCAATGAGAAATAGATCTGACTCATCTCACATTTTCTGTTACAAATCTTCTCAGAGCCCAGGATTTTGAATATTTTGGCTTTTAATATAGTTTTAAAAAAATACTCATGACCTAGCTACCCAAATGAGGAAAGGATTATAGGATAATTGGAAGTACTAAGAGAAGTAAATATCTGTATTTCAAAACACTATCAGGGGGAAATGGACTTGGCTCAATGGACAGAGTGTCCGCCTACCACATGGGAGGTCCACGGTTCAAACCCAGGACCTCCTCGACCCATGTGGAGCTGGCCCATGTGCAGTGCTGATGCACACAAGGAGTGAGTGCCATGCCATGCAGGGGTGTCCCCTGTGTAAGGGAGCTCCATGCGCAAGGAGTATGCCCCATAAGGAGAGCCACCCAGCGTGAAAGAAAGTCCAACCTGCCTAGGAGTGGCGCCACACACACGGACAGCTGAGGCAGTAAGATGATGCAACAAAAAGAGACACAGATTCCCATGCCACTGACAAGAATAGAAGTGGACACAGTAGAACACACAGCAAATGGACCCCGAGAGCAGACAACTGGAAGGGGGGAAGGGGAGAGAAATAAATAAATAAATAAATAAATAAATAAATAAATAAATAATAAATCTTTTTTAAAAAACCATCCTTAGGGATTGTGGGGAGGTGATGACAGACAAACAGGCAGAGGAAAGTGCTCTCACAAAAACAAGGGAGAAAAAACAAAAAGCTGTTTGAGGGAGCTGCTTTGAGGGTCAGCAGACCAGGACAGTGCTATAAAACTCCCAGGAAGGTGAGGGACAGAGAAACAAAAGAGTTGAAAAGACAGGCATGAGTTACCAAGCCCCTGTAGCAGCAGCTGAGAGAGGCTTCCCTCCACCACCCCCAAGATATTAATCTGGGGTAAAGCCACTGTCTCACTGCAGCTGACTGAGAGGGATACAAATATTTTCCTCCCTGTCAGCTGTTTCAAGGGAAAAGGAAGGAGAGGCCAGGGTGCTTCTCTTCAGTGAATTCACCTAGCAGAGTTTGCTTTGAATCTCTGGTCTGGACACTCTACACAGGAACACTGGGAAGCCCAGGCTGAAACACCTCCACAAACAGGCACACTGACTAGAACCATCTGCTGGCCTGTCTGGAAACTATATGGACAAAAACTGCTCTCGCTCTCTGTATCCAATGCCTGGGAGAAAATCTGTACCCTACTAGTGAGTCCCTGGTCCAATTTTGAAAATTTAAGCTGGGAAATTTTAAAGACTTAGAATAAGTTAAACTAAACATCAAAGAAGAGCTGTGGGATAAAAAATAGGCAAGAAAGAGAAATTAGCAAACAGAGTAAATACACCAACATACTCAGATGCCTAGATAGCAACAGAAAAGTACAAGCCATACTATGAAAGAGGTGGCCTAAACAAAGGAACAAACCAAATATCCTAAAGAGATACAGGATTTAATACAATTAATCAGTGATAATCACACAACTCTCCTAAATTATTTCAAAGAATTTAAAGAAAATATGACTAAAGAAATAAAGGGTATTAAGAAGACACTGAGAGGGCATAAAGAACAATTTGAAAGCTTGCAAAGAAAAGTAACAGTCCTTATAAGAATGCAAGACATGATGGATGAGATAAAAAATACATTAGAGGCACATAGAGCAAATTTAAATTGCTTCAAGACAGAATTAGTAATTTCAAAGATAGAACATCTGAGCTGGAAAAGACAGGAGGACAGAAACAAAAGAGAAAAAATGGAACGAGTCTCAGGGAATTGAATGACAATGCAAAATGCAAATTCACATTATTGGTGTCCCAGAAGGAAAAGAGAATAGGAAAAGGGGCTGAAAGAATATTTAAGGAAATAATAACTGAGAACTTCCCAACCCTTACGAAAGGCATAATTATAAATATCCAAGAAAGATAATGCACCCCAAACAGAATAAATCTGAATAGACCTACCCCAAGACACCTACTACTCAGATTGACAAATATCAGAGATAAAGAGAGGCTTCTGGGCTTCAAGAGAAAAGCAAAGCATCACATTCAAGGAAAAGTCAATAAGATTAAATGCTGACCTCTCATCAGAAACCTTGAAGGAAAGAGGAAGTGGTATGATGTATTTAAGGTACTGAAAGAGAAAAACTGCCAGCCAAGAACCATGTATCCAGCAAAGTTGTCCTTTAAAAATGAGGGTGAGTTCAAAGTCTTCACAGACAAACAAACCTGATAGAATATGTTACCAAAAGACCAAGAGATACTAAAGGGAATGCTGCATCCAAAAGAAAAAAACAAGGGTGAAAGATTTGGGGAAGAGTTTAGAAATGAAGATTATTAGGAAGGTTAAACTAAAGGATAAGAAGGCAGAAAATGGAACAATGTGACAAAGATAACCAAAGGACAAATGGATGGAGTAATTCGAAGCTTTCAGGAAGGCCTTCACATTTATCCAATGAACCCTTAAATGTGGAAAGAAGACCTTATTTGGGCAAGAATACTCCAGAGCAGCAGAAAGTGGCACAAAGGATTAAAAAGAGTGAATCATCAACAGAAGTAATAGATATCTCACCAAAGTCAATTCCTACCTATGACTTTGAAAGTGATGAGATTGTTGTTTGTTTGCTGAGGAGCTAGAAACAGCTTCAACAAATAAAACAATGGTCATTGTGTCTGCTTCTGGGCCTGTAAAGACTGGAAATGAGAAGGAAGATGGTGATCCAACACCAGATGCCTCTTTTTTTATCAAAGCCCAATAGTAACGTTAATAATAACAATGGTGACTGTTATGAATACTTCTCAGAATTCTTAAAAGGAACAATGTATGAATGATTTCAAGCCTTGTCAAGAAGGAAGTAAGAAACATAAGAAAAAACTTACAGAATGTAAGAATGGTGTTTTAGTTTCTTTGTTGTAATAGGTTTGCTTAACCCATGGGAATTTATTGGCTCACAGTTTTAAAGCTAGGAAAAGTCCAAAATCAAAGCATCATCAAGGCATTATTTTTTCCCAGAAAACTGTGGTGTTCTGGACCTGGGTGCTGGCAATCCTTGGTCCTTGGCTTTTCTTTCATACGGGCACACAGACGGCAGCATCTCCTGGATTCTCAGTTCCAATAACTTCCAGCTTTCTCTCTGTCTGTGTGACCTTCTTTATAAAGCCTTCAGTAATAGGATTAAGGCCCACACCTTAACTGAAGTAACATCTTAAAGAGATCTTATTTACAATGTTTTCTGGGATACACAGCTCTAAACTAGTACAAAGGGGAACAATCTTAGAGATCATTAATTCATTCCGTGGTTAAAAATCTTTTATTACCAAGAATCTTTATAGAGTCTTTTTCCTCCATGAAGTGGACACTTTGTTTTGAAAAATCTTATCTCTCTATGAATGTGTGGTGGCAATTGTTTCATTTCCTCATTATTGACTGATAAAAATCAATACTGCTAACTATTATTGTCCTTCAGCATGAGGTAACATTTGGGGCTGAACCTCGACCACATACAAAAATTAAGACTGGCCACAGCTGAGGGTCAATGTACAACATGCTGAAGTTGCTTTTATCCCCCCTCATACTTTACATGGCCTCCATTTACATACCTATTGGCATATTTACAGACACTGACCTGCCCTCTAGTTTTAGCTTTATGTTTTTATACTTCTTGGTTTTTAGCTTCTGACCTCTCCTGTGACATATGTTGCGGGTCTCCTGTAATGAAATCCTTGGCTGGGAACTTCTCCAAGAATTTCTCTCTTCCTTGAATTGCTCTCTTGGGGCATCTGTATGAGCAGGACTTCAAATCTGTAATCCGCCCCAAGGGGCCAGGCCCAGCTATATCTATGGTTGCCATACCAAATTGATAGAGTTGCTAATTTGATAGAGCATGGTAGGAAATCCTCAGTTTCAGACTACCTAGTTTACTTAATTTCTCCCCAATAATACTGCAGAGATTTCTAATTTCACAACCTTGCTTATTTCATTCCATTTTCATAGAATTCCTTATTTCTTAATTTCTGCCTATTAAAATCCTCAATGAAATAATGTCTGACTATTGTACCATATCATTGTTTCACAGATATTATCAAATATCAATGAATAAAGATGATATGTGGATATAGAACTTCTGGGAAGATGATTTCAGTGTAGGCAGGCAAGGCTCAACACTTTCACAAAAACAATGGAAGAAGACAAAAAAGCTGTCTGAGGGAGGTGTTTTGGGGATCTGCAGACCAAGTGAGTGCTACACATCCTCCAGGAGGACAAGGGACAGAGAGATAAAATATCCAAAATGAAAAACATGAGTTACTAACCTCTGTGGCCAAGAAAGGCACCCATTCCCCACCCCCAAGGGGAAGAGCCTGGATAAACCCACGGCTCACTGTGGCCAACTGAGAGGTGAACAGATGTCTTCCTCTCTGGGAAGAGGGAGGGTGCAGTGGAGAGTGGAAAGAGGTTTCTCTTCAGTGAATTTGGCCAGCAGAACCTGCATTGAATCTTGACTCTGACCAGACCAGAATCACAGGCAAGTGGAGGTTGAAAGAGACACCTCTATGGAAGCATTGACCAACAAGCACCATCAGCTGGCTAGCGAGAAAACTGAAAGGAGAAAAACTGCTTTTAGGAATCTCTCATCCCAGTCCCCTTGGAGGTTGTGTGTGCCTCATTCATGAGTCCCTGGCCCTATTTTGATAACTTAAGTTGGGCAATTTTTAAAACCTAGAATAAGTTGAACCAAAATTGAAGAAAACTTGTGAAACAAAACCATAAGCAAGAAAGAGAAACTGATGATCAGAGTATATTCACCAACATATACAGATGTTTAGACATCAGCAAAAAATTACAAGTCATGCTAAGAAACAGGAAGAGATGGCCCATAAAAAGGAAAAAAAAAAAGGCCTGATAAGACACAGATTTAAGACAACTAATCAGTAATAATCATACAAATCTCCTAAATCAATTCAAGGAGTTGAAGGAAAATATGACTAAGTGATAAAGGATATTAAGAAGACACTGGGTGAATACAAGGAACAATGTGAAAGTCTGCAAAGAAAATTAACAGAGCTTATGGGAATGAAAGACACAACGAATGAGATTATAAATACATTAGAGGCATGTAACAGCTGATTTGTATTAGTGGAAGACAGAATTAGTGACTTGGAGAACTGAGCATCTGAACTTGAAAAGACAGGAGAATAGAAAGATGAAAGAATGGGAAAAAATGAAACAAGATCTCAGGGAACTGAATGACAACACAAAATACACAAATATATGTATGATCAGTGCCCCCACAAGGAAAAGAGAATGGTAAAGGGGCAAAAAGAGTATTTGAGGAAATAATGACTTAAAATTTCCCAACTCTTATGAAAGCTATAAATATCAGTATCCAAGGACAATGCACCCCAAATAGAATAAATCCAAATAGACCTACTCAGAGACACCTACTATTCAGAATGACAAATATAAGAGATAAAGAACAGATTCTGAAAGCAGCAAGAGAAAAGTAGCACATCACATACAAGGAAATCTCAATAAGACTAAGTGCCAATCTCTCATCACAAACCACAGAGGAGAGAAGGCAGGGTATGATGTATTTAAGGTACTGAAAGAAAAAAACTGCCAGCTGAGAATTGTTTATCTGGCAAAAGTGTCCTTCAAAGATGAGGGTGAATTTAAAGTCTTCACAGACAAACAAAAACTGATAGAATATGTTTCCAAAAGGCCAGATTTATAAGAGATAATAAAAAGAATGCTACAGCTTGGAAGGAAAAAAGCAAGGGTGAGAGACTTAGAGAAGAGTGTAGAAATGAAGATTAGTAAGGATAACTTACAGGGTCAAATGACAAACAATAGCAATATATGGCAATGGAATGCCAAAGGATAAAATGGATGAAACCTTAACAATAACATTGAATATTAATGGATTGAATTCCCTAATCAAAAGACAGAGACTGACAGAATGGATTAAAAAACATGAGCCATCTATATGCTATCTACAAGAGACTCAACTTAGAAGTAAAGAAAAAAATCAGGTGAAAGTAAAAGGTTGGATAAAGATGTTCCATACAAATAGTAAATAAAAAGGATCTGGAATAGTGATGCTGATACCAGATAAAATAGATTTTAAATGCAAAACTGTTATAAGGGATGAAGAAATGCATTATATATTAATAAAAGGGGTAATTGACCAAGAATAAATAACTATAAGTATTTATGCATGTAACCTGGTGTCCCAAGATACATGAGGCATACATTGGCAAATCTGAAAGGAGAAATAGACATCTCTATAATAATAGTTGGAGACTTTAGTATACCATTCTTAGCATTGGCTAGATTATCTGGACAAAGGATAAGTTAGGAAACAGAGAGCTTGAATAATATGATAAATGAATCAGACCTAATAGACATTTATACAGCATTAAACCTCAAAACAACAGGATATACATATTTTTCAAGTGCTCATATATCATTTTCCAGGATAGACCAGATGATGAGTCACAAAACAGGTCTCAAAAAACATAAAAATATTGAAATTATACAAACACTTTCTCTGATCATTATGGAGTGAAGCTGGAAATCAATAACAGATAGATGGAAGCAGGAAAAATTCACAATTATATGAAGATTAATCAACATACTCTTAAACAATCAGTTGGTCAAAGAAGAAAGTGCCAGAGAAATCAGCAAATATCTTGAGATGAATGAATATGAGAATATAACATACCAAAAGTGTGGAAGGGGGAGGGAGTGGGGCATATAGGAATCTCTTATTTTTTATGTAACATTTATGTAATCTAAATCTCCTTAAAAAAATTAATTATTAAAAAAACATATAGGGTACAACAAAGGCAATGTTGAGAGGAAAATTTATAGCCCTCATTGCTTACATTAAATAAGAAGAAAGAGCTAAAATTGAAGACCTAACTGCACACCTGGATGAACTAGAAAAAGGACAGCAAACTAATCCCAAAACAAGGGAAAGGAAAAAAATAATATAGATTAGAAATAAATGAAATTGAGAAAAATAAATAAATAAAGGGGATCAACACAACTAAAAGTTGGTTCTTCAAGAAGGTGAATAAAATCAATAAACCCTTAGCTGGACTGACAAAGAAAAAAAAGAGAGAAGATGCAAATAAAATAAAAGGGTCGGGGTACGCATTACCACTGACTGCACAGAAAGAAGAGAGATCATAAGAGTATACTATTGTAGCAGTTTGATATAGTGATGAATTCCAAAAATAGATATTGGATTATATTTGTAAACTGGTCTGTACCTAGGTGTGATTAAATTATGAGTAGGGGAGAGAGGGGGCAAGATGGCGGCTGAGTGAACATCCCTGTTAGGGTCTTCTGCAGGGAATCGGCTGGGCGGCGTTGGAGACTCTTTGGGACCGGATTGTTTCGGGATTTTTGCTGGTCCGGAGGTGTCTGGACATCGATTTGGAGGGAAGGTAACAGAGAGGATCCGTCTGTGAAATATACACGGAGATCCCAGCTACCTGTAGAGGATTCCCTCCTTGGGTAGGCGGAGACGAGGCATCTAGCCCCGCTCGGTGGGGCTGAGCCAGGCCGGGCCGCAGCGGCGGACGCCGGAGCCGGGCTGTGCCGGCAGCGAGCGCGGCCGGGCGGAGCCGAGCCGGGCCGAGCCGGGCCGCCGCGGCGTGCGGAGCCGGGCGGGGCCGGTTCAGGCCGCGGCGGCAGGCGGCGGACGCCGGACGCCGGAGCCGGGCCTGGGCCGCTGTAGCGAGCGGAGCCGGGCATAGCTGGGCCGGGCCGCGGCGGCGTACGGAGCCGGGCGGGGCCGGTGCAGGCCGCGGCGGCAAGAGGCGGACGCCAGAGCTGGGCCGGGCCGCTGTAGCGAGCGGAGCCAGGCAGAGCCGGGTCAGGCCCCAGGGGCGTACGGAGCCGGGCGGGGCCGGTCCAGGCCGCAGTGGCGGGAGGTGGACCCGGGAGCCGGCTGGGCCGCTGTAGCGAGCGGAGCCGGGTGGAGCCAGGCCAGGCCGCGGCAGCATAAGGAGCCGGGCAGAGCCGGTCCAGGCCTCCGCGACGGGCAGCGGCGGGCGGAGCCGGGCCTGAGGAGGGGTTTCTGTTCTTTGTTTTTTTTTGTTTTTTTTTGTTTTTCAATTTATTTAATTTAATTTTTTTTTTTTGGGAGCATCTGCAGTACTGGGGAGTTCGTGGGCCCTGGGCGGCCTATTGGGGGTTTGTGGGAAGGGAGGTGCTTGCAGACACATTTGGGCAGACAGACGGGGGTTTTAGGGCAAAGCGGGGGGAAGTTGTTGTTTTAGATAGTGTTGCAATTGTGACACGTGTATACCTGTATCTCTCTTCCCCCTATCCGTTCCCCACCGTTTGCCCATCCTCTTTTTCTTTCTTCCTTTCTTCTTGTCTTTCTTTTTTACCAGGGCAGATGGCCCCTCTTTGGAAATGGTGTTTATATGTGATGAATCTGGACTCAGATGGGATCTCCCTTCATAAGACTTTCATGCTAATGTGCTGGAGGTGCAGTTAATGTTGGGGTTTAAGATATATTTAGGGGATTTGAATCTCTGGACTGACAATGTGATAGCCAGGTCCTGAGCCTCAACAGACTCCAGCACCTACAATCTGATCTATTGGACTTACCACACTCAGCTAAGATGGAGTTGAAGAAGGACAACCACCACACCATGGAGCCTAGCGTGATTACAACTGAAAATGGGAGGATTGCATCCAGCATCCATGTGGAATCTGAGCCTCCTCTTGACATAGAGGTGCAATGGACATAACCAATCCAATGTCCACATAGAAGAGGTGGCATTGGATTGGGAAAAGTGGACATGGTGGACGATGGGTATGGGGAAAGGCAGGAAGAGATGAGAGGTGGAGGCGTCTTTGGGACATGGAGCTGCCCTAGATGGTGCTTCAGAGGTAATCACCGGACATTGTAAATCCTCACAGGGCCCACTGGATGGAATGGAGGAGAGTATGGGCCATGATGTGAACCATTGTCTATGAGGTGCAGAGGTGCCCAAAGATGTACTTACCAAATCCAATGGATGTGTCATGATGATGGGAACGAGTGTTGTTGGGGGGGGGGAGAGGGGGGGGTGGGGGGGGGTTGAATGGGACCTCACATATATATTTTTAATGTAATATTATTACAAAGTCAATTAAAAAAAAATTATGAGTAGGGTTTTGATTAGGCCACATCAGTAGGGTGTTCAGTCCCCACCACTTGGTAGAGCCCCGGGAATTAAGCACAAAGAGGAAAGAGAAGCAAGCCCTGGGAAGAGAGGAGCCCTGAGCCCAGAGAGAAGCAAGATCTGGGAAGAGAGAAACCGAGGAAGCCTGAGCACTGACAGACTTTGGCAGCCATCTTGCTCCAACACGTGGAAATAGACTTTGGTGAGGGAAGTAACCTATGCTTTATGGCCTAATATCTGTAAGCTCCTACCCCAAATAAATACCCTTTATAAAAGCCAACAGGCTTCTGGTATTTTGCATCAGCACCCCTTTGGTTGTCTAATACAACTATGAACAAGTGTATGCAAAAAAATTAGATAACATTAATGAAATTGACAAATTCCTAGAAACACACAAACAACCTACATTGACCATACAAGAAATAGATTTCAACAAGCCAATCACAAATAGATTGAAAAAGTCATAAAACAATTCCCCAAAATGAAAAGTCCAGGACCAAATGGCTTCATGGGTGAATTTTACCATTCATTCAAAGATGATCTAATATCACTCTTGCTTAAGTTCTTCCACAAAAATTGAACAGAAAGAAATGCTACCAAACAATACCAAAACCAGATAAAGATACAATTTTTAAGGACCAATTTCTCTAATGACTATAGAAACAAAAATCCTCAGCAAAATGTTTTCAAGCTGAATCTCAAACCACATTAGAGGAATTATACACCACAATCAAGTGCATTTTATCCCAGGCAAGTAAGGGTGATTTAACACCAGAAAATCAATTAGCATCATAGCATGTTAATAAATTGAAGAAGAAAAATCACATGTTCCTCTTGACTGATGTACAAAAAGCATTTGACAAAATACAGCAACCTTTCATGAAAAAAAAAAAAACACTCCAAAAGCTAGGAATAGAAAGGAGGTTTCTCAACATGGTAAAGTGCATATATGAAAAACGCACAGCTAGCATTGTACTCAACAGTGAAACTGAAAGCTTGCCCACTGCTATTGGGAACAAAAACAAGGATGTCTACTGTCATCACTATTATTCAATATTGTGCTTTAAATTCTAGCTAGAGAAATTAGGTAAAATAAAGAAATAAAAGTCACCCAAATAGGAAAGAAAGGAGTAAAACTGTCACTATTTGCTGGTGATATATCCTATGTGTAGAAAATCCTGAAAAATCCACAACAAAGCTACTAGAACTAATACATGGGCTTAGCAAAGTGGCCAGATACAAGATTAATATGCAAAAATCAGTAGTGTTTTTATACACTACTGATGAGCAATCTGATGAGGAAGTCAGAAAAACAATTTCATTTATAATAACAACTAAATGAATCAAATATTTAAGAATAAACTTATCCAAGAGCATAAAGGACCAATATTCAGAAAACTAGAATACATTGCTAAAAGAAATCGAAGAAGACCTAAATAAATAGAAGGACATTCTATTCCTAGATTGGAAGACTAAATATAGTTGTCAATTCTACCCAAACTTATTTACAGATTCAAGGCAATCCCCCCAAAAACTCACAATAGCCTTTTTTGCAGAAATGTAAAAACCAATTATCACATTTATTTGACAGTGTAAGGGACCCTAAATGGCCAAAAATATACTTACAAAGAAGAATGAAGTTGGAGGACTCTCATTTTTTTATGTAAAGCCCATTAATAAACTACAGTGGTAAAAACAGCATGGTACTGGCATAAAGGCATATTAACAAATGGAACCGAATTGAGAATTCATAAATAGACATATCTATGGTCAAGTGATTTTTGACAAGGCTGTCAAGCCCATCCACTTGGGCTTGAACAGTGTATTCAAAAAATGGTGTCAGGAGAACTGAATACCCATATCCAAAAGAAAGAAAGAGAACCCTTATCTCACACCTTATACAAAAACTAACTTACAATAGATCAAGGACCTAAATATAAAAACTATACATAAAATTCCTAAAAGAAAACATAGGGAAACATCTTCAAAATCTTGTGTGGGTGATAGTTTCTTAAACCTTACACCCAAAGCATGAGCAAGGAAAGAATAAATAGATAAATGGAACCTCCTCAAAATTAAACACTTTTTTAAAAAAGATTTATTTATTTATTTATTTCTCTCCACTTCCCCCCGCCCCCCACCCCCACCCCGGTTGTCTGTTCTCCGTGTCTGTTTGCTGCGTCTTCTTCTTTGTCCGTTTCTGTTGTTGTCAGTGGCACAGGAATCTGTGTTTCTTTTTGTTGCATCATCTTGTTGTGTCAGCTCTCCATGTGTGTGGCACCATTCCTGGGCAGGCTGCAATTCCTTTCGCGCTGGGTGGCTTTCCTTACGGGGCACACTCCTTGCGCATGGGGCTCCCCTACGTGGGGGACACCCCTGTGTGGCACAGCACTCCTTGCGCGCATCAGCACTGCACATGGGCCAGTTCCACATGGGTCAAGGAGGCCTAGGGTTTGAACTGTGGACCTCCCATGTGGTAGTCAGATATCCTAACCACTGGGCCAAGTCCGCTGCCAAAACTAACCACATTTTTTTTTTTTAATTTTTTTATTTTTTATTGACTTTGTAATAATATTACATTAAAAATATATATGTGAGGTCCCATTCAACCCCACCCCCCCACCCTCCCTCTCCCCCCCCCCCAACAACACTCGTTCCCATCATCATGACACATCCATTGGATTTGGTAAGTACATCTTTGGGCACCTCTGCACCTCATATACATTGGTTCACATCATGGCCCATACTCTCCTCTATTCCATCATGTAGGCCCTGTGAGGATTTACAATGTCCGGTGATTACCTCTGAAGCACCATCCAGGGCAGCTCCATGTCCCGAAGACGCCTCCACCTCTCATCTCTTCCTGTCTTTCCCCATACCCTTTGTCCATTATGTCCACTTTTCCCAATCCAATGCCACCTCTTCTATGTGGACACTGGATTGGTTGTGTCCATTGCACCTTTATGTCAAGAGGAGGCTCAGATTCCACCTGGATGCTGGATGCAATCCTCCCATTTTCAGTTGTAATCACTCTAGGCTCCATGGTGTGGTGGTTGTCCTTCTTCACCTCCATCTTAGCTGAGTGTGGTAAGTCCAATAAATCAGAATGTAGGTGCTGGAGTCTGTTGAGGCTCAGGATCTGGCTATCACATTGTCAGTCCAGAGATTCAAATCCCCTAAATATATCTTAAACCCCAACATTAACTGCACCTCCAGCACATTAGCATGAAAGTCTTATGAAGGGAGATCCCATCTGAGTCCAGATTCATCACACATAAACACCATTTCCAAAGAGGGGCCATCTGCCCTGGTAGTTAACCCCATCGGCCATGACCATAACTCCCATGGGTCTCTTTAGCCCTCAAAGGAACCAATATCTGGGGGTTGTATCTGCTTTATCTGTCTCTCTGACTCTGCTCAGTTGTGCATGAGGGCAAACCTTCTGCCAGCCTCCAGACTCTTTTTTAGAAACTCGTAGCCATATAAACTCATTTCTCCTTTCCATTTCCCCCTTACTTTAGGTCAAACAGCATTTTAAAGTCATGGTATTTTATGTAGACATGGATATTCTGCTGATCCGCATTGAACCTTCCGTATAAGGTCCTTTTCCAGTTGCATCATCAGTTGGTAGTTGATAGTGGTCCCTCGTTGCCAGGGAGGCTCATCCCCGGGTGTCATGTCCCACGCTGGGGGGAAGGCATTGCATTTACATGCTGAGTTTGGCTTCGAGACTGGCCACATTTGAGTAACATGAAGGCTGACAGAAGGAAATTCCCAGGCACAAAGTTGCTCTAGGCCTTGTTATTATTTTGGGTTTATCAGCTCACAAGCATAGTCATTAGTATCAGGGGCTCACTATTGAACCCTCACTCCCTCCCGGTCCCCACCACTGTACCTGGGAGACTGTCGCTGCTCCCCTAGGGACCACGACAGAGCACCACTGGCCAGGAACCCAGTACCCCCCCTACTGTGGTTTTTAATTGTTGCCACTATGAGTATATCCAAACATTACCATGCACCCTGGACATATGTTCTGTACAGCTCCCTGTCAGTCATATATCACCTGTCATTGGTATCCCATACCAGTATCCCTCCATTGCCATTGTTGAAACACTCTGTGATCCAGAACTCCCCGAAATTTGAAGCCCAATATAATGTCATGGTCCCTTACTAGGGAATGGCATATAGCGATGAGTTTAAAGGATAGATAAAGAACTTGGATAAAGTTAGATAAAGAACTTAGATAAAGAATGTTGACTTGAAAAAATTCCACATCCTATTTTTTTCTTTTTTTTTTTTTTTTTTTCCCCCCCCCCCCCCTAATTATTCAGCTTTTCTTCACAGGAGTCCTAGACCACAGCAATGTATATATATAATATACAGCACTCCCACACATCCACCAGAAAACCTTTTCCCTTCCACAGTGATACTCTTACGCCCTATTCATATCATATTTACTTAAAGTGATGTACAGAGTCTGAGACATTAGCTTTCTAACAAGGTGACATCTGTGTTTACATTATGGTGCATACTTTAGGATACACAGTTCTTTACATTTTTAGTTATCCTATGTTTTACATTATGGTTTACATTATCAGTCTGTCATCTCCTATATGTTATGGTGTAATATTACATGTTTTATATCCATCCTTGTCTACTCTCAAGAAACTCCTCTCTTACCCCCCATTTACTTTGGTTCCACACATTTAACGTCCTTTTTCCCTTCCACCTTGTTGCCCTCAGTGATAGCCAACCTCCGTTTCCTGAGGAGCCACTTCCAGAGATAGATGGAATAGTGTTCAGGGCCTAACTTGCTCAACTGCCCCAATGCCCTGGGAGCCACCCTTTCTCTCGAGGGATACAGTTCCCTCTATTGGATGGCATTAGTCCTCCCCAGGATGTGGGTCCACCCCCACTTTCACTACTTGGGTTTCTACCCCATGGTGTCACCCACTCTGGCAGAATGAGCATTTAGACATTCCCCAGGAGCCCGTCCTGCATCAGACCCTCCCCTCCGAGCATTCTAAACAGGTAACCCTCTTTATTATATTTTGATATGATTTTCTCGGCATTTTACTCTCCACCAACACCTGACCCTCTCCTGGTTCGTATGCTACCCCTCCCTCCCCCCACTTTTGGGCAACGTTACCCACCCGTCCCTCCCCAGCCACCCTCAAACCCGCAAAGCCCCAAGCAAAGGCAACCCCTTGCCCCCCTTTTATCTCTTCTTTGTGTTCATACTTACCACCATCTCGTCTTAAATTCCACCCCTGCAGACATCGGCTCATATCCTTCCTCCACCCTCCGATTTCCTGCAAGCCTATCGTTCAGTCTCTTGCTATCTAGGGCAGCTTGTTTATTTCATATCATTGAGGTCATGTAGTATTTGTCCTTCAATGTCTGGGTTGCTTCACTCAACATAAGGTTCTCAAGATTCATCCATGTTATCACATGTGTTTGTAGTGTGTTTGTTCTTACAGCCGAGTAGTATTCCATTGTGTGTATATACCACATTTTATTGATCCACTCGTCTGTTGATGGGCATTTGGGTTGATTCCAACTTTTGGCAATAGTGAACAATGCTGCTATGAACATTGGTGTACATATATTGGTTTGTGTTCTTGTTTTCAGTTCTGCTGGGTATATTCCCAGCAGTGGTATTGCTGGGTCATATGGCAAATCTATGGCTAGTTTTTTGAGAAACCGCCATACTGTTCTCCAGAATGGTTGGATCCTTCTGCATTCCCACCAGCAGTGGATGAGTGTTCCCCTTCCTTCACATCCTCTCCAGCACTTGTATTCTTCTGTTTTTTTCATAGCTGCCAATCTTATGGGTGTAAGATGGTATCTCATTGTGGTTTTGATTTGCATTTCCCTGATAGCTAGAGATTTGGAACATTTTTTCATGTGCTTTCTTGCCATTTGTATTTCTTCTTCGGAGAAGTGTCTGTTTAAGTCTTTTTCCCATTTTTTAAATGGATTGTTTATCTTTTTATTTTCAAGATGTAGGAGTTCTTTATATATGCAAGTTATAAGTTTCTTATCAGATATATGATTGCCAAATATTTTCTCCCACTGTGTGGGCTCCCTTTTTACTTTCTTGACAAACTCCTTTGAGGTGCAGAAGGCTTTAATTTTGAGGAAGTCCCATTTATCTATTAGTTCTTTTGCTGCTCGTGCTTTTGGTGAGATATTCATAAATCCATTACCTATTACAAGGTCCTGTAGATGTTTCCCTACACTGCTTTCTAAGGTTTTTATGGTCTTGGCTCTTATATTTAGGTCTTTGATCCATCTTGAGTTGATCTTTGTATAAGGTGTGAGATGGTAATCCTCTTTCATTCTTCTACATATGGCTATCCAGTTCTCCAGACACCATTTAAAACTAACCACTTTTGATCTTCAAAAGACTTTGTCAAAAAAATTCAAAAGACTTTTTGTTCTTCAGAAGACTTTGTCTCTCTACTCAATGGGAGAAAATATTTGGAAACTACATATCCAATAAGGGTTTGATCTCCATGTTACATAGAGAACATACAACTCAACTATAAAAACACAGCCCAATTTAAAAATTGGCAAAAGTCTTGAACAGACATTTTTCCAAACAGGAAATACAAATGGACAAAAAGCACATGAAAAAGTATTCAACATGACTAGCTATTAGGGAAATGTGTATCAAAAATTATAATAAGATACCATTTCATACCTTACAGAATGGCCATTACTAAAAAAAGAAAAATCAGATAACTACAAGTGCTGGAGAGAATGTGGAGAAATAGGAACACTCCTTCACTGTTGATGGGAATGTAGAATTGGGCAGCCTCTGTGAAAGACAGTTTGCCAATACCTTGAGAAGCTGAATATAGAACTGCCATATGATCCAGCAATCCCATTACTAGGAATATATTCAGAAGAACTGAAAGTAAGGATGAAAACTGACATTTGCACCTCAACATTCTTAGAAACGTTATTCACAATTGCTAAAATATGGAAACAGCCAAGACATTCATCAACCAATGAATGACTAAACACAATGTGCTATATACATACAATGGAATGCTATCTGGCTGTAAGAAGAAATGAAATCAGGATGCATATTGCAACACAGATAAACCTTGAGAAAATGATGTTGAGGGATCTAAGCCAGACACAAAAGGACAAATATTCTATAGTCTCACAATATGAGCAAAATATTATGAATAAACTCACAGAGGTAAACTCAGGAATATATTCATGATATGCAGGAGTTTATTCATAAGAACATAAGTTGAAAATGGAAGCTGATGTTTAATGCGAGTAGAATTCTTAACGAAGTTTATTGTAAATGTGCAGAAATGAATAAAGTTAACGGCAAAACAGTGTAGTGAGTATAACTAACACTGCTGATTTATAAATGTGATTGTGGCTAAAAGGCATAGTCTGTGGACATAAATGTCAATTGAAAGGAGGCTAGAGAAAAATCTAGGGAATATATAACATAGTGATTTCAGTGGTAGATGAAGATTGTGATTAATAGTATAAGAATGTTCCTCTTCTACCAAGTGTTAAGAATATGAGGATATACAGGAAAATCACAGTTAAGGTAATTTATAGACCATATTAAAAGTAACATTGTAATATTTTTTGCAACAATGGCAAAGCAGATATTATATCAACTCTAAAAGACACCTGGGGGTATGGGATTTTTCATTTTGCAGTTATGAAAATGTTCTAAAATTGACCATATTGACGACAGCACAGTTCTGTGATGAAATTGAGAGCCGTTAAGTATGTAAGTTGAATGGATTTTACAAAGCATGGGACTGTATAACACAGGGAATCCTGTGGTGGAAGATGGACTGTGGTTAACAGAACAAATATGAAAATGTTCTCTCATGAACTATAACAGATACATAATACTAATACAGGGTGTTATCAATTGGGAGGGTTTAGGGAAAAATAAACCAAATTTAAGATATGGATTATAGTTAGAAGTAACATTTTTTCTTTTTTTTTTTTTCTTTTTTAAAAAAATTTTAGATTACATAAATGCTACATAAAAAATATAGGGGGGTGTCATTTTTCTTCGTTCAGCATGCCAGCCACGTTTTCTGGTTGTGCAACCCTTCTTGCAATATTGAGAATAAATTCTTTTCTTCTCCTTATTTTCTTCCAGAAGAAGATTTCTTTCTTACAGCTTTGGGGGATCATCTGGGATTCTGAAGCTTCAGAGGTCAGACCCCTGGGGTGGACGGTGGGGAGGCACACCCCACTGTTTAAGCTGTCTTGGACTCCACTGGCAGGGGCCTCGCCTCTGGCAGCCAAGGGACCCGAGAACAGATGCTTAGATTCTGCTGATTGTGGATGAGAAATAGGGAGGGGAAAATCTGCCTCTCATTGACCAAGTGATTCCATGCATGAACCAAGGGCCACCTCAATTCTGGCTGGTCTGCTTCCTGAAATTCATAGGAGACCCCTATATCTAAACCCACAGAAAGAAAACCACTCTCCACCCTTCACCAGAACCCTCTTCATCCCAGAGAATGTTCCCACTGCCTGGCTGGTGGGAGTCAGGGATTGATAACTTGAAGCTTCCTGCTCTGTGAATTTCCAAAACAGCTCACTCAGTAGGATTTTGCCCCTTCTCAGGCATTTCTTGTGAGAGAGTTGGGACATGCCCACCTACAACAATGCCATCTTCCTGGAACCTCCCTTATAGTTTTTGTAAGGTTTGTATAATCTAAGTATCTTTTTTTGAAAAATTAATAATATCTTCATGCTTCTCCAACAATTTAGACTATAACTCTTGTAAAATGTATTTTTATTACTTACCTTTAAATGTGTGCTCTGGACCATGATTGGTGGTAATAGTCTGATGATATTTGTCTCATTATCTGTAACAAATGTTCCACCAGGGTGTGGAGTTGTATGGGAAATCTACACATCAGTATGATTGTTTCGCAAGTTCACAATATCTGTAACAAAAATATATTTTTTAAAAATAGTATGGGTTGGGGGAAAAATACACCAAATGTAAGATAAGGACTATAGTTGGTAGTTATATTCTGATAATGCTCTTGCATAGTTTGTAATAAATGTTTCACAACAATGCAAAGAGTTTTTGGAGAGGTGATGTATGAGACCCCTGTGTGATGTTATGTACATTTATTTTGTAAGTTCACAATCTTTACTATACACTTATTGCTTATGTGTGTTCATGTATGATTGGTATACTTCAATAAAAAATTAAAAATTAAAAAAATATATAGGGGATTCTCATGTGCCCATCCCCCTTCTCCACATACCCTTTCCCACATTAACAACATCTCTCATTAATGTGGTATGTTTGTTAAAATTGATGAATACATATTGAAGCATTGCTACTAACTGTGGACTATAGTTTAAAGTATAGTTTACACTCTGTCCTGCACAATTTTGTAGGTTATGACAAAATATATAATGGCCTGTATCCATCATTGCAATGTCATGCAGGACAATTTCAGTGTCCCAAAAATGCCCCCATATTGCACCTATTTTTCCCTTTCCTTCCCCTCAGAACCTCTGGTGGCCACTGCCTTTATATCAATGACATAAGTTCTTCCATTGCTAAAATAATAATAAGTTTATAATAGAATAATAATAAGTCTACTTTAGTCCACTGTTCATCCCCCAATCTTGAGGATTTGGGGATGGTGATGCCCACTCTATTTCTAATTGAGAGGGGGTTTAGATCCCAGGGGGTAGATGGATGGAACCATCTTGCTTGCAGTTGCAGACATTCTCTGTTCCTTGGGATGGAAGTTGTATATCATCATCTCCTTGTTAGTTGTCCTGGTTAAGTCCAGTGAACTGGAGAGTAGGTGAGGCAACTCTGCTAAGATTCAGGGTAAAACTGGCACATGAACAGACCAAATATTTAAGTGTAGTGCTAATTACAGGCTCAATTAAAAGGGCACAAAAGTCATGCATAGGGAAACTATAAATGAATCTAACTCTGTTACACTGGGGAGCATAAACTCCAAAGTAAAGACCCACTTACAGTGTGCTGAAATCCTGAGCTTGTATGCCTTCCTTATAGTGTCTAGATGTCTTTAGAGCCCTCCGGAGACCTGTTGTTTGAGGCACTGTTTACTGTGGTGGTCAATGACATCCTGCTGAGACATGCATAAGCATAACCTCTGGAGTGACTTTCAGATTCAATTTGAAATCTCTTAGCTGTAAAAACTCATTTGCATTAAATAATGCCCCCTTTTGGTCAAGGTCTTTTTCCAAATGCATTGCTGGTGGATGCTTGGTAATAATACCTCAGGCCAGGGAGGCTCACTGCAAGGAGACATGTCCCGTGCTGATGGGAAGGTAGTGCATTTACAGGCTGAGTTTGGCAATGTAGCAGTTTGATATGGTTATGAATTCCAAAAATAAATATTGAATTATGTTTGTAATCTAGTCTGTACCTGGGTATGATTGAGTTATGATTGGGGCTTTGATTGGGCCACGTCATTAGGACATTGAGTCCCCACCCCTTAGTGGGTGGAGACTCACTGATAAAAGGCATGGCAAAGGACAGAGTTGAGGGTTTTTGATGTTGGAGTTTTGATGTTGGAGTTTGATACTGAAGTTGGAGTCCTGGGAAGCAGGGAACCCTGAACCCAGAGAGAAGCAAGACCCTGGAAGGGAGGAACCCAGGAAGCCTGAACCCTCACAGACGTCAGCAGTCATCTTGCTCCAACACATGAAAATAAACTTTGGTGAGAGATGTATCTTATTCTTTATGGTCTAGTATCTGTAAGCTCCTACCCCAAATAAATACCCTTTATAAAAACCAACCAATTGCTGGTATTTTGCATCAGCACCCCTATGGCTGTTTAATATAGGCATAGATAGAGGCCACATTTGAGTAACAAGAAGGCTTTCAGGAAGTAACACTTAAGCACTATATAAACTAGGCTAAGTTTCAATTTCACAAGAAAAGATTCATAAGTACAACCATCAATATGAAGGGTCTGGCATTATGATCTGTCTTCCTTCACTAGGCACTGCCCTTTTACTTGGAGGATTCATGACATCCTATTAAAGAATATAGCAGAACTCCCCAGGATGGGAATTCAATATTCTTTCAGTTATTGTGTGAGTCTCCACCTATAGAGACTACATCCCATGAACACTTGAACATATTCATATGCCTTAGAGACATGGCCAAGGTGTACCGCTCCCCATATATCCCCCTATTACTGACACCCACACTGGTGATCCTCCCCTGCCACTGTTGCAGCCAATCTGTCATCCCAAACCTCTCCAAAAAGGAATAACCAAATAAAATTAATAAGAAAAAAAAAGACTTTAAAAATACAAATAAAGTACAAAAAAATTTAAAAATTTGAAATAACGTAAAAATATTTTAGACACTATCTTTCATCACTGTAAGATCAGTTGTCTATATGTACAGTGACATTTTCTTCTGATTATTCCCCCAATGCCTTGTTTGTTTGTTTTTTCATTATATCTTCGAAGAAGCTTTGGGTTACAGAAAATTCACGTAGAAAATACAGGGAATTCCCATATACCCAACACACTCCCCCTTTTCCTCTCTCCCCTATTAATAACATTTTACATGCAGGTGGTTATATTTGTTAAAATTGACGTACAAATATTGAAACATTGCTAGTAAACATAGTTTACTATGTTACATAGTCAATAGTTTACATTATGGTTTATATTTTGGACAGACACTTTTATAGGTTTTGACAAAATTTAAAATGGCCTGTTTCTGTTATTGCAAGATCATGCAGAACAATTCTAATGTCCTAAAAACGTCCTATGTTCCATCTATTTTATTCTTCCCTCTCCCTCCATTCACAACTTATGGTAACCACTAAGTTTCAATTTTTGGAGAATAAGATTCACAGTTACTTGCAATAATATTGAGTGTTTGACACATTGTTCTGTTTTCTTTTATTAAGCACTGCCTATGTTCTCAAGGGATTCTTGCCCCTCTAATTGAGAACAGAAGAGGACTCCCCAGGATGGGAGTTTGATATTTTCTTGTTTATAGTGAGATAACACACTATTCCATATAATACACTTACATTATCCATAGTAGCATGCCTTAGGTGTACCTTATCCCATATACCCCCCATCCCTGACACTCTACACCAGTAACCCTCCCCTGCCATATTTGCCAAAAGAACATTCCCAACATTGTAGTTTTATCCACAGACCTGCAAATCCCCAGAGTTCACATGCTCCTTCCCCCATTTCTCCCCCAGTTCTACTGATAATCCAACCCAAACCCCCACCCTACACAGACCAGCACCACCAAACCCAATGACATTACTGCACCACTCTCACACCCATCCACTGCCCAACCACTACCTTTCCACTTATCATAGATTTTGCCCATGTGGGCATTGGCTTAGCACCCTCTACTCCCTCTGTCTCCTGTAAACATATCTTACAGACTCTAGCTCTGTAAGTCTGCTCAATTTGCTTAAGTCATATCAGTGAGGTCATGTAATATTTGTCTTTCAATGTCACTCAACATAAGGTCTTGAAGATTCATCCATGTTATCCCATGTGTTAGTATTGTATTCCTTTTTACAGTTGAGTAATATTCCATTGTATGTATATACCACAGTTTGCTTATCATTCATCTGTTGATGAACACTTGGGTTGCTTCCAACTTTTGACAATTGTGAATAATGCCACTATGAACATTGGTGTGCATATATCTGTTCATGTCCCTGCTTTCAATTCTGGGTGTATACCTAGCAGTGGGATTGCTGAATCATATGGCAGTTCTATAGTTAGCTTCCTGAGGAACCATCAAACTGTTCTTCAAAATGGCTGCACCATTCTACATTCCCACGAGCAGTAGATAAGTGTGTCCTTTCCTCCACATCCTCTCCAACACTTGTAGTCCTCTGTTTTTTTTTAATAGCTGTCAGTCTAATGGGTGTAAGAAGATACATCATTGTAGTTTTCATTTGTATTTCCCTAGTAGCTAGTGATGTTGAGCATGTTCTTTTTAGCCATTTGTATTTCTTCTTTGGAGAAGTGTCTATTCAATCTCTTGTCCATTTTTAAAATTGGTCGTTTGACCTTTTATTTTCAAGATGTACGATTTCTATATGCTGGATATTAGACCCCTATGGATAGGTGGTTACCAAATATTTTCTCCCATTGAGTAGGCTGCCTTTTCACTTTCTTGGCAAACTCCTTTGAGGTGCAAAAGTTTTTAATTTTGAGGAGGTCCCATTTATCTATTTTTTCTTTAATTGCTCATATGTTGGATGTAGAGTATATGAAACCATTTCCTACTACAACATCTCATAAATGCTTCCCTACATTATATTTTAGAAGTTCTATGATCTTGGCTCTTATATTTAGATATTTGATCATCTTGAGTTAATTTTTGTATAGGTTGTGAGATGGTATTCCTCTCTCATCCTTTTGGATATGGGTATCCAATTCTCCAAGCATCATTTGTTGAAAAGGCCATTCTCTCCTAGTTGAGTAGGATTGGTGGTCTTGTCAAATATCAGTTGACCATATGTGTGAGGATCCATATCAGAACTCTCAGTTCTGTTCCATCAGTCATTATGTCTATTCTTGTGCCAATATAATGCTGTTTAGACCACTGTAGCTTTGTAGTATATTTTAAGTCTGGTAATGTGATGCCTCAAATTTCATTTTTCTTTTTCAATATGTCTTTGGCTATTCAGGGCCCCTTGCCCTTCCAAATAAACTTCATAATTAGCTTTTGCAATTCAATAGAAAATATTGTTGTAATTTTTATTGGGATTGCGTTTAGTCTGTAAATCAGTTTGGGTAGGACAGACATCTTGAAGATGTTTAGTCTCACAATACATGTACAGGAAATATTCTTCCATTTATTTGGGTTTTCCTTGATTTCCTTTAATAAAGTTATGTAGTTTACTGCATACAAGTCTTTTACATCTTCAGTATTTGATTCTTTTAGATGCTATTGTAAATGGAATTTTTTTCTTGATTTCCTCCTCACATTACTCAATATTGATGTACAGAAATGCTGCTGATTTTTTGCATATTGATCTTTTCTCTTGCCACTTTACTGAACTCATTTATCAGCTCCAGAAGCTTTGTTGTAGATTTCTCAGGGTTTCCTATAAACAGGATCATGTCATCTACAAATAGTGAAATTTTTAATTTTTCCTTCCAATTTAGATGCCTTTTATATCTTTTTCTTGCCTAAGTGCCTGAGCAAGCATTTCTAACACAATTTTAAATAAGAACAGTGACAGTGGGCATCATTGTCTTCTTCCAGATCTTAGAAGGAAATCTTTTAGCATTTCACCACTGAATATGGTGTTAGCTGTGAGTTTTTCATATATACCTTTTATCATATTGAGGAATTTTCCTTCTATTCCTATTTTTTTAAGTGTTCTTATCAAGAAAGGGTGCTGCTTTGTTGAATGCTTTTTCTGCATCAGTACAGATGATCATGTGAATTTTTTTCTTTCAATCTGTTACTTTGGTGTATTACATTGATTGATTTCCCTAGGTTGAAACATCCTTGCATACCAAGCATGAAACTCACTTGGTCATGGTATATAATTCATTTGAAGTGTTGTTGAATATGATTAGCAAAAACTTTGTTGAGGATTTCAGTGTTCAGTTTCATTAGAGAGATTGGTCTTTAGTTTTCCTTTCTTATGGCATCTTAATGTACCAAAGTATTAGGGTGACGTTGGCAATATAAAAGGGTTAAGCAATGTTCCCTCCACTTCCATTTTTTTGAAGAATTTAAACATGTTTGCTGTTAGTTCTTACTGGAATGATTGACAGAATTCACCTGTGAAGCCATCTGGTTCTAGGCTCTTCTAAACTGGGAGGTTTTTGATAACTAATTCCATCTTGTTACTTGTGATTGGTCTGTTGAGTTCATCAATTTCTTCTTTTGTCAATGTAGGCTACTTGTGTGTTTCTAGAAATGTGTCCATTTCATCTAAGTTATCCATCTTGTCGGCATACGATTTTTCAAAGTATCCTGTTGTGATACTCTTTATTTCTGTGAGACCAGTGTTACTATCCCCTTCCTCATTTCTTATTTTATGTATTTGCATCTTCTCTCATTTTTTTCTCAGTTAGTGTAGCTAAGGGTTTGTCAATTTTATTAATCTTCTCAAAGAACCAGCTTTTGGTGCTATTACTTTTTTCTAGTGCTTTCTTATTTTCAATTTCATTTAGCTCTAATCTAATTTTCAATTTCACATGCTCTAATTTTTGTTATTTCCTTCTTTCTACTTGCTTTGGGATTAGTTTGTTGTTCTTTTTCAATTCCTCCAGGTGTGCAGTTAGGTCTTTGATTTTAGCTTTTTCTTCTTTCCTAATATAAGCATTTACAGCTATAAATATCCTTCTCAGCACTGCTTTTGCTGTATTCTATAGATTTTGATATGTTGTGGTATCATTCTCATTTGTTTCAAGGTAGTAACTGATTTCTTTTGCAATTTCCTCATTGACCCACTGATTGCCTAAGAATGTGTAGTTTAACTTCCATACCTTTGTGCCTAATCTGCTTCCCTGCCCCTTACTGATTTCTAGCTTCTTTCCATTGTGGTCAGAGAAATTACTTTGTATAATTTCAAACTTTCTGAATTCATTGAGAGTTGCTCTGTGGCCTAGCCAGTAGTCTACCCTGGAGAATGACACATGTGTGCTTGAGAAGAATGTATATTCCACTGTATTTGAGTGTAATGTTCTGTATATGTCTGTTAGTTCTAGATCCTCTAACATTATTCAAGGTCTCTGTTTCTTTATTGACCCTCTGTCAAAATTTCCTGTCTGATGGTAATAAAGATATATTAAAGTCCCTCACTATAATTATAGAGGGATCTAGTTCTCTACTTAGTTTTCCAATGTTTGCCTCACATATTTTGAGGTGTCCAGGTTAGATGCATAAATGTTTATGATTGTTCTTTCTTCTTGACAGATTACCCCTTTTGTTAATATATAGTGTCATTCTTTGTCTCTTACAATAACTTTGTACTTAAAGTCTATTTTGTATGATATTAATACAGCTACTCCTGCCCTTTTTTGGTTATTGTTTGCATGTAGAATTGTTTTCCAACCATTCCCTTGCAACCTCCTTGCATCCCTGAGTCTAAGGTGAGTTTCTTGTAGACAATGTATAGATGGGTCATATTTCTTTATCCATTCTGCCAGTTTGTGTCTCTTTATTAGAGAGTTTAATCCCCTAACATTCAATCTTATTACTGTCAAGGCATTACTTACATTAGTCATATTTTCTTTAGGTTTATACATATCATATGCTTTTATTTCTCTTTTTATCTTTTCAGTTATTCTTACCAGAGGGTGGAGAGTGATTTCTTTTCAGTGTGTTTGGCCGGCTGAGCCCCCTTTGCATCTCAGAAAAGACCCCAACTAGTACTGAAGTGGCGCCGGGGAGAGGGGAGTCCCTCCACCAAAAAATTACTGAACTGGCAGGAAGTGTATGAATCAATTATTTTAAAACTATAGTTTCTAGTGGAACACCGTGCAGCAACTGAGGAAAAGCAGAAGGAAGATGCTAGTAAATGGCAGTAAATACTGTTGAATTTCACCTTCCCTGCAGAAGCTATCACCCCCATCCCTCAGCATCATGGCAGGCAATAGTGGGAAATGCAGCTTAGTCCCTGATGCAGCTTGCTGCTGCCAGGGTGGGACATAAAGACCTAGACCTCCAAACTCAGGTGGAGTGTGGTCTGACTGTTAGTGGAAAACTCTGGGTTCTGGGCTTCTAGGTTCTTGGTTGATGTTGCATAAAATAATTTAAGAACATGCCATAGAGTGAGCAAGGGAGTAAAGAGTTTATTAAGAAACAAGAAAATGAGAAAAGTAAATGGTCCAAGGCATGGACCGAGGGTGTTAATGAGATGGGTATGTGGGGCCCCAGGTCAAGTCTTTTTAAAGTTTTTCCTCCTTCCCTTCACAATGTTGGGGTGGGATTCCAGGAGTTTCCTGTTCTGACTCGTTGCCCCACATGTTAGCTCTCAGGGGCCAATGGTAAGACCTTTTGTATGAAGGTATCCAAGGATTCCCCTTGACTCCAAATGGAGTTCTCATTCCAAATGGATTCTCTTGGCTGAGGTCTTGTTGTAGGATTTTCTCTAGGTTCTTGGCTAAGCTATAGGAAATTTATTTCAATAGTAAGCCAAGTCAGCTAGGCCAGTAAGTTATTAAGGAAGGGAGGGAAGGAATATGGGAGAAAATAACAAATTATGAGTTTCAGGTAGAGAGGAAAGGGGCTGATTTACAGACTATAATTCCCTGTTACAGATTACAAATGCCCAAGCTTTACTTGTGTGTTGATCCAGGCAGGGGGTGAAAGGCAAGAGCAGCGGGGAAAGGGCAAGAGCAGGAGTAAAAAGCAAGAACAAGGCCAGTTTGATATCCCACTTGTTTTTAAACCATTAATTATTCTGTCCCTTTGCTAATGACAGGGGAGAAGTCCCAGGTGGTCGCTGTTTAGATTACCCCACCCATCATTCCTCCAGGAAGGTCCAATGATAAGGCCCCTGGAGAATATCCAGGTCTTCTCCTGGTTTCTGGAGGAAGTCTCATTCTGAATGGGGGAATCTCACAAAGGTCTTCCAGCAGCCATCATGGGGGTATCAAAGGCCATGTACTTAATGGCAGTGGCTTTTCTGCCAGGTTCCAGATTCGTCTACTGATTCCCTATCTAACCTGCCTCATCTGTCCCCTCAGAGAGTTTATACCTTTATACTTAAAAGGGTGCTAAAGGATGATGGTCATTCTTCTATAATTACTTCCTGCTGGTTAGAGGTACTAGGCCCTACCTGACAAGGTGTAAACCCCCCTGCTATTCTATCACAGTTAGAGGAAGACGAATCTGGCAACCTGCATGAAACTGGATGAAGTCCCCATATGGCTAATAAGATGTTGATTCTTAAGAAATAAGTTTTAATTAGAATTTTGAGGCTGTATGGCCTTATTAAAAGGATACTGGTCCATAAAAGTAGAAAAGTCCAGGTGCCTACAAAGACAGCATCTTCCCCAGGTTGGTAGGAAATAGTATTCTTTCTTCAGTTGTTTTGTGCTGTTGGTTAACTCTAGGGAGGGACTGTAGAAGAAAATGGGGTTTGGTTTAAGTTGCCAATCCCAGTTCCTATGGTGGAGGGGAGGAATGAGAAGAGGCATTGCCTTTTTAGTTATTGTATAGGAAGAAACTATAGGAAATGAAAACAGACAAGATTTCTTAAGGGGTATCTGGTTTTCCCTCCCTCTAATAACAGACATTTTGGTTAGAGTTATAGGGAACAACTGACTGACACAGATACTACTTAGCTTTGTTGCTTGACGAGGCATTCGGTCCATCTAATGACTGGCACTCATACATCCCATCAGGCACTTCTGGTGAGCTTCATTCAGGATAAGGAAACCAAGCTATGAATTCCTTTAACTTTAATAGCTGTGGTAGTAATCAGAATTATAGAGTAAGATTTTTCCATTTTGGCTCTAATTGAGAATGAGACTTTTGTTTTGTTTTGTTTTGTTTTTTGTCTGTTTGTTTATTTGGGGGGGGGGGGGTCGGTTTACCAAGTTTTGATTAGAACCTAGTTTCTAAGTCCTAGGTGAGGAAAGGTTGTCCATGGACCATCTCAAAGGGGCTAAGCTGTGGTGGGTCCTACCACCTCATTTGCTGTTTCCCTTCTGGCAGGAAATGCTTAGCCCTGGCAGGATGGCATGTGGGTTTGCCAGTCCTCCCCAGGATGTGAGTCGGACAGATTCTGTAGGAAGGGCTAGGAGGAAGACCTGGGTTAAGCATGTCTTTCACCTGGTATGGAGCGAAGACTGAGAGGTCACCCCCAAGTTAATTTGGTGGCTTTTTAAATTAAAAGGTCTGTTGCCCCTCCCTCACAACCACTGTCAGATTTTTTTAATCTTAAAGGCACATTTATTAACTATTTAGAAAAAGAAGTTTACCAGGACTTTTAACATGTTCAATGTCCATCTGCATATGATCTAAAATAGAAAAGATACTACAATAATCATTGGGCATGTATCTAGAATAGGAGAAATATATGTACAGTACTTAATACTAAGTAATGCACCACCCAGTGCATAAGTGTTTCTGTGAGTTGCAATTAATAGATTTAAGCACCAGATCTGTAATCCCTACATGTTATCTCTCCATGGGAGCAGGCCATAATGCCAATTGTGTTTAAGTTCTATTTACATCACTTTGGTAATTACTACTTCACTTGTTATGTCCTTCACACAGCCAGCATGCTGCAGCACCACTGACCCTAGAAAGAAGCTAGCAAGATAGGTTTCAGTATTCCACTGGCCTGGTGCATAGCACCCTTTGGCACTATGAAACTGTACCAGTTTGGAGGTAACATCCATTGTACATCTGACTATATCAAGCCATCATTGGCAGGTGCAGGAGTCTGAAACTGCAATGTAGTCTCCATCTACTTCAAGAGTAACACCAGATGTAGTTACCTTTATTGTTTTAGGGGTCAGTGACAAACTCAGCCAATAACTCAAATGGAGAGGCAAAATACAGTTTATTGAAGGGCTGGTTTGAATGCCAAGAGTTTGACAATGCTGGAGTCTATCTCTTGAGTTTTTTATGCTTTTTAAACATTTCCAAAGCAATGTGCAATATATCAAATGAACTTAACTTTTTAGTACTTTGCTTTTCATTTCTACACCTTTACTATGAAGATGTTAATTAACAGGTATTTATTTTAGCAGTACAGGAAAAAATACTTAATCCATTATGTTATGAAGAGAAGGCCCTGAGGGTTGGGCAAGTTAAAGAGCTTGGGAAAAACTTTTCCTTTCTCAGTTGTTTGTTTTTTGTTTTTTGTTTTTTTTAATGTCTTTTTTTTTTATTGATTTTGTAAAAATATTACATTAAAAAATATGAGGTCCCATTCGACCCCACCACCCCCACCACACCCCTCACCCCCCCAGCAACACTCACTCCCATTATCATGACACATCCATTGCATTTGGTAAGTACATCTCTGGGTATCTCTGCACCTCATGGTCATTGGTCCACATCATGGCCCACACTCTCCCCCATTCCATCCAGTGAGCCCTGGGAGGATTTACAATGTCTGGTGATTGCCCCTGAAGCACCATCCAGGGCAACTCCAAGTCCCAAAAACGCCTCCACATCTCATCTCTTCCTGCCATTCCCCATACCCATCAGCCACCATGTCCACTTTTCCCACTCCATTGCCACCTTTTCTCTGAGGTCCTTGGATTGGTTGTGTCCGTTGCACCTCTGTGTCAAGAGAAGGCTCAGATTCCACATGGTTACTGGATGCAATCCTCCTGCTTTCAGTTGTAGGCACTCTAGGCTCCATGGTGTGGTGGTTGCCCTTCTTCAACTCCATCTTAGCTGAGTGAGGTGAGTCCAATAATTCAGATTGTAGGAGCTGGAGTCTGTTGAGGCTCAGGGCCTGGCTATCATATTGTCAGTAAAAAGATTCAATCCCCTAAATATATCTTAAACCCCAATACCAACTACAATTCCAGTAAAGTAGCATGATAGTCTTATGAAAAGAGATGCCCTCTGGGTCCAGTTTCATCACGCAGAAACACCAGCTCCATAGAAGGGCCATCTGACATGGCAGTGAACCCTATCTGCCATGACCGTTTGTTTTTATATCCAGATTTTGATATGACCTTTCCAACCTGCTCAGCATAATTTGGGCTCCAGGAATACCTATTTACCTGTATAGCCATATATTTGGCCCCACTGAAATACAGACTATCATAAGAGGATACTTTGAAAAACTATATTCCAACAAGACAGACACTTTAGAGGAAATGGACAAATTCCTAGAAACACATAAGCAGCCTACATAGATGAAAGAAGAAATCGATGACCTCAGCAAACCAATCACAAGTAAAGAGATAGAATCAGTCATTAAAAACCTCCCAACTAAGAAGAGCCCTGGGCCAGATGGCTTCACAGGTGAATTCTACTAAACATTCCAGAAAGAAGTAACACCAATTTTGCTTAAACTTTTCCAAAAAATTGAAATAGAAGGAACATTGCCTGATTCATTTTATGATGTCATCATTACCCTAATACCAAAGTGAAACAAAGACACCACAAGAAAGGAAAACTACAGACCACTTTCTCTAATGAATTTAGGTGTGAAAATCATCAACAAAACACTTGGTAATCATATTTAACAATACATTAAATGAATTATACACCATGACCAAGTGGGTTACATTCCTGGTTTGAAGGATGGTTCAACATAAGAAAATCAATTAATGTAATACACCACATAAACAAATTGAAGGAAAAAAATCACATGATCATGTCTATAGATGCAGAAAAAGCATTTGACAAAATACAGCACCCTTTCTTGATAAAAACAGTGCAAAAGATATGAATAGAAGGAAACTTTCCGAACATGATAAAGGGTATATATGAAAAACCCACACCTAACATCATCTACAATGGTGAAATACTAAAGTCTTTCCCTCTAAGATCAGGAACAAGACAAGGATGCCCACTATCACTTTTTCTATTTAACATTGAGTTTGAAGTACTTGCTTGAGCACTGAGGCAAGATCCAGATATAAAAAGGATCTAAATAAGAAAGGAAGAAGTCAAAATTTCACTATTCGTAGATGACATGATCCTATACATAGAAAGCCCTGAGAAGTCTACAAGAAAGCTTCTAGAACTTATAAATGAGTTCAGTAAAGCCGCAGGATATAAGATCAATGCACAAAAATCAGTAGCATTCCTGTATACCAAAGATGAACAATCTGAGGAGGAAATCAAGAAACAAGTACCATTTACAATAGGAAATTAAAAAATTAAATACCTATGAATAAATTTAACTAAAGATGTAAAAGACTTATACACAGAAAACTACACAACACTGTTCAAGAAAATCAAAGAAGACCTAAATCATTGGAAGAATATTCCCTGTTCATGGATAGGAAGACTAAATAGTATTAAGATATCTATCCTACCAAAACTGATCTACAGGTTCAATGCAATCCCAATAAAAACCAAGACAGTATTTTTTTAAAGAACTAGAAAAACTAACTATAAAATTTATTTGGAAAGGAAAGAGACCCCGAATAGTCCGAGACATATTGAAAAAGAAAAATGAAACTGGAGGAATCACACTATTGGACTTCAAAACATACTACAAAGCTACAGTAGTGAAAACAGCATGGTATTGGCACAAGGATAGACACACCTGCCAATGGAACCGAATTGAGAGTTCTGATATAGATCCTCATATGTACAGCCATATGGCATTTGACAAGGCCACCAAGTCCATTCAACTGGGAGAGAATGGCCTCTTCAACAAATGGTGCCTAGGGAATTAGATATCCATATGCAAAAGAAGGAAAGAGAATTACCATCTCACACCTTATACAAAAATCAACTCAAGATGGATCAAAGACCTAAATGTAAAAGCCAAGACCATAAAGACCTTGGAAAACAATGTAGGGAAGAATCTACAGGAAACCTTGTAATAAGAAATGGCTTCATGAACTTCACACCCAAAATACAAGCAGCAAAAGAATAAAAAAATAAGAGGGACTTACTCAAAATTAAAGCCTTCTGCACCTCAAAGGAGTTTGTCAAGAAAGTGAAAAGAGAGCCTACACAATGGGAGAAAATATTTGGTAAACATATATCTGATAGGAGACTTATATCCTGCATATATGAAGAACTTCTGTATCTCAAATTTAAAAAGACACACAACCCATTCAAAAAACGGAGAAAAGATTTGAACAGATGCTTTTCCAAAGAAGAAATACAAATGGTTAAAAAGCACATGAGAAAATGCTATAAATCACTAGCTATTAGGGAAAAGCAAATCAAAACTACGATGACATACCATCTTACTCCCATAAGACTGGTGGTTATAAAAAAAGCAGAAGACTACAAGTGCTGAAGAGGATGTGGAGGAATGGGAACACTCATCCACTGCTGGTGGGAATGCAGAAGGATCCAGCCATTCTCGAGGACAGTTTGGTGGTTTCTCAAAAAGTAAGCTATAGATTTGCCATATGACCCAGCAATTCCACTGCTGGGTATATACCCAGAAGAACTGAAGATAAGGACACAAACCGATTTTTTGCACACCAGTGTTCACAGCAGCATTATTCACTATTGCCAAAAGTTGGAATCAATCCAAATGCCCATCAACAGATAAATTGATAAAAAAATGTGGAATATATAAACAATGGAATTCTACTCAGCTATAAGAAGGAATACAGTACAAGCACATGTGATAACATGGATGAATCTGGAGGACCTTATGTTGAGTGAAGCAAGCCAGACATTGAAGGACAAATACTACATGACCTCTCTGATACGAAGTAAGCAAACTGAGTTGTCTCAGAGAGCTAGAGACTGGAAAATAGGCTTAAAGGAATTTGAGGGGGAGAGGAAGGTTGAGAACTGACGCCTACCTGGTGAAGTCTATGATAGATTGGAGTAAGTATTTGTACAGGGAAGGGATAAGATGGGGGTACAGGGATACATTTGGGTGGGCCTTTGTGGGTTGAGGGAGGCTAGGGTTGGGAGGATGGGCCAGATGGCCCAAGGGATTGGGGGGAGGGCTTGGGAGAACAGTTGAATATGGGAGAATGTCAGGTATATGTTTGAGGTTACAATGTTAAGAAAACTCTTTAAAAATATAATAAGGAAGTATTACTTGTTTAAGGTAATTAAGGAGGAGGTCATCTGGTACAGGGGCAAGCTTCTAGGGAGTGTGTGAGTGCTCATTTTGTCATAGTGTGTTATATCATTGGGTGGAGATCCATACAATGAATGTTAAGGTGTACTCACATTCTGGGGAGACCTGATGTTCCCAAATAGAGGAAATTGTGTCTCCTGAGAGAATGGGTGTCTCCCAATTAGTTAGGGCAGTCTAGAATATCAAGCTCTCAGCATTGTTACAGTATCTATAAATCTGGTCCCTCAAGTAGTGAAGATTGATTATCACTGTGGGCCCTGAGGGGAGGGAGAGAGAGGTATAGAATAGATGGAAGCAGGACAACTGGGGGGCAATGGAAGTACTCCACAAGATCATGCAATGATGGATATAGGACATGTTAACTTACACCAAAAGTGTATAAAGTCTATAGGCTAAAATGTAAACCATAATGTAAAACATATGGAAGCTAAAAATTTAGAAATGTGTACAGTCTAAAATATAAACCATAATGTAAACTAAAATGTAACCATGTTTGATAGCTATGTTTCAAAATCTGTGCATCAGCTGCAGCAAATATGACATGAACATGTAAAAAGATCATTGCTGGGAGGAGAAAAGGGTTTGATGTTGGATATATGGGAGTTCCCTATATTGTATGTGTGAATTACTGTGATCTAAAACTTTTTTTAAGACAAAATTTAAAAATTAGAAGAAAAAAGAGGATGTAGACACTGAGGAAGAAATGAAAGAAATTGCCTTGCCACTGTACATACAGGGCAACACCTATTACAGTGACAAAAGGCAAAATGTTTGAAACAAAGCTTAATAATATTTTAAATTTTATTAATACACCAATTTATTTTTACTTTATTTTAGTATTTCTAAATCATTCTGTATTCTATTTCTAAACTTTAGACCCAATACTATATTTCAATTTCCTATTAATTAAATTTGGCAGTATATTAGGCTTCATTGTTGAAGAAGTTTTGGACCACAGAGAGGTTCAGCTATGGCAGGGAAGAAACACTGGTGTGGGGTGTTATTGATGGGGGGCACATGAGTGAGGGGGAGTTCTCCAGGGCATATATATGGGGGACACAAAAATGTTCTGATATATGTTGGGTATTTTTATAGCAGTTACAGTTACAAATCTCAACTGAGGGAGTGCTGAGTTCCTACCCAGGGGAGCTCTGTCACATTCCCAGTGGAACAACAATAATCCCCCAAGTGCAACGGCAAATACAACAAGGAAGGATGGTCCAACAATGATCCCTTGATACTGATGACTATGCTTATGAGTCTGTGTGCCTGAAATTTGAACTAGGCCTAGAGCTGCAGAGTGCCTAAGTGTTACCTTCTGAGAACCTCCATGTTGCTCAAATGTGGCCACACTCTAAGCCAAACTCAGCATGTAAATGCATTACCTTCCCTCCAGCATGGGACATGACTCCTGGGGATGAGCCTCCATGGCACTGAGAGATTACTACCAATCACTAACTGGTGATGCAACTAGAAAGAGACCTTGAATAAAAGGGTCAACTCAGACCAGCAGAATAGCTCAGCCTACATGTTGGATCAAGTGTTAAAAACTGCTTTTTGACTTTGAATAAAATCGGTAAATGGCCAAGACAAATGAGTTTATATGGCTAAGAGTCTTCGAAAAAAAGTCAGGAAATCATCAGAGGGGTCACGCTTATGCACACCTCAGCAGGACCCCAGAGAGAGCCAAAGTAGATACAACCCTATGTGCTGGTTCTTCTGAAGACTATGGAGACCCACAGGGTATATGGTCATGGCAGATGGATTTGGAGTTGTGTGCCATGTCAGAGGGCCTTACTTTGGAATTTGTGCTCCTGAGTGTGATGGAGCTGGACTCAGACGTGACATTTCTACACATGCCTCTTCTGTCACTTTTACTGAACCTGTGGTTGGTGTTAGGGATGGTACATACTCAGGGGACTTGAATTTCTGGACTGCCCATGTGCTAGCTGGGCCCTGAGCCTCAGCAGGGTTGTGACTCCTACTCTAAGGTTCATTGGACTTACCTAGGTCAACTAACAGAGAGGTGAAGATGGTCAACCACCACCCCAGGGAATCAAGAGTGCCTACAACTGTAAGCAGAAGAATTGCATCCATTATCCATGTGGACTCTAAGCCCCCTCTTGATCTAGAGGTGGAGTAGACATCACCATCCCAGGGTCCACAGAATGGAGGAATAAAATATGGATTAGAGTGGATGCACTGATAGTCTACTATAAAACTACTGTGACTAGTAATAGAAGAAATTGCAGCATTGAGGTGGTGAACATGAGCACAGTAGTTGCTGAGGGCAGGGAGAGGGAAGAAGAGATGTTATGTGGGGACATTTTTGGGACCTTGAGTTGTCCTAAATGATATTGCAGGGTCAGATGCTGGACTTTATATATATATCCTGCCATAACGCACTGAATGTACTGGGGGACAGTGTGAACTACAGGGTAAACTATTATCCATGTGGTGCAGCAGTGCTCCAAAATGTGTTCACTGAGTGCAATGAGTGTGCCAAAATGATGGAAGAGATTGTTGGTGTGGGAGAAATGGGGGGGGGGGAGTATACAGGAACCTCTTATATTTTTTAATGTAACATTTTTTTGCGATGTGTATATCTTCAAAAAAATACAATTTACAAAAATGATGGGGTGAAGGGATGGGCTGTGGGGTATATGGGAACCACATTTTTAAAAATGTTTTTTAATGTAATGTTCTTTTGTGATCTTTAACTTTAATTTTTAAAAGTGTAAAAAAAATTTAAAAATTTAAATTAAAAAATAAAGCAGTCCTAGATTGTGCCTGAGAGTTTCCCAGTTATACCAGCCATGGAAGGGACTGAAGATCAATTTTTCTAGATAACAGGCCTCAGGGCCTTGAGGCAATAACTTCCTCCTTCCATGTTTAGGGCTAAAACTCACTAGCAAATGCACTTTTAGTTTTACAGTTTCTAAGACATTCCAAAGCATTTTACAAACCCATAATGAGAAATTTGATAGTAGCAAGTGGAAAGATTAAACATGGGAAAAGGTTAATTATGAAAGGAGCCCTGGTCCGTGACCCACCTGGAAAAGGGAACTCCCACAGCATCCACCTTGGCCCTGTCCACCACTGCTTTACCACCCCATCTCTATCTAGCCTACCTCAGTCTCACAGGATCTTTCTAGCAATCTTCTCAGGAAATTTTCGGGTAGGGTTTCATGGCCATGTGGTCTGCCAGCCATGTTGTCTTTCATACATGTTGTCTGACAGCCTCAGATACCTTCCCCCTTACTATACTAACCTGTCTCATGATGGTAAATCACTGCTTTTGATCAACTACTTCAGGTCTCTGGAGGCCAATATGATGGTAGATATTGTTCCATCCCCTCTCAATTAAAAGTGACAGAGGAATCTTAAAGACTATAACCTTCCCCCAAACTATAGAAAGCTGTTTAAGGGCTGCATTAACTTGGTGAATGCTGAATCAAGAAAACACATTTTCAAAAACTAGAGAAGAAGGTCCTGGAACCCTTGCATGCCTCTCTCCCACCCTGTCCAAAATACAGAGTGGAGTCAGCTTGCACTCCCATTGTGAATCATTTCCCTCTTCCAGTGGGAGCAGAGCAATACCGACCCATGTCACATACTGTCAGTACCAAACTATTGGGAGGAGGTCAGAAAAACTGAACTAAGAATATTATCACAGGTTCACTGTCCCAGAATTCGTCCTGACATCAGAGAACCCATTGCAGTAATTAAAGCAATGTAAGAAACAATTAGTTCAAAGCAGCCTGGAACAAAGGACTAAAGCACTAAGTCACATAAGGTAGCACCCAGGAGGGGGTGAAAGTCTGTTTCAAAGGGAGTAGAGAAGTCATTCATACAACTCCTATAAACTGTAAATGGAGGAATACCTGAGGCCACGAGCAAGCATGAACTCAGGAAAAGAAGCAGGCCCTGAAGCTCCTTGCAGGTTCAGATAAGACGGAGAGGAACTGTGCTTCATATTTGCCTTGTGCTAATCTTCTTGATAAGAGGGGGAAATTCTGAAAGAGACCTGCAGCCAAAGTGGAGCCAATTTGCAAAGACAGAAAAATGCTTTTTGCTTAAGTTTGTTCTGATTAGTCCCTGGCATTCAAGAAAATCTCTATCATATCATTATCTGGGCACAAATGTAAAGAACAGACAGATCAGGGACTAACCCCAGTATTAACATTTTAAACTATTAAAATGAATAGTGTACAATGAAAGGTTACAAGACAAAGAAACAGGAAATAATGGCCCATCCAAAAGAACAAGATAAATAGTCCAGAAACTATCAATGATGAAGACCATATTTTGGACTTACCAGACAAAAACTTTTTAAAAAATGATCCTCAATATGCTCAAGGAGATAAAGGAAAACACTGAGGAAAAACTAAAGGATATGGGGAAAACAATAAATGAATAATATGGAAATCTTATTCAGATTCTTAATCAGAACCAAATCAGAAATACTGGAGTTGAAGACCACAATAACTGTAATGAAAAATTTCCTAGATGGTTTCAACAGCAGATTGGAGGTGGCAGAGGAAAGCATCAGTGATCTCAAAGATGAGACAACTGAAATGATTCAAGCTGAAAAGCAGAGAGGTAAATTTAAAAAAAAAAAAAAAAAAAGAGTGAACAGAACCTAGAAGACCTGTGGAACACCATCAAGCACACCAATATATGCATTATGGAAGAGAAAAGAAAGAGAGAAAGGGGCAGAAGGAATACCCAAAGAAGTAAAGGCAAAAAACTTCCCAAATTTAATGAAACACATAAATATTCACATTCAAGAAGCCCAGTGAATCCCAAACTGTATAAACTCAAAGAGAACCATGTCTGGTCACACAGTAATTAAATTCTCCATGCCAGGGACAGAGTTCTGAAACCTGCAAGAGAAAAGCAATGAATCATGTATAAGAGAATCCCAATAAGATTAAGGGTTGATTTCTCATCAGAAACCATGAAAGCAAGAAAGTAGGAGTATGAAATATTTAAAGTGCTGAAAGAAAACAGTTGCCAATCAAAAATTTTATACCCAGTGAGACTGCCTTTGAAAAATGAGAGTGATTAAGACATGCCCAGATAAACAAAAACTGAGGGAATTTGTCACCACTAGAAGTGCCCTACAAGCAATACTAAGGGAGCTCTTCAGACTGAAAGGAAAGGACACTAAACAGTGGACTGAACTGGCATAAAGAAATAAAGATATCTAGTAGAGGTAATCATATGGGTAACTATATAAATGTCAATAATATTGCATTATATTTTTTGGCATGTAACTTCTTTTTTTATTTGTTATAGGTTCTAAAATGTGAATATACAAAGTAATGATAACTATAAATGTGGACATTCAATGTACAAAGATAAAAATTTTTGTAATACAAAAATGGTGGGAGCAGAAAGGTGTATGAACAGTGTGTGTGTATACTATTGAAGTAAGGTTGGTATTATCAAAATACAATTTTTATGTATTTAGAATGTTAAATTTTAACCCCATGGTAACTACCAAGAAAACATATGAAAAATATATTAAGGAAAAGATGAGGAGGAACTCAAATGGCACAATACAAAAAATTAAATATGAAAGTAGGCATTAACAGAAGCATTGAAGAGCAAAAATAGTATAAGACTTACTAATATGACATAGTAAAATGGCAGACATAAATCTTGCATTATCAGTACTTATTTTAAATGTAAATGGATTAACTCTACAGTCAAAAGGCAGAAATTGGAGAATGGATTTTAAAAAACACAGCCATGGCCCAACTATATGCTATTTACAAAAGACTCACCTTAAATTCAAAGAGATAAATAGGTTGAAATGGAAAGGTTGGAAAAAATATATACCATTTAAATAGTAACCAAAAGAGAACTGGAATAACTATACTAATATCAGATAATATTGATTTTAATTTTTTTTTACATTTGTTATAGAAACAAAGAAGGTCACTTTGTACTGATAAGGTCTCAATTTGCCAAGAAGACATAACAATCATAAATACATATGTGCCTAACATCAGGGCCCCAAAAAATATATGAATCATATATTAACTGACTTGAAGGAAGAAACAGATGGTTCTACATTAATATTAAGAGTCTTCAATAGACCATTTTCAATAATTGATACAACATGTGGACAGAAGATCAATAAGGATATAAGACTTGAACAATGATCAAACCAACTAGATCTAACAGGCATATACAGAACCTTTCACGCAGGATATACATTTGTCCCTAGTGCAAGTAGATCACTTTCCAGGATAGACCACATGAGGTAAAAAACAAGTCTTAAAAAATCCAAACATATTGAAATCATACAATGTATCTTTTCTCACCACAATGGAAAGAAGTTAGAAGTCAAACCAGAGGGAAAATGTAAAATTCAAAAATATTTGGAACTTAAACAACATACTCTAAAATAACAAAGAGATCAAAGAAGAAATCACAAGGGAAATTAGAAAATATCATGGGCAAATTAAAATGAACACATAACATAACAAAACTTATGGGATGCAGCAAAGGAAGTGCCAAGAGGGGAATTTATAGCTCTAAATCTTCACTTTAAAAATGAAGAAACATTTCAAATCAGAGACCTAATCTCAAAACTAGAGGATGTAGAAAATGAAGACCAAACTAAACCCAAAGCAAGCAGCAGAAAGGAAATACCAAGGATTAGAGAAAAGATAAATGAAATAGAGGAAAAAGAGCAAGAAAAAGAATCAACAAAACCCAAAGTTGGTTCTTTAAAAGATCAATAAAATTGGCAAACCTTTAGTTAGATTGACGAAGAGGACACAAATAACTAAAGTCAGAAATAGAAAGGGGGTCATTACTACTGATACTATAGAAATAAAAAGGGTTATAACAGATTATATGAACAACTGTAAGACAACAAATTAGATAACCTAGATGAAGTGGACAAATTCTTAGAAACACACAAACTATCTACACTAACTTAAAAAGAAATAGAACATCTCAATAACTAGTAAAGATATTGAATCAGGAATTAAAAATCTCCACCAAAAGCAAGCCCAGGACCAGATGATGTCACAGGTGAATTTTACCAAACATTCCAAGAAGAATTAATGCCAATCCTGCTCAAATTCATAAAAATAAAAAAAACTGAAGAAGGAACACTCCCTAACTCATTTATGAAGCTAACATCACCCTCATACAAAAAACAAATAAAGAAATGAAAATTACAGACCAATACCTCATGAATATAGATGCAAAAATCCTCAGCACAATACAAGCAAGCTAAATCCAACAGCATATTGAAATAGTTATACACTATTCTCAAGTGGTATTTTACCCAGGTATGCAAGGAAAGTTCAACATAAGATAATTAGTGTAATACACCACATTAAAAGAATGAAAGAAAAACACATTATTATCTCAGTTGATGAAGAAATGGAATTTAAGCAAAATCCAGCAACCTTTGTTGATTAAAAAAAAAAAGACTTATAAAACTAATAGAAGGAAATTTCCTCAACATTATTAAAAGCATATATGAAAAACCCACAGCTAATATCATACTCAATAGTGAAAGTTTTTCCTCTAATATCAGGAACAAGATTCCCACAGCTATCACTGTTATCTAACATTGTAGTGGAAGGTCTAGCTAGAGCAATTAGGAAAAAGAAGAGATAAAAGTCATCCAAATTGGAAAGGAAGAAGTGAAATTTTCCTTATTTGCAGATGACATGATCCTTTATACAAAAATATATATATATATACTGAAAAATCCACAACAAAGCTAATAGAATTATTAAACAAATTCAGCAAAGTGATAGGGTACAAGAACGACACCAAAAAAATCAGTAATGTTTCTGTACACTAGTGTCTTATCTGCCAAAAGGGGTGCTGATGCAAAATACCAGAATTTGTGTTAGCTTTTATAAAGGGAATTTATTTGGGATAAAAACTTATAGTTCCAAGGCTGTGAAAAGTGCAGCTCATAAAGCACCGTAAGAGGTGATTTCTCACCAAAGTCAGTTGCCACATGTTGAAGCAAGATGGCAGGCAATCTCTGCCTGGTCTCTGTCTTCCCCTCCAGGATCAACATTTCCTCATGAGCCCAGCCTCTTGATGCTTCATGCTTAAATGATTATGTACTACTCTCTTTCCTGGCATAGGGATTATTTCTTTCTGGGGCACCTATATCAGTCTCTGTTATTCTGCTTTCTTCCCAATCTCAGCTTTAAGCTATCAAGAAAATGGTTCATTTCTCCCTGGGGCCTCAGCTGTTTGAGCCTTGTCACATGGCAGGATCAAAACTGGCTGTGCTCTTTCTTCTTATGTGTCTGAGTGAGTGTCCATTTATATCAGACCCAGAAAGGGGACAGAGCCTTAACCTGAGTCATGCCTCACTGACATAGTCAAATCAAATGTCCTAAATCAGTCTAATCCAGCCCCTCAACTGGATTTAATGCAAAGGGTATCACAACCAGAGGAATAGATTGGTTTACAAACATAATCTTTCTCTTTTTGGGATTCATAAAATAATCTCAAACTGCCACAACTATTAATGAAAAAGTGGAAGAAGAAATTGAGAAAAAATTCTATTTATGATAGCCACAAAAGAAGAAAAAAATCTGGGAATAAATCTAACCAAGGGTGTAAAAGGTTTGTATACAGAATATACAAAACATTGCTAAAAGACATCAAAGAAGACCTAAATAAATTGAAGCACCTCTGTTTATAGATTGGAGGACTAAATATTTTAAAATGTTAGTTCTACCCAAAGCAATCTACAGATTCCATGCAATCGCAATGAAATTCCAATAGCTTTCTTTGTAGAAATGGTAAAGCCAATCATCAAATCGATATGGAAGGGTATAGATCCATGTATAACCAAAGTCATTTTGAAAAAGAACACAGTTGTAGAACTCACACTTTCCAACCTTAAAACTTATTACAAAGGCACACTAATCAAAAGAGCAAGGTATTGTAACAAGAACAGACCAATGGAAATGAATTGAGAGTTCAGAAATCATCATTCACATTTATGGCCTACTGATTTTTCACAAGATTGCCAAGTATGCTCAATTAGGAAAAAATAATCTCTTTAACAAATGGTACTGGGAAAACTGGATCTGTATTTGCAAAAGAATGAAGGTGTACCCCTGTCTCAAACCATATACCAAAATCAACTCAAAATAGCTCAAGACCTAAATATAAGAACCGAAATTTAAAAATACCATGTTGCATAAAATAAGCCAGACACAGAAGGGCAAATATTTTGTGATCTCACTGATATGAAATAATTAGAATAAGCAAACTCAGAGTATCAGAATCTACTATATAGGTTACCAGGGGAGAGATTGCAAGTAATAATATGGAGGTAATATTTAAATTGTATAGAGTTTCTATTTTAGGGGATGGAAACTTTTTGGTAATGGATGTTCTTTCATCAATAGTAACAAATGTACCACCTTAATGCAAGGTTTTAATAATAGTGTGGTATTTAATGCATTATTATTCTGTAAACTCTGTAACAATATAAAGTGTAAGTATCAATTTTTTTCAGAACTCTGGAAATTAATCAAACATTCACAGCAACCCAGGATGCATTTATTCAAGAATAGCAGGTGAATATTCATAAGACAAACTTTGTGACATTTTAACTTCCCTTAGTTCCATCCCATGATCTCCAGCTCTACATTAGCCTCAAAACTAACAACCTGTATCTGCAGTTAAAAACAGAAGCCTGGCAACCACTGGAGGCAGAAGAACAAGGCTGGTGCTCCCTCAAATTCATTCAAAAGAATTATTTGACCTGTCTGGTGGTTCCCTCTAAGATCTAACTTGTAAGGCTTAAGTGACTTGAGAGGCCTCAGAGCTCAGCTAATATTTTAAAAATCCTTTTCCCTGGGGTTATTTGTTTAAAACAATTATAGGAAGTGCTTAACTTCACAGCTATCTGAGGATATGAATAACAATTAGCCTAACCAAGGGAAAGAGGACTTTCAGAATAAGGGAATTAATGGGGAATAAGATGATTATAGAGTCTTTGAAAAATTTATGAAATATGTGCATATGTAGGACTGTGTGCATATCCAGGGCTGTGGTCATGATCAGAAAAGACCTGAGAAGGCCACAAGCTTTTGTCTCAGCTCTGTATAACCAGGAAATTAAGGTTAGGGCAGAAATTTCACCTACTTGGCAGTGTTGAAGGTGCGCTCCACATGCAAACAGAGTCCTTTGACAAAGACTGGGAGGTGTATTTGTTCTACATTTTTAAAGGAAATTCCTTCCCAATCATTAGCTAACTACTAAGATAACCTGGCATAAACTTCAGAAGCCACATACAACAATGAATACAGATTTTGAAGGATTTGTTCTGAAAAATCACAGAACAAGCAAACATGAACTACTACAACAAACAGCAACAAACAAAAACTTTGGGGTGAGGCAGGTAGAAGACCTGATTTCCAGAGTAACCACATTATGTTATTTAAACAAGAGACATTATGAGACAGGCAAATAAACAAAAAAGTATGGACATTAAATGGCAAAAATAGTAATCAATAGAACCTATCACTGAGGAAGACCAGACATTGTACTTCTTAGACAAAAATTTAAATAAGCTATTTTAAATATGTTCAAAGAACTAAAGGAAGCCATGCCTAAAGAGCAAAATCACAATTTCTGTTAGTGTTGGGGAAGAGAGGGACAGATATTGGGAGACATATTTCAATCTCTGTCAAACAGGGTTGTTGTAGGGATCAGGTAGAATAAGATGGCAGCAAGAGCTTTGTCATCCATAAACTTCTATACAAATGTGAGTCATTTTATTGCTCATCTGGCCAGGTTGGCAGGGATGTCAGCCATCTCCAAGGCTGACTCAACCTTTAATTGAACAAACATTAAAAAAAAAGTTTTGTTGATTTGAATTCAATGTTTACTGGCAAAGATTTCAAAGTCTTAATACAAGCACACAAAAATATTCTGCAACAAATTTGATTGGACAATAGCCCCTTGTTGCCAACATGTCTTCCTGAAACCCAGAAACTCCTCTGCTCACTGGCTCCTGGGAGCAAGGAGTCTCTCTACAGCAGTAATTATGGGCATTACCAATACTGGGGAATTTGAATCACTCTTAGTTGTACTTTCTCTCTGATAACCTTGTTTTTTATTAAACATTGTTATGATTCCTGATACTTTTAGAAGCTTTTAGGTAAATTCATTTTGTATGAAAGAGAAGCAGACAATACAGCTGAAATGGACTTGAACTGACTGAATTCCTAGCCTATTGATTTATAAATACTGGCAGAGATGGAAGCATCTTTAGACTCTTACCTTGAACCCATGCCATTGGATTGAAGTAAACCAGACATAAAACACTTCTTTTTTCCAAATCTGGCATCCATTCAGCTCTATTCACAAAAGGATTAAGAAAACCTACACGACGAAATCAGAGTGCAAAACTGTTTCCATATATTGAAGAAAGTACTGTGAATGGTCTAATGGGCTTCTTCCCATAACCACTAAATTATCCCTATAAAAATAATGCACAAATACATAATACCTATAGCATGTAGCCCAAAATGCATACTACAACCAGGAATTTCTTTGGAGTCACATGTTTTTTTTTTTCAAAAAAATGTATGTGAATTTGCATTATGCCTCATACTATTTCTGTTTGTTTTCATGATAAAATAGTATTTAAAATTACTTATTTTCAAATAATGATATTCAAGGAAAATCACCATGTGCAACATATAGCAACAGTATGCCCAAACAGCATTGTACCCCCTTTTAGAAAGTCTGGGGTCAGGGTAATTCCAGGCTTGTTTAGTATTCCCTCAAGTGTAGAGACATTCTTCTGGTCCTGTTCTTCTGATATGAGATCAATGTGGAAAAAAAGTACAGGAAAGTTTTGCCTGAAGGTAGTGAGAAAGGTCACTCCCACCAGGTCCTTGTGCTGACTGTTTGGGAGACAGCACATCTTCCTCATTGGTTTTGCTCAGTGACATGTCCTCAGTGCCCAGATTAGCAGCTGGCACATGGTGGGTATTCCATCAATACTTTTCAGATGACTGACATGTTTGGGAGGTCTCATTTGTCAGATCTTTTATTTCAACAAATAAATAGAACCCCTGATATCATAGAATAAAATATATCATGAGAGCTATCATTTATTGAGCACCTATTTTAGGCCATACATGTGAATACAGTTCAATTCTGCAAGAGATTTCTCTTTTGGCCCATTTTTTACAGAGGAGGAAAACTGGAGTTCACAAAGATTATTACCTCCTCCAGGTCACATAATTAGTAAGAGATCTATACCAAACAAATGTTTTTCCACTAGGCCTTACTGACCCTACTTTCAGAAGCTACCCATGCTAAAAGCCAATGATAGAAAGATATCCTTTGCCCCTATTAGATATGTCAAGGTAGACCTATATAGCATGTCCAAAGTGGTTTTGGAATCTGAGAGCCTAACTCCTATTCTGATCTTTCTGGGGTTCATTCATATTTAGTTAGTTTCATTAATATAGCCCTGTGCTGACCAATGGAGTAGCCCATCAATGATATGTGTGGTTAATGAGCATCTGAGACATGGCTACTCCTAATTAAGATGTGCTGCACATGTAAAACACACATCAGATTTTGAAGATTTAGTATAAAAAGAGGAATGCAAAATATCTTAATTTTTATTAAGATTACATGTTGAAATGACAATATTGACTACATGTTGACTTGACAATATAATATTAATTTCAACAGTTTCTCCTTACTCTTTGTTGGCTGCTAGAAATTTAAAACAAGATATGTGGAATGCATTATGTCTCTATTGGCTAGTGCTAATATAGTTCTTCTGTTCAGTTCAATTTTCACTCTGCTAGGCATTGAGCTACAACTGGAGGATACACACAAAACTGATAAGCACAATCCCTGCTTCTCCAGGAGTTTATGATCATGTGAAAGAAAACACACACACACAGAAAAAGTAATAATACCAGGACACATGTGCAAGATACTATAGATTTACATCACTGTAAGAGCTCCCCCCACCCTGCCTAATCTCTGCAGTCAATATTCTTCATGGTGGATCTTTAGTCAACCCATCAACATTGTCAAGACTAAGGGTGGGGAAGCAGACTTTGCTCAGTGGTTAGGGCGTCCATCTACCACATGGGAGGTCTGTGGTTCAAACCCTGGGCCTCCTTGACTCGTGTGGAGCTGGCCCACCTACCTTACAGGGTTGTTACAAAGGTAGAATGATACAACAGTGTCTCTTTTACAGAACTGTGCAAAGCCTAAGTGACCTGATACAGGTAAAGTATTTAGCATGATGACTGGCACACAATAGATATCTATAAGTATTCGGTATCAATTTCCTAAATACAGTTTATCACAATCCCCCATTATTTATTTACTTGTTACTTGTTTATTAATTCTCTTTCCCACTAAAAGGTAAGATCTATAAAAATAACAACTTTACTACCGCTAAATTTTCAACACCTAGTCAGTAGCTTGACATGGTAGGTTTTCAGTATTTGTTTAATGAATGATTGTCCTTAAAAGCTATAAACATAGGGTGGGAATTCTGACAAGGGAAAAAACTGCAAACTGAATACTAGGATCAAACTGAGATTTTTAAAATCTTATTTTCTTAGTAGCAGATTATCCATTAGCCCCTAAGAAAAGAACAGGTTGGGGGTTAAATATTTTGATAAGTTAACGGGGTTGAGGATGAGATCTCTAAGAGGCATTCCTAATTGGTGTGATGGGCTGGTTGTGCTGCCCTCTGTTTTTCTCTGTGTATCTGCAAGCAGAGGTTCTGAGCTGAATAGGCTAGAGGTTGCAGAGGAAGAAAAAGTTGGAATGAGATGTATGTAATCAGAAATTAATTTGGGGCCAAAACTGTTTAAGGAGAATGCTTAGGAAATCTTGTTTTGTGGTGCATGATGTAAATATTCTTTGCAATATCACCATGTTTCCCCATTAATTCCTCATTAAAATATCCTTGACAACACATTGTGGGGTAAAGTCTGTTCTAAGGGGTATAATAAAATATCGGGTATGGCCTCATATGTATGGTAAATTAATTTTACTCAATTGGGAAAGAATAGTCTCTCAAACAATGGTACTGGGAGAACTGGATATCCATATGCAAAAGGACAGAAGAGGACCCCTGAATTATCTCACACTGTTTGTAAAAAATTAACTCAAAATGGATCAAAGGCCAAAATATAAAAACCAAGACTATAAAAGTCCCAGAAGAAAATATGAAGAAGCAACTTCAAGATCTTGTGTAGGCCATGATTTCTTAGGCTTTATACCCAAAGCATAAGCAACTAAAGAAAAATAGATAAATGGAACCCCCTCAAAATTAAAAACTTTTGTGCTTTGAAGGACTTTGTCAAGAAAGTGAAAAGACAACTTATCCGATGAGATATTATATGGAAACATATCCGATAAGGGTTTAATACCCCAGAATGTATAAAGAAATCCTACAACTCAACAATAAAAAGTCAAACAACTCAATTTTAAAATGGGAAAAAGACTTGCTTAGGTCTGTGGCCTCCAGACTTTCAGTCCAGCTTCCTTTTCATTAGGTCCTGCTAAAAGGCAGAAAGGCCTATCTTAAAAGCTTTCTCTGACTTTACACATAATGAGGCATTATATAAAGAGTGAACTTAATTTAGACGATGGTGTTGACCAGAACAAACAGCAATAAAGCAGAAATGATTAAAAACACGTCAATCAGTTTATCCCTTAGAGCGTACAATGTGTACATAGCTTTCCAGGCTGTGTTACTCCAGGCACCAGACCCACTAACCTGGCCTCTGGGCATTGAAAAATCAAAAGGTAAAAGCCTAAGCAGCCCCTGCATTTCTGAAAGCACAAAGAAGGGAGGCGCTCTCATTTCCACCACCACCCTCTGCTACAAATGTGCTCATTCTATTGGTAACAGAAGAAAAGCAACAAAAGATCATCCTGAAATTTTTCTCCTGACGAGCCCACAATTTAAGTTGACCAATAAGGAATAATCCCTTACATTGGCGGTATGGGCTAGAGGCCCAGAGCTCAGGCTCTCTGCTTGAGAACTAAGCTGCCCAAGGATAGAGCCCTGCTGATACCTTGATTTTACCCCAGTGAGACCTATTTCAGACTTCTGAAATCCAGAGCTGTAATATAATATACATGTGTTGTTTTTAGCCTCTAAGTCTTTAGTAAAATTTTATAGAAACAATAGGAAACTAATATACACCTACCCTTACTCTTACCTGCCCATCCACATACTTCTACACAAGATCTCCTTGTCTCCATTCTTTCTATCTTTCTTCTTCCACACTCATTACCAACCAGCCAAGCCATTCTCCATTGTCCATAACTCAACACGTTTTCTTACTGTTGGCCATATCTCCTCTCACATTTGAAGTTATGAAGAGTTTTCCTCATCAGTGTCTTTGAGGGCCACTCCTGAGAAGAGTTATCATACATCCATAGTCCATTTTCTGCTTGTATGCACATACCAAGCCAGTTTAGGCTTTATCTTCCTCCATCAGCTGGAGATAAAGGACCAGAGGTGTGATCTGAGGAAAAGGTGCCAGTGCAAGAGTAGTGAGTGGCATGACAGTCTACTTGCTCAAGCAAACTTCTTGTTCCCTCTGACCCTGCTCATTCCTGGTCACAGATGCACCATTCTGTTTTACAATGGACTGCCACTAGAATTGCTTTCAAAGGATTTAGTAGGTCTGACAGAACCCCAGCTCATTATGAACAGCTCTAGCCGCATGTCTACTTAATGTCCCATGACAGATTCTCCATCTTTATCAAGACCCAGTAGCAATCCAGGAGCTATTTTTAAAATGGTGTCTAACTAATTCTTCACTGCAGATGACTTGGCCATATACCAGAATGCTTGGAATCTGGTTTCCCAATTGGAACTTGACATAAGCAACACAGACAGCATATTTTCCAACCACAGATACCTTAACTACCATGAAGTCTGCCAGATTATATGGCCCACATAGTAGGAATGCTTGCACTTGCAGCCTGGATTTGCTGCAGAGTCCTTTGTTGCTCTGGAATCCCCTCAAAGATGGCAGCCTGGTGTGGCGCTTGGTAATTGGGTTAGTGCAGTATTCTCAAGTGTGGAATATTGTTTCTGATAGAGCATGAAGAGGCCTACCAGATAAAGTATTTCCTTCTTAGTGGTGAAAGATGTAAGCTACAATCATTTGTCCTTTCTTTGGAGGGGATATCTTTCTATGCCCCAGGTTCCTAAAACCTAGAAACTCTACTAATAGGGAAGATTCTTGAATCTTTGCAGAGTCTATCCCCCGTACTCTGAAGCACATTTATCTTACCAAGGCCTTCATCATATTTTCCACTTCTTGCTTATCTGGTCAAATTGACAAGCTACAATTAATATAATGACTCATTGTGATATGCTACAGTGTGCAGATGGACCAGATCCCTTTGGACTGCATTGTAACTGAGAGCAGGAAAGTTAACATGACCCTGAGACAAAATCATAAATGTATATTATTGTCTGTTCCATGAAATGCAAACTGCTTCTGATTTTCCTTTCTAATAGAGATAAAAACAAATGCATTTTTAGATCAGTGGCCACATATTAGGTGTATGAAGTTGTGTTAATCTACTCTAGCACAGCAGATGCAATTGGGGCTACTATGTAACTGAGTTAAAGATAGTCCACTGTCATGTGTCATGATCCTCTGATTTCTGCAGGGAACAGACTGATAAATTAAGTGGTTATATGTTGAAAACCACCACCTTTAAGTCTTTAGGGTGCACTCATCTCTGCCATTCTTCTTGGGCTGCAATATAGGTTTTTTTAACTGTCTTGGACAGTATCTCTTCAAATTTGGGAGGAAGATCAGAAACTTTTTAGATGGCCTTTCACACTATGATAGCTCTTATCCCATGAACAAAGGAACAAATGTGGAGGTTCTGCCAGCTACAAATATGTCCTTTAAAACATGTGGAAGCCATGGAAATTACCATCAGGTGGGGCCTTGGCCCAAAGAATGTACTGTGTGACAGACTTGGGCCAGTACTTGATTTATTACCTTGTCTCTATATGCCCTATCTCCATGAAGAAGAGGGACAGGGGGAAGTGGACATGATGTCACTTTATGTCCCTGAATATCTACGTCACTTCAGACCCTTTGCATAAACTCCTCTAAAGGACTTGGTGTTTACCCTTGCCTCTTGTACAACTACCCAAGTAAATGGCCAGAGGTCTCTTTAAAAGAATATCTGGGTAATTATTTCTGTATATACCTAACATCTTTGCAGAGTTCTTTTTTGGTAGGGATCTGGCTTCTCCTTGAGTCAATGAGTACCATATCTGAAAATAGGTCTGGAAATTGGGCACAGAATTGTAACTTTAATGGGGGTAAGTGCCATCAGCCTTCTGATCACACATCCTTAATTTTTGTTATGTAAAGTAAGTAATGACCTTATGGACTTGCCAAATATCTTACCCATAGAGGACTATATTCTATTAATCATACCCATATTTCTCCGTGGATTGGGCCCTTTGGGTGCCTCTCTGACTTTGCCACTGATTGCAGTTTGTTTACCCACCTTCTTGTGATAGTATAGTACTGTCTTTCCTAGACTACTTCAGTATATCATCCTCATTGCTATCAGGGAACCCCATTCTGTAACAACATCTCCATCTGCCCTGGACTACAGAAGAAAAGCCACCAGTGAGCTTCTCAACAATACTTTCACCATTGAATACCTAGCACTTTGGTAAATAAATTGTCTTCTGGGCTGCACATTCCTAAAGAAGGCAGTCAGTTAGTGGGTTTTTCAGTAAAAATTATTGACCAATATCTCTTCACTACAACTTCTGTCTCATACTCTCTTTCCCCTTCTGGGACTCTAAATATACATACGTCAAAGCTTTTTAATCATTCTCTTTTCTCCTTTTTATTCTTGGTACTTCATTTGTTATTTTCTATTGACTTTACTTCCTATTAACTACTCTAAGCTGCTGTATCCACTATAACTATCAGCTGCGTCCTTAATTTTAATTAATGTAATTTTTGCTACTAAGATTTGTTCTTAAGAAATTATTCATCTTCTTTCATTTTCTTATTTTTTATTACATGTTAACCAGACTTATTTTGAAGTCCATGTCTAATATCTTCAGTAGCAGAGTCACATGTGAGTCTGTTCTGTTGGTTGTTGTTGTTGTTTCTTGGGCCTGTTACCTGGTAACTTCCGATTGAATAATTAACATCTTTGAAAGGTGGTAGAGCCTCTGGATGATCTAGACAGGGAGCTAGATTATGGAGTAAATCATCTCCAATTAATAGGAACTGAGCTGATATGAAATTGTCCTGCAGTCTTTGTAAAGTTCACTGTACCTTCATTTAAGCCCTACTTCTAAGATGTAGCCCTATAGGGGTTTCATCTGAGAGTCTATGGTTTCTACTACATCTTTTTTCATTGTTCGGGCCTGAGCTTCAGTTTCATTTTTTTAGGAGGTACCAAGGATTGAACCCAGGACTTCCTATATGGGAAGCAGGTACTCAACCACTTGAGCTACTTCCACTTCCCTGAGCTTCAGTTTTTGAATGCCCATTTCTATGAGATGATGTAAATTCTACTGACCTAGTTGCCTCTTAGACAACACCCTGTGCCCATCTTTCCTACCTCTCTTCAGGTCAAGATTTAGAACATCCACAAGGGAAAAAACATGCACAATGTTGGGTTCATTATAATATGTTTCTTTTTTTTTTTTTTTTTTTCTTTTTTTTTTTTTTTTTAATTTTTTTATTTTTTATTGACTTTGTAATAATATTACATTAAAAATATATATGTGAGGTCCCATTCAACCCCACCCCCCCACCCCCCCTCTCCCCCCCCCCAACAACACTCGTTCCCATCATCATGACACATCCATTGGATTTGGTAAGTACATCTTTGGGCACCTCTGCACCTCATATACATTGGTTCACATCATGGCCCATACTCTCCTCTATTCCATCATGTAGGCCCTGTGAGGATTTACAATGTCCGGTGATTACCTCTGAAGCACCATCCAGGGCAGCTCCATGTCCCGAAGACGCCTCCACCTCTCATCTCTTCCTGCCTTTCCCCATACCCTTTGTCCATTATGTCCACTTTTCCCAATCCAATGCCACCTCTTCTATGTGGACACTGGATTGGTTGTGTCCATTGCACCTTTATGTCAAGAGGAGGCTCAGATTCCACCTGGATGCTGGATGCAATCCTCCCATTTTCAGTTGTAATCACTCTAGGCTCCATGGTGTGGTGGTTGTCCTTCTTCACCTCCATCTTAGCTGAGTGTGGTAAGTCCAATAAATCAGATTGTAGGTGCTGGAGTCTGTTGAGGCTCAGGATCTGGCTATTACATTGTCAGTCCAGAGATTCAAATCCCCTAAATATATCTTAAACCCCAACATTAACTGCACCTCCAGCACATTAGCATGAAAGTCTTATGAAGGGAGATCCCATCTGAGTCCAGATTCATCCCACATAAACACCATTTCCAAAGAGGGGCCATCTGCCCTGGTAGTTAACCCCATCGGCCATGACCATAACTCCCATGGGTCTCTTTAGCCCTCAAAGGAACCAATATCTGGGGGTTGTATCTGCTTTATCTGTCTCTCTGACTCTGCTCAGTTGTGCATGAGGGCAAACCTTCTGCCAGCCTCCAGACTCTTTTTTAGAAACTCGTAGCCATATAAACTCATTTCTCCTTTCCATTTCCCCCTTACTTTAGGTCAAACAGCATTTTAAAGTCATGGTATTTTATGTAGACATGGATATTCTGCTGATCCGCATTGAACCTTCCGTATAAGGTCATTTTCCAGTTGCATCATCAGTTGGTAGTTGATAGTGGTCCCTCGTTGCCAGGGAGGCTCATCCCCGGGTGTCATGTCCCACGCTGGGGGGAAGGCATTGCATTTACATGCTGAGTTTGGCTTCGAGACTGGCCACATTTGAGTAACATGAAGGCTGACAGAAGGAAATTCCCAGGCACAAAGTTGCTCTAGGCCTTGTTATAATATGTTTCTTTATGCCAGGATATTGTCTCCTCAAATTCCGAATACCTTGGCAGATTCAAAGTCTAATGTTTATCTTCCCACCCTGTGATAATGCCTTTTAATAGATACCCTTGCCAAGTTTTTCAGTCTCTTTCCCTGTGCCAAGAATCATCAAATGTCCAAAAGGGAAGAGTAAAATTCATGAAGTTGGGCTTACCTTAATAAGCTTCCATTTTGTCCTAGGACCTAATTCCTCAAAACTTGGCTGCCTTAGTAGCTCTTTGATGACCTCAAACACTTATTTTTTAATTCATATTTTCTAATTGGTCTTAATAGGTTCACAGGTCTGCTACAAGCTCATTATAGATCAAAGAATAAGTAACCACAAAAGATTACTGAATCTATGCTACAATGTTTCAGTTCCTAAATGCTTCCATTTAGGCAAATTCTTAGCTACCCTCTCTTCAAATGTGACTTTTCCTTGCTCCATTCTCTCTCTTTATCTTTATTGGGATTCTAGTTACTTATGCATTGGATCTTTTTACTTACACACTGCTTCTTTTATCTTCTATTCTGTATTTTCCATCTCTTTATCTCTCCATACTTCAGTCTTGATCATTTCTTCTGTCATATTTTCCAGTACACTATATATATATTTTTTACTTTCTAATCTGCTGTTAAACACATCTGTCTAATGCCTAATTTTGTTTAATGAATTTTAGTGGAATTCTAGAAATTCTTGTTCGTTCCTTTTTATGCATTTTTAGTTTATTTTGAATTCTCAGTCTTTCTTTTTTTCCCCCAGATATCAACCTGTATTGAAATGTCCATTAGCTGTAGCCCTAGTGGATTTATTTCTATGTCTGTTATGTCTCTTAGTTTTTTAGTCCTATTGCTTTCTCTTCTCATGACCTTGTTATTTTTGAATGAGTGTGATACATTGAAAATGAAAAATTACGGAAATAAGTTGAGGCCTACGATCATGTTAACTTCCTCCTTAAAGGATCTGTGTTTGTTTCCAACAAATAATTAGGAAAATTAATCCAACTTCAGGATTTGAGATTATTTGAATTTTAGCTGTATTTCTTGGAAAGAAATACACCCTTACACCTAAACTAGCATGTAGCCCTTTAAGGACCTAACCCAAAGCGTAGTGATTTTATTATCCACCTTCCCCCTCTCTCCTCCCCCGCCCCCACAGTTCCCTGAACTTACAAGTTTTGTTCTCTAGCTTTATGGTGCTGTCAACTGCTCTGCTCAGAAACTCAGCTTCTCACTGGCTCTTCCAGATTGGCAGATGCCCCTAGAGCATATATGAATTCAAACCTCTTGAAATCTGTCTTCTCCCGATCTCACCCCATAATTATTCAATACTTTGTAAGCACTCCACTGCTTTTAGGTAAATTTTCTAGTTGACCACAGCAGAACAATTGGTCTGAAGTTCCTAGTCTGCCATTAACAAAAGCAGAGGCTCCTTTGTTCATGTTCTTCTAATGGATTAGTCATCTTTTCATTTTCCCTAATGGTTTATATAGATCCTTTTCAAATTTATAATGTTAGTTGGTTGTCATGTGTGCTATGTGGATCAACTTTTAACATTATAGGAGGCATTTTTTGCCAAACAGATTTTTTAAATTATTTCTTTGTGAAGTCAAATGTATCAAATTTTTTCTATGTGACTTTGGTTTTTCTGCCTTGCTTAAAAAAACCTTTCCAAGACTATAAATATATCCACCAATGCTTTCCTCTGGAAATCTTAAGAGTTATTTTTTATGCTTAAATCTTTGAACCATCTGGAATTCCAATTTTATTTTCCACAGGAAACATAAGGGAATTTTTTATAAAGTGCTCTAAAATATTTTATATTTCACTAAATCAGAAAGAGAATTATCAGATCCCCTTTATATTTCTCCCTTTTAAAGAAAAATTCTAATTAAAGAACAACATATCTTTTATGGTAGGAAATTTGGAAAATACAGAAAAGAATAAGGAAGGAAACAAAATAATTGACAGTAATCCCAGTAGTCATAGATGAACGCTGTTAGTATTTGGTTCATTTACTTTAGGTAGAAATATAAGTTTTATAAAATTGGGATCATATATTATGATTTGACTCCCAATTTTTTATTTAACATTAAATATGAAATTTTAACCCTTTGTCATTATATGACTTCAGAAACACAATCTTAGAGGTCTATAAAATATTTTATTATGTGGTTATACTATCACAATAACCATTTTAACAATTGGGGAATGCATTGATGACAGCGCAATTACTGAGTCAAAGATTTGCACGTTAAAAATATTTTCAAATTTCTCTTCTAAATGTTGTTAATTTCCACTTGTCGGATGAGTTTGAAAGCACTCACCTCAAACTGAGTATTTTCTTTCTCTTTTATTCTTTGCCAGTTTGGAAGGTGACAAATGATTTATTATTTGGGGTCTATTACATGCCATGTGATTGCCATGGAATGCTGCGTACATGGAAGAAATGCCCCAGGACTAATTAAAGAAGAAGCCTTAAAAGTCCTCAACTGTTACAACCCTGAGAAAACTAAAACCTTCAGTCCAAATTCCCATTTATACCTGTGAACCTAGAATCCAAAGCAGGAAATTATTGTCTGCCTTCCCGCAGGGACAACAGCCCCATCCAGGACAAAATGTCTATCGTATTTGGGTTACTGTGACCCAGAGAAGTTGTATATTCTTTGAACATGTCTCCCTAGTAGGAAGCCTAAGTTTAGACAATTATGAGATATGCAGAGTCAAACAGGAGGTAAAGAGCAGAGAGGAAGAAAAAGGAGGAGTGTTGGGTCTCTTCACTGACTTTAATTTGTCCCAAAGAATTTGAAGAATCCCGATGGCTGACACTTAGGTCAGGCTCAAATCTTAAGTTTACATCTTAAGATGGGAGTAGTTGTTTATCAAGAAGACATATTTCCTCCACATTTAGGAATAACAAGACAGTCTGGGACTGAGCAGCATCAGGATGGGGTAGATGAGGGTCATTCAACCTAGTCTGTTTCCGTGTCTTTCTGATGAGTAGCTTCTAGTCCTGAGCTATTAAAGTACATATGTGGGAAACGGGCTTGGCCCAGTGGTTAGGGTGTCCGTCTACCACATGGGAGGACCATGGTTCAAACCCCGTGCCTCCTTGACCCCTGTGGAGCTGGCCCATGTGCAGTGCGGATGCGCGCAAGGAGTGCCCTGCCACGCAGGGGTGTTCCCCGTGGAGGGGAGCCCCACGCACAAGGAGTGCACCCATAAGGAGAGCCGCCCAGAGCGAAAGAAAGTGCAGCCTGCCCAGGAATGGCGCCACCCACACTTCCCGTGCCGAAACAAGATGCAGCAAATAGACACAGAGAGAACAGACAACCGGGGGGGGGGGGGGGGGAATTAAATAAATAAATAAATCTTTTTAAAAAATAAATAAATAAAGTGCATATGTATTAGTCATTCAGCATCACCCCGGCTCAGAGATTTCATTTGTAAACAAAACGGAAGAAGGTGGAAAATAATGAAAACAACATTTATCAAAGGCTTTCTGTAGGCTAAGCGCTGTGTACATCACATATTACCATATTTGACCCAAAAACCTTATGGGATATTATTAATCTCATTTTACAGAGGAGAAAACTGAGTCTCCAAGCAAAGTTAAGTAACTTAATATGGCTATACAAGTAGGAAGTAAATGGCCGAGCCAGGATTTAACTGAAGATGTCCAATACCAAAGCTCAAGCTCAGTCCACAAAATTCTGATTCTATCATGAGGAAAACACCTGATTTCTAAAGACTTCACTAACCCCATTGTAATATGAAAGAAACAAAAATAAGCATGCAGAATTATCAGAGGCAGGGACATCCTCTAGTGACCCGAAACCTGAGGTCATTCCTAAATTTTATTTTTGGGATGTTTTTGCACTTGTAGAGTCATAATGTGAGTCTGTGGCACTGTTAGTTTAATCCTTCAGTTACTTATTAATAGCACAGGCAACCCGCATGGAGAATAATGAAATTTTATTTTAAAAATCCATAAATTTCCTTAGCTGCCTAAATATGCTTACATTTCCATCAATGATCAATTATTCACTTAAAAACAATGCAAGTCTGATCCAAGAACCAGAGTGGGGCCTAATGTAAAACTCTCAAGAAGAGGAAGTAAGTCTTTAGTGGGCCTCTTAACTTAGCTACAAGAGGTACCGGAGCAGAGGAGAGGAAAGGTTGAGGAGTGAAAAGAAGGAAAAGAGAGAGGAAGCTGGACTCTTTTCTTTATGCTGATAATGATATTATAGTTAAATCAACTCCTAGTACACGAGGGAGAGAGTGAGAAAAAGACATGGGGAATGGGGAAGCTTGTCTACCTATTAAAAGATTTCTGATGTTGTGCAAGAATGTGGGTTGGAGACAATGTGGTGTAACGGAAAAGCACACTGGCCGTATGGTCCCAAGACCTGGGATTTAGTTCTTACTCTGCCACTCACCAGCTTCAAACTTTAAGCAAATCACTCTTCCTTGGCCTCTCTGTTTCCTCAACTACAAATTTAGGAAGTAGGAGTAATAACTTCTAAGGTTCTTTCGTCTTTGATTTTCCATGATTCTAGTATTTGTGTATCCTTAAAACCATAGCATTTGGGCTACTGACGATTCTGCTTCTAATTAATGAATAAGCAGGAGAAAGATATTTTCAGGCATACTTCTTTTCTGGTACAGGGAATAAATTCTTGCATGCTGACATTAATCTATTTTTTTTTTTTCCTCCAAAATTCCTATCTATCAGTACATATCATTTACACCGCACCCAGAGGACACCGCCTTTTTCACTCACATGCTGCTTCAGGCCTCATCTCACCAGTGCCCTGCTGTCTTCCTTGGGCAGTGGACAAGACTGAACTCTGCCTCTTGGCATTTGATGGTGTGAAGCGAATTGCTTGATGTGGAGGATGAGAATGATAATGCCTCACACCTCCCGGGATTGGTGGAGGGTCTGTAAAAGCACATGCAGACTGCAGAGCTGATTTCTAGTTAGGACTGGAGGTCATGATGGTGACAAAAAGGAGAAAATATTCCATTGAATGTTTTACCCTCTCTTTTTCAATAAATACCCCATTGTTATTTACTGTTGGCATGCATTTCCTTAACAGAGTGTCTTTTACCCAGAACAGGATCCTATATATGTCATTGTTCTGTCCCCCTTGTGTCCTTTTAACTTCTGTTCTTCCTGCTATCTAAGATTAGAGTATTATCTTGGTGTAGAAATTTGATGGCAGGCATGTGTCTTCACTGCTTGAAACCAAAAGCCACGTTGGCTTTTTCAGTCCTTTTAGGAATATAGGCATCTCACCCCTTTGGGTGAAAAGACTCATTTATTCTGCCAGACATTCAGCAAATATTTACTCAGTTCATTTTGTGTGCCAGGCACTGTGCTAGGGAGAACACTTCATGGTCCAAACCTCAAAGAGCTGCAGTCCTGGGGGAGAAGCAAACTAATTAGCGAGGTGGAAGAAGATGGTGGTGTAGTGGAGCATCCCATTTCTGACAAATATTTAATCTCTCTATGCCTCAGTTTCTTCTTCTGTGAAATACAAAAAAAAATATTACCCATTATATAACATTGTGACTTTTAGATTAGGTAATTCAGGGAATGTGTTTATAACAGTGTCTATCACCTAGTAAATAGTAATTTTGGAGAATTCCCAGTCCCTTTCCCTATATTGCAACATTCTGAGAATAATGAAACAGTCAGATGAATGGCACCAACAGTTCCCAGACCTCTCAGGTGGTCTGAGAGCTGATACCAGGCAAACCACCTAGGAAGAAATAAGCATCCTCCACGTGCTGGCCTGAGAAACACAAACCATCACCCTTCGATGACGCATAGGCGTAATCTGAGTCCCTGCCAGCTCCCAAACCATGGCCAACCTAAATCCTTCTGAGAAACCATCCCTCTGGGCTCCCATCCTCTCTTGAAAGGTCCCTCAGTCTTCCCCTCTCCTGAGGCCTCATTCTCCTCCCTCCACTGCCCAGCAGCTCCAATCACAGCTGGGAAAAGTGCAGGCTGCTGAGGGAAGGGTAGAACTTGGTTTCACTCCCAAGACAAACAATTAGGGGAGCATTAGCTTCCCTTAATGGGCAAAGCAACATTAAACAGATGGAAGCCCAGACCCGGGTCACTTTGCAGAAAGCCCAAGCTGTGACGGGGCTGCCAGTACTCATATGTGACCTCCAAATTGAAACTTAATTGGCCATTAACGGAACGCATCTAATTAAAAACACTTGTAATTAAGCATGAAGAAGAAAAACAGCCTGGAGTTTGGACTTGGAGACAGCAGAACTACATTTGATACAGCCAATAAACCCATACTTAAGAGCAAAGCCAATTATTTCCTATCTTCTATCACGCAGTGTTTATGCCACAAAAGAAAGCCTGCTACAGTGCCCCCCCACTCTCTGACCTTACCATTCACAGTCGAGAAACTACAGGGCAGTTGGCAGTGGGAGCAGTAGGCCCGCAATTCTCCTGACAGGTAAGATGGAAGCAATGAGGAAAATCTTTGGAAATATTTTGGAATTGATGCTACAGTTTGGAACAGAGCAAGTTCTCCCATTCCTCCAAGATAAGAATAGAAGTTCATAAACATATTTCTTCTGCATTTCAAAAATAGAAAATGAAATAGAATATTGACCTGCAAGGGGACACCAGGTTAAGGAAATAGATTTTTAGGGAGATTAATTTGCCTAAGATCACAGAGCAGTAAATGTCAGAGTCAAGGCTTTGTAATAATCCTGCCCTACCTCTCTCATAGATAGCAGAAAGAATGAAATGAGACCCAGTGTATGAAAATATCCTGTAAATTATGAAGTATTTAACCAGCAGATCCCATTTTTCTGCTTAGGGTGAAACAATAACACCCCAAATCCACATATTACAATACAACTCCTACCACTTATGCGTATGTAAGATACCTAGCCTAGTGCCGGACAGTTAGAAGCGGTGTGTACTAGGTGGGCAGTTAAGAATGCAGGTATTGGTGCCAGAATGGCTGAGTCCAGAACCTGGTTCCATCACTTACCAGCTGGATGATCCTGAGCAAGTTACTTCTTTATGACTCAGTTTCCTATCTGTAAAATGGAAAGAACAGTAGTACCTATGCCTTAGGGTGGGAGTAAAGATGGACTGAATGTATAAAATGCTCTTAGGGGAAGCAGACTTGGCCCAGCGGTTAGGGCATCCATCTACCACATGGGAGGTCCATGGTTCAAACCCCGGGCCTCCTTGATGCATGTGGAGCTGGCCCATGCACAGTGCTGATGCACGCAAGGAGTGCTCCCATAAGGAGAGCCACCCAGCGCGAAAGAAAGTGCAGCCTGCCCAAGAATGGTGCTACACACATTGAGAGCTTACACAACAAGATGACGCAACAAAAAGAAACACAGATTCCTGTGGTGCTGACAACAACAGAAGCGGACAAAGAAGACGACGCAGCAAATAGACACAGAGAACACACAACCAGGGCGGGGGCGGGGGGAGAGAAATAAATAAATAAATCTTTTTTTTTTTTTTAAATGCTCTTAGAACAGGGTGAGACACATAATGAGTACTCAGAAGTGTTAGCTATTATTATTAATCTTTCCAGATTAACAAAAAGTCCACTTTTCCCCAGAGCTCCCCTTGCCTAATATGTCCCCAAATCTTCAGACAGTGTGCTTAGTGGCACAGTGGCAAATATAAAAAAGATCATCCCTAGCTATTCTCACAGCTCAAGCATGAAGCAAAGATGCAGAAGTAATTCTTGGGAACCTCAGTTTTCATTTTGCGCTGGGCCCTACAAGTTATGCTGCCAGCCCTGGCTCCTTCTCAGGACGATTAGCTATGGCAATACCAATTACCTTTAGGGAAAATCCCATTTCCACCACAGAGCATGATTTAACCCATGACCCCAGCAATTCTGGGTCCTCCGTTCTTATCTGTGATTACTTTATAATAGGTGCCATGCAAATATGAAAACAGTATTTTATGTATTATTAATATCCTAAAAATGGCCTTTCAGGATACCATGGTTTCAGGGATCTGTTGTGATAAGAATACTGGTAAGAAGACCTGAGAGCCATAGACAGCCTAATTTTGTTATACAAGTAGAAACAACTGGAGAAAATATTGTTTGGGGAGGTTTTGATGGAAGGGAGGGCAAAGAATTCCCAGGCCAGACTAATTAATTCAATAAGTAACTCAGATCCCTGGAAAAATGTTGAGGACAGGAATAGTTATATAAACAGAAAAATGATGTAAGCAAAGCCAACTTTGGGGGTAATTTCTTTGTTCCTAATATCTAGGAGGCACCCTGGGTAGCCATCTAAGGGTCACATCATGTTCAGGAAAATAAACATGACTCGAAACAGTATATCATTTCATCTGATTCCCCAGGGCTGCCTCAAATGCATTTAGGTCCTGTTATGTTTATTGACATAGAACATCTCTGCCTAGAAATGTCAGTGAACAAAAGCAGCCGTCTCTGACATGGTGGGAGGGGTGGAGAGGCTTCTGTGGAACTCTGGCTGTTTTTCCAGAACTGTGGCTCTAACTAAACCACTCCATTTCACTTTTTCCTACTCACTATGAGAAATAAAATTAGTCTTGATTTTCTAGAGGCAAATACTTTCTCATGATGCTTTGAAGGGTCTTTATCATCATGATTCAAAGTTTACATGCTACTCATTTTACAGTACTGGTATTTTTAATGAAGTAACCCAGCCACCTGCTCTATGGAAATTTTCTGTAGCTTTTGGCTACCTTTATATTTCCTGTGGACCAAAAACTAAAAGCCAAAGGAGTGAGAACATTGCTAGTAGCTGGGAAGAATAGAAGGGTCACTAGTCGAAATTGCTGGAGATGTTTCCTCTTCCCTTTAGGCAGAGGTCCCCATACCCAATTTCCAACTACAAGGTAGTTAAAGTCCTAACAGTGCTTAAGAACATGTGGTTTATATTTTAAGTTTCACTTGAGGTGTCAATGCATGCCCCTCAATAGTAAGAACTGCACCTTGTTAATATCGTAATCCCAAGGACCCAGCAAAGTGCTGAAACAGATTAGGTGCAGAATAAATGTTTGTAGAAGGAAGAAATTAGTACATCAACCATCACAGCATGGCAAATATTTTTTTTCCACAGATGGGAATCTTCCTACTTAGTTTAAATGAATTCTTCTGAAATTTGTTTTGAGCATAGAAATAAACATAATAATATTAAAAATTGAAGGCTGTGAGCTCCTTGAGATCAGGGCCCCACATAGTTGGCATCTGTATTTCCAGTACTGAGCATGACAGAAGGCATAGAGAAGGTGGTCAATAATAATTTGTGAAATGAAAATGTGCCACTTCCAGTGACTGCACTGAATCAGGTCAGGTCCCCAGTCCCTTTTAGCATAACTGGACACTGTTGTTTGTCCATAATTTGGACACTGGGCTATTCCCATATCACAGAGCCCTCATGAACCTCAGAGTAAAATGTATACAAGTGAGCCTCTTTTGGCCTCCTTTGTCGGGAGTTAGATGTGGGTCCCCATACTGGCACACCTTGATGACAGTCTTTCTAGCAAATCTAGCAGGATTAACCTGCATAGAGCAAGGGCCAGAATTCAGTGATCTTCCTCAACCACTTACATCCCCTCTCCCCATTTTCCTTGGCACCTGAATGCTAAGGTCATAGAAAGTTAAATAAAATAATAATGTTCTACTTAAAGCATGAAGGAAATCCACCAACACCTAATCTCTACAAATCCTCAATCAGAACAGACTGCTTTGATCAAAATAGCCAGATTGGACAAGCTGCTGCTTGGTTTTCTTTTTTTTAGGAGATACCAGGCATTGAACCCTGGACCTCACACATGGAAAACAGGTGCTCAGACACTGAGCTACATTCGTTGCCCTGCTGCTCGGTTTTAAATCTCTCCAGGCCTGAATCCCTGAAGGGCAATTTCCTGGTAGAATTTAGCTTTCACCGGTCAAAGAACACAAACTAGCCCCAGAAATCCTGGGCTGGATTATTCCTGTCACCAACAGGTTGTGATTGGAGGATGGGTATCACCAATCTGATGTGGTCTGTTTCCAAGTAATACCAAAATAGAAACAGCAAGGAGCAAGGTCCAGTTGGGCTGGAATCCTTCGCCCACACGTTCTGGGCACTGGCACATAATGGTTGTGGATAAACTTCCATTGGATCCTGGTGGATGTCTCCCTCCCTGCCACCCCCAGAATCCTTGGGCAAGGAAACTCCCACCAAGGGATAACCTAGTCATATACCTCCAAAAACTGAGCTCTATCAAGATTCCTGAAAACACAGGAAGATACTAGTTTTATAAAGTACATTTTCCTCAGTACAAATGCATCATTGTTGTCTAGGGTGCAATAAACTGGATGTTAGAAACCCGGATCTGTGATGCCATTGCTTGATCTCTTGCCTCTAGGGGAGAATGCATGCAAGATAGGAAGGAAAGCTTATTTCTAAATTTCTGAACAGAATGCTTTTACTTTACAGAGTTCATGTGTTTTGTTGCTGTCTCCCAGATAAAGGACAGGTAAGAGGTATTAACAATTCTTTTTACTCAAACAAGATTCTGCATGGAAAACTTATAAGGATAGAGGTAAATTCAGGCAGGGCTCATTCATCAATCTTCTGACAACTATAATACTCCAAACATTAAGAGCGAGGGCATTTGACCTATATGGCAACCCAGTGGTCCCTCAGACTGTGGTTCACTCACATGGGAACTTGTTAGTAATTCAAAATCTTAATTCAGATCTACTGAATTTAAAAGTCTGGGAGTAGGACCAGCAATTTGTGTTTTAGCAAGCTCTCCAGTTGATTATCAGGCACACCAATGCTGTGAAAGTTTAGACCGATGTCTGGTTCCTACCCCAAGGGGCACTCTGATTTAATTGGCATGGGGTGTGGCCTTGGCACTAGGATTTTTATAAACCCCCCACGATTCTAGCGTGCAGTGAAGTTTGGGAGCCATTGCACAAGGGTACAGGAATTGATCCCCACGCCTGTCTCTTATTGTTCATTCCTCATACCCCGCTGTTACAGCCACTTCAGTTTTGAAGAGTAAATCTTCAAAGAGCGACTCACCTTTCAAAAAGTTGATGCTAAAATTTAAATAGATGTGCTGCCACTAGTTGAGATGACTGTGCCACGTGTTATAGAATATATTCTCGTTCCATGTCTGTGGAGATGCTGTGCTCAAACTCTACGGATACTTTATCACGAATTTGCTACTCCTTTTTAAAAAATAAAAACATCTTTATAAAACAAAGTAAATAACAGCAACTACTAAACAACCTTTCGTTTTAAAGTGATACTTTGGAGCAATGTTTAACAGTCTTTGGTATGATTCAGAGCTTTCTCACTAATATTTAATTTTTTTTCTGTCAACCCATCAACCATCTTATATCTTTGCTTAAAAACAAATCTCTCAGCACTTCAACTTTAAGTTCCAGCTGGCTCAGCTGCCAAATGACTCTCAGTTGCTTATTTCTAAGCACATCTCTATTCTCTGTGTCATTCAGAGGCAATCCAGTCCATGACTTTTCTGAACTCAAGAAAGGAATCTCTTACTTTGTCTTTGGAAGTAACAAGAAGGAAAATTCTAAGAGTTAGGCAACTCCAGAGGAATATGTCAGATATAAGTGCCTGTGCAACAAAGGGTCCTGGGATGGGCAGGTGGCTTGACAGTGTTGGCGGGTGTGTGGGGAGAGAGTGCCTGGTCTGGAAAATGGGAGGCAGAAAGAAAACCAGAGCAAGTAAAGCACTCAAAAGAGCAGAAGAGAAAGCAGCAGCAGACCAAGGTCCAGATTATCTAAGCAGTGGCGGGAGGATAAACATTAGCAGAAAGATAGCAGGAGTCAGAAACTCAGGGTCCAAATCCGAAGTCAAGATGCCTAGGAGACCTCTAAGTGTCTGCAGTCAAAATCCCCTGCTTCTGATTCTGTCTGAAACCAGACAACTTATACCAGGGCCAGGAAGAGCACCGAAAACCCAAAGAGCCCTGGCAGACCAGTGTGGCAGGGGATCGCATATAATAGGTATGTGACACTGGTTTGTTGAATGAATATATGTTCAAAAATATTCCTGGTTTTCATAGCATATTGTTCTCTTCCAATGACCCTAGTGTGTCTGCCATAGCCTGCCCTCATTCTTTTTTAGAAATTAATCTATCACAGTAGCTGGAGGGTAAAATGTAGGTTTAGATGTGCTTAGGGTAAAAAATACCAAGCTACGAGTTGGAAAATTTTGATATGGGTACTGGCTCTGCTTCTGACTAGCTTTTAGCTTCAGACAACTCATTTTACACCTCTGCAGAAAATGAGGCAAATGAGACAGTAATACCAGATGATCTCTAAAGCATCTCCCAACTCTAAAAATCCATGGTTCTGCACAACAGGTATTTTCTTGAAAAATACATACCAAAAATTGATTTCCATATTTCAGATTGGCTTATGGTACCCCTGCATATCACTGGCTTCATGTGGCTGAGGATTTTCTAAACATTCTCAAGGTAGACCTGATCTTTTAGGTTATCTGTGGGATTTGGGAACCGAGGGAGAGCTCCATAGATAGACTATGTATCAGAACACACATTGGTTGACTAAAATTTCTAGAAATTTTGCAAGTTTCTTCTGAGGAAAGCCCCTGTATCCTGCCATCACAGACAGGGATACAGAAACTGGAGGGGTGGAGTCACATGTCTAGTTTTAGCTTTGGTCTTTGTGCGCGGGGTCTGGTGGGAGGGGGGGGTATAAGGCTCTGCCCAAGAGTGGAGAAAATGTTCTCAGACTCATGGAGAGCATGGCATCAACACTTCCTTAAATCCCTCTCCTCTTCACGTCCCCCACATGGACAACGCCCACACCCCAGCAAGCTACGTGCTTCACTGCATTCTCAGCCAGATGTGAGCAGGCCAAAGGGGCAGCCATCTGGACTCTGAGAGCCCATTACCGACGTAACAGGCAGCTGAATCTAGTTATAAACAGCAGCCTTTCCCCGTCTGGCTCAAGCTTGAAATCACACACTCAGAAAGCATCTGCCTGGGACATGGGGCACCTTTCCCTTGGGGATGGAGAGAGGAGAAGAGTGCAGGGACGTGACCCCCAGCACAGCAGCTGCTGGCAGAACACAGGTTCTGTGCAAGATGCTGAAAGAAGCACTTGTCCTTTCATCTTCTTTTACCAACCTGTGAGGAGCAGGGACTCATACACACCCCTCAAATCATTCTGCCTGAGACATTATTGGAAATGGGACTTTGTTTAACACAGGAGCAGATGAAGGACAGCAGAACATCCTGAGTGCCAAGAAGAAGCCTGCTGCATCAGCAATAGTCACATCCACAGATAGTCCAGCCTCAGATGGCAGGTGTACAGAAGGGGGCTCTGAAGGCCACTTTGCCTCGTCCCCTGTGGTCCTTGGTCCAGGACCATGGATGGCCACTTGCTGTGAGAAGATGCTGTTCTCACCCTTCAAAGCCCTTTTTCCATAAAGCTGTATGTGGTGGCAAAGAGGCTAATGGTCACTCAGAAGATGGAGTGCAAACCTCCCCTGCTCCAGATGGCATAGTGCCCAAATGTCCTCCCTTCCCAAGGAAGTCTCAGGGTCCTGCCCCTCCCCAAGCCATAACCCTGATGTCCAAAGCAGAGGACTAAGAACAAAAGGCCCCGGGTGTCCTCCTCTTCCCCTCCCAGCTATCTGTGAGAGCCCCCTGAGGCCCCACATGTGTGCCCTGCCACACCCAACTGGAGTTGATGAAGACTCCACATGCTATCATGTTTCAACATCCAGCACACCCTCTTCCCCATCCCCCAGAATGTCTTATCTGCTCTACCTGCCCCCTCCTCATAAACTCTGATGGAAGCAGGAGAGTAGTTAAGAATGCAACCATAAAAGCCAGAAGCCCTGGGTTCAAATCCCCATTCAGTCACCGTTAGCTGGATGAACCTAACCTCTCTGCCCATACTTTCCTCATCTCTAACAAGGGCAGGAGGATGAGTTACTTCACATAGTTGTTTTAAGAATAAGTTGATATATACAAAGGGTTTTAAATAGTGACTAGTACCTAGTAAACCCAGAATGAGGACTGGTCATTATTCCACAAAGACCTCCCCAATCCTTCTTCTATCGTTGTTTTTTCCAACAATATCTAATTAGAAGTATCACATTGTTTTACAATTATTAGATCCCTGTTTCCTTCTTTAGTCTTTGAGCTTCTCAAGAAAAGAGACTGTGACTTGCTAATATGCATCTCTAGTACCAAGTGTTTGACATTGAACAGATATTTGAAAAAGAAGTGTATAGAATCTAAATGGATGGGAAACTTCAATTAATAATAATACCTTCCATTTAGCGAGTAATAACTATGAGCTAAGCACATTGCTAAGCACTTTACTTATATTATTAAATAGTTTCTTTAAATTTAATCTCATGTAGTCTTCTGTTCCTTGTTAACAAATTTGACTCTCAGAAGCAAGAAGGAAAATTACTATAAACTAAAATTCAAGGACTTAAATCAAACAAACAAATGAACTAGAGAAGTAGGGAAAAGGCTACTACTGTCCCTTAGTAAAGAGAGAGTGAAATGTAGAAGAAAAATCATCATCTTGGAGTGTATTAATACAAAAAACAATGATTCTGAGTTGTCAGATGGGCCCTTAGAAGGCAGACTTAAGTCCAGAGAAGAGAAATATGTAACTCAGAGATATATCTAAAAGGAGTGGGAAGTTCATCAAAATGAAAAGCTGGCTCTGTAATAAAGAATACTAAAAATGAGGAATAAAGTGGATTAGCACAAAACAAAGCAGAAACATGGGGCACTCTACAGTGAGCTCCAACTATAAGGAGAAAAAAAAAATTCTTTGTGGGTGTATTAGTCAGCCAAAGGGGTGCTGATACAAAATACAAGAAATCTACTGGCTTTAATAAGGGTATTTATTTGGGGTAGGAGCTTACAGATACCAGGCCATAAAGCAGAGGTTACTTTCCTCACCAAAGTCTATTTCCAAGTGTTGGCGCAAGATGGCTGCCAATGTCTGTCAGGGTTCAGGCTTCCTGGGTTCCTCTCTTCCCAGGTCTTGCTTCTCTCTGGGCTCAGGTCCTCTTTTTTCCCCACAAGGTCAGCTACAGACTATTGGGCAAATGTCTCTCTCCCAGGGTTTCTGCTGTGTCTAAGGAGCCATCTCTATTCCTCTGTGTTCTTCTCCTGGCTCAAGTCCTCTCTTCCTGGGGCTTGCTTCTCTTTCCTCTCTGTACTTACTTCCTGGGGCTCTAATTCAAAACTCTAATATCAAAATGCCTCCTCCTCTGTACCTTGCAATGCCTTTTATCTTGGTGGGTAGGGTCTCAACACCCTGATGATGTGACCCAATCACAGCCCTAATCATAACTTAATCATGCCCAGGTACAGAACAGATTACAAACATAATCCACTATCTATTTTTGGAATTCATAACTATATCCAACTGCTATAGTGGGTCTATATCCAATATGGTCTGGGGCTGTGAGGACAAGTGCCAGAGAGCAATGCATGGATGAAAGCAAGGAAGGAGGAAAATTCAAGACCTAGGGAGGCTCTTGTTTTTAGCAGGGGAGGTGGTTGTCCAATATTCACATAAGCAGAAAGTATAATACCACTACTCACAGAGGGATGTCATCTTGACTGGTGAAGAGAGGAGGCAGAACAACTTAGCTCCTGTTTGCTTCCATTCTCCCTGTTAAGGATGATCATTAGCAGATCAGTATGTGGAAACAACCATAATCAAGATCGAACTGATGATCAAAATAAGTGAAATGAGAATAAGAACATCCTTAGCAATTTAAAGGAATTAAAACCTCTTGTGCAGGCAGATTTTATAATAACAATCATCACAAGTTACATTTGTTTGACATTTTATAGTCTTGGAAAAACCCTTTCACTCTATTATCTCATTTTATGAATTTAACTCCCCAGTAGGTTCTGGGGGTAGAAGAGTTAACAAGAGTCTTTGGGCAGGACCGTCTAGAATTTTCTTAAATTTTTTGGCTTGGTAAAATACTCTATTCCATTTTTTATATCCAAGAAGAGAGAACTTAATCATGCTACATCATTTTATTCTTGAAAAAAAAGTTTGTGTGTTTTTTAGATTTTTCCTAACTTTTATCATTTAAAAAATGGCATGTCACCTTAGGAAATGAAAACCCAATTTAATTCAACAGTGGGGTTTTGGAGAAGAAAATGTTCATTATGGAAAAAAAAGGAAGGAAAGAGAAGTGGGCCCGTTGGTTGGGCCTAACGGGTGATGCAGCATTCTCATTTCACTCACCAGGTCTGAAGCACAGGGGTGAAGCATTTCTACTGTTTCCAAGTTCCTGCTCAGAGTTGTTTAGAGCATCCTATGAGAGAAGGACAGTGAGTGGTTTCAGAGCACCATCCAGTGCCAGACTCATAAACTACAACAGGTTTTCATAAGACCTGAAGAAGAGCTTTAGAAGTATTTAACTGAAATACCAACTATAACCCAATTTCACATATGGTTATTTCTGCAACCTAAGCAACTAAATTCCAGCTACTTAACAGTTCCATATTATAGTTAGATGATCAAGAAATTGTCTCAAAGCAAAACAGAGTCATGGGACTGGAAATAATAATTATCATCCTTTAAGTAACAGTAAGTACTTCCTTGACCATACAAGGGGCTTAGTTTGTTCATTCCTTGACTGTTTCATAGTCCTTGATCCTTCTCTCTATAATGCTGCCATACTCTCTTTGAATCCACCCCATCTGGAGCCCCTGCCCCTCTCCACCTGTACAGCCCATTCCTCAGAGAATAATAAATCCTCACCCCAAACACATGTTGTATCTTGAAAACTCTGACACCTCAGTCTTCTTAGGCCCAACATACTGATTTACAATCAGAAAAGGGGAAGTGGTTTAGGGCATGTCTTTGTTGAAATGGGGATTGAGGTGAGATGGCATGGGATATAAAGAGAAGATCAGGGGCTTCCACTTCAATGTACTCTCTCCATTAGATTTCCCACCTAGTTCACCTAAAATGCTAAAAACACACTTTGCTACCTCAGAAATTAATTTTTTTCCAAAGACCATGTAGAATAACCTTCATAGTCCTAGTTAAAAAAAAAATGTCTATGTGCAAAATAATAACTCTGGCCTTATGTGTTAAAAGTAAATTTGAGGGAAGCAGATATGGCTCAAGCAATTGAACTCCTGCCTACCCTATGGGAGGCCCCAGGTTTGGTTCCTGGTGCCTCCTGGAGAAAACGAGCAAGACAGCAAGCTGGCATGATGGGCTGGCATAGCAAGCTGATGCAACAAGATGAAGCAACAAGGAGACACAAAGAGGAAACAATGAGAGAGACAACAAAGCAGGGAGTGGAGGTGGCTTAAGTGATTGAGTTCCTCTCTCCACATGGGAGGTCCCAGGTTTGGTTCCCAGTGCCTCCTAAAGAGAAGATGAGCAGACACAGAAAGCACACAGCAAATGGACACAGAGAACAGACAGTGAGCACAAACAACAGGGAGGGTGGGAATAAATAAATAAAATCTTTTTTAAAAAAGTAAATTTGATTTCTGAGATGATGAATGTACAACATTGTGATTACACTAAAAGCCATAGATTATACACTTTGGATAGAATAGCCAGAAATAGCAGCTATGTACAGTGGGAAAAGCACACAAATATTGAGAGGTGAGGAATTTTATTGTTTGTTTGTCTGTTTTTTGCTTATTATTATTATTACTATTGAAATAATGAAAATGCTCTAATAACGATTGAAGTGATGAATGCTATGTGATCATAGAAAATACCATTGACTGTACACTTTGGATGAATTGTATGCTTTATTAATATGTAACAATAACAATGATTTGTTTAAAATTTTTAAATTTAATTTAATTTAAAAAGTAAATTTGACTTCTTCCTGCCTTGGTTTTAATCCCACATTAACTAGAATGCCTGGGATGATTCCAGGACCAATGACACTAGACTCAAAACATTTGTCTCTAATCTTAATTTTCTTAAACATATGACCAGTTTTGTATCACGTTCATAGTCTATTTTTAAAGACATGATCAAACAATTCAAGACTTCATTTCTTTACTTGTACTTCATTCCACTTGATTGTCATTTTCTTAAGGCAAGAATTATTTATGTGTGTCTCACACCTTTTGTACTAGCATGGTGTAATGCTCATTGAGTGTTTGTTGAATTAACCCAGAAATAATAATGGTTGGATGTGGTTGAAACTTCTTGACCATGGCAGTGATAGAATTCCAGAATGTGGGACCAAGAGCAGGAGTGGAATCTGTCTCTTGGATTCCTTAAGAAGTGAACAGATGGGAAGGCATCAAGTGAACAATGTTAAGAAAGAACTCAGGTTTCTAAAGTAGTAACATGTTTGATGAAAATTACAGGAAGTTTCAGCCTCTGAACTGCTGCTGCAGTGCAAAAGATGGAGGAAATGAGTAAGGGACAGTAGTAAAGGGAAGAGCCGGAGACAGATAGGTTATCCTCCACAAGTGAGGGAACACTGAGGCACATTTTGTCTGGGGCATTTCTGCTTCCCTCTGGGAGTTTCCAAATTCAGCTCTTTGTGTCTCCAAAGTTGTTCACCGGTGTCTCTTCCTAAACAAGGGAAGACTGAATAGAACTTTGAAACCAAGGAAATGTGTCATTTGCCAATTTCAGGGACCGGGCCAGGGCCAGATGGGATCATTTTTAAAAGGGTGGTAAAATCAGATTCTCTGCACAGAATAATCCAACTCAAATTTGAACTTGGCTCCCTTGAAGTGAGGAGGAAGATCAGGATGTTTGGGAGGACAGTATTTGTAAAAGATACGGAATGTGAGCCCATCTATCCTTCATACCACAGCTGAGTTATGTTTCCATACCAAAGTTCTAATTCTCTCAGGATAAAGATTTTTGTGTTTTGTTTCTTTTTTATTTTACAAACAAAGACACACTATTGGAAGGTTTTAATCAATGGGGTGACCAGAAGATCAATCTAATAGTGTGACCTATGTAGAGCATCAAGTAGAAGTCCATTATCATGATTTAGGCGTTAAGGACTAAAGATGAGGGCAATGACTATTAAGGAGGAAATGGAAGCAAGGAGCTTTGTAATGGAGCAGTCAAGAGGACAAGAGGACTTAGTAATAAGCAAGGGGTCAAGGGAAAAAGGAATTAGAGCGTAACAAGTCCAAGGGTCTGGGAAAATTATCATATCCATTAGAAAAGTAAGTCAATCAAAGTGTAAAGATGATACTTTAAGACACATATCGAGTTACCAGAAATTTTACCACAGTAATTAATAGCATGTGTTTGGTCATTAAAATAATATCTCCCAGGAGTGAACAGCAGTTTTTATTTTTAAAGTGATACAAATATAAACTGAGAAATACAAACCCAAAAGAAAATGTTCTGCAGGTCTTCTTTAAAAGTCCTTCTTCAGCCCTCAGAGCAGGAGAGAAAAGGTAGATGTTTAATTTTGTAGGTAGTAGGCTATGAGAGGACTCTATCACTATGGAGATCCATGTACTGTGCAAAGTTACCCATTAAACAGATGGAGAGATTAGAAGTGTGTTAGTTCAACAAATCTGTGTACTTTGTCCTTGATAAGTTTGGCCACTGCTGTTATCTGATCACTGTGTGATTAAAGCCTGAAGCACGGTTACCAGAAATAAAGAGGCACTGCCCCGCCCTGCTTTCCCGGAACTTCTCATCCCCACTAGACACAACGCAGCCTGGACACCTGGGCTACACGCCTTTCTCTCTTGTGAAGGCTGCTGGTTTTCGGAAACCTGACAAACTCACAGAGTGTTTATTTCTGTATCAAATAGAGAAAACAAAGAGCAAGAAGCTCAGGTGTAAATGCAGTTGAGGGAACATGAAGGAGGGAAAATGAGTCAACCTACGACAAGTGAGCTGACCATACCCAGCTTGGATGAACCCTACAGGCTACGGTTTTCTCAGAGGACAGGCTAGCTCAAAATATTACTAAGGCCTGTGGCGTTATTGCAAAAACACTCATTGTTTTAGCTTGATAAGGGAAGTATTAAAAGGCCCTTGATTGTTTAATGGGAAAATTGAAAGTGTGCATTACATAAGTTATAGGTGAGCTTATTTAACTTGCTGACTATTTTTTTTCCAACATTAGCAAGCATTATTGGACACTTATCATGAGGCAGGCCTTGTGCTAAATACTGAAAATATGACTTTTCAGGAGGGGGAGGCAAGATGGCGGCTGAGTGAACTTCCCGGTTACTAGCTCCTGGGGGGAATCGGCTGGGAGGCATCGGAGACTCTTTGGGACCGGCTGTTTCGGGATTTTTCCTGGTCCAGAGGTGTCTGGACATCGATTTGGAGGGAAGGTAACAGAGAGGATCCATCTGTGAAATATACACGGAGATCCCAGCTACGTGTGGAGGACTCCCTCCTTGGGTAGGCGGAGCCGAGACAGCTAGCACCTCGCGGAGCCCCGGCGGGCGGCAGCCAGGGTAGCCTAGCTGGGCCGAGGTGGGCAGCGGGCAGGGGATACGAGCCACGCCACGGCGGGCGGCGGGCGGGAGAGCCGAGCCGCGCTGTGCCCCGGCGGGCAGCGGGCAAGGGAGCCAAGCCCAGCCGAGCCTAGCCGCGCCGCGGCGGGCGGCGGGCGGGAGAGCCGAGCAGCGCTGCGCCGCGGCGGCAGGCGGTGGGCGGGGAAGCCGAGTCCGGCCGAGCCCGGCTGAGCCGTGGCGGGCGGGGGGGCCGAGCCCAGCCGAGCCGCAGCGGGCGGCGGGCGGGGGACTGGAGCCCAGCTGAGCCCAGCCGAGCCTGGCGGCAGGGTTTCTGTTCTTTGGTTTTTTTTTTTTGTTTTTTTTTTTTTATTTTTTGTTGTTGTTGTTGTTGTTCTTGTTCTTTTTTTTTTTTCAATCCTCTCTTTCTTGTCCCCAATATTCTTCTTATACTATTTTACCTTAACAATACAATAGGTCCTACAGGAAATACCTCACATTTGCTGGGTTTCCTCACCCTCCACTGCCTCATTTCTCTGTGAATAGATTTAGCCTGTCTACACTATCCCCTTTCCCCTACAACTTGATATCCTCCACCATCTGCTATCTCTCCTATATTCCATCTCCCTTTCTTTGATCCACAAAGTGTCTAACTCTTAATTTCCAATACCTTTGTTTAGTTTTCCATCTGGTATTCGTCCCTGAAACTATTACCTTTCTTTTCTCTTTCCCTCTCTCACGAAAACAATAGCCTCTTAGTACGTACCACATTCCTCCCATATTCAGTCGTCTACCTCATTATAGGTACTTTCCTACTACTATAACTCTACACAATTTACATGATCTAACCTCCATCCTCCCAGAACTCATATTGTTGCTTTGTAAACATATATCACCAATACTACTTCACACTTTTTCCTTCCTTACACAATTGACTTTCCCCAGCACTAATACTTTCCTTTAAAGTGAGCTTAACTAGCAATAAGAAATTGGAATAAGAAGAACAAAGTGACAAAGAGAAGATATAACACTTACGCAAAAACAACAGCTAATTAATCTCCAAGACTAGACAAAGAAGCTAAGGAACTGATTAAACCCGTCAAGAAAAAATGTTGACAAGACAGCAACAAAAATCTACAAACCAAACCAGTAACCAGGAAAACATGGCTGAATCCAATCAACAAACTGAAAATCAGGAAGGGGGGCAGGACTTCGCACAAGCAATGAAAGATCTCAGAACATTTATCACCGACAAATTTGATGAAGTAATGAAAGAGGTTAACAGCGTGAAGACAACACTTGGAGGGGAAATTGCAGACATGCGCAAAAAAATAACAGATATGATGGAAATGAACACCACAATTCAAGAAATCAAAAATACACTTGCAGCAAATATCAGCAGACTAAAAGAGGCAGAGCAGAGAATTAGTGATGAGGAAGACAGTGCATTGGAAATCAAACAGATAGTAGAAGTGGTCAATAAAAAGGTAGAAAAAATCCAGATAGGACTTAGGGACCTGAATGATAACGCAAAACGCTCAAACATACGTATTATAGGCATTCCAGAAGGAGAAGAGAAGGGAAAGGGGTCAGAAGGAGTGTTGCAGGAAATAATGAATGAAAACTTCCCAAATCTACTGAAAGAGACAGATGTACATATCCAAGAAGCACAGCGCACTCCACTGGTCATAAACCCCAACAGGCCCACCCCAAGACATATACTTGTCAAATTATCCAATGCTCAAGACAAAGAAAAAATTCTAAAAGCAGCAAGAGAAAAGAAAACCATCACATACAAGGGAAACTCCATAAGATTAAGTGCTGATTTCTCATCTGAAACGATGGAGGCAAGAAGGCAGTGGTATGATATAGTCAAGGTACTAAAGGAAAAAAATTTCCAACCAAGAATACTCTATCCAGCTAAACTAGCATTCAAAAATGATGGAGAGTTCAAAATATTCACAGATAAACAGAAACTGAAAGAGTATATCAACGAGAAACCTCCCCTTCAAGAAATTCTTAAGGGAATTCTGCAGGAAGAAAGGAAAAAACAGGACACTCAGAGATGGAGGAGAGTGTAAAAGCAACAAGAAAGACAAAAATAGAAGGGGAAAATAAAATAATACAAACAAAATATAACAAACACAAATCCAACCAAAATATGGCTACCATAAATAACTCTTTAAACATAATAACACTGAATGTCAACGGATTAAACTCACCTATCAAAAGATTCAGACTGGGACACTGGATAAGGAAATACGACCCATCTATATGCTGCCTACAAGAGACACATCTTAGACCCAGAGACTCATGGAGGTTGAAAGTGAATGGCTGGAAAACAATCATACAAGCAAACAACAACCAAAAAAAGGCAGGAGTAGCTATATTAATATCAGACAAAATAGACTTTAAATGCAAAACAATTGTGAGACACAAAGAAGGATACTATATTTTAGTGAAAGGGACAATTTGTCAAGAAGATCGAACAATCATAAATATTTATGCTCCTAACAAGGGCGCCTCTAAATATGTGAGGCAAACGCTGGAAAAACTAAGTGAAAGAATAGATGCATCTACAATTATAGTGGGGGATTTTAATACACCACTATCAACTCTGGACAGAACATCTCAAAAGAGAATCACTAAAGAAACAAAACATTTGAACAGTATATTAGAAGAGCTGGATCTAATAGACATATATAGATCATTACACCCAAACACAGCAGGATATACATTTTTCTCAAGCGCACATGGAACATTCTCCAAGATTGACCATATGCTAGGCCACAAAGAAAGGCTTAATGAATTCAGAAAGATCGAAATCATACAAAACAATATCTCTGACCACAGTGGAGTCAAGCTGGAAATTTGCAAGGGACAGAGACCCAGACTTCACACGACAATTTGGAAATTAAACAGCACACTCTTAGAAAAACAGTGGGTCAAAGAGGAAATCTCAAAAGAAATCAATGACTACCTTGAAACAAATGATAATGATAACACAACATACCAAAATTTATGGGATGCAGCAAAAGCGGTACTGAGAGGGAAATTTATAGCCATAAATTCATATATCAAAAAAGAAGAAAGAGCAGAAATTGAAGAATTAACTGCACATTTGAAGGAATTAGAAAAACAACAACAAAGTAACCCAACAGGAAGAAGAAGGAAGGAAATAACAAAGATAAGAGCAGAACTAAATGAAATAGAAAATAAGAAAGCACTTGAAAACATAAACAAGACCAAGAGCTGGTTTTTTGAGAAGATCAACAAAATTGACAAACCTTTAGCGAGACTAACAAAGAAAAAAAGAGAAAAGATGCAAATACACAAAATAAGAAATGAGAAAGGTGATATCACCACTGACCCCACAGAAATAAAGACTATCATAAGAGGATACTTTGAAAAACTATATTCCAACAAAAATGACAATTTAGAGGAAATGGACAAATTCCTAGAAATACATAAGCAGCCCATACTGACGAAAGAAGAAATTGATGATCTTAACAAACCAATCACAAGCAAAGAGATGGAATCAGTCATTAAAAATCTCCCAACTAAGAAGAGCCCAGGGCCAGACGGCTTCACAGGTGAATTCTACAAAACATTCCAGAAAGAACTAACACCAATCCTGTTGAAACTATTCCAAAAAATCGAAACAGAAGGAACACTGCCTAATTCCTTCTATGATGCCAACATTACCCTAGTACCAAAGCCAAACAAAGACAACACAAGAAAGGAAAATTACAGACCAATTTCTCTAATGAACCTAGACGCAAAAATACTTAACAAAATACTTGCTAATCGTATTCAACAACACATTAAACGAATTATACACCATGACCAAGTGGGATTTATTCCAGGTACGCAAGGATGGTTCAACATAAGAAAATCAATCAATGTAATACACCATATAAACAGATTGAGAGAAAAAAACCACATGATTATATCTATAGATGCAGAAAAGGCATTTGACAAAATACAGCACCCCTTCCTGATAAAAACACTCCAAAAGATCGGAATACAAGGAAACTTTTTGAACATGATAAGAGTATATATGAAAAACCTAAAGCCAACATTGTTTACAATGGCGAAATCCTGAAATCCTTCCCTCTAAAATCAGGAACAAGACAAGGATGCCCATTGTCTCCGCTCCTATTTAACATTGTCTTGGAAGTACTGGCTCGAGCACTGAGGTAAGAACCAGATATAAAAGGCATTCAAATTGGAAGGGAAGAAGTCAAAATTTCATTATTTGCAGATAACATGATCCTATATATAGAAAACCCTGAGAGATCTACAACAAAGCTCCTAGAACTCATAAATGAGTTTAGCAAAGTCGCAGGTTATAAGATCAATGCGCAAAAATCAGTAGCATTTCTATACACCAATAATGAGCAAGATCAGGAGGAAATCAAGAAACAAATACCATTCACAATAGTAAATTAAAAAATCAAATACTTAGGAATAAACTTAACTAAAGAGGTAAAAAACTTATACATCGAGAACTATACAAGATTGTTCAAGGAAATCAAAGAAGACCTAAATAAATGGAAGAATATTCCCTGTTCATGGATAGGAAGACTGAATATTATTAAGATGTCTATCCTACCAAAACTGATCTACACATTCAATGCAATCCCAATAAAAATCAACACAGCCTTCTTTAAGGAACTAGAAAAACTAACTATGAAATTTATTTGGAATAAAAAGAGGCCCCAAATAGCCAAAGACATATTGAAAAAGAAAAACGAAATAGGAGGAATCACACTTCCTGACTTCAAAACATACTACAAAGCTACAGTAGTGAAAACAGCATGGTACTGGCATAAGGAGAGACACACAGACCAATGGAATCGAATTGAAAGTTCAGATATAGAACCTCATGTATATAGCCGTATAATATTCGATAAAGCCACCAAACCCTCTCAACTGGGAGAGAATGGCCTATTCAACAAATGGTGCCTGGAGAACTGGATAGCCATATGTAGAAGAATGAAAGAGGATTACCATCTCACACCTTATACAAAGATCAACTCAAGATGGATCAAAGACCTAAATATAAGAGCCAAGACCATAAAGACCTTAGAAAGCAGTGTAGGGAAACATCTACAGGACCTTGTAATAGGAAATGGCTTCATGAATATCACACCAAAAGCATGAGCAGCAAAAGAACAAATAGATAAATGGGACTACCTCAAAATTAAAGCCTTCTGCACCTCAAAGGAGTTTGTCAAGAAAGTAAAAAGGGAACCCACACAATGGGAGAAAATATTTGGCAACCATATATCTGATAAGAGACTTATAACTTGCATATATAAAGAACTCATATATCTCGAAAACAAAAAGATAAACAACCCATTTAAAAAATGGGAAAAAGATTTAAACAGACACTTCTCCAAAGAAGAAATACAAATGGCTAAAAAGCACATGAAAAAATGCTCCAAATCCCTAGCTATCAGGGAAATGCAAATCAAAACTACAATGAGATACCATCTTACTCCCATAAGATTGGCAGCCATGAAAAAAACAGTAGAATACAAATGCTGGAGAGGATGTGAAGAAAGGGGAACACTCATCCATTGCTGGTGGGAATGCAGAAGGATCCAACCATTCTGGAGGACAGTTTGGCAGTTTCTCAAAAAATTATCCATAGATTTGCCATATGACCCAGCAATACCACTGCTGGGTATATACCCATCAGATCTGAAAACAAGGACACAAACCGATATATGTACACCAATGTTCATAGCAGCATTGTTCACCATCGCCAAAAGTTGGAATCAATCCAAAAGTCCATCAACAGATGAGTGGATCAATAAAATGTGGTATATACACACAATGGAATACTACTCAGCTGTAAGAACCAATACACTACAATCGCACGTGATAACATGGATGAACCTTGAGAATCTTATGTTGAGTGAAGCAACCCAGGCATTGAAGGACAAATACTATATGACCTCAATGATATGAAATAAGTTAACTGCCTCAGAGAGCTAGAGTCTGGAAAAGTGGCTTACTGGAAATCAGGGGGTGGAGGAAGGATGTGAGTTAATGTCTGTAGGGGTGGAATCTGTGATGAGCTGGGGGTAAGTATGAGCACAAAGAAGGGACAAAATGGGGGCAAGGGGTTACCTTCGGGTGGGGTTTTCTGGGTTTGAGGGGGGCTGGGGATGGGAAGAGGGGTAATATGGTCCAAGAAATAGGTGGGAGGGAGGGGCAACATACAAACATGGGAGAGTGCCAGAAGTTCGTTGAGAACTAAATGTTGAGTAAAACGTATCAAAGTATAAGTAGGAGGGTTACCTGGTTAGGACGCTCAGGGGGTATGGTCTGATGCAGGACGGACTCCGGAGGGAATAGCTGAAGGCTCATTTTGCCAAGGTGGGTTCTACCATTGGGTGGGGTGGACCCATATCCTGGGGAAGACTAATGCCGTCGAATAGAGAGAACTGTATCTCTCGTGAGAAAGGACGGCTCCCAGGGCATTAGATTGGCAGGCGTTGTGGGCCCTAAGGGGAAGGGAAAATGGACGTGCAATGGATGGAACAAAGGTAAATAAGGGGGCAAAAGAGGAGTTATGTGAGAGTACACGAGGATGAATATAAAACAGCTAATATAACACCAAAAACATATAGGGGACGACAGACTAATAATGAAAACCATAAGACAAAACATAGGATAACTAAAAAATTTAGAAAACTGTACAACCTAAAGTATGGACCACATAGTAAGCACAAATGTTACCTTGTTTGAAAACTATAGTTTCGGAATCTGTACATCAGTTTCAGGAAATATGATATGAATAAGTTAAAAGATTATTGCTGTGGAAGGGAAAAGGTTTTATGGTGGATCTGGGGAAATACTGTATATTGTATATATGAATTTTGGTGATCTAAGACTCTTCTGAAGCTGACATTATGTTGGGATTCACTTTACGGGAAGTTTTGGATCACAGAGTGGTTCAACAATGGCAGCGGAGGAATACTGATATGGGATGTTATTGATAGGATATATATGGTTGACAGGGAGTTATACAGGGCATATGCCCAGGGTATATGGTAATGTCTATATATACTCATAGTGGAAACAATTAAAAACAACAGCTGGGGGGGTACTGGGCTCTTGGCCGGGGGGTCACTGTTGTGGGCCCTGGGAGAGCAGCGGCAATCCTCCAGGTGCAACGGCAAGAACCAGGAAGGAAGGAGGGCCCAACAGTGGGCTCTTGATACTAATGGCTACACTTTTGAGCCTATGCACCTGCAATAAGAACAAGGCCTAGAGTAGCATTGTGCCTGGGGGTTTCCTCCTGACAGCCTTCATGTTACTCAAATGTGGCCACTCTCACAGCCAAACTCAGCGTGTAGATGCGATGCATTCCCCCCAGCGTGGGACACGACACCCGGGGATGAGCCTCCCTGGCACCGAGGGATCACTACCACATACCAGCTGAAGAAGCAACTAGAAAATGACCTTGAATTAAAGATTCAATGCGGAACAGCAGAATATACCTGTCTACATATAATAACATGACTTTGGGAAGCAGTTTGACCTAATGTAAGGGGGAAATGGAAAGGAGAAATGAGATTATAAGGCTGTGAGTCTCTAAAAAAGAGTCTGGAGGTTGTCAGAAGGAATAGCCCTATGTACAACTGAACAGAGTCTAAGAGACAGATAAGGTAGATACAACCCCAGGTATTGGTTCTTTTGAGGGATAAAGAGACCCACGGGTTCTATGGTCATGGCAGAAGGGGTTCACTGCCATGACAGATGGCCCTTCTTTGGAGCTGGTGTTTCTGCGTGATGGAAATGGACTCAGAGGGGATCTCTTTTCACAAGACTTGCATGCTACTTTATTGGAATTGTAGTTGGTGCTGGGTTTAAGATATATGTAGGGGATTTGAATCTCTGGACTGACAATATGACACCCAGGCCCAGAGCCTCAACAGACTTCAGCTCCTACACTTTGACTTATTGGACTTACTCCACTCAGCTAACATGGAGTTGAAGAAGGTCAACCACCACAACATGGAGCCTAGAGTGTCTACAACTAGAAGCGGGAAGAGTGCATCCAGTACCCATGTGGAATCTAAGCCCTCACTTGACATAGGTGTGCAATGGACACAACCAATCCAATGTCCACAGAGAAAATGTGGAATGGGTGTGGGAACGGTAGCCATGGGGGCTGCTGGGTGTGGGGAACGGGAGGAAGAGATGAGATGTGGAGGCGTTTTCGGGACGTGGAGTTGTCCTGGATAGTGCTTCACGGACAATTACGGGACACTGTAGATCCCCCCAGGGCCCACTGGATGGAACGTGAGAGAGTCTGGGCTATGATGTGGACCACTGACTATGGGGTGCAGTGATGCTCAGAGATGAACTTACCAGGTGCAATGGATGTATCACGATGATGGGAGAGAGTGTTGCTGTGGGGGGAGTGGGGGGCGGGGGCGGTGGGGTTGAATGGGACCTCATATATTTTTTTTAATGTAATTAAAAATAATAATAATAAATAAATATTAAAAAAAATACTGAAAATATCAAAAAGAATAAGGAAAAAATACTCTTCCTCTTAAGGAGATTGCACACCAGTGGGAGAAATTGATAAATAGTTAAAGGGTACTGAAGTTTCTAAGATCTCAATGTAATAATTGTTATCATTGAAGGATATAAGAATAATATGATATTCATAATAATGTAGAATGTTTTACATGTGTTAAAAAGGAAGCAGAGAGAAAAGTTGGCCTATCTCCCTCTGGGAGTTTAGGTTGCCTGCCCCCTTGGCATACTCCTATTCCTCTACGGTGGACAAAATGCCCAGGTAGAGAAAACGGAAGAGAAAACAAACATATCTCTGCCAAAACCTAGAGCCTTCAATACACTTTGTCGTTGGAGAAATGCAAGCAGTGCAGAGTGGATGGGGGAGGCTGTAGGAATCAAAACAGGGGCCATAACCTGGAAATCATTGTGTGGCATCATTCTCTTAGCCTGTTGCTTTCAATTTGGTGTCCATGAAGAGATTGGGGGATTTTTTGTCTCATTATGAGAGTAGTATATATGCATGCGTGTGAGCTTCATTTCAAATATAATCTATGATGCCTTGGAGCTATGCACTCCAGATAAACAGATTCCTAAACTTAATCCACTCCCATAAGTGTGTGCCCCTTATAAATAAGATTTCTTCAAGATGTTACTTTAGTTAAGGTGTGGCCCAAATGAATCAGGTTCGGCTTTAATCTGGATTGCCAGGGTCCTTTCTAAGCAAAATGAAAATCAGACAGAGGAAAAGCCACAGGGAGAACCAGAAGCCAGAAATCAACGGAACTGAGAAGCCAAGACAGGACACCATGTACATGGCCATGTGACAGAAAGCCAAGGACGAGGACTGCCAGCCATCGGTCCCAGATTGCCAGTTTTCCGGGAGAAAACATCACCCTGGTGATGTCTCAGTTTTGTACTTCCAGCCTCAAAACTAATAAATTCCAGTTGTTTAAGCAAACCCATTGTAGGGCATTTGATTTAGCAATGAGAAAACTAAAACGTAATCTAAAAAATTAATATTCATGTATTTTGACCATTAAGAAAATCACCTTAGAAGTGATTACTACCACATGATTTTAGACTTTGCATCTGCATTTGTATATTTAACAAATACAGGTGCCAATTAGTGCTTCTTTAATTGTAACCTGATACATGAGAGTGGTTGAGTTTTCATTCTCCTTATGACTAGTGTCTGTGGCAGAGACTGTTGGTTGTCTCCTAAAACGAGTTTTCCTCTTCTTCCAAAGTAATGGAACCACAAAGGTTTAGATGGTGACATGGCTGTCCAGAAAAAAATATCACATTGCCCAGACTCCCTCACAGCTAGGTGTGGCCAAGTGAATAAGTTCATGTCGTTGAATTATAAACACAAGTGTCCTGTGGCAGCTACTGGGAAACTTCCTTAAAACAAAGATGATTTTCTATATACATCCTTAAGTCTGAGTTTGTAATTGTGCTATTTAAATATCCTTACTGATTCCTTTGTCTGCTGGTTCTATCAATTATCAAGATAGGTGAGCTAACATTTTTGACTGTGGTTTTTGATTTGTCTGTTTTTCCATGTAGTTCTCTCAATTTTTTCTTCACATATTGTGTGTGCATAGTTTTTTGGAACAATATTCACATATATTCAATCATCTCAATGTGATCCTTTAACTGACACTTGCCACATGATTTCACTGTTTCCATTTGCATTTACAGTTCTGATCATTGTGGTGTCAAGTAGTGCTTCTTTTTCACTCACTTTGACAATTCTTGACTATTACATGAAGCATTTAGTTGCTTATAAACATAATTACTGACGTATTTGGATTTAAATTTCCATCTCTTTTTGTACTTTCTGTTTGCCTCATCTTTCCCCCTCCTTTTTTGCCCTTTTTAGATTCATTTTTTGTTTTTTGGGGGGCTTATTTTTTAACATTTCAATTCTTGTCCTCTACAGTTTGGAAGCCATACTGTCTTATTTAATCCTTTAAGTATTTACCACAGAAATAACAACATTAATTTTATTCTGTGGAAGTACAGTGTTAATGAATGACTTTACCTTCTTTTGAGCAATAAAAGACCTCAGAACACTTTTTCTATCTACTCCTTTGAAGACTCTGTGCTTTGTTGCTATGCATTTATTATATTTTAAAGTCCCAGTTTTATACAGCCAATATTCGTTTAGATGTACCCACTTATATACCACTTTCTTTGCCTTTATTCCCTCTTTCTTCTCAGTCCTTACATCTAGCAACATTTTTTTCTGCCTGAAGTACATACTTCAGAACTTTATTTAGTAAAGACAAAATCTTTTTGTTTATTTGTCTGAAAGTGTCTTTATTTGTGTGTAGAATTTTATACTAGTAATTGTTTTCTTTCAGGATATTGAAAATATTCCACTGTATCCTGGTTTCCAATATTGCTGTCAAAAAGTCAGCGACAAGGCTGAATATCCCTCCTTTGAATGTAATCAGTTTTCCCCTTAATCTAATTGCCTTAATTTCTTAGTACGGAAAATTTTAAGCGTGTTCAAAATTACGAAGAATCATCTAATAAACATTCTGGCATTCATCACCCAGCTTCAACAATTATCAACATTTGTCACTTTCGTGTCATCGATTCCCTCATGTGCAGATACTTATACACTTATTTATTTTATTTTTTGCTGGAGTATTTCAGAGCAAATAAAAAATACACATCATGTCATTTTATCTGTTAACACTTCTGTTATGTATCTCTAGTGGACAGGAACTTTATTAACACAAACATTATCCCATTATCACAACTAATATGTTTATCAAGAACAATTAATACCTGCTGTCTGTTCAAATTCCCCACCTGTTTAAAAGGTACTTTTCACACGTGTTTTGTTGGACTCAGGACCAAAACAAATCCTCATATTGCTTTGGTTGTTATTTCTCTTAAGACTATTTTATTATTTCTCAGTCTCACTTCCTCCCTCACCCCACCCCATCTTGCTATTGGTTGTCAGAGACACCATATTCTGATTTCTCTTTTTAAAGATGTTGATTAATTTCATCATCATTATATGACCCAGCAGTCAGATCAGTCAGGTCAAGAAACTTGATTAGAAATTTGGTAAAAAAAATATTTTAGGTAAGTATACCTCCTTAGCGTAATTATGACATAAAAATTGGCATTTCTTCTTCAGTGATGCTAAGATTTACTTGGGCTCAGGTGGTGTCAGCCTGATACCTCCATGTAAAGTTTCCTCTCAACCTTACTCCTAAAGTTTTAACAGCCCCTGAGAACAATTTCCCAGAACTGTTATTTCATTAGAAGTTTCAAAATGGCAATTTGTCTATTTTTATCATTCCTTCTTCAACTCTTCTAAAAATCTTTCCTGTATCAACTTCTTATTTACCATGAAATACAGTTTATGCAGAATGACAGGCTATGTGCTTGATTCTTTCCCATTATTAGTTTTCAGAACAGGGAGTTGTTGCCTCAGTAACCTCCAAAGCTATTTGATTTGTAGGAGCCTTTTCATGATAATTCCTGTGTTCTTTTTAAAAATCAGCTTTATTAAGGTCTAGTTGACATCCAATAAAATTCATTTTAAGAGAACAGCATGAAGACTTTGACAGATGAATACATCCATGTAAACATCATCACAATAAAAACCAAGCCCCCAAAACTTTTCTCCTATCCTTTGAAATCTATCCATGCTCCTTACCCCAGTTCCAAGCAACCACTGATCTCTTCCCATCACTTATTTACCTTTTCTAGAATTTCCTATAAATGAAATCTTAGAGCATGTAGTCTTTGTGTCAAGCATCTTTTTCTTAGCAAAAAAAAAAATTTAGAATAATCCAAGTTTTTTTATGTATCCGTGGTTCTATTCTTTGGCTGAAAGTTTTCCATTTTATGGATGTACACAATTTGTTTAATAATCCACCAGTTGATTGGACATTTGATCCCTGCATATACAGATCAGTATTCAGCCAAAGAAGGGACCTTTCTACAGATATCATTCTTCCCTCCTCTCTCCCTCTCCCTCCTTCACTCTCTCCTTTCCCACCCCTCTGTGCATTTACCTTGTCTCTGGTACTCTGTTTAGCAAATTCTAGCCACTTCAGCCTCACCAAACCCCATTCTCTCTTGATTCAACTCAAATACATCAGTTCCCCTATCTTGCACCACAGCCTGGGAACAGATTGCAAGTTAAAACTTGCAGCAATCTTAGAGCTCATCTAGTTTGTTTCCTTTTTCACAAGGGATCACAAACTTACATTGCCTATTGCCCAGTATCTGAAAACTGTTGTTTCATATGTTTGTTTGGTTTTCTAGTTGTTAAGGCAAGAAGGAAATTCCCATAGCAGTCAGTCCTTCCTTATATCCGTTTGGCAAGATGAAATTAGTTTTCTCTAATCAATTTATACATTAAAATACACCGTTTGAGTACATAGGTCTTTGATTACTACAATATATTTAACATGCAATCACCACCTCAATCTTCTCCCAAAAGTTCCCTAATTGCTTTTTGTAAACAGTCTTCATCCACATCTCTCAAGCCAGTAAACCACTGATCTGACTTCTATCCCTACAGATTAATTTTGCCTGTTCTAATATTTCAAATAAATGGAATCAAGCCATTTATACTCTTTTGCGTCTGACTTCTCTCACCAATATGTCTGTAAGAGTCATTTTATACTGTGAATATATTATCCAGATAATATATTCATAATATACATAATATATTCTTTATTATTGCTAAGTAGTATTCCATTGTGTGGATTAGCCACAATTTGTTTAGCAATTCTATTATAAATAAAGCAGCTAAGAACATTCCTGTACAAGTCTTTTATGGACATATGCTTTAATTTTTCTCAGATGAATATCTAGGACTGAATTGCTAGGACATATGTAAACATATGCCAAGTGTTCTAAGAAACTGTGGAACTGTTTTCCAAAACGCTTGCACCATTTCTACCAGCAATGTATGCAAGTTCAAATTGCTCAATATTCTCACCAGCATAGGATTTGCCATTCTTTTAGTTCACATTTTGCTAGTGAATATGAAGGGCTATCTCATTTTGGTTTTCATTTGGAATTCCTGATAGCTAATTACATTAAACATTTATTCATTTGCTATTAGCCATTTGTATATTTTTTAATTGTCTATTCAAATCTTTTGCTCATTTTTGCATAGGGTTGTTTATACTTTTGAGTTGTAAGTGATCTTTGTATATTCTGTGTCAGATACATGTGTTGTCAATATATTTTCACAGGCTGTTGCTTGCCTTTTCTCTTTTTCTTGTGGTGCCTTTTGAAAAACAGAAGAATTTAAATTCTATGGAGTTTGGTTTATCAATATTTCTCTTGTCTTTTATGATAAGGGCTTTTTGTCTCCTATCTAAGAAATCTTTGCCCAATTCAAGTTTACAATGATTTTCTCTTATCCTTCTTCTAGATGTTTTATAGTTTTAGCCTTCACATTAAGGTATATAACACAATTCAAATTAATTTTTTGTGTGTATGGAGTAACATAAGGATAGGTTTTTTTCTATGTAGATACCCAATTGTTCCTACACTATTTGTGGAAAGAATACCCTTTCCCCAATTAAATTATATTCATGTTTCTGTCAAAATCAACTGACTGTGTACATGAGTCTGCTTCTAAAGTCTCTTTTCTGTTACATTAATCTCATAGGTTTCTCTTCATTCCAATACCATACCATCTTGTTATTTGGAGCTTTATAGCATGTCTGGAAATCAAGTAATGTCTCTCTTTGTTCTTCCTTTTCAAAATTGTTTTGGCTATTCTGAGTTCTTTATATTTCCATTTTCTAATCAGCTTCTCAATATATACCAGAAAAAAAGTTTGCCAGGATCTTGATTGGGACTGAATATATTGACCATTTTGAGAAAAATTAGCAGCCTAAAATATTCATTATGAACTCTTCTTCAATTTCTCTCTGACATATTTTCTAGTTCTGTACTTTATTAAATATATTCCTAAATTTGTTATTATTCATGATTATTTTGTAAACAGCATGTAAATTTTAGTGTTCTATATTTTATGCTGGTTTATCTAAATATAATTTTTGAATATTGATTTATTGTCATGTGATCTGGCTAAAATCATAGAAGATGCTATTTCTTACTATTTTCTACATAGAAAATCAAGTCATCTGTGAGTTTTACTATACTTTCCAATCTAGATGTCCTTTTTTTTCCCTTGGCTTTTTGTACTACCTAGGTCCTCCAATACAGCATGAAATAGAAGTGAAAGTAGACATCCATGATTTGTTTTCATTTTTTGGGGTCTTTCACCATTAAGTATAATATTAGGATAGATGTTTTGTAGATGATCAGGTTAAGGATGTTCCACTCTATCCCAAGATATTTTATATTGATATTGATTTATTTATATTGAATTTTGTCTGATGATTTTCTTCATCAATGTAGATTAATATATATATTTTCCTGCATTCTGTTAATATGGTGAATTTTATTGATTTTAAATATTAAACCAACCCTGCTTTCCTGATATAAGTCCTACATGGTAATCAGATATTATCCTTTTTATGTATTTCTCTCTTTTTAAAAAATATATTATTTATTTATTTTTAAAAGATACATAGATTACATAAAATGTTACATTAAAAAGTATAGGGGATTCCCATATGCCCCACTCCCCACACCTCCCACTTTTCCCACATTAACAACTTCTTTCATTACTGTGGTACATTCAATGCAATTACTGCACACATTTTGGAGCATTACCACACAGCATGCTTCTTGATTTTATTTCCCAGCATTTTGTTCCTGATTTTTGTGTCTTTGTTCCATAAGAGATAGTGGTCCATAGTTTCCTTTTCTTATAATATCTTTTTCTGATTTGGGTATCAGGATAGTGCTGGTCTTATAAAATGAGCTGGAGAGCATTCTTTACTTATCTGTTTTTCTAAAAGTGTTTGGGGAAAACTTTTATCAGTACTTCCTTGAATATTTGATAGAATTCATCAGTGAAACAATATGGGCCTGAAATTTTCTTTGTGGAAAATTTTGATCAGGAATTTAAAACTTTGTGAATATTGGGTTATCTGGGTTTTCCATTCCTTCTGGAATCAGTCTTTGTTAAGTTGTGCTTTTCAAGGAATTATCAATTTCATTTAAGTGGTCAAATTTATAAGCATAAATTTGTTCATAAATTTCCCTTGTTATTCCTTTAACATTGATAGGATATGTAGTAATCTCCTCAATTTCATCCTGATATTGGTAATTGAGTTTCCCTTCTTTTTTTCTTGATTTCCTCTGACAGAATTTTAAAATTTTATTAATCTTTTCTAAGAACCAAGTTTGGTTTTGCTAATTTTCCCAATTATATGCCCCTTTACATTTCATTGATTCCAGTATCTTTATTTTCATTCTACTTATTCTGGCTTTATTTTGCTCTTCTTTTTCTAGCTTGATAAGGTGGTAAATAAGATAAATGATAAATGATTTGTTACTTATCTCTAATTTACTTCTGCTGTAGTCAGAGAATACACTCTGTAAGATTTCAAATTTTCGAAATTGGGTGAGGCTAATTTTCTGGCCTGACATATGGCATATCCTGACGAAAATTTCTCTGGGCACTTAGAAAAATGTTTATTATGCAGTTAGGTTTAGCATTCTGTTAATGTCAATTAGATCAGAACACTTGATAATGAGCTTTAGATTTTCTATATCATTACTGACCTGTTTTTCTACTTTTTCTATCAGTTACAGAAACAGTGGTGTTAAAATTCTGTGATTTTGATGATTCTGGATTTGTCTATTTCTCCCTTGAACTTTTCAGTTTCTGCTTCATGAGTTTTGATGCTCTACTATTAGGTAGATAAATATTTAGGATTAATATAGATTTTCTTGGTGAATTACTGCCTCTATTCATGAAATGCCTTTTAATCTCTTGTAACACTGCTTGTCTTGAATTCTACTTTGTCTAATATCAACACAGACATGCCATCTTACTCATACTTACAGTTTGTATGGTATACTTATGTCCATCTTTACCTTCAAACTATGTGTCCTTATATTTTTTTATGTTTCTCCATTAGTACATCAATAGTGTGCTTATTAATATAGTTAGGTTTAAATCTACCATCCTGCTATGTATTTTACCATTTATTCTTCTCTTTTTGTACTTTTCTTTTTTCATTCCTGCTTTCTTTGGGGTTAAATAAATATTTATTTAGTACACCCATTTTATTTCCTCTACTAGCTTTTTTGCTATACCTCTTATTTTTATTTCTAGGAATCACTCTAAGGTTTTACCAATATTAATCTTTAACTTACTGATGTCTGTTTTAGATCAGTATTGTGCTACTTCAAAATTCACACTCCACGTCTGTCATTTCCCATATCCACGACCTCATTCTCACTTCACACCTAACCTATTCCAATCTTGCTTCACACTTCAATATTTCCATTTCACATATAACATAAACACACAACAGTAAATTTATTTATCTACACCAATCGTTTGTATAATGTCATATCATTTACTTCTACACGTGTTATAAAGTCCATTTTCCAATGTTGTCATTTTACTTTATTTACTTATTTTTTTAAAGATTTATTTATTTATCCGCCCCCCCCCCAGTTGTCTGTTCTCTGTGTCTGTTTGCTGAGTGTTCTTCTTTTGTCCACTTCTGTTGTTGTCAGCGGCATGGGAATCTGTGTCTCTTTTTGTTGCGTCATCTTGCTGCGTCAGCTCTCCGTGTGTGCAGCCCCATTCTTGGGCAGGCTGCACTTTCTTTCGTGCTGGGTGGCTCTCTTTATGGGGCGCACTCCTTGTGCATGGGGCTCCCCTATGCGGGGGACACCCCTGCGTGGCCTGGCACTCCTTGCACGCATCAGCACTCCGCATGAACCTGCTCCACAGGGGTCAAGGAGGCCCGGGGTTTGAATCACGGACCTCCCATGTGGTAGGCGGACGCCCTAACCACTGGGCCAAGTCCACTGCCATCTTAACATTTTTTTAATTTTATTTGATAAATTGTGCTGACAAATATTTACTTTTATGATCATAAAGAATATTATTTTATAGTTTTCAATTCTTATAATATCTTCGGTTATTAATCAGGGTATCATGAGTCATAAAAAGAACTGGAAATATATCCTCTGATGATTTGGAGCTGTCTGTACCCCAGAAAAACATTTTCTTAAACTTACTCCATTCTGTGGGTGTGAATCCAATGTTTAAGTAGGACCTTTTGGTACTAAGGTGGGGCCCGTCTCAGTAAGGATGGGTCTTAATCTTATTACTTGAGTCCTTATAGCCAGCATGATATTCAGACAGAGAGAGAAAGAAAATCAGAGGAAGAAGAAGCTGAAAGTCAATGGAAACTGTAAGATAAGGGAGAGGCCAGAAGAGGTCTCCTATGCCATGTGACATAGGAGTCCAGGAAAACTAAAGCACCCTGGAAGAGTTTGTATAGAGTTGGTATTATTTCTTTCTTAATTTTTGGTAGAATTTCCCAGTTTTCTTTGTGGAAAAATTTTAACTTTAGCCAAAAATTTTAGTAGATATAAGGCTGTTTAGATGATCTGTTTCTTCCTGAATATGCTCTAGTTTTTTATGTCTCTCAAGGAATATGTCCATTCTTTATTGCTGATAATATTCTTGGCTCTGAAAACTATTTTGTTTGATATTAATATAACCACCCCTGACTTCTTTTAATTAGTGTTGGTATGCTTTCTCTTTTTCCATCCTTTTATTCTTATTTGTGTTTTTATGTGAAAGTATTTTTTGTTACATCATTCAGTGGGGTCTTTTTCTTTTGACCTAACAATCTATGTTGTTGGATAAGATGGTAAGACCATTTAAATTTACTGTGATTTTTTATATTGTTTGGTTTAAATATATCATTGGGTATTATTTCCTGTTTATACAATCTTTTCTTTAGCCTTCTTTCCTCCTTTTCTGCCTTTTTTTGGGCTTAATATTTTTATTATTTCATTGTATCTTATTTATTGACCTGTTAGCCATAATTCTTTGTTGTATTATTTTAGTGGTTGCTTTAGATTAAAGGGACATTATATTGTGAACACAGAGTATAAGAACTTACAACAGTATACTTCCATTTCTTCCCATTTGGGTGTTGTGATATTGTTGTAATGCATTCTACTTCTATATGTACTATAATCTCACAATACATTGTTATTATTTTTGCTTTAAACAGTCAATTATATTTTAAATAGGTTTAAGAATAAGAAAAAGTATATTTACTCAGTTATATACTATTTCTTATACTCTTCATTCTTTTATGTAGCTTGGATTTACATTTGGTATAATTTTCCTCCTACTTTAAGGACAGCCTTTATATTTCTTAAATTGTAGGTCTGTTGCTGATGAATTCTTTTACCTTCTGCATGGCTGAAAAAGTCTTCAATTTTCCTTTGTTTTTGAAGATATTTTTGTTGAGTATATAACCCTCAGTTGACGTTTATTTTCTTAGAAATTTAAAAATCTTGATCCACTATCTTTTAGCATGATTGTTTCACACAAGAAGACTACTGTAATTCTTATGTGTTCCTCTGTATGTGATGTGTTCTTTTTTCCTGGATATTTTCAAGATTACCTCTTCATTACTTGTTTTCAGAATTTGACTATTATATACCTTGTAATAATTTTAGCCATGTTTCTTTTGCTTGGGATTCATTGAGCTTGGGATTCATGGAGCTTCTTGTTTCTGATACTCTGCCCTGCTAATGTTAGCTGTCTTGGCCTTTGTAGAATTCCAGTGTTGTCTACTCAACTTACTTCCTGGATGCCCTCTCCTGTGGCTGTTGCCTGTAAACTCTCTCTAGGACTAAATTGAGGCAATCATAGGGATCTTTGGCTTGTTTCTGCTCTCTCTAGGACCACTGTTTCATATGCCTCATGTGCAATATTAAAAAATAAACATTATTTCATAAATTTTGTCTGCTTTTTAAGTTGTTTTAGTTAAGAGAGTAAATCTAGTCTCTATTACTCTGTCTTTACCATAAGCCAGCAACTAATTTTTATTGAACATCCACTATGCACCAAACACATTTTTCATTCAATTCTACCAAAAGCCCAATGACGTAGGATACTCTTAATCCATTTTATAGACAAGAAAACTAGGGAATAAGAGAAGAATACTCATTAAATTCATACATCCTATTATACAGACTAATGCTTTGATCCCAGATGTGTTTGACTGCAGAAGCATGCCACCTCCATGTAAAAGAGAGAATTATAGAAAAGTATATGAATGTGAATTAATGAAATAAATTCTGCTGAAATTCATTTTATTTATAACCACTCTACTGAGAAATTTAAACCTCTTCCTTTCCTGGTGGTGGTAGTAGGAACATGTTATAGGAATGGCATAGCTTTATATTTCCAATCACTATCTGTGTTAGCCTTCTTTCTTGTCATTTAATGATATCGTTGGAAGATTCCACACAGTAATAGTCATTTCTGTTATAACAAATCCAGCCCACTTTGAATTTCCAATCTCATATACAATTTAAACCCTTCCACACTGGAATCCAAGGGGGTTATAGGAAGGGAAGGAGCATGATGGGCTCTTTCCTTCTTCCCTCTCCATCCCTTTGGGTTGGAATTGGGAGCATGATCTAGTCCCTTACCCTTTCCATACCTACACCCCATGAGGTTGTGGGCTAGGAGGAGGGGAATATGGGAAGCATATATCTCTCTATATAATTCCTGTTATAATTGTGGTGTTGAGGCTTCGCTGTTGTTTCCCTCACTATTCTTGATTCATTTTTGCGGCTGTCCTCCATTTTTAAGATAATGTCTACAGTGATGCTCAATGTGGTTTTCATGATGAAGTTCACCTTCACTCAGCTCACCTCTGCCTCTGGCTCCATCTGGCCCTGCCTGTGCTTTTATCGAGTTCTCGGGTAAAGTATTACCTTATTTGGCCTAGGGGCTTCCAGGACAACCCCGTGGTTTCTGCTCCCTCATATAATCTTGATGCTTCTTCACATGGAGCCAGGAAACTGCTGGGATCCTCTTTGGGACTCTCAAAGTTGCTGAGGAGAACTAGAATGCACGTGGCCCCTATCCTCCTCCCAGACACCCCACAACAAAGCTTTTCTTGCCCTTCTGCCATGGATTATTTTAGCAAGTCTGTCCTCTTCAGGTCTCTCAAGATGAGACGCAGGAATCAAGCTGTTCTCAGAATACTCCCTCATATTGTTAGCCCTGGGGGCAACAAAGGGATGGGGCAGGAGTTGTAATATCTGTAATTCATTGAACCTCCAGCTGGGGAGTGTGACACCAGTCTCCCCTTGTGTATGTACCCCATTCTCTATGATGATTCTCTTGGCATCCCACCCCATTCATTTGAATTCTGGAAGTGAGAGAAGTACCTCACCGGCAGGGGGATGTGAAAGGAATTCTTCCCTCTGAAAGAACAATGGTGACTTTCCTTCTCCCTCTCCCAAGTAATCTCCTTATAATAGCTTGTTTGCTGGGTGATGATTGTGAGTAATAGGGCCTGCCTAGCTGCCTCTCCATTGGCTCTGGGGAGATTAATAGGCCCCAGGATTGGCAGCTTTCTTTGGACTGTGCAGTATTAGTGCCTATTGTTTTCAGCTAGGGCCCCAAGGCAACAGTGAAAGTCCCACTCAACATCTTGTTACATAACCAATAGTTCAACTTGACATTCGCCTCCAGCTGCCAAAAACAAAAAACAAAATTTCATTTAAATTTCAAGCTGCCTAAAGTTGTCGTCACCCTTTCAAACATTTTAATAAGCAGAGGCTTGAGAGAAGTCAGTCAGGTGTGCAGCAAGGCAATAATGATAATAATAATTATTATTACTCTCTTGCATAAAACTTGCATAATCATGACAATAAAACAGGTTCCTTTATCTTGGGTCTAATCTGGATTTCAAGAAGTAGGAATGCGCTGTGAGGGTTCAAGGAAGGCAGAAAAGGAGAGAGAGAGAGAGAACAAACGGTATGACTCTCCTTGCTTTCATTCTTCGCTCCCATGGACACAGCCCAGAAGGAGCACTGTGGGCCCCTCAGAGGGGGTGGGGTGGTGGCTAGAAGCTGGCAGGTTTCCTTCACTCTCAAAGCTGTTTAGAGCTCTGGCCTCTCCACCAGGGATTGGTGCCCATGGCCCAGGGAATTAGCATTCCTGACGGGAAGGGTGGTGACAAAAGAAGGAAACTTTCAAGTACATTCAACATGTTCCCTCTCAGCCATCTCCAACTGTGCCCTGCTCCACACAAAAACACACGCCACTCACATATTTACTGAAGGAAAGCAGGTTCTTCAATCTAGACTCAGCCAGGCCTAGCAAAAGGGACAAGCATTTTCACAGGGAGAAACTTGGATTTGTAGGTAAGTGCTATTTATTCACTGTGTTTTTAAATAAAAGTTTAGACGATACTCAGCCTTAAAATGTGCTTTATTCTGTGTCCTAACCTTGTGTCCCCCTTTTCAATACTCAGCTTTTTCCTGTATTGTCAACAACAAACACTTATTGGTAGCAATTCATTTATATTCTGGGCACGTATTGTGCTTTTAGCTCTCAGATGAGTATTACAAAGAATTCAAAAGGAAGGAAAGATATGGCCCTGCCTATTAGTGCTATAGAACTTGGAGGGAAAAGAAATTGGTGTGGGATTGGGCATCAGGATACATGAAAAGTAGGGTCTGGCATATAACCTGGGGCAGGAATAGAAGAGTTTATGCCAATCCAGGTGGTTTCACCAGAGCTGCCCATACTACTCATTTTGGATGCCTGTTCTAGTTCTTAATCAGGAGACTCCACTCTGTCCACCCTTTGAGATGCTGATTTTTCACATTTGCTGTGCATTATTAAGCTCCAGAGTCACAATGCTGAAAGCTCCTTGAGGGTAGGTACTATGTTTTGTTCAAGAGCACCCTCAGCTCTTAGCACAGCACCTGGCACATGACAGTCTGGATGAAGCCATGCATATGTAAGTGGATTGGAAAGGCCCATAATGGCTCTGTTCTATGTTCTCAAATCCTCCCCATCCTGACCCATACCTCTAAGCAGGCTCTTCAGGAGGCTTTATGGAATAGCAGAAGTGTCTCCTCTTATAGGATGGATAATACCTTATATATGTAAGAAGTTTTTTTTTTTCAAAGACCTATTGATACTTTTCACTTGATCTTTGCAACAGTCTAATTGGGAGATACATGGGGAGCCTATTATCTATTCCTGTTTTATTGACAAGGAGACTGAGGCTCAGATGAATGCTTTTACCCTCAATTCTTTAATTTCACTCTTGAAACTCATTTCACTACAGAGCAAAAGTAATTGCATTTGATTGGGTGGCTGTGGTTTCAGAAATGTGCAAGTCCCAAACAGAGATCTTTGACTGAAAACCAGGAGTCAATCTCTCCGTCTTGCTTTATCAGGTTAATTGCGGTGCCTGGGAGAATCATATTTTATTGCCTCTAGATCATGAAGCGAACGGAGAAACACATGGCCAAGGGACTGTTGTATAAGCACTTTGATTTGGAGAGAAAGTATGCGAAACAGGCTGAAGCCCGACTCAGCCAAAGATTGCAGAGCCTGGAGGATATCTGCCTCTACCACATGAAGTGGTTGACCAGGGAGCAGAGACAGCTCCAAAAGGAACTGCAGAGGCTGCAGCAAGGTAAGGCTTCCAGCACCAGGCAGAGGCAGAGCAGCACAGCAAGTCCATCACTTGCTGAGGTGAGAGTAACCTCCTTTCCTCTAATCAGGGGCCCTCTCAGGACCATAGACACCAAGGAAGCAATACCTCCTCGTTTTAACCTGGACTTTAGGCTGCCAAACCCTTGCCTCTCCCAATTACACAGCTCTTTGGAGGAGCCCATTCACAAATGTTCTTGAGCTAACACTTCTCAGGCTTCTAGTTACTGCAGACTTTCAAATTAGCTCTCTTGTTTAAATCCTTAGTTTCCCACTTCCTTATTTTATTTCTCATTCTTCTTTTCTTTCACATTTTCTGGGTTGCTTGGTTTTACCCCTCTTTTATGTTTGGTCTCTCTGTTTTGGATCTAGCAGCCATTTCTTGAGCATCTATTTATGTACAAATCACTCTCCAACCCTTCTGCTTTATGAAAGGAAAGCCAAAGAAGAAAGTTCTTCAGGATTAGTGGTCAGAGAGCAGTACATATAGCAGTAGCTGACTGAAGTCCTCGCTCCCACAGGGGAGGGGAGTGGGCCAGGAACACCAGGCAATTTTAATACTCACCAATTTGAGATTCAGGCCCTCCCTTTCCTCTGTGGAAAATGAATTTCTCACCTAACTCCCTTGTGCTCCAAAGTATATTCACACTAAAGCCTGCAGATTTTGCTTGGGATTAGAAATTTCCAAGTAGGCAATAGCGTTTTCTTTGAGTATATGTTTTTGTTCGTTTCCCCAAAGAGTTCCCTTTACCATTAAGCTGTGTTCTCGTGTTCTTTATAATAGTCCCTTCCTGTAAAAACTCCTGCTCCAAAGGCTTAACCTTTTCCAAACATACACATCACTTAAAAGAGTAATGTTGCTAGCTTCAAAACAGGTCATCATTGCAGAAGGCAGAGTTACCCATTAGAGTGAGAATCTCAGCTCCTCTAAAGCTGTCTAAACCATTCAATAAAAACAAGGGACAAACTACCTTCCCAATGATTCCATCTTCATCCCTTTAAAACAGGATGGTTAAGAAGACAGACTCTGGAGCCAGATTGTCAGGGTTAATTTGAATCCCAACTCTATCACTTACAAGCTGTGAGCCTTCAGTGTTTACTGGATCTGTATGTGCTCTGTTTCCTCAAATGTAAAACAGGAATGATGTTACCTAACGCATGAAGTTATCTGAGAATTCAGTGAGCACTTTTAACCGTACTTAAACACAAAGTACCTGTTACTTATTTGCTCTTTTATGTATATATATATATGTTTAATCTTAACTATCAATAGATAAAAGATGGTCACTGGATTGAAACTTGTCTACAACTTTATTTAAAGTTGTCACAATTGTGCAATTTTGGTAACTATTTATCCTTGTCCTCCATTAAAATAATTAGATTTTTTATCACTTCAATATTCAGCCTAACATAGGTATATCTCAGCTCTTCAAGACTATAGTCCTTCTTATTTGAGGCAAAAGCAAGAAACAAAGAGCTCTAAAAATGATGTCAATTTTTCCAGAGTAAAGCTAGGTGCTATGGTTGAATATAGAATCTTTTAGGTCCCGGGTTCAATCCCTGGCCCCAGTACCTCAAAAAAAAAAAAAACAAAAAACAAAAATTAGAATGTAGAATCTACATATCTAATTTTTGGACACAAAACCCAAGAGTAATATTCAACAGACTGAACTATCCTGAGCTCCAGCTTCAAGCTTGAAAGGTCGCCTTGAGCAAGTAGCTGAACTTCCCAATATCAATGTCCCCATTTGTTATAAATAGTTACACCAATCTTGAATGAGTACTCACATACTCACAAAGGATCTTAGAAGACATTAGATCGACTACCACTTCCATTCTCAAAAAAAAAAAAAAAACCCTGAGATCAGATACCTATCCTCAGGAGAGTGTGCAAAAGTTGAGGCTTGAAGTAATGGCTCTCCATGCTGAGAAGACAGTTTACCTCAGTGATTGGTGGTGTGGAAAGTGTCTGGACAAGGAGGCAGAAAACCTTGATTTAGGGGCCTCTGCTTCCATGTCCTTTCAAAAGTCCTGTCTTCTCTGAGCCTCAGACTTCCTGATAGTAAAATCAGGGGAGAGGAAAGGAAACAATATGAATTAAGTATTAGATGGAGTCAGACATTTTGCCAGCAATATTTTTTTGTGATTCATTTGACAAATCCTTTTTCAGAGTCAACCATATACCAGGTTAATGGGTTGCTTAAAATGCATTTTCCCAGGCCTCATCCATAGAAATTCAGATCAGTAGGCCAGGGATTAGACTCAGGGATCCACATTTTTATGGTTGAGATTATGCTGAGGTACATTACTCTGAAACACATGGTTTGTGGACCAGACTTGACAAACACATATTGAGTACAGATATGAAAAAGTATAGTTTCTGCCTTTGAGATGTTCACATTTAAATTGAAAGGTAGCTGTGTTTGCAAACAATTATGATAGAAAATGTTAATGGCCAAATTGGAGGTTCTTTTTACAAAGTAGGGTGGGAGCATAGGAAAGTTTCTATGTCCATTAAGGAGTCCCAGGTAGGAAGTCCCAGAAAAGGTAGTGTGTGAGCAGAATATCAAGCAAGGAGGAGGAATAGGGGAGTTTGTCATGTGGAAAGAGGCCATTGCCAGCAAAGGAACAGTATGTACAAGGGCACATGAATGAGAATGAAATGTTACAAGTAGCTCAGTCAGTACTGCAGGAGTGAAGCATGTGAGAAGTGAGGGGTAGAGGTGTAGGAGCAACGGTTAGTGACAAAGCTGCATGGAACAGTGCCTCCAATCAGGAAGAGCTTGATAGGTCTTGCAAAAGAGTTTAGATTTCACCCTGTAGTGTTTGAGAGTGGAAAGATTACATGTTCACAGGTCTGAAGGGTCAATCTGACTGCGGTGCTTAAGGTAAAATAGACAGAGGTCAAGCTAGAGTCAGAGTAGACCTCTTAGGCAAATTCTAAAGTTCAGTCCAGTTTGAATGTCTAAAATAAGGCACTGGTTATGGTGAATGAAAGGGGAATACCAGCATCTCGAGACATTTAGGAAGCAGAATTGCCAGGGCTTGATGACTATCTGTTCAAGGGCAAAGAAAACCAGTGTCAAGAAAATATTTCCTGGCACAAAGTAGGCATTCAAACACATGTGCTAAATTAGATAAATGGTTAGATAGAAGATGCCATTCCTTTGCAGAACACTGGAGAAAGTTCAGGTTTCAGAGAAAAAAAAATATGCTCATTTCTGAGCCTGGTGGTTTCAGAGATCTCAAACACAGACGAGTGTCCTGGCTGGGAAAATTAGCTCAAAATCCCTCATTTATGGGAAATGAATGAAGCTCTTACATGGAAAAGAACTCCCCTCACTCACAGAGACACCAAAGGAAGAGGGGCTCACAAAGGCTGATCTCTGTGTCCTGACTACATCACAAGGGACTGATCAGATAACAAGGACATTATACATTGAATGTGAATTCTAGGCCCCTTGTTTGGTCATGTTCCCTCTGCCTGGTGCCAACTTTAGGCTTTTTGTAGATTTATGATGCTCACTCCCATTAGAGCAAGCTAGTGCAAGACTTTCAACCACAAATGACCAACTCAAGATGTCTTGAAAACAAACCAGGTCCTCTATAGCAGCTATGACTATGATTGCTGAAACACCAAATCAAAACATGAAAAATTCCCTTATTCATGACCAGCCATTGAAAACCAGAGCCACAGGCGGGTAGGAGGTCACATATTTGCGGTGATCGACACAATAGGACACCATCTCTGGGTATAGCTCACACCCAGTTATTTTGTTTTTGAAAACACCATGCTTGCCAAATAAAACATTCCAACAAAACCTCCATGAGCCTCACCAGTTTACAGCCTCTGATCTAAAGCTTTTCTAAATCTTCTGTAACATGCTCTAGGTAAACATTGGGGCACTGCTTTCAGTTTTCTGTTTTCTTCCATTATGCAGACACAGCCTAGTGTATTATGTGATGGAAGGGTATTCATTCATGGATACTTATAAAGACCAGTTTCCAGCATTTTTTTTCTTCTCTTATTAATGTACTCAAAGCAGAAATCACCAAGAAAAAATTCTCCTCCTGTTTTGGGAATGGAAACCAGGAAAAACCAAAAGATGCTTATGTGTTCCCACCACAAGATGGGCAGAAGCACAGAGCCCTGCAACCTAATAAACTTAGGTAAGAAAATATTTATTAATCTCTTAAGTAGCATTGAATCCCTCTTCCAATTTGACCTCTTTAAATAGTCCTTCTCTCCCTGAAAAAAAATGCTTCCTTCCCTTTCTTAAGTGAAGAGATATTCCTGCCTTATTCTCACTATCCATTTTCACCCTCTACCCCATTCTCACCCACTTATCTCAGCTGATACCACATTAAAGGGGGTCATAGTCTAATAGCTTGAATGATCTAAATATGAAACTCACCATCAGTTTTGAAAGCTCTCTCTTCTTTTTTCACCTCCTTTCCCAGAGCATTGCCAACCAATATGCCCCAAGAAATATGCAAAACCAAGTCCCAGATGCCTTCTTTCCATCCAACTGGCATGAAAGTTTCCAAGAGGAGCAAAGATCGATCACTATCTCAAAACTGCAGAGCTGCTGGCTTCACTGAAGAGAAGCCACAAGTCCCAGAGAAAGCTTCCATAAACCCGCCCAAGGGTGTAGACTCCAAGAGGAATACCTCTATTCTATGTCAAGGTCAAGAAGTCTCCACAGACACTCTAGACCAAGGCCGTGGCTCCAGCCCAGCCGGTGACAATGGAATGACACACGGTGATGAGTCTAGATCAACAGATGACACTCTAAAGCCAGATCAGGATGCTGGAAAACAAATTACTTGGAATCCCATGGAGCAGGCAAGAAACTTCAAGGCTGAACCCACAAAGGCAACCTATTTAGAGTTGTTTGAAAAGGCTAGACATGCCCACTATATCCGGCACAGGGCTCCCCCTGAGTCTGAGAGGTTGCTTAGCACTGGCGAGATATTTGGGCATGAGGAGTCTTTACAGTCCAGGGAAGCAAAGGAATGTGAGAACAGGCTCACCATCTAAGTTACTTCCTCTCTAACCATCTAATATAGCCTCACAATAACATATAATCACAGTGGAAATGTGTTCCTCAAATAACTGTAAAACAAAATACAAAAAGAAACAGAAATATTTGACAGAATTTTATTTTAAACTCCAGGTTTTCCCCACCTTTAACAGGGATATAATCACTACACTGAGTAAACAGTGCTAGCATATGAAAAATGAGGGGAAAGGCAAATCTTCTGAAAATATCTTCAGTGACGCTCAGGTATTTCTAATGCCATGAAAAATATGAATCTACTTTGTTGATGACTGGACTTTTCCAGAAAAGAAAAGTAAGTGTCCTCCTTTCCTTTATCCTTCTTTCTATAAGAGATTCTTATAGTGCCACCTGCTGGCAAAATGGCATAGCACTTTCTGTATGTTTTAATTTCATATATGTTGGTGGTAATAATGTATACTATAAACTATAAAGTGGCCCACAAATAAAAATTGCTTTCTGTCACAGCTCTGTGTTCCTTTCTGAAGCCCCCTTCTTGCTTTCTTCATTTCCAAGTAGTTTTCTTATTCCCACTTTAAACCCACTCACATCAAACTTTTCAGGTCTTATTAAAAGATTAACAAATAATTTGGTGCTCCCACACCCTTAAATGTCTCCCAACCTACTGTCAATGTCACAACACAACATATAGAGAACGATATCCAGGTTAAATGAGAGGTACTAAAAACTTCTTTTTAAAATTATTGTTTGAGGGAAGCAGCTGCAGCTCAATCAGTTGGGCTCCCATCTACCATATGGGAGGCCCTGGGTTTGTGTCCCGGGGCCTCCTTGTGAAGGCAGGCTCGTCCACATGCCATGAGTGCTGCCTGGGCAGCAAGCGCCACAGAGTGCTCCTGGCCCACAAGAGCCGCGGAGAATCGACTCAGCAAGGTGACGCAACAGAAAAAAAGGGAGACAAGCGAAAACGCAGAAGAACGTGCAACAAATGGACATGGAACAGACAGCAAGCAAACCGCAAGGGGGAGAGATGGAAATAAATAAATAAACATATATATTGTTTTATGAAGGCCACTAAGACTTGAGCCACACTGTAATTGAATCTAGTAAACTTTTTTTCCCATCCAGCTGGTCCAAACGTCACATTAAAAATGTGTAATAGCATAAGTTAGCAGAAAACAAAAGCTCTAATGCATTTTGAACCTATTACCCACTTAACTGAATGCAGAATAAAACCATCATCTCTTTTATCATTTATTCTTTATCCTGACTCTATCATGAAAAACCCCTTGCACTTTTAGGTCCAGGGTCTTAAAGAAATCAAGCACCCACAAGTGAGCAAATTCAGATATTCAGTGCAATAGCCTTGCTCTTCAGCCTGAGGTGATATGCTGTAGAACAGAAGTTCTTCTGGTCTAGAGAAATAAGGAGTAAGAAAGAACCATAAGCTCCACCAGTCTGGAGAAGCAGGGAATAAAAAAGAACCATAAATAATAATACCTAAGTATGGTTGAATAAATACCAATCAGAAACAAAACTTTTAAAAGAGATGTTCCTGGGAATCATTGGACAATATTGAGAGTTAAGGGGAAAATATAACTTTTTATCTTAATACCTCACCAAGTTAATATTTCTCAATCCAACCTATATAGAGGTATTGGGCTAAGTCATATTTACCAGAAGCCTACAAGAATCTACGGTGTGGTCCTCATCTCAGATGTGGCTGGATGGGATGGCCTACTTGAGATTTATAGGGAAAATAGTTTACTTAATTTGATGTTATATGACGTCATTTCCCCACCTTCCTATGTCATAAATTTCCCACTTCCCTACCACTATTGTGAATCTGTCACTATGTATCCTAATAGTTAATTAAATTCTTTTGAATTGCTCGAGTTTCATTCCATTAAAGTTGTGCCATGAAACTGGGCAATGAGGAAATCTTCCTGGTAGAAGGAAAAAGATACATATGAAGACTCTAAACACACTTCACACACATTGGTAGAATCATACCCAATACTATTAATAGCATGGACCCTCTCAACTCAAAATTATTTTTAATAAAATATTCTTTCAAAAATGTGTGCTAAAGAGAAAATGCATGCAAGTGATATATAAAGATTTTTAATCATGCAATCCACTACTGAAAAATCACTAAACTCTTACTGAGGACTCTTTGTCCATACTGAGGTGGAAGAAATGAGACAATGGGCACAATGTGTTCAAAACCAAAAGACAAAAGCTGGGACTGCCAAACCAAGTGATCAATGCCTCTTTTACCTGTGAAGGGAACAACAGGAAGTGGGCAAGCATATGTTCACATAGCCATCATTGAAATCTTCATCCTATTTTCTCCTTAGCTCCAGGAAATAGATAGTATAAGCAAAATAACTATGGATTCCAATAACTATTTTGTTATTATTAAAGACTGGATATAATTTTTCATAATACATGTAAAATATCGTAATCAAGTGATATTTTTCTTAAAGGTTGTATCCCTTATTTCTTTATGGTGTACACACTCACACAAATACTCATACATTCACTCAAACATTCCCACACTCAGACACACACACTTCTCAGAGATTTCTGTGAAAGAAAATAGTCCCCCTGACTTCAGTAGATGGTTCACTGAAAACATTCACATCAACTTGGAGTGAGTGAGTAAGTACTCTCAGCAAGCTAGTGAGAGAGAGTCATGTTTTAGGGTGCTTCATTCTCAATTTGGATATTAGATTTGAATGGTGGCCGAAAGACGTTTTCCAAATTTCAACAGATTTTGGTAAAAATTTTTCAGCAGTGTCTTCATCCATTTCCATCTAGAAATAAAAGCAAAAATAAGTACAACTTGGGTCCTAACAGTAAAGGAAAATGGGATTAATAAAATTTGGATTGAAAAGGAAGGCAATTGACATGCATAGGAAAAGAATTAAAAGCCCTGGAAGGAAAGAGACGAGTGAGCTAGGGTTGCATGAGGTAGTAATACAGGGAATCCCTGGGAACCTGAGGACGTTATTGCAGTCCTAACTCCATTCCTTAACAAAGTGATTGGAACTTCTCATAAACAGAAAAACTGACAGATCTGGACTTTGCTGATCCTTTAATACCTGTGTCCCTCTAGCAGAAGCACTAACTACTGGTGTCATGATCAAACAGTATACAAATGCCTTCGTTAAAAACCAACAGTGACCTCACTTCTAAAATCAAGACTCTTTCCTAATTATCCAAGCAGTAATAAGATAAGCATCTTTAATTATAACAACTGATTTTCAATGGACATTCTTTCATGATAGAAAACAAGTAATAATTATGACTCATACTTTCCTTTTACATCATAGCCCTTCGGAGGTTGAAAATAATTCACATTTGGAAGAATGTCCTCCCTGAAATCTGACTAAGGTGATCAGGATCTCTAGGTTAGAAAGTGCCACAGTTTACCCCAACTTTACTATTTAGTCCTAGGTATCACAGAAAATAAATAAAATGGTGGTAGTAACATAGGAAAAAAACATTGTTTGTACAAGTCATCTTGAAGTTTTTCTACAGAATATGAGAGTTGGTAGAGGCTTTGGGGACTAAAAAGTTCAACCATAATCCAGAGGTGTTAAAAAAAAAAAACTTCTCAAAACAAATAAAAAATGAAAACACATCTTTTCAATGAATTTCCCACCAAGGCATTTTGGTTGAGAGTTGAAAGTTTGTTTGCCCAACAGAAACCAATGACCTTCCCTAGTGACAATAATGGCAGGTCCAAGCAAATAATATTGAGGGCCAGAAAACTAGTTATAGAGTTTCTCAAAGGGTATTCCATGAGATGTTGCTAAGTGCTATAAGAAAAAAGGGGTTCTCGGAAGGAGGGGCAAGATGGCAGCAGAGTAAGGAGATCCAAGAGTCAGCTTGTTCCACAGGAAGAAAGTAATCACCTAGAGCTACCTAAAGCACCTGTTTGGGGGCTCCAGGATACAAGAGCATCCTGCAACATCCTTGAAAGAATGGAAGGAGGAGACTGCCTATCTGCAGTGAAGATTCATGAGTAGAGTACACCACGCCACGGAGGCCAATGCCCATCCTCCACCGGTGGCACAAGCCATCTTGAGAGCTATTCTGTGGCTAGATGTGGACGTTTCATTTCCCAAAAATGGGGGAGGAAGAGACAGTCGGTCACTGACTTCAGCTACTGATTAGAAAACTCAGCTGGCTAAATTATAATCCTAAGAACAGCTAATATTTGAACCTGTCCAAGTCAGAAAGAGAACAATACTCACCAATTTAACCCCACTCTGGACTTGAGGGGAAGCAGGACTGAATGAAAATCACAGTGATGATTTCTTTCCACCCAGATCAGATTGCAGCCCTAGCATAGGCCCCAGGCCCACCTCTGGCAGGGAGGAAGCTGGGAAGACCTCCTCCAGCCTCTTCAGGAAACTTCAGGCACTTTCAGCTGGCACAAACTGGATAGTTGGACACATGGGGTTCCATCTCCACCCCACAATAGGATAAGAAGGGAGCTGTGTTTCCTTGACCTCTCTGGGCAACTATAAGTGCTTTGACCCATACAGACTAGTTTGTAGAATGCCTTCAGTTCCATCCCCATCCCAGCCCCACCCTGCGTAAGATAGGAGGGGGACTGGTGTTTCTTCAGCCTCCCTGGGCAAATTCAGATGCTTTTAGCCCATGCAAACTGGATACCCAGACACCTATAGCTCCTTCACCACCACCACCACCCCCCAATAGGATAGGAGGGGAGCTGCATTTCTCAGCCTCTCTGGGCAACTGCAGGTGCTTTCAGCCTACACAGTCTATTTTATTTTTGCCTGAGTTTCCATCCTCACTCCTTAAAAGGCAATAGGGACAGTACTTCCTCAGGCTTTCAGGGCAAAAGCAGGCACTTTTGGCCAACATGGATTAGATTATTTGGCACTCTGGAGGGTCTACCCGACCCTTGGCAGGGGAGGAGGAGGGCCAGAGCTACATTAGTCTACCTGGTCAACTGCAGTCAGTTTTGACCCACACAGCTTAGTTTACTACCCACATCTGCAGCTCCATCCCCACCCAGGCAGGGGAAGAAAGGGCATGAAGCTTCATCAGCCTCTCTGGGCAACTATAGACAATCTTTTCCTGCACAACTTGAATTACTTCATACTACTACAGTTTTGTCCCAACCCATGGAGGAGGAGAAAGGTAGGAGAAACTTCATCAGTTCTTGGGGCAACCCAGGCAGCTTCAGCATGTGAAGCTTACAGTACCAACTACATTCTTGACAACTACTGCACAACCAGTAAGGGAGAAAGGGCAAGAAAGCCTACACTAAAGGCAGATACTGCACCCAGAGTAAATACATCTAGGAAGCCAGATGCCAAGACACCAACAAAAAATTACATATTAAGAAACAGGAAGACATGGCCCCATCAAAGGAGCAAGATAAGCCTCCAGATGATATAAAGAAGTTCAGACAACTAATCATAGATATTCAAATAAATCTCCTTAATAAATTCAGTGGGATTGCTAAAGAGATTAAGGATGTTAAGGAGGCACTGGATGAGTGCAAAGAAGAATTTGAAAGCATACCTAGAAAAACAGCAGCTCTTATGGGAATGAAAGGCACAATAAATGAAATTTAAAATACACTGGGAGAGCAGATGTTGCTCAAGTGGTTGAGCACCTGCTTCCCACGTACAAGGTGGGAACAGCCTATTATTTGTTTTTAGGTATCTCTCTCACACACACACACACACACACACACAAACCCAACTCTCAATTGGGAGCAGATGTAGTTCAGTAGTTGAGCAACTGCTTTCCGTGTACAAGGTCCTAGGTTCAATCCCCGGTACCTCCTAAAAAAAAATACACTGGAGGCATATAACAGCAGATTTGGGAGATTTGAAGAGGCAGAAGAAAGGATCAGTGAGCCTAAAAACAAGTGAGTATACAAAAGAGCAGATAGAGAAAAGAATGGAAAAAATTGAATAGGGTCTCAGGGAACTAAATGATGGCAAGAGACATGTAGACATATGCATCATGGGTGTCCCAGAAGAGAAGGGAAAAGGGAAAAAGGAATATTTGAAGAAATATTGGTAGAAAATTCCCCAAGTCCACTGAAGGACATAAATATTCATATCCAAGAAGCACAACATACTCCCATCAGAATAAATCCACGTAGACCTCCTCTGAGTACTCTGAAACATATATTAATCAAAATGACAAATGCCAAAGACAAAGAAAGATTTCTGAGAGTAGTAAGAGAAAAGCAATGCATCACATACAAGGCTCACCCAACCATACTAAGGGCTGATTTCTCATCAGAAACCATGGAAGATGAAGGCAGGGGTATGATATATTTAAGATACTACAAAGAAAAACTATCAGCCAAGAATCTTATATGCAGCAAGACTGTCTTTCAAAACTGAGGGTGAGTTTAGAATATTCACAGATAAACAGAAACTAAAAGAGTTTATAACCAAGATACAAGTTTTGCAGGAAATACTAAAGGGAGTGCTACAGTCCGAAAAGACAGGAAAGAGAGGCTTGAAAGAGGGTCTAGAAATGAAGATTATATCAGTAAAAGTAACAAAAAGTGTAAAAATAGTGGTGAAAATAAAATTTCACAGACAAAACCCAAAAGTCAAAATAAGTGAAGTTAGAACTGCCTTCACAGTAATAACATTGAGTGTTACTGGATTAAACTCCTCAGTCAAAAGACACAGACTGGCAGAATAGGTAAGAAATCATGAGCCATCTCTGTCTACAAGAGACTCACCTTAGACCCAAGTGTATTAGTTAGCCAAAGGTGTGCTGATGCAAAATATCAGAAATCTGTTTATAAAGGTTATTTATTTGGGGTAGAAAGTTTACAGTTACCAGGCCATAAAGAGTAAGTTATTTCCATCACCAATGTCTGCTGCTACATGTTGGGGCAAGATGGTTGCCAACGTTCTGCCTTCCTCTTCCTCTTAAGGCACCATGGTCCCAGCTTCTTCCAATATCAGCTGTAGTCTGGGATAAATCTCATCTCTCTCCAAGGGCTCAATTCTCTCCGGGCTCAGCTGCTTTCCTCTCTCCACAAGGTCAGCTGTAAACTCTCAGGCAAATGGCTTATCCGCAGCCTCTCTCTTTCCTCATGTATCTGCTTCTCCTGCATGTTTACTTCCTGGGCTCTGGGATCAAAACTCCCAACTCCTGTCTCTACAGTGCAGTTTCTCTGTGAGTCCCCACCTACCAAGGACTTAATATCCTACTGACATGGCCCAATCAAAGCCTTCATCATTATTTAAGAAAGGAATAGTAAAACCTCTCAATCCAATATAATCTAATATACCCACAGGGCCAGACCAACTTATAAACATAATCCAACATTTATTTTTGTAATTCATAAACAATATCAAACAGCCACACCAAGGATACCAATGGATTGAAAGTGAAAGTCTCAAAAAAGATATTCCACACATGCAGTAACTTAAAAAAAAACATGAGTAGCTACACTTATATCAGATGGAATGGATTTTAAAAGCAAAACTGTTATTAGAGACAAGAGAGGACATTATATATTAACAAAAGGGGCAATTCACCAGGAAGAACTAATAATCATAAATGTATATGCATGTAACCAGGATGCCCCAAAGTATATGAGACAAACACTGGCAAAACTGAAGGAAGAAAAAGAAGTCTCTATAATAATAGTTGGAGACTTCAATACAGCACCCTTAGGATTGGATAGAACATCTGGGCAAAGGATCAATAAAGAAACAGAGAGCTTGAATAATATGATAAATAAACTAAATCTGATAGACATATGCAGAACATTACACCCCAAAACAGCAGGATATACTTTCTTCTCAAGTGCTTATGGGTCTTTCTTTTAGATAGACCATATGTTGAGTCACAAAATAGACCTCAATAAATTTAGCAATATTGAAATTGTGCAAAGAACTTTCTCTGATCATAATGAAATAAAGTTGGAAATCAACAATAGATGGGGAAAAAGGGGGAAATCCACAAATATATGAAGATTAAACAACACACTCTTAAATAATCAGTGGGTGAAAGAAGAAATTGTGAGAGAAAACAATAAATATCTCATGATAAATGACAAGAACACCATATATCCAAACCTAAGGGAATCAGTGAAGACAGTGCAGAGCAGGAAATCTGTAGCCCTCAGTGCTTATATTAAAAAAGACAAAAGAGCTAAAACCAATGATCTAACTACACAGCTGGAGGGATGAGAAAAAGGACAGCAAACTATTTCCAAAGCAAGAAGAAGGAATGAAATAACAAAGATCAAAGGAGAAATAAATAAAACAAGAACATAAAAACAGTAGAAAGAATAAACAAAATTGAAAGTTGCTTCTTTGAGAAGATTAACAAAATTGATAAACACTTAGCTAGACTGACAAAGAAAAAAGAGAGAAGATGCAAATAAATAAAATAAAAAATGAAAATGGGGGCATTACTACTGACCCCACAGAAATAAAAGAGATCATAAAAGGACACTATGAACAACTGTACACTAACAAATTAGACAATGTAGGTGAAATGGAAAAATTCCTAGGAGTGTATGAACAACCTACACTGAAACCAGAAGAAACAGAAGACCTCAACAAACCAATCACAAATAAAGAGATTGAATAAGTTATCAAACAACTCCCCAAAATGAAAAGCCCAGGACCAGATGGTTTCACTACCAAACATTCAAAGAATACTCACCTTACTAAAACTTTTCCAAAAATTTAAATAAGAATGAACACTACCAAATTATGAAGCCAATATCATCCTAATACCAAAGCCAGATAAAGACATTATGAAAAAAGAAAATTACTGACCCATTTACCTAATGAATACAGATGCAAAAAATCCTCAACGAAATACTTGCTAATTGAATCCAACATTAAAAGAATTATTCATCATGCTCAAGTGAGTTTTCTACAAGAATGCAAGGGTGGATCAACACAAGAAAATCAATCAGCATAATACACCACATTAATAAATCAAAGAGGAAAAATCACATGATCCTATTGATTGATGCAGAAAAAGTGTTTGAAAAAAATACAGCATCCTTTCTTCATAAAAATACTATGAAAGATAGGAACTGAAGGAAACTTCCTCAACATGATAAAGGTCATTTATGAAAAACCCACAGCTAACACTGTACTCAATAGTGGAAGACTGAAAGCTTTCCCTTTGAGATCAGGAACAAGACAAGGATGCCCACTGCCAATACTGTTGTTCGATACAGTGCTAGAGGATCTAGCTAGAGCAACTAGCTAGATCTTTTTTTAAGAAAAAGACTTAAAGAATTAAAGACATCCAAATAGGAAAGAAAGAAGTAAAACTTTTACTATTTGCAGATGATGTGATCCTATACTTAGAAAGTCTCAAAAAATCTACAACAAAGTTGCTAAAGCTAATAAATGATTTCAGTAGAGTGGTAGGATACAAGAGTAATATGAAAAAAATCGATAGTGTTCTATACATTAGTAATGTGCAATCTGAGGAGGAACTCAGGGGAAAAAATTGATTTACGATAACAACTAAAAGAATCAAATATTTAGGAATAAACCTAAAGACAGACATAAAGCACTTGTATTCAGAAAACTACAATGCATTGCTAAAGGAAATTGTGGAAGACTTAAAAAAATGGAAGAACATTCCATATTCATGAACTGATTGGAAGACTAAATATCATTATGATGTTAATTCTAACCAAATTGATATGCAGATTCAATGCAATCCTGATAAAAGTTCTACCAGCATTTTTCAAAGAAATACAAAACACAATTATCAAATTTATTTCAAAGGGCAAGGAGCCCCAACTAGCCAGAAACATGTTAAAAATGAAGTGCAAAGTTGGAGGACTCTCACTTCTGGACTTTAAATCATATTACTATAGTGGTAAAAACATCATGGTACTGGTATGAAGATAGACACATAGACCAATGAAACCAAATAATGGTTCAGAAACAGACCCTCGCATATATGGTAAAGTTATTTTTACAGGCTGTCAAACCCACCCAGCTGGGGCAGAACAGTCTATTCAACAAATGGTGCAAGGAGAACTTAATATCCATAGCCAAAAGAAAGAAAGAAGACCCCTATCTAACACTTTATACACAAATTAACTCAAAATGGATCAAAAACCTAAATATAAAAACTAGAACCATAAAGCTTCTAGAAGAAAATGTAGAGAAACATCTTCAAGACCTGGTGGTAGGTGGTGGATTCTTAAACCTTACACCAAAACAGGAGTAATGAAAGAAAACATGGATAAATGGGATCTTCTCAAACTTAAGCATTTTTTTAAAAGATTTATTTTATTTTATTTATTTCTCTCCCTCCCCGCCACCCCCCCCCCCCCCGGTTGTCTGTTCTCTGTGTCTATTTGCTGCGTCTTCTTTTTTGTCCACTTCTGTTGTTGTCAGTGACACGGGAATCTGTGTTTCTTTTTGTTGCGTCATCTTGTTGTGTCAGCTCTCCGTGTGTGCAGCACCCTTCCTGGGCAGGCTGCACTTTCTTTCACGCTGGGCGGCTCTCCTTATGGGACGCACTCCTTGCACATGGGGCTCCCCTACGTGGGGGACACCCCTGGGTGGCAGGGCACTCCTTGCGTGCATTAGCACTGTGCATGGGCCAGCTCCACATGGGTCAAGGAGGCCCGGGGTTTGAACCGCGGACGTCCCATGTGGTAGACGGATGCCCTAACCACCGGGCCAAGTCCACCACCCTTAAGCATTTTTGTGATTCAAAGGATTTCATCAAGAAGGTGAAAAGGCAGCCTACTCAATGGGAGAAAATATTAGGAAACCAATATTTTATATCTGTATCCAATAAGGGTTTGATTTCCATTCTATATAAAAAGATCATACAATTCAACAGTAAAAGAGCAAGCAGTCCAATTTAAAAATGATCAAAAGACTTAAATAGAGATTTCTCCAAAGAAGAAATACAAATGTCCAAAAAGCACATGAAAAACTGTTCCACATCACTAACTATTAGGGAAATGCAAATCAAAACAATGAGATAACATCTCACACTGCATATAATAGCCATAACTAAAAAAAAGAAAAGAAAAGAAAGAAAACAATAAGTATTGGAGAGGACGTGGAGAAATAGGAACACCCCTTAACTATTGGTGGGAATGTAAAATGGTGCAGCCTCTGTGGAAGACAGTTTGGCAGTTCTTCAGGAAGCTAAATAAATATAAATTCCTCTACTAGGAATTTATCCAGAAGAACTGAAAATTGTGATGCAAGCAGACATTTGCATACTGATAGTCATAGTGGCAATTATTCACAATTGTCAAAAGATGGAGATAACCCAAGTGTCCATCAACCAATGATAGATAAACAAAATGTGGTATACACATAAGCTGAAAAACTATGCTTTTGTAAGAAAAAATGAAATTGGGATACATATGATAACATGGATGAATATGAAAACATGGATGAACCTTGAAGACGTTATGCTAAATGAAATAAGCCAGACACAAAAGGACTAATATTGCATGGTCTCACTAATATCAACTAAATATGAAGAATAAGTGCATGGAGTTAAAATCTAGAGTATAGGTTATTAGTAGATAAGAGGAGGGCTGAGAAGAGATACTGATGCTTAACATATGTAGAAGTTTTAATTAACTTGACTGTAGAAGTGTGGAAATGGGTAGAGTCGATGGTAACACATCATAGTGAGTAGAACTAAAGCAGTTGGTTTATAAATGGGATTGTGGCAGGAAAGGGTAGTCTAGGAATGTATATGTCAATTGAAAAAAAGCTAAAGAATAATCTAGGGGCTCAATAACACCGTGAACCCAGAGTTGGATGAGAATTGTGGTTAATAGCACAAATACAAGAATGTCCTTCTATGAACTAGAACAAACGTAAATCACTATTGCAAGATCGTAAGAATATAAAGAAACATGGGGAAAATGCAATTAATATAACCTGTGGGCCATAGTCAACACAGTACTGTAATATTCTTTCATCAGTGCCTAAGATGTACTGTGCTAGTTAAAGAAGGATATGGGGAAAATATACCAAATATATGCTATAGACTATAGTTAGTGGTAATAGTATGATGATATTATTTCATAATTTGTAACAAATGTTCCACAACAATGTAATGTGTTGGTGGAGGGGTGTTATATGGAAATTCCACACATGTGCATGATTGTTTGGTAAGTTCACATCTTCTCTAATAAAATATAATTTTAAAAAAAGAAAAAGAAAAAGGTGTTAAGGGCTAAAATAACTTTGGGAAAGCCTGGGTTAAATAATGAAAACGAATTCTTTTCCATGAGACTTCTCCTTATCTTTAATATACTAATTATGCCACGCTGAATTTAACCAAATGATATGACCATAAAAACTTTTTCCATAAACCATAGTCAGGGACTGTGATAATTCAATAACCATATTTTGGAAACACTATCCTGGAATAAAAACTAGATTAAGACAAACTTTTTATCTCATAGGCCAAATAGCAATGATTTTACAAACTCCAGATGACCATAGCAGGGATGATATTTTTTTAATAAGATATTTTTTCTTATTTTTCTTACAGGTATTCCTATATACAGATGCATATGCATACTCACAACATGCATACATACACACAAGTGTGACAAGAGCATCCCTCAAAATATTCTTTGAGTAAAATGACAGAAACGGTAAGTAGGTGAGGGAAATATTGTGCTTGTTTCAGCCTCTTTATATATGTTATATATGTTATCAGGAATATATGGAGAGATTAAGGCAAATATATGCATACATAAATACATATATATATATATATATATATATATATATATATATATATATATATTGCTCACCTGAAAGAGGAGAAATCTGAAGTCCAGAAAACTAAATTTCAGAAGTCCAGCTTGAGCCTGCACAGGCAGCAAATATGTTTCTGGGGATCAAGCTTATTTCTGTCAGGCTCCAAAGTCCCTGTTCTCCCTACGACCTATCCTTCTTGTTTATTTCCATCCAAAAGTTCAACAACAGCAACAAAAATTGCTACAAGCCAGACACCATGCTAGGGGCTAAAGATGGGATGATAAATCCAGTATAGCACCTGACCTCAAGCAGTTTGGTTCCTAGCAGAAAAAACAAACCCAAAGACAAAATTTTTAAAAACTGACTGCTGTCACAGTTGTTGCCTATTTCCTAACATCTATTCTACCCTTATGATTAAATGAAGTCTACCACAGTAATTCTATTCTCCCTGCCAGTCAAAACAGGGCATGTGATCCAATTCTTGCCAATTAAAACAAGGGGAATTCTACTGAGGGCTCCTGGGAAAGATATCCCCATTCTTGTGAAAGACACAGAGAAAACCGTTGCTTTCATCCTTTAGACACTGTCATGTCTGGATATGATTCCCTGAACTGCTGTAGCTATTTTGCTCCAGGCTAGGAGGAAGTACAGGAATTGATGAGTAGTTCACTGTAACTAGAAATAGATAAAGCTGGAGAAGTGAGAACTCAGATCATGAAAGGCCTTCCCTTACAGCAGCTACATACAATATTATTCAAATGGAACATTGTTTAGCATAAAGGGGGATGCTTCTAATAAAAAAACTGGACAACAGGAAAAAACGGGAATGCCTACTTATGTACCATGCCAAGTCACTTGGATTTTGTCTGACTTTGGCTACTTAACAACTTTCAAGTAAGGAAAGTTTATAATCCCATTCGGATTTTAGATAAATCTTTCTTGCTGCAACAAAGAGAAGTGATTCATAGGGACAGAACCAGAATCAGAACATAAGACTGAACATTCCAGTCCACAGGAAAGATTTTGAGGGACTAAATGAGGACAGGGTGGTAGGGATAAACAGGAAGTACAGATCCCATAGGGCAGATGAATGGAATTATTTTGCTTGCAGTTGCAGACTTTCTCTGTTTCTTGGGATGGTCATTGTCCATCATCATCACCTTTTTAGTTGTCCTGGGTGAGTCCAGTGAACTGGAGAGTAAGTATTGCAATTCTGCTGAGATTATGGGAATCCCCCATGTTTTTTATGAAACATTTATGTAAGTTAAAGTTTCTTTAAAATAAATATTTAAAAAAATAGAGGAAGTACAGAGTTGAAAAATGTTTAAGAAACAAATACTTAGGAGGACCAGGTGACTGATCAGATCTGGAATGTGAGAACCAGATAGGATTCTAGGATGGCACTTAAGTTCCTGGCTTGGAGACCTGCATGGAAGATGATATCATTTTCCAGGAATAGGAGCTCACAAGGAGCAGTAGTCCTACATCACCCTGGGAAGGTCAAGGCAAGCACAAATCTGAAGAATTTGGGAAGCTAGGCTCACTTGGATCTGCAAAACAGCTTGTATAAAAGATGCCATCTTGATGGGAATGAAAGGACATACATTGGGAGTGGAGGAATTGTGTTAGTTCTGCTGCCGGCTATCTTTCTAGCAGAATTAGGAATTGAAGAGAAATCTGAGGGAAGAAAAATCAGCCAGTGGCTAAGAGTCCAATGGGAGATTGTCAATTAGAAAAGATTGAGGGCAATATCTATTGCAATGCACCTGAGGCTCAGGAAACATCCAGGAGAGAAAACTGAAATTTTCTTCCCCTTGCTGGCAGGAGCCACTCCATGCCTAAATTTTAGATCACACCCACATTGTAGCTCTAGGAGTCGAAATCATTTTTCCTCTGAGAATCAACCTCTCTCTCCCTACTTTTCTCTATTTGTTATTTTGTCAGTGTTTTAATATGAGAAAGCCTGAATCTTATTTAGCATTCCCAAACACATCCAAGATAATAGGCAGGATGGTGGTTGCCAGTCAGGGGACGAGGCAGAAGAAACGAAGAGACCAAAGGGCATTAGGGGCTAAAGCAGAAGACAGGTCCAGGATGGTGTGAGGTAAAGGGCTGGACACTTGCCCTCAGGAGGCCAAACAGCTTGGATGACTGTCCCAAAGGGTCAGGAGTTTGACCAATAAATTGTTCAGAGGATCTGAATGGCTGACACAGGCAAGTGAGGCATTCTCATTACTGGTCAAAGGACAGAAGCATCTCACACAATGTTTCTCAACCTTTTTATTTTTGCACTATAGAGTATTTGGCAGCTAGAAATGATACAGGCAACTCATAATGATTCTTAATGGGGAACTGGAAGGAGAGTTGAATTTCTAGATGGAAAATAACAGGAAAGAAGTTTTAAAATTTCCCTTAAGTGAATCTAAAAAAACACTCATTGCTGTTTCTTGAGAATATGTTCATTCATTAATTCAAGAAATATCTATATTGAGCATCTATTATGTCATATGTACTACCCTCTCATTACAGAAAGCAGGAAAGTCATGGTGAGTCACTGACAGTTGGTCTCCAGGCTATACTCATGTCTGTGAATATTCCAGTCCAGTAAAGACAGCTGAAGGGCTGGCTTTTGTCAGGAAAGCTCACCATTCTCTCTCTCTTCCCAGCATCCACTCCAATCGATGATCACATCTTATGCTTTTACAAGAGCCAAAAGAATAAAAAATGCAGAAGCTTAAAATAAGCTTGAAGGCAACTAATATAAAATAATATCCAGTTTCTGTAAATTAATAACAAATTTTCACTTTTCTTATTATGGAACTTTTTGCAGAAGATGGTCCCAAGTCTAAGAAGATTTTCTTTTTTCTGTGTTCTGTGTTTATTTCCTCCAAAACAACATTGTTTATTAGAAAGCTGGAAATGGTCATAGTGGGGTTGGTCTTAGAATCGCTTAAAAATAGTTAATCTTTTAAAGGAAGACACTTTCAGTTAACACAGAGTTATCCTTTATTTGGCAGCTCATTTAATATGTATTAAAGCCTTTTCTGTTTAAAGACCCTGTGTCTTTGGGAACATAGGAAGCATGCACATATAAGCTTCTCAGAGCATTTACTCTGGCAGGGGAGTGAAGCAATAAGAAAGTAATTATTCAATGAATCTTTTAATCACAATTATGATGAGTACTATGGAGAAGTGTAAATGCTAAGAAAGCCTAAAACAGGGGGCCCAAGCTAGTCTGTAGAGATAAGGGAGGCTTCTAAGAGGACCTGATATTTACGCTGAGATCTGATGGGCAAGGAGAAATTGGCAAGATAAAGGAGACAGGGTGAGGCAAAGGGTTTCTGGGGAAAAGGTGGAGCAAAGTTCCTTTGGGGAGAAGAAGCACAGGGTGTGAAGGACGAGAAAAAAGAGCAGTATGGCTGGAGCTTAAAGAGAGAAGGAAGCAAGTGGCAGGGGATGGACTGAAAATGTTTGGGGAGAAGGCTTGCTACTATAAGTTTTTAGTCAAACAAAGTGAAAATAACTTACCTTTTGGGGATGTATATATAATTGTTTCCAAGGTCCATGGTAGAGCTATGATATTTGGTTAGTGGATTCGAAGACCCAGGATTTTGCTGGAACGGCCATAACCAGAAAGGAAATAAGAATGTCAGTGAGTCGTACCTGGGAGCCAAGGGGGGCTCTGACCCTCTCCACCTGCTATCTTACACTGGAGAAAACTTACCAATTCCCTGCTCTTCACTTTTCATTTCTTCAGTGACTGCCTACATGGGAAAGTAAGTTGAAGGAAGAGAAGTGGGACAAACTGATTAGCAGTGTCTTTTCCCCCTTTAAAAGGGGGGAAAAAACATGACAGCTGTCTCCTTCCCTCAAGCTCTACCTAATATAACTTAACACAACCTGTGTCAAGGCAACAGAGGGATCCCTAGTCCCCTGGGACCTTGGAAATAGAAAGGTGACACATGGATCTAAATAAACCCCTCAAACAAAACTAATTTAACATGCTTTTCTAGACTTTGTTTGGCATAAAATTATTGTCTAGCTTCCAAATGGCATTGGAGAACAGGTATAACCAAACACAGGTTAGACAGATAATGAAGGGCTAAGCCTTATGCCTAGTCTTGCAGTTCATGTCATCCAGATTACTGAATGGGATGGCAAGAGAAGCCTCATTTCTGATACAAACACAAACGTAGATGCAAGTATAGATATACATATATAAATATTCACATTTATGCCTTTGTACATTGGTATGTAAATTTGATTATCATAGTTCATCTGAACCAGGATGTCATATTTTATGAGCTGCACCATTATTTTATGTACTAATAAGAAAGTAAAAAATGCTGCCAATTAAACTATGACATGCCATTGATTGTTAGATGCATCACAATTTCAAAGATGTTAAAATATGAAAAATTATAAATTTTAGAATTGGTAAAATGATACGTATCTGTGTGTATATTGTTTTGTGTGATACATACATACACATACCTCTTTTTTTTAAGTCTTTCACCCAAACATTGTGTTAGAACTAAAATGAAGCCTTGAGTGATCTTCTATCACTCAAATCATCGGATTTGAATGGGTCACATCAAGAAAAATTCAGACTATACTGAAATCCCTAGCTCAAGTCCTCCTTAACATGTAAAGCCTTTGTCAACTGATCTCTTCCCTCCTCATCACTGCAAAAGGACCTGCCATTTGTATTGAACAATTCAAAACTTACACATAGAAAGTCTTGTTTTGCCCTCTGATTGTTTTGGTTTTTAAATTGTGTTTCACCATAAAAACCTAAGGTCGTTGTAGTATGTGTGTGTGCAGGATAGAATCACTGGGGATCTTGCTTCTATTTCCTAGAACTCTCAGCATGCACACTCATAAATACTCATACTTATGACTTGTCTCTGAACACTGTAAATGTGCAGAAGGTGAGCTGTCCCAATAGGTTGCTCATTAGTGATTAGTGTTCCTGGTGACTTTCAAAAGGATGCAAAGCATTTTAAGAAAATCATTTTAAGATTTCTCTTGCTGAGGCCAAGTTCCCCTTTTTCTGAATCCTTTGCTTAATTTCAATCCAGCTAACATTTATGAATTGCCTAGAAGTAGGAAGTACTGGGTTAGTGCTGAAAACACCAAGAGAAAAACTAAGCCCTATTGAGCCCTCACCCTGTGCTGACAAGGACCTGGGACTCCTCATAGAGTGCTGGAGGGAGGGGGCCAGACACATCAACATCCAAGTACAGAACCCAGCTATCTCCCTCAGATGATACAAGCAAGTGTTGGCAAATAGGTTTGTTTCTCATTGATCATAAATGTTAGCAGCTACTTCAAAATCACTGCATTGAGGAAGGTTTTGAGGTTCCAGAACTAACCAAAACATTTCTGCTCCATTGTAAGGTGTCATTGTGAAGGCATTCCCAAAAAAAGTGTAGCTGAGCAAAGGAAGGAAAATAAGTCATTCATTAACTACTTGCAATATTTTTGATAGTTTAGTCAATTTTATGAAAACATAATTTTCAATTTTTTGATTAAGTTAGTAATGTACATCAATTGTAGATATTTGGAACGTACAAAACTGGTTACTGGAGGCTAAAAAACATGCCTAGTCCCACCATCCTGCCCATTGTTAACATACTAACCTTATTATCTCCTCATCTTTTTTTTAAGCACTGTCAAAAATGAGGAACATTATAACGACAACAATGAAGACTTGGTTTCTGTTAAGGTAAGGACATTACCTTAAAGCAATGGTTCCCAAAGTGTACTCATGGGAACACTCTTGCCATGAGATCCTCTCACAAAAGGGGTCTGTGTTTCAACACGTTTGGGATACACTGCATCCTATATCACCCTCCCAGGACTTCACACATTAGAATATGATATTAGCATAACAGAGATCTTGAGTAGTTACACAGTATTCCCATGGGACATATTCCCAGAAACATAATACCATGAGAACTAACTTCCTTCCTTCCTTCCTTCCTCCCTCCCTCCCTCCCTCCCTCCCTCCCTTCCTTCCTCCCTCCCTCCCTCCCTCCCTCCCTTCCTTCCTTCCTTCCTTCCTTCCATCTTGCTTGTTTGTTTGCTTGCTTGCTATTATTATTATTCCCTACTAACATACTGCAGCAGCAGTAGATTCCTGCAGAACACACTTTGGGAAATACACTCAAAAGAAAGGCGGATCTAAACTGATGTTCTCAGGGTCCCACATGCTAATGCTTACCAGGGCCAGGCAGCCAATGTGAAGGAAGGAGGGCTAACTCATCTAAGATAGTAAGTGCTAACATGTTTGCATCATACCTAGTAACACTTACTGAGGTATATTGCCTTAGAAAACAATAAGTGGGCTAAATAAGACTGCCAATTAAACCCACCAAGCTGCACCCTCTAGAATTGGCAGTATTAGGCAAAGGTGAAGTTTTCAAATAAACTTTGAAAATGCCTAAAACATTCATAAAATGGAACTCTGTTATCTTTGTTTCCCAAACCTAAACTTCATCTTCTCTGATCCCAAAGGGGATACATTGTTATAATTAAAGCATATTTCTTATTCACCAACATGTGATCAGCAGATGAATGGAGGCAGAATTCCATATGTCATTTTTGTCATCACTGCCCTGGGCACATCAAGGTGGAGTGTAGACTGTGGGGACATAGAGAAAGGTCTCTGAAAAGCTGCATCCATCAGATACTTATGAAATCATTATCATATGCAGGACACCAACCTGGACAATTTCTTTCTTAATTTCCCTTGCTACTGGAGTGCTGTTCAGGTCATCAGCCGTGTATGGAGTGCCCACTATAGGAAAGAAACCTGCAATCTAAGAGCAGACCTCTGCTTCCAAGAAATTTCTAGCATAAAAATATTGAGAGCTAGGGAAGCAGATTTGGCTCAACTGGTAGAGCGTCCGCCTACCTAATGGGAGTCCAGGGTTCAAACCCAGGGCCTCCTGATCCGTGTGGTGAGCTGGCCCAAGCACAGTGCTGATGCGTGCAGGGAGTGCCCTGCCACACAGGGGCGTCTCCAGCATAGGGGAGCCCCACACACAAGGAGTGCACCCCTCAAGGAGAGCTGCCCCACAGAAAAAAAGCACAGCCTACCCAGGAGTGGCACCACACACAGAGAGAGCTGATGCAGCAAGATGACACAAAAAAAGAGACACAGATTCCTGGTGCTGCTGACAAGAATGCAAGCGGACACAGTGAATGGACACAGAGAACAGATAATGGGGGCAAGGAAGGGGAGAGAAATAATAAAAATAAATAAATCTTTAAAAAAATATATTGAGAGCTATACTGTTCCTTTACCTAAGAGGTTATTAGAGGAGGGGGCAGTGGTCCTGCTTGACATAGGAGCCTTAAGCCCCAGAGAAGACTAGAGATGCTATTACTTGAGAACTCACAATGAGAAACTTAGCCCAGATCTCAGTCTGAACAGAAATTATGTGCTCGATCATAGGCAATTTGTTAACCACAACAGAATTTCTTCCCTATTCCATGAGAAGCATGCCTTATTCTCCTTTGAATATATAGATGCCATATGTTATCTATTTCTTATACCTAATTCTTTTTACTCATGTGTGTGTAAATATCTGTTTGTGTGTATATAGTGTCTGGCATACGTACCTGTGATTCCCAGCTTGAGGTCAAAGAACTCCTGACAAATATAACAATACCTATTCAACTATTTTTAATGGAAAAAATACTGAACATATCCCCTAAATAGAACGTATAGGTTAAACAAAGCTTTTTTGTCTTTACTCACAATATGTCATTTCAAGATTGTTAACCTAGAGTGGGAGGAAGAGATGAGATGTGGGGGCGTTTTCAGGACTTGGAGTTGTCCTGGGTGGTGCTGCAGGGAGAGTTACTGGACATTGTATGTCCTCCCATGGCCCACTGGGTGGACTGTGGGAGAGTGTGGGCTATGATGTGGACCATTGACCATGAGGTGCAGTGGTGCTCAGAGATGTATTCACCAAATGCAATGAATGTCTCATGATGATGGAGGAGATTATTGTTATGGGGGCAGGAGTGGGGTGAGGAGGGTGGAGGGTATATGGGGACCTCATATTTTTTTAATGTAATATTAAAAAAAATAAATACAAAAAATTAAAAATTAAAAAAATTTTAAAAAAGATTGTTAACCCTAGCTATTTCAAGCTAATTAGAAGTTCTGATTGGCGGCTTTAGATTTCTTGATTTAAAAATTGAATAAACTGATTAAGTTTTAGACAATAATTCAATAATAAAGCATTCTTGGTGGAAAGATGGGGAACTATTCTACTTGGGGCTTAGTAAATAATTTTTTAAAAAATAGATTTAGATTCCTGCCTCATAAATAAATGCTGTGTGGGGTAGAAGCTAAATGTAAGTAAATAAATGAGCAAATTAAGGAATGCATACATGCACACATAAACAAACAAACAAATAAATGCCATTAACATAGTAGAAGATGATATAGAAGAATGTGATCATGAGGGAGGATTTTTAAGCAAGATCCCCAAATCAAAAGCTTTGAGGAAAGAGACGGGTAGCATTGACTGTCTAAAAAAGAGATACTACATAAGTTAAAAGACAAGGGTGAAGCTGGGAGGGAAATATCTGCAACACATAAAAGGTAAAAAATAAAATAAAATAAAATAAAAAAGTACTACACAGAAATCACTTAAAAAAAAACTAATAACTTCACAGAAATGGACAAAGGATAAAAATTGGCAGTTCTTGGAAGAGGGAAGCAATAGTCAATAAACAATGAAATAATGTTCAACCTCACTAGTTGTCGGGGACATGCAAATTAAAATTACTATGGAAAATATTTCATACCCATCAGACTGGGTGGAATCAGAATATATAAAATGATGTGGCTCCTGGGTATGAATTTTTATAGCCCCCTTGAGAAGGCAGTGTCCTGTGAAATTTTAAGTGTGACTGCCCCAGGAACCAGCAATGCAGCTTTTGGGTATCCTTCTGAGAGAAACCCTCCTAGGTATGCTCAAGGAGGCAGGCTCAAGGATTGGAAGCCACCTAACCGTTCATCAGTAGAATAACTGAATACTATGCTACATTTTATAATCAGATAGATCTAGGTGTAATAACCTATCAATATATACACAGTTGGTGGCTGAAAAATACTAGCTGTAGAATGAGATATCTTGATACCATTTATATAGTTGCTATTTTTATATGTATATAAATGCACAGAAGGTGCTTCTGGTAGGATGGAAGGAATCTGGATTGAGGTGGCAGTCAAAGGAAACTTATCTGCAATGCTTTAATTTATTTTATGAAGAATGTATTCATAAATTACTTACACAATTAAAAACAAACCTGATTAACTGTAGAACAAAAAAAAACATGTGGGGAAAAATTTTAAAAACAATATTCTCCAGAATATGCCCCTAAATATCAATTTGAGAATTTGAGTTACTCTTTGGGAGTTTGGAAATTTGAGCCATTACCCTTCAAGAAACATGATGAGAGAAGGGGTAAAGGAGTGATATGTTTTAGCACCTTTGGTATCATGCATTGAGACGGGCACATACTGCATTAAACTCTCATAAACCACTCTCTAGGAAAGGAATAACTTTCTGCTTTCTAACTAGATAGCATACTCAGTAAGCCTTCTTCTGTTTCTTTTCTTTTTTAAAATCTTTTCGTCTTTCAGAAAAGTGACTCATATGTTCTCTACAGCTGAAGAACCACTGACTCAGGATGACGCGATCACTGCTGATGGGATGTAGATGTTTTGGCCACTTTTTCCTGGTGAAAGTGTTTTGAGCTTTTAGGCTCATGTACTCAGCACAACAATTTAATGGCAATATTATTCCATTAAAGTAAGTTTTGGGCTAATATTATATTTATCAGCCTATTTCTTCTTCTACAATTGTAAAGAGTAAAATCTGAAAGAGAAAAACTATAAACCAAAAAGAAACTGTACACCAAACAGACAAGAAGGGGTTTAGACTGGCCCCCTTAAGAATGTTGTCCATCCTAGGTATATCCCCAACTAGGGAAGAAAAGTAGATGAATTGAAGGCAGTTCTTCATACCCATGTGTTACATGTGTTAGTACTGACATCTGCATTAGACTTATTTTATGTGTAACAGTGGCAGGTACTGATGAAGAACATTAAGCAAAGGTTAGATATGTCTTCAAAACTTTAGTTTTATTGTCTCCAAATGTAGAGATTTTTCTGGCCTCAGTAACATTTTCTGCTCCTTCCTGACCCACATATGTCATAAATAACACTACTTTAATATCTGAATCAAGTAATTCATAACTCTGGTAAGGGTCAGGTGAGGTTTCTTGGAGGTGGGAGAGGCAGGGAACAACTCCTCTAGCACTTACAGCCCCTTTCTTCTTTTAAACCTCTTGACCTGACAACCAAAGCAGTGGTTTCCCAGAGGAGTGACTGTGCGCCTGGGGAGGAGGCCACAGCTTCTCAGGGCAGTCCTGCTCCCGCTCCTCTAGTAGCTAATGAATTGTTCCACTAATACAGCTGTCACCAAACTCTTCATTTCAAGATCACTCTATATTCTTAAAAATTATCAAGGGCTCTAAAGAGCTGTGGTTTATGCGGGTTATATCTATCTATATTTATCATATTAGATATTAAAACAGAATTTTTGAAACCCAAGAGTGTACAAGCACACATCCCATTAGCTCTAAGAGTGATGATGCTGTCATGTGCCCTGGAGCCTCTGGAAAAGTCCACAGAACCACTCATGACAGATGAGACGGAAAAAGGCAATAATGTCTCAGCATTATCATGAAAATATTCTTAATCTCATGGGCCCTCTGAAAGAGTTTTGGGGACTCCCCAAGTTTCCACACTTGAAGAATCACTGCTCTGATACAACTACTGCTCTCTGTGTTCATTCCATGTTCACCAGGTAAACTTTTCCTCCCAGAAGATTCTGGAATGGGCCAGAACATGTCATTAATGAAATTAACTGTCACACTATATCTAAAGTAAAAATTCATTCTCAACTCTTTCCTATCTCAGTTCTTTAGTTGTCTGGCCCGTCAACCATTATAGCTCTCTAGAGGTTAAGCAACAAGTTTAAATGCACAAAATCCCTAAATTTGAACAAGTACCTCATCCATTTTTAAAGTGCAAAGATTGCATCTCCTTTCTCTAAGTTAAAGTCCCAATATGTTAAAGTCCTCAAATCTTCCTTCTAGCATGTTTAGGATGTGTAAGGGTCTCCTCAACAGCTTTATCCTCATCTGTCCCTGCTGAAATGGACATTGTTCCCTTTGAACTCTGGTTGAATGAATCTAATCTCGATTCTCTCAAGGTTCCCTCTGTAAAGAATCTATAATATGAGCAAGACACAGAAGATTTTAGCATTACTAGCCCCAGACCCACCAAATTTAGAAACTACAAATCCTGAGCCCCTGTAGCAGTTATCCTAAGCAAACTTCAAGCCCCGCTTTGCTAGGTCCATTAAAGACTAAAGCAGAGACTTTGTAGTATCGGGGAGAAGAGATCAGACAACACAATTTTGAGAGAAAAGGGGAAATTTTCTGGGTTTCAGCTTGACCTGAATGCCAGTCAGTCTGTGTAGCTGTTGAGAGATTCTTTTACCTATGCAAGAGATCACCCATCATGAGAGTCATTAAATCACTTCATCATATTTGGAGGAAAATACATCCAAGCATATTTTCCTTCAGAAAACAACATTTGAGGCATTTCTTCTTGCAAATTAAAAAAAAAAAATTATAGTGGCCAGTCACCAGTTCTTTGCTTGAAGTTTTACTCTGTCCTTCTGTTTGTTTGTTTTTTCTTAATTCTTATTTTCTTTTAAATGTTACATTCAAAAAATATGAGGTCCCCATGTACCCCCCAACCCACCCCACCCCTCCCACATTAACAACCTCTTCCATCATTGCAGCACATCCACTGCACCTGGCAAATACATTCTGGAGCACCGCTGCAGCACATGGACTGTGGTCCACATTGTAGTCCACACTCTCCCCCAGTTCACCTAGTGGGCCATGACAGGACACACAATGTCTAGCATCCATCTCTGAAGCACCCAGGACAACTCCAAATCCTGAAAATGCCCCCACACCATATCTCTTCTTCCCTCTCCCTACCATCAGCAGTCACTGTGGCCACCCTCTCCACATCACTACTACAATTTCTTCCCTTACTAATCACAATAGTTCCCCAGCAGAACACTAGTAAGTCCACTCTAATCCATACTCTATTTCTCCATCTTGTGGATCCTGGGATGGTTATGTCCAGTCCCCCTCTACATCAAGAGGGCGTTTAGATTCCACATGGATGATTAATGCAATTCTCCTGCTTGCAGCTGTAGGCACTCTTGGCTCCCTGGTGTGGTGGTTGACCCTCTTCACCTCCCTGACCTTTAAGTTTCTTTTCCCCTGTAAGTCCTGTGCCCCCTAGTGACACATTGGTGGCAGACAGGTCCCAAACACATAGCTCATTGCCTAGCCTTTTCCAAGTCCAGATCTCTTGCTTTTTCTGTGAATCACTCCCTCTTAACATGGGTCCAGACAATTTTGCTCTAGCTTTTTTCAGTGCCCCTTGCTCTAGAATTTCTTTCATTCTTTTTTTTTTTAAAGTTTAGCAGACTTTAAAAATCATCTATTTTGAAATGATTTTAGACTTGCCGAAGAGTTGCAAAGATAGTACAGACTTTCCTTTTGTCCTTCACCAAGCTTCTCTAAATATTAACATCTTACATAACCACAGTACAAATATCAAAATGAAGAAATTAATATTGCTACAATGTTATTAACTAAACAACAGGCTTTATTTGGATTTTACATTTTTCCACTGTCTTTATTCTGTTTCAACATGCAATCTAGGATCCCACATTTCATTTTTTAAAGAAATTTTAATTTTGAAAGAATTTCAAACTTACAGCATGGTTGCCAAAATAATATAAAATTCATACAGAGAATCCCAACATACCCCCACCCAGATACCAACGTTCACTAACTTTTAACATTTTGCTACATTTTCTATATCATCCTATCATTTGTCTATATCTAGTTAGCTTGCTTCCTTTTCTTTCTTTCTTTTCCTTCCACTCACAGGTCCACTACCATCATTACTTCCTTCTTTGCCCATATAACCATTAGTAATATAATCAGAATTATTTGTCACAACACCATTTGGAATTGCTACAACATTGGTCTTGTCTACGGATTGGTTCTTTCCAGATTTATTTTCATAAGATTCCCCTTCTTTTTTGTCCATACAATTTTTCTGACTGAAATTCTCGGTTTTAATTCCTGCTTTCCCAAAGGTGCCAGCCTTCACAGTCTGCTTCAGGTTAGTGCCTACAATTTGCTGGTTACCCGTGAGGACCCTGGAAATAGGGTTGTTAGCATCATCAGAAGCCAGACTCTGTAGAGATATTTCTCTTTCTGCAGCATTACCATGTAGTTCACTATCACCTTTTTGCTTCTTCAGTGTTTCCACGTCCTGCTGGAGGGCATGTTTCTGCTCTTGTTTCAGACGCTTTGGCTCGGCCTTGGAGCTGCCCTGAGCTCCACGCAGATACTGGTGAGGCTGCTGCTGGTGCTAGAGGTGGTGGTGGCTGTGGCTGTGGTTGTAGAACTAATAAAGGTGGTAGTGGTGCAGGTGCTGCTGCAGATGATGGTACAGATGGTAGTGGCTATGATGGTGCAGGCCGTGGTGGCTGTGATGGTGCAGATGGTGGCAGCTGTGACCGTGTTGAGCCTGTGGTCACCAGGCTGCTCCTCCACCGAAAATGGCTGGGGCTCCTTGGCTGAGGCTGGGGGCTGCTGCACTGTCAGTGCACTGACAGTGCACTGAGCCCACTGTACTCATTTGCAGTCATCTTTCAGAAAATTGCTCATTTCTCATGATATCTTTGTTTACAGGCTGAAAGGGAAAATGATCTGGGTATTAATAAGGAATTTTATGAACTGACACAATATGTACATAATTTGATGGTGGAAGAGGTCATCCACCCCATCTGCCTACACTTAAACCTGAACCTTTAAAAAAATATTTCAATCCATTTCTCTCTATCACATTGTCTCTGTTTCTCAGGACAGTCTTTCCAAACATTCACCATCCTGGAAGGTAGCAACTCAGTGGAGGAGCCCTGGAGACAGAGCTAAATCTGAACCTGTGATTTCCTATAATTTTTCTTTTTCTTTTTAGGAAATACATGCTGTCCATTAAAAATAAAATAAGGGAAGTGGATGTGGCTCAAGCGACTGGGCTCCCATCTACAATATAGGAGGTCCAGGGTTCAATTGCCTCCTGTTGAAGGCAAGCTGGCCCATGCGGCAAGCTGGCCCACACAAAGTGCTGGCCCATATGGAGTGCTGGCCCATGTAGAGACCTGGTGCAGTAAGATGACACAACAAAAAGAGACACAAAGGAGAGACAATAAGAGATGCAGTAGACCAGAGAGCTGAGGTGACGCAAGAGATAGAGTGCCTCTCTCCCACTCTGGGAGGTCCCAGGATTGGTTCCCGGTGCCACCTAAAGAGAAGACAAGCAGGCACAGAACACACAGTGAATGGACACAGAAAGCAGACAGCAATTGCAAAACAATGAGAGGGGTAGAAATAAATAAATATTTTATAAAACAAAATATATAAACTAAAACTTCAGTACAAAAGATATGCAATAAAAAGTCCATGTGCTAGTCCTCTTGTCTAGTCTTATCTTCCCAGGACAACCACTGTCACTGGTTTTTTATGTGTCCTTCCAGAGATTCCATGTATATGTATGTATGTATATATATATATATATGCACGTGTGTAAACGTGTATATGTATTAATATGTATGTACAATACAAATGAAAACAAAATAAACACACTTCATTGCACATAATAATATCAGTCCATATATACCTGCTTTATTCTTTTTAAATACCAGTATAGTGTTAAATTTTATCGCCAGAGATGTTTGAGTTCTTTTTACTCTTTTTTGCTTTTACAAAGAAAAAAAAAAACTGTGATGACTGTGTTCTCTTATAGGTTTAAATCACTCATCTGAAATTCCAAAGCCAAAAAGGCTTAGAAAACTGAGTATTTTCATAATCATTTGGCAGCAAAACTTTAGCTGAAGGAATGTGAGGCAATTTAGTGGGATTTCGTAAGTTTTTCACTGCCACATTACTGGGTTTGATTACAAAGTGATATCCTAGCTCCTAAGAGAGTTGTTAAAAAATATACTGTATTGTTTGTACCATCTTATCTTTCTGAGATCCAAGCAATTTTAGGTTCTGAAGCACATTTAGTACTAAGGGTTTTAGATTTGGGATAGTGGATCAGTGTAGATATCTTTGTACATATTTTGAGGCATATCTGTACGATAAACTTGAAAAAGTAGAACTGCTAAGGGTACCTGTATTTTAAATTTTGATAGATATTGGCAAATTGATCTCCAAAGAAGTAAACAATTTTTAACAAAACAATATTAAATAAAAGTGCCTGTACTTTCACACCCTGAACAAACCTTTTGATATTGCTAATATGATTAATGAAAGGTGATAACTCATTGTAATTTTAATTTTAATTTCTGGCATTTGGTGACATTAGGAATCTTTAAATATTTTCTGTTGATTTATATGCATTATTGAAATATTAGGCAAATTAACCCAATGGCTCTTATATATGTTACAAATATTTTCCTCAGTTTGTTTTTGAATTTTATTTTATTTATGAAAATTTATTGTGCAGAAAGTCTTTTTTTTTCTTTCAAGACTTTTATTTTTAACTTTATATTTGAAGGAGTTTTAGATTACCCAAAAGTTACATCAAAATTAGAGGGGATTCCCATATGCCCCACCCCTCCCCCTCTCACATTTTCCCCTATTAATAAAATCTTTCATTAGTGTGGTACATTTGTTACAATTGATGTACAAATATTGAAGCCTTATTATTGACCATGATCTATAGCTTACATTATGGTTTACACTTCACACTACACAATTTTATAGGTTTTGACAAAATGTATAATGGCCTTTATCCATCATAGCAATATTATGCAGACAATTCCAATATTCCCAAAATGCCCTATATTATACCTATTCTTCCCCCCTCCTCCCCTCAGAACCTCTGGGGACCACTTTCTTTATATTAATGTTACAAGTACTTCCATTACTAGAATAATACATCCACTTTGGTCCATAGTTGCATTTCTGCCTTATGTTTGTTCATTCCTCAGTCTTGAGGATTTGGTGATGGTGATGCCCACTCTGCTTCAGATTGAGACGGGGCTTAGATTCCATGGCACAGACAGTTGGCACTGTCCCACTTACATTTGTAGAAGCTCTTTGTTTTTTGGGATGGGTGTTGTCCATCACCATCATCTTGATAGTTATCCTAGGTTAGTCCAATAACCTGGAGAGTAGGTGTTGGCTACAACTCTGCTGAGAATCAGGGCTCAACTAGCATATGAAGATTGAAGATATACGTCTCTGAGACATATATTGAACCTATTTATAGGTTTGAATAAAAGGGGTGTAAAAGCCATGTTTAGGAAAATTATAAATGAGTCTAATTCTGTTATATTGGGGAACTTGGTTGACATAGGCCCACTGATAGGGTGGCAATTTCCTGGCATTGTGTGCACTGTCTATAGTGTCCAGATGTCTCTAGAGCCCTCAGAAGCCCCCATGCTTGAGGCATCATTTACTGTGGCAGTTAGCAAGATACACCTGAGACATGCATAAACCTAACCTCTGGAATGACCTCCTGACTCAGTTTGAAATCTCATTTTTATTTCCTCCTTCTGGTCTAGGTCTTTTTCCAAATGCATCACTAGTTGGTGCTTGGTAATAATCCCTTGGTGCCAGGGAGGCTAAACCCAGGAGTAATTTCCATGCTGGGGGGGAAGGCAGTAAGCTTGTATGATGAGTTTCACTTGGAGAGAGGCCACATATGAGTAACAAGGAGGTTTTCAGGAGGCAGCTCTTAGGCAATATATATTACTAGGCTAAGTTTTGATTTTACAAGAATAAGGTTCATAACTAAAAGCATTAGTATCAAGGTCCTGGTGTATTGGTCTGTCTTCTTTCACTAGGCACCGCCTATGGACTCTAGAGTCTTGCTGCTCTATTGCAGAATGTAGCAGGCCTCCCCAAGATGGAAATTTAATATTATGTTGGTTATTGTGTGGGTCTCCACTCACTGAGATAACACTACATGACCACATGAACACATTCATTTTCCATATTGGCATGCCCTTGGGTGTAACCTTCCCCACACATTCCCTTACCACTGACAGACTGCACCAGTGCTCCTCTCCTGCCATAGCTGTAACTTTTCTGTAATCCAAAACCTCCCCCAAAACAGAGCCAAAAATAAATTTCTTGCACTGGCCCTTTCATCACAGTAAGATTTATAATCTTTTATGTATGTAAACATACATGTCTTCTTTTTTTTTAATGAATATTTTATTTTTGAAGAAACTTTAGGTTATAGAATAGTCACATCAAACATATAGGGGAGTCTCATATATCCACATTTTTCCACTCTCACATTTCCCCCTATTAATAACATCTTACATAATAATGGTACATTTGTTACAAATAACGAACAAATATTGAAGCATTGTCAAGAGTTTTCATTATGGTTTACATTTTGCACTATATAATCTTACAGACTTTGACGAAATGCATAATGGCTGGTATCTATCATTGTGCAGAAAGTTTAATTTTTTTTCTTTATTGATCCATCTTCAATTAATTTTGATGTAAGGAATTGTCTTAGTTTTCTATTGCTATCATAACAAATTATATAAACAGCTTACAACAGCACAAATTTATCATCTCACATTACTATAGGTCCTAGAAGTCCTACTCAGTGTGACGGGAGTTTCTTCTTCGGGTCTCAAGGTATCAGTCAGGTTGGAAACTCTGGACAAAGTTCACTCTTAAGGTCATTCACAGCCATGGCAGAATCCAGCTCTTTGTACTATAGGTCTTAGCTCCTATTTCATATCTGTCAGCCAGGGGCCATCCTCTGATTCCAGAAGCCACTCACCATTCTTACCAAGTGGTTCTCTACAATAGAGTAGTTTCCTCCCTCAGGGCCCACGGGAGAGCATATGTTAAAACCTCAATTCTCTCTAACTTGACTTCTGATGCTTTTCTGATGCTGTTAATGACTCAAGTAATTTCATTAAACCCACCTGAATAATCCAGGATAATCTCCCCTATTTTAAGGGAGATTAACATATATGACACATAGTATATAACATGATCATAGAAGTAACACTGAGCAAAGATCAGGGGACATTTTTAATTCCACCCATTCAGGAATGAAAAAGGAAGCCAACTATTTTTTTTTTTTTTTCAGATTGCTGGCCAATTGGACCAAGAATTTCTAAATAAATCTCTGATATCAATATGTTTGGTTCTTTGAAATTTAGAATTCTGAATAGTTAAGATATTTCCATGATTTGAATGGAACTCAGCCTCTACACTTCTCCCACTGCAACCCTTCTAAGGACAAGAGATCAGTACTTGACAACTTTAAGACTTAGAAATAAAAATAGTCCCATCCCTGGACTGGAAACATAGGCTCAATATGAAGGGTCATGGGCTCGGCAGTGCCAAACGAGGGAAGAAAGTGAGTGGAGGTCCTGGTGTACAGCTGTCCTATGAAAAGCTCAGTCCTGTAAAGACCAGGGCAGGGTCGGGGTCTTGGAGGTTCAGTGCTCATTATAACCTGGGAATGACAAACAAAACAGCTGTGAGCTCCAGGAAGGCTTAAAGCACTGGGTCAAGGCCAGAAGCTCCTTCTTCCCACCACCAACTCCATCCAAATTAGGAAGTCCTTGTTACTTACATTTCCAGAAATCTGACACTTTTCAATTAGCTGCTACAACCTTTGAAAAACTAGCTAAACTGATGAAGGTGACAGAGATGACTGGAAGAAAGAACTCTGGATGATTGAAGTCACTTATTCGAGCTGTTAAAATGTACATTATGTACAGTATACATAATTGTCATAATATTACCATTTTGTTGATGCCTCTAAGTATATCAACCAAGTATATTATCACCTTATTCCTGGATAACTGTTGAAAAATGCATCCTTTCAATAATAATCTGCTAATTCTATCGTGGCTGGTTTTTTGCTACTTTCTCACCCACTTCTACCCTGGGCTCTAAAATCTAGCTGCAAGTCCCTTCAAATGACTGAATTAAGGCTAGGATGGCCAAGAATAGAATGAATTGTCCTTAGTCCCTTCTACAATAGAACTTCTATATCTCTATAAATCTCTCTGGAACAAACTTGCCTCCAGTTGTAAGCTGAGGGAAAAGAAGTGCTGTCTTGGTATCAAATACTTGCTGCTTTCCTTTCCTTTTCCTCCTTTGTCCCATATCTATTCTTTTTAAATCCCCATACATACAGCCTGACTGAGAATTAATATAGAAGACAGGATTTTTTATATTGTTGTACATGATAAGAAATGAATTTTTACTTATAGACCACAAGTATGAAATCATTGTTCCTTATTAAAGGTCACAGGAATGAGAAAATGGGTTTTTGCAATTAAACTATTTTTCAAATACAGGATTCTGAAGAATAAATAAAAGCAGGCATATTATGAAGGAGAGCCTATGAAACATTTGCCAAAGTAGAGCATGTCCTGAACTATAAAAGCAAACCTCAACAAATTTAAAAGAATTGATGTCAGAGTGTATTCTCTGAGCATAATAAAATAAAATAAAAAATTATTAAAAATTAAAATATCATCATTTTGTGGACATTAAACAACATGCTTCTAAATAATTCATGAATAAAAGAGGAAAGGAAATTTTAAAGGAAATTTTAAAAAATACACAGCACTGAAAACAAAAGCCCAGCATGTTAAAAAAACAGAATGCATTCTAGCCAGAGCAATTAGGCAAGAAAACTAAATAAAAGGCATCCAGATCAGAAAGGAAGAAGCAAAACTTTCCCTTTTGCAGATGACATGATCCTATATAGAGAAAATCCAATAAATTCCACAACACAGTTACTAGAGCTATTTAAATTAATTCAGCCAAAACAGTGGGATATGAGTCACATGCAAAAATCAGTAGTGTTTCTATGCACCAACGAACAATCTAGAGAGGAAATTTTTTTTTTAAATTTCTTCTACAATAGCAACTAAAAGAATCAATGTCTAGGAATAAATTTAACCAAGGCTGAAAATGACTTTGTACACAAAATTTACAAAATATTGTTGAAATAAGTCAAGAAGATCTAAATAAATGGAAGAGCATCCTATGCCCATGGATTGCAAGACTAAATATTGTCAAGATGTCAATTCTACCCAAAGTAATTTACAAATTCAATGCAATCCCTACCAAAATCCCAACAGCCTTCTTTACAGAAATGGAAAAGCCAATCATCAAATTTATATGGAGGGATAAGGGGCCCCAAATAGCCAAAACCCTCTTGATAAAGAAGAATAAAGTTGGAGGACTTACATTTCCTGGTCTTAAAACTTATTACAAAATTACAGTAATAAAAACAGCATGGTACTAGCGCAAGGACAGATTTATTTCAATGGAATAAAATGGAGAGTTTAGAAATAAATCCTCATATCTATGGCCAAATGATTTTTGACAAGAGTGCCAAGTCCACTCGATAGGAAAAGAATAGTCTCATCAACAAATGGTGCCAGGAAAACTGGATATCCACATGCCAAAGAATGAAGATAGACCTGTACCTCATACCACATATAAAACTCAAACACAAAATGGATCAAATATCTAAATAGAAGAACCAATATATTAAAACACCTAGAAGAAAATGGAGGGAAGCATCTTCAGGACCTTGTGTTAGGCCATGGTTTCTTAGGCTTTACAGCAAATACATGAGCAACAAAAGAAAAATTAAATAAATGGGGCCTCTCAAAATTTAAAACTTTTGTGCATCAAAGGACTTCATCATGAAAATGAAAAAGACAACCTACATAATGGAAGAAAATATTTGGAAAGCACATATCCAATAAGGGTGTAATATCCAGAATATATAAAGAAATCCTACAACTCAGAAAAAAAAAAGACAAATTACTCAATTTTTAATGGGCAAGAGACCTGAATAGACATTTCTCCAAAAAAGATATACAAATGGCCAGTAAGCACATGAAAACATGCTCAACATCATTGGTCATCAGGGCAATGTGCATGAAAACCAACATGAGACACCATTTCACACCCACTAAAAAATGGCTATTATTTTTAAAAAAATCAGAAAATAACAAGTATTGGAGAGGATATGGAGAAGTAGGAACACTCATCCTCTGTTAGTGGGAATGGGAAATGGTGCCTCCACTGTAGAAAACAGTTTGGCATTTCCTCAAAAATTTAAGTATTACCATTATGTCCCAATAATCCTACCTCTAGGCATATATCCAAAGGAAAGGACTCAGATATTTGCACACAAAAGTTCATAGCATCATTATTCACAATTATTAAAAGATGGATGCAGCCCAAATGCCCACCAACACATGAACAGAGAAACAAAGTGTGGTATAGACATACAATGAAATATTAATCATCCATGAAAAGGAATGCATTACTGAAACATAAGACAACATGAATGAACGTAAAGAAATGTGGAATGAAATAAGCAAGCCACAAAAAAGATAAATATCATATGATCTCACTGATATGAAATAATTAAAATAATCAAAATCACAGAATCAGAAACTAAAAGACAGGTAACCAGGCACTGGGATGGAGGTAGGGGATGGGGAGTTAATGCTTAATTGGTACAGAGTTTCTGTTCATGGATGGAAAAGTTTTGATAATGAATGGTGGTAATAGTAGCACAACATTGTAAATGTAACTAACTTCACTAAATTATATATTTGAATGTAGGGAAATTTTAGGCTGTATACACACTACTAGATTAAAAGATTTTAAAAACCCTAAGACTGTACCATGCAAAAAAGTGAACCCTAATGTAAATTATGGGCTAATTTAATAATATAATTATAATAATACTGTTTCATCAATTGGAACAAAGTTACCACACTAAAGCAAAGCATTAATATTCATGAAAAGTGTGTGTTTAAGGGGGTATTATCTGCATGGTTTTTCTGTAAAACTACAACTTCCCTAATTAAAAAAATATATATGTAATGCCGCTAATGCTGTTCTAAGTGGAAAATTTATAGTGTTAAATAGTTACATTAGTAATGAAGAAAATCTTCAAATCAATAATCTAAGTTCCTACCTCAAGAAAGCAAAAAAAGAAAATAGAAGGAAGGAATTAATAAAGATCTAAGCAGAAATCAAAGAAATTGAAATTAGGAAAACGGTTGAGAAAATCAATGAAATGAAAAACTGTTCTTCAAAAAAAAAAATCAATGTAATTGAGAAATTTACAAGACTGATAGAAATTAAAAGAGAAATATCATTACCAGGAATGAAATCGGAAATGTCACCACAGACCTTGTAGTCATTAAAAAGATGATACAAAATACTATGGACAATTTTTGCTCATAAAATTTGACAACTTGAAAAAAGTTGACAACTATAGTTTTGTTTGTTTGTTTGTTTTAAAGAACTTCAACCAAATCATCATACCTTATCAAATGGATCATGGATTTAAACATAAAATGCAAAACTGTAAAAGTTTTAAAAGAACCAGACAGGAGGTAATCTTTGTGACCTAGGGCTATGAGACAGTTCTTAGATATGACACCAAGGCATTATCTATAAAAGAAAAAATTGATAAGTAGGACTTCGTCAAAATTAAAAACTTCTCTTTGAAAGTCCTTTTCAAGAGGATGAAAAGGTAAGCTGCAGACTGGGAGAAAATATTTGCAAACCACAATTCTGACAAAGGGCTTGTATCTAAAATATGTGATAAACTCTCAAAACTCAACAATAAAATCACCAAACATTCCAATTAGAAATTGGACAAAATACATGAACAGACATTTCTGGACATTTCTCAGAAAAGTATATACAGATGGTTTAGTCAGCCAAAGGGGTGCTGATGCAAAATACCAAAAATCTGTTGGTGTTTATAAAGGGTATTTAATTGGGGTAGAAGCTTATAGTTACCAGGCCATAAAGCATAAGTTACTTCCCTCACCAAAGCCTGTTTCCACATGTTGGAGCAAGATGGCTGCCAAAGTCTGCAAGGGTTCAGGCTCCATGGTCCCAGCTTCTTCCAGTATCAGCTGTAGGCTGGGATAAGTTTATTCTCTCTGCCAATGCTCATTCCTCTCTGGGCTCAGTTGCTTTGGTCTCACCACAAGGTCAGCTGCAGACTATCAGGCTCTCTCTTTTCCCAGGGCCTCGGCCATGTCTATGAAGCTATCTATATTCTTCTCCTGTGTGTTTACTTCCTGGCGCTCTAGCATCAAAACTTCAACTCTCTCCTCTGCCCTGTCATTTATTTTGTGAGTCCCTGCCCACTTACTGACATGGCCCAATCAAGGCCCTAATCATAATTTAATCAAGTAAAAGTAAAACCCCTGAAGTTAATACAATCTAATATGCCCAGAGGAGCAGAACAGTTTACAAATATAATCCAATATCTATTTTTGGAATTCATAAACAATATCAAACTGCTACAGATGACAAATAAGCACACAAATAGATGTTCAACATCATTAGACATCAGGGAAATGAAAATAAAAAACCCAGTGAAATATCATCAGTACTCACCTATTATAATGGCTAAATTAAAACAAAACAAAACAACAACAAAACAACTGTAATTGTGCCAAATGCTGGAGGCTGTGGGGGTTGGGGGCTATAAAGTGGTACAGCTACTCTGAAAAATAGTTTGTCAGCTTCTTACAAAACTAAACATATATTATGACTCAACGTATTCTTGGGCATTATGATCCCACTTATATAATATTTATGTATTTATAGTTAGGTATTATATATTTACGTTATATTATATATTATAAACTATATTCTATTATATAATATTCTCGAAATGACAAAAATACAGATATAGGGAAAAGATTAGTAGTTGCCAGAGCAACAGTATGGGTCAGGTGGGTGGGTGGTACTATAAAGAAGTAGCAAAATGGAATTCCTTTGTGGTAATGGAAAAGTTCGTGTCTTCATTAGGGTGGTGGTAACATGAATCTATACATGGGATCAAGTTCCACATAACCATACACATAAACACAATCCAACTTAACAAATATAACTTATAGACACTCATGCAAATCCCATGTAATGTTTCTCCTCTACTTTCCTTTACCTCCCATTCAAAGTAACTACTCTCTTTAATTTGATGTTTATCATTTCTGTAAGTTTTGATCTTTTTACATAAAAATATAGCTCTAAATTATGAGTGAATCAAACTGGTGCATCCTTCTGAAACTTGTTTTCATTCAACATTATATACCTTTAGATTTACCCCTATTGACAGAAATTTCTCTAGGTCATCAATTTTTAACTGCTGTATAGAAGTTCATGGTATGACCATCTATTCTTTCGTTACTGGTCTTTTAATTGCTTCTTTCTAATAGACAAGAAAGCAATTGATTTTAAAAAATAATTTTGCATCCTTACCTATTTATTAGTTTAATTTTCAACAAAGACAATCAGGTCATCTGCACATAATCATTTGTTTCTTCCTTTCCCATCCTTAGATATTTTAGTTCTTCGTCTTGTTTCACTCTTCACATTAAAAATCCTAGCATAATAATGAAAATAAATGGGGATAACAGGCATATTTATTTTCTTCCTATCTTTAAAAGAAATTCTTTTAATATTTCATCAGCTGTGATGTTGTTACAGGTATTTGCTAGTGATGTCAGGTTAAGGAGATTCCCTTCTATTACTGTTTGTTATGATGTTTTTGTCATAAATGAGGGTTGAATTTCATTAAGTCTATTTCCACATGTTCTGAGGGGATCATATTACTTTTCTTCCTTATTTCTTTAACGTAATGAATTACATTATTAGCTCTTCTTGTGTTAAACTAGCCTTGCATTCTTAGTACCAGGACAACTTCATCATGTTTCGTTTTATTAATACATTGCTATATTCAGTTTTAAGATCCTTGTATCTATGTGAATTTGTTTGCAATTTTCCTTTCAAGTGTTGTCTTTATCTGATTTTGCTATAAATGATATGCTAGCTTCATAAAATGATCTTGGAAACAAATATTTGGAACAGTTTCTATAGGATTAAGATGATTTGTGTGGCGATTTTTTTGTTTGTTGTTTTTAATGTTCAGAGGGAAATCTGGAAATATGGAGAGGGAGTATATTTTAAATTGAAAATATTATTGAAAGAATCATAGATTCACATGCAATGTTAATATAATGCAAATACAGAGATATCTGTAAAGCACATTTTATTCTAGGAAACAATATTTTGCTACATATTTCAAATTGGTATGTTCAGTTTCCTCTCATTTTTAAAATCTCTACTTCCATAGTTAAATGTCCTTCTTTTTGTTCTTAATATTACTAGTATCTTTTTTTTTTAAATTTCTCCCCACCCCCTTGTTTGCATTTGCTGTCTGTTTGTTGTGTGCTGGTCTTCTTTTTTTTTAGGAGGCACCAGGAACCAAACCTGGGACCTCCCATATGGGAAGGAGGCTCCTAATCACTGGAGCCACCTCTGCTCCCAGTATCTTTTCTTTTTTTTCTTACATTCATCTCAACAGAATTTTGCCTCTTTTTTTAAAGAACCAGCTCTTAACTAATTGTTTTTTTATTGTATTTTTATTTAATACATTATTTTTTGTATTTATCTTTATCTTCCTTTCTTTGGATTTGCTTATTTTTCTTTTCTTTGGATTTGCTTGTTTTCCCTCTAAGTTCTTCCTTTTTTTTTTTACTTGAATGCTTAATCAAATCCTGTACAAAATATATTACATATATTAACTCGCTTAAACAGCTATTACTATCACCATTTAACAAATGAAAACACTTAAGAGTTCACTGAGCTAATAAGCTGAGCAATCAGAATTCAAATTCAGACCAAGTGACTATGACACTAAATTCCTTATTGGTAACTGAAAGCACTATAGACTCATTTCCTTTCTTTCTAACCTTTATGGGTAGATAGAACCAAAGGAGTGACAAAATAATATTTGGGTGGGCCAGGCATTGTAATAGGTACAAATGGCATTATTAGTATGATTCTTGCAATGAAGTGTTAATTCCACTTTACAGATGAAAAAAAACTGGCTGGCAATGCAGTTATATAGTCAAGGTTTAGCTTGCAGTTATTGGCCAATTTGGAACTAGATCAGGGAAGTACTAGCTAAAGAATATTGTATAGAAAACCCTGACAGAGACCACCTGATTTACTTAGAAATCTGTTGATTTATCTAAGGAATGTGTGGTGTATATTGAAGAATGATAAAAGAATGTCAAAAAGCCTGTCTTGGGCTGAGATTCAAACTTGAGAACTTCTGCAGGGGCAAAGGCATCATCAGTCCAGGAGAACTAAGGAACCCACCCATGACTTGGGCCATTCCCTTTATTTTTTTTTTCTTGATTCACAGGTGGTCCTCCAATCTATTTTTTTGTTTTGTTTTGTTAAATCACTTAATTTTTTAAATTAATTTATTTATTTTTAATGTTACATTAAAAAAAATACGAGGTCCCCATATTCCCCCCACCCCCCTCACCCCACTCCTCCCATAACCACAACCTCCTCCATCATCAGAGGACATTCGTTGCACTTGGTGAATACATCTCTGAACAGTGCTGCCCCTCATGGTCAATGGTCCACATTACAGTTTACACTCTCCCCCCATTCCACCCAGTGGGCCATGGGAGGACATACAATGTCCAGTAACTGTCCCTGCAGTACCACCCAGGACACCTCCAAGTCCTGAAAATGCCCCACATCACATCTCTTCTTCCCATTCCCACCCTCAGCAGCTACCATGGCCACTTTCTCCATTTCAGTGCTACATTTACTTCCATTACTAATCACATTAGTTCCAGAACAGAGTATCAGTAAGTCCACTCTAATCTATACTCTATTCCTCCATTCTGTGGACCCTGGGATGGTTATGTCCACTCCACCTCTGTATCGAGAGGGTGCTTTGATTCCAATTGGATGATGGATGCAATTCTCCTGTTTGCAATTGTAGGCACTCTTGGCTCCCTGGTGTGGTGGCTGACTTTCACCTCCCTGTTAGCTGGCTGGGGTAAGTCCAAAAAACCAGAGGATAGGAGTTGCAAGTCTGTTGAGGCTCAAGGGCTGGCTATCACATGGAGAGTCCAGAGATTCTGGTCCCCAGAGTATACACTAAACCCCAACACCAACCACAGGTTCGGTAAAAGTGACAGGAGAGGCTTGTGAACAAAGATCACACCTGAGTCCAACTCCATCACACTCAGGACCACAAATGCCAAAGTAGGGTTGGGCCATTCCCTTTACTTCTTGAATAGGATATTTAACTCATTAATTTTCAGTCTTTTGTTTTCTGATATGTTCATCTACAAATTCAGTTAGATATTAAAATTGCCACATGTAGACTTTAAAAGAATACGACTCAGGATATATATTGATTAGATGAAGCTTATTGCATTCTTCCACATGCTTACCAATTTTTTGTGTGATTAATTAATCACTAAGTGAGGTCTATTGAAATTGAGGAATTTTCTATTTCAAATTCTGTAAACATCTGGTTTTTGGATTTTTTTTAAGCTTCAGCAGTACATAGAAGTTTATAATTCCTTCATGGTGACTTTACCATTATATATGGACTTTCTTAATCCCTAAAAATGTTTTTGCTTTAAAGTCTATTTTATCTAGTATTGATATAATTATATGGCCTTACTCACTTTCTTTTCATTAGTATTTGCCAGGTGAGGTGATTTGGAGCTGTGTGTGCCCCAGAAAACATGTTCTTAAGCTTGATCCATTCATGAATCCATTGTAAATAGGACCTTTTGATAAGGTTACTTCATTGAAGGTGTGGCCCAGGTTGGGTCTTAATCCTATTACTAGAGTCCTTTACAAGCAGAATGAAATTCAAGCAGAAAGAGAAAGCTACCGAGGAAGCAGCCAGAAGCTGATATCAGTGGAACCCAGAAGAGAAGGGAGAGACCAGGAGGCACCGCCATGTGCTTTGCCATGTGACAAGCTAAGGACCAAGGATTGCCAGCAGCCAGAAGCTGATATCAGTGGAACCCAGAAGAGAAGGGAGAGACCAGGAGGCACCGCCATGTGCTTTGCCATGTGACAAGCTAAGGACCAAGGATTGCCAGCAGCCAGAAGCTGATATCAGTGGAACCCAGAAGAGAAGGGAGAGACCAGGAGGCACCGCCATGTGCTTTGCCATGTGACAAGCTAAGGGCCAAGGATTGCCAGCAGCCAGCCCCAGAATGCCAGTCTGAGGAGAAAGCATCATCTTGATGGCTTGTTGAACTTCTTAGCCTCAAAACTATGAGATAATAAATTCCCATTTTTAACCCAACCCATTTCATGGTATTTGCCTAAGCAGCCCAGGACACTTAAAACACTAGGAATATATTTTCTCATCCTTTCGCTTTCAATCTTTCTATGTTCATGTTTTAGTAGCCTTCTTTAAAAAACAGGTATTTTTTTAAAATCCACTCTTGTTATCATATTTTAATTGGCATGTTTATTTCATTTACATTCATTTTGTTTTGATATTTTAAAATCTAGATTGGATATTTGTTTATTTGGGGTTTTTTTTTTCCCCTGGATTTCCTCTTCTTTACCCTTTTCTTTTTTTGGATGGTTTTCTCTCTCCTCCTTTTTTAAAGCTATTGGTTTGGAAACTGTATATTTATTTCTAGTTCATAAGATTACCAGTAAAATTTTAATAAGCACATGAGAAATGGTAACAACTAAAATTAATTGATCTTATGAGTACTTAGAATTTCTTAACTCTGAACATTTCTCCCATCTTGCATATTGCGGCCTTGCTTTTATACTTGAAACAAGTCATTTTTATTATTGCTTTATAAAGCCAATGTTTAGTACTTGCCCACATGTTTGCAAATTTCCTTACTCACTATTCCTTCTTGCATTCACTTCTTCCCTATATAGGGTTCAATTTTCTTCTTCAAATACATTTTCTGGAAGTCTTCTTTTATTTTTATTTTTTAAAGGAATGTCAAAGGTAAATTCTTAGTAAGGGTTTATTAGAGATAAACCTTCAACTGTTGAGTGAAAATATTTTTTGCTCTCACTCCTGAATTATATTTTAGGTAGGTTTATTTCCCCTTAGTATTTTGAAGTTATTATTTTCTTATCTTCTCAATACCAATATTGGAAGCCAGAAGTCTGTTACTAGTCTAACTGTCAATCTTTCATTAGTAATCTATTTTCTCTGCTTTGACAAGTCAGTTTCTTTCATTCTCTGCAGTTTCAATATGTGTAGGCTTTTGTTTGTGTTTACCTCATTTAGGACTTGTCTTTTTTTCCTGAATCTGATGATTATGGCTTTATCAATTCTCAAAAAACAATCAGCTATTCTCTCTTCAAGTAATGCCTCTTCCCAATTTTCTCAATTCTTTCATTCCGGCACTAATAGATGGATTTTGGAATGTCTCACTGTATCACCCACATATTCACTTCTATATCCTTTAAAGGCAATAGTGCTTGGCATACAGTGGTGCTCACTACATAATTGTGGAACAAAGTAATTATTTATACTGAGCCACCATGGATATCATTAAAAATGTGCTTGTCCAAGGCCTCACAGAAAAGCAATCAGGCATCTCCTGGAGTCCCAACTACAGATCTTCAATCTTGTAGCCAAACTCAGACAATAAATAGTGAAATCTGGGATCATGTAATGGCAGGAATCAATTTTTGAGGTACACCACCCAGGAAGGAAGTTGACTATGATTTCTTTTCTATTTTGAGGAAAATGGATACACCAACTCAGAAAATATGCAGCATACCAACCTACAGATATATCATAAAAGGCATGCAGTCAGAATTTAGTTCAGGTGTTTAAAGTCTACTTTGGGGTACATAATGAAGAACAGAATAAATAACAGTTCACAATGACTGTGCATCTATTAGAATATAATCTCAATTCTGTAAAGTAGGCACTGTGACCAACATTTTTTAATTACACTGAGATCATAAATATTGAAGTAACCTCCCCAAAGTTGTACCATTAATGGCTGACCCCAAATTTGATCAAGTATCTGCTCAATATGAGAGCCCATGTTGCAACCTCCTCACCTAGCATGATCCTGCCTCCTGCATAAAGTCTTAACACTTAGAAACCAGAACCAATTCTCAGAGAGGAAGTGGTCACTCGGTGCCTTACACTGCAGCATTTGAACCAATCTGGCTCATTAATCTCTAATGAAAACTTTGTCATCATTCTCAGAAAGGCTTATATGTTACTGCTTTATTGCATTAAATCCTCACCCCATTACCATGAGTAGAGGAAGCAGAAAAATAATTGCTCCATTTTATAGATGAGAAACTTGAGACACACAAGAAAGTATTACTTCCACATATGTTATGACTGAATGGTGCGACAACAACAACAAAAAACAGCTTTACTTTCAGTTCTCCAAATCTACTTTTTCACTCCAATGGAAGGTTCCAGTGGCTCTCAGTCCTCAATTTCAGTTAGAATAATGTTTAACTCTAAAAGATAAATTCTCTAACAAGAAAATTAGAGAAATTGTAATTTTTAAAAATTCAAACTACCCAGTGGGGAAATTATATATATATACATCTATATATATATAACTTTTATTAATGCATTCCAAAAAACTACTGTTTGTTAAGTTCCAGGTGATGGGTTAGTTATATTTAGGAAAATTATCTAGGCATTTAATATTTTGTCCTCATATCAAATGAAGACTTGAGTGTGATCCCTTATGATTTAATAGGAAAAGTTTCGCCTAATTACTGAAGTCCTAGCCACTTCCACTGCTGTAGTATGCCTGATAGCAACAGATATCCTACCAGCAGCCAGGATTTGATTAGAAAATTTTATTGAAACTTAATGTGAGTAAATAATTTTTGTGCTGTTAAGTTTACATCCATTAAAATAATATCACGAAAAGAGCAGACATATATTGGAATAAATGTCCAATGGTGGTAAAAGCCAGTCCCAATATTAGCACATCAATTAAAGATGCTTTAAAAGTAAATAATTCAAGTGGCCCAAGCACATATATACTGTTGCTCCTGTGATTAAGTACATGGCTATCTCTGCCCTTACAATCGTTAGCAGCAGCATGTGGAGGGAGAAAAAGACAAAAGACTAAGAAATAGGAACAAAACTAAGGGTGCCACTCAGAGTCTTTCATCCATGGGCAGGCCAAAAGGAACGGGCCGTGTGGGCTTGTGTGTCCATTTTTCAAGTCTATACCTCATCTCATGGTCTAGTGAGGGCTCCAGTCAGTACAGCGATATAAACAGATACTCTGTTGGATGACTCCACTAACTTTGAAGTGACATTATGGAGAATATCTAATTGATACTTCAATTTATCAATCTTTTTTCTCATGTGCACACACATACAGTCTTTGAGATAATTCTTGAAGGAAGGAAAAGAGATAATTACGGCTTATAGTTCACTACAAATGCACATCATCCAATTCAATGGAAGCCTGCTTGCTCCAGAAAGCACAGGAGGTAGGCAATGTTTCAGTGTCATCAGCCCTGGTTATCTGATTTTGGAATGGTGGCCCTAATGTGTTTCTCCAGTTCCAGCAAGTTTTGATAAAACTTTGCAGCAGTGTCTTCATCTAGATCCATCTGAGAAAGAAGCAAAAATAGGAATGACTAAAAAGGAAATGGGAAATGAATAGCATTTCCATAAAAGGAAGGCATTCCACCTGTGTAAGAGAACTAAAGAAAAAGAAAGGTGTCAGCAGGAAGGGCTGCAGTGGCAGGCTTGTAGACTATTAGGAAACCCTGAGAACTTGAGGCTATATTAACCCTCAGTCCAAACTCAACCCTTACCCAACCTATTGATACTTCTCCTAAATAGAAAAAATAAGATATTTGAGTTTTGCTGTCCCACCTAACACCTATATAACTCAGGGATAGAACATACCAACCAGATGTGATATAAGAAAGAGCAAAAGAGGAAAATCAAGAGGTTTTAGAAATTCCAATTGCTCTACCTTTCTACTTCCATTTGACCTTTTTCCTTAAGGAGCCTGGTTTCATACACTGCCTTCCGGATAAAAGATTACACTTTCCAGTGTAGCTTCCATTGAGGCTAGTGAGTATCAAGCTCTGGCCAATGGACTGAAAGTAGAAGTGTTGTGTGGCTATTATGGATTGAACTGTGCCCCCCTTTCCCCCAAAAGACATGTTCAGATTCTAACCCCTAGTCCTGTGAATGTGAACTTATTTGTAAATAGGATCTTTGAGGATATTCCTGGTTGAGATGAAGTCAAGCTGGACTGGAGAGGGCCCTAGTCCAACATGACTGGTATCTTTGTGGGAGGGGAAATTTGGACACAGACAGAGACAGGGAAAGAGAAAATTTTTAACATTTGGGAAATAATATTAATATTCATTCAACTGCCTTAGAGTTTTTCCATATTGGAGCTGGAAGAAGCACTAGAGATCTTCTAGTTTTGTCCTTCTTTCCATAGAGAGGAAAGCTGACTTCCCCAAATTAATCTATGATTAAAACACTTTCTTCAATGCATTTCTTTAAAATGCTAATAAAATAATTTATAGAATTAAACATTTTCTTCCATAACCAAATTATTCCTTCTAGGATCAATAGATAGCAAGTCCAAACAAATTCTGAGGGCTTAAAACTAAGCTTATTAACTTTGAGTAGTCTTTCTGAGTTTGACCTTTGGGATGTTATTAGGTATTGTGAAATTAAAAAACAAAAAGGTTATATAATCAAAAAACAAAAAGCCAAGATTAAACAATGTCACATGAACCTTTTAACTGTACCAACTTCTCAAAGCCTTTACTACAGTAATATATATGTTGCACGTGTCCCTAAAATAGGAAGTTATTATATATTAAGTATTACCCAAACTTAACTTATCTGAGGAACCCCTTTTTGCAAATCTTCTCAAGGAACTAGTATTCCACAAAACACACTTTGGAAAACAGTAGAAATTCATTTTTTGTAAACAGGTACCAGGGGAAACAGAGAGCACAGCTCCCCTGACAGCTCATGCTACTGACTACAGACTGACATCAGTGCCAATTATTTGACTTCACTGAGATAACTCATTTGCCAAAATCTAGTTCCATTTTCTAGTGAAAAATGGAGGCTGAAGTAAAATCAGATGCATGATAAAAATACAAGAGTTCTTGAGGTTCAAAACAAATTTTCTCATTTTCTAATATATAACTTTATGTTTGATTTCTTCTTAGAAGATTATACAGCATCTGTATATACACAGTACTGATTTTTTTTTCCTGTTCTTCATTCCTTGACTCTTCAAAATTGCTGCAATCGGTTAAAGCTTGTAATTGTCACAAGCAAAACTGGTGCTGGAACACTCAAAACGAAGTGAGCTTTACATAGAAAGGCACTTCATATTTTAACCAACTTGTAACACATTTATTGAGCCCCTACCATGTGCAAGGCACCCTGCTAAGAAAAGAGGGTGGAATTCTCATTTTCATGAAGTCTATTTTCTAATAAGGGAGCTCAAGAGTGGATGAATGCTAAATCAAACAGAACAAAATGTCAAGAAAGTCTGTAACAGCAACACATGACCTGGTCTAAAGGACCCAGAAGGCTGAGATCTTAAGAATGAGCAAAGCAACAACCAGTTGAGAGAGGAAGGGCCAGAGAAGTCTGAGTAGAGAGAACAAGATGTGCCAGGCTCACAAGCAGAAAGAAACATAAAAATCCGGTGTTATGTCAGTGAATGGAGAGCAAAGACCCAGGGAAGAGAAGACAAGATGCTGGTGGGCTGGCGGGTCAGGAAAGCAGGGACCAGTTCATCAGCCCAGTAGCAAAAGCTCAAAGTCACAATGTAAGCAGATTTACCTTTTGAGATGTTACATAATTACTTCCAAAGCCAGTAGTAGCACTCATATATTTGGTCAGAGGATTGAGAGATTCAGGCTTTTGGTGAAAAATCCATACCTGAAAAGGAAAAGAATATGTAAAAATTTTTTTTCTGCCCAAAGCAAGTGAGGCTAGTGGGGATTAACAACCAGCACTTTACAGAGCACCTCCCCGCCTCCAAAATTCTACAAAGCCTCTCAATTGTCTTTAGCTACCTGTGATGTCTTCATGAACCACTACTGTAACTTGAAGGAAGAAGGTAAGGCAATCATTTAAAGCAAAACAAAGCTATTTCATCTTTAATCCCCAGACTAAAGTTCACAGCATGCTTAGTTCATAGCTAGCTTATTCAGAGTTGATATTCAGCTCAGGCCAGAGTAAAGCATAGATATTAACCCAGTACATATTTAATTAATATAAACAGGCATGCATTCAAAAGGTGAACAATTTTCCAGCCAACTACTTCTTTCTGGAAGCAATCATGCTAACTAGTATCTTGTGAAGTCTTCCCAAAAAAATCTGTTCTCTTAAAAACATACACATTCTCTTTTCTCACTCAAATGTAAGTATATTATATACACCATTCCACACTCTGCAGTTTTCATATAAACAAAGTGCCTTAGAGACTTTTCCATATCAGTACATGTAGAGCTGTTTCTTTTTTTAAGGGAGCAAAGTATTCCATTTTATAGATGTACCATGGTTTATATAAGTAGTCTCCAATTGTTGGACACAGAGGTTGTTTCCAGTCTTTGCTATTACAAGCCAAGCTGTAATGAATAATGAATATATCATTTCATACATGTTTGAGCACATCTGTAAGATAAATACTGAGGATGGAATTGCTGGGTTAAGGGGCATTTAGCATTTTGTTTGCTCTTGCCAAGGAGTTCTTAATAGAAACTATATCAATTTATCTTCCCCCTAGAAATGCAGAAGAGGGCCAGTGTCCCTACATCTTTGACAATGTAGTGTATTATCAAACTTTCTAATCTTGTCTAATTGGGGTTGAAAATAACTTTTCATTGTAGCTTTAATTTGCATTTTTCTTATCATGTGTGAGGTTGAAAGTTTTTTCATATGATTAAGACAGTTTAAGAACCCTTTCCTTTCATGTCCTTTGCCCATTGTTCTAATGGGTTACTATTTTTCTTACTGATTTGTTAAAGCTCCATATATATTTATATTAAGAAAATTAGCCCTTAGGCTATGATATAAGTGGCAAAAAAGTTTTCTTCTGCTTTGTAATTAGTCTTAGGGTTTTATTTATAATAGGGTTTTGGGATTTTTATTTAGTCAAAATTTTCAGTCTTTAAGGTTTTCGGGATTCATGAAATACTTAGATAAGCCTCCACACTCAAAACTTTTAAAATTTCCCCAAATTTTCTTCTAGTAATTTTTTACCTTAATTTTTTTGTATAGATCTTTTAATTCATCTGGAATTTTATGTTGATGGAAGGTATAAAAAAAAGATCACATTCTATTTTTTTCATTTTCTGAATAATTCATCTTTTCCCCATTGATTTGGCATGCCATATTTATAAAAATACTAAATTCCTACTTGTTTATGGGTGTATTTTTTGACCCTCTACCCTCTGTTCCATTAATCTGTCAATTCACATGCCAGAACTATGCTGTTTTAATTAAGATGGATATTAAGACAGTTTTCCTTAAAATAGTAAATGCTAAAACAAACTGAATCCTTTACAATGTGCTATACTCTGTACTATACAATTTATATGCCTTCTCTCATTTACTTTTATACAATGCCTATTTTACAGATAATAAAAGGTTTAGGTGGGTGTTTAAAAAAAATAAGTGTCAAGAGTTTACAACCAGGAACTGGAGAATGAATTTCTAGAACACAGTTCTAGAGCCCACACTCTTAACCATTATGCCTTAGGCCACTCAAGCTGAGCCCATTTAAGGAGAAAAAAATTATTCAAAGACTGAAAGGGCAGCAAACTCCACATACCATGTGCTCAAATCCTCATCCACACTCACCAGCATCTACAACCATCAGTGTATAGTAAATGACATTATACCTTCAGGTGATAGGCTCCTGCCCATGCTGATTTGAGGAAACAATAGGAGGGTCACAATAACAAAAATATTTTTAAACTATGATACTAAGGTCATACTGAGCATCCTATCTAAATTCCATCTATCTTTCAGAGCCCAGATCAAGTCCTCCTTAGTAAGCAAAACCTGCTCCAAGTACTCCAGCTCCCCACTCCTCCTCCATTCTGAGTAGTTACCACATGATTAAAGAAGGTCTTATTTTTTTATTTTATATGTTTGTTCTTTTTTCTAAAAATGATTCTAAGTTCCTTAATAAGTGATAGTGGGATCTTATCTTCTAACTTTTCCCCACACAGTATATACTTGACGTCTTCGCTTAAATTTCAGTGCTATAGACTGTACAAGAGTAATCCTTAAAGGACTATGGATTAGTATTTCTAATGTTTTGTTTGGTTTTATTGATCAAAGAAAGTGTGGGGGGGCACATGGGAATCCCCTATATTGTTTATGTAACATTTATGTAATCTAAACCTTCTTTAAAAATAATGAATTAAAAAAAGTTATTTAAAAAAAGAACTAATTCAAAATAGTCTAAAGCACTAGATTCTATCATCAATTTGTGTCCCTACAATAAATGTATTTATTTCTCTAACATTTACCAAAAGAAGTACTTCAAGTCATTTCCCTTACTGTTTACCTTAGTTTCAATTAAGAACCTGCTGGGTGTAGGCACTACAGTGCTAGGGCCTCAAGTTTCAAAGATGAATTGCAAAAATCCTGAAGTAGCTCAGCAGAGTGAGGGAGACAAACACAAAAGGAATTGACTCTAATACAATGGGATTTCAACCAGATGGTGGAAAGACTGGATGGCAACTTTCATCTTGTATGACAATTCTGATCCATTAGGAGAGGCTACCTTTGGAGCATGAGATGAAAAATATTCAGACACCACATAAGTACGGCAGAAAAAAGTATGATGATCCTTGATGAGGAAACGCATGCAATCCACTTGCCATGTATAATTTAGAGAAACCCAATGGTTTCTTAATAAAGAAACAACCTGACCCTCTAATATTAGCAGAGGAAAGAGAATCTTCATAACAGGGCAGTGGAGCTGGACTTTGTAGCCCCTACTCTCAAACTGCAAGATGCACCTTCTCGATGGGAGAATCTCTCAATGATTTCCTTATCACCATCTTGATTTCCCACCTCTCTTGTATTCCACTGCTATGTCTCTCTTCTAGCTACTGATATATCTTACTTCTAAAGAAGTACTTTTCCTACAATCATGCTATTCAGTGTAGATACTAAACTTCGAACATCCCTCCTAATGCTCTGCATTTAGCCTTAGAAGTGTAACTTAGTTCTGAACAGGATCTCAATTATTCTCAAAGCTTGTTCTATATTTTCTGTTGAAACTGTTTCTGCCACCAGGGCACTTAAAATTCACATCTGCTAAGCCACTATATAAGCTATTGAAACTCTAAGAACATACCAGTGCTTCTGTTCCATTGTAGGGTGTCAAAGTGAACGCATTTGCAAAAAACCGAAGCTGAGGGGGAAAAAAACAATAGTCATTTGATAACCACTTATCTCTGTTAGTTTGGAACAGAATTGCCAAAGCATTATTCATTTAAATATTAAAAAAGAAAACATGCATTTCTAATTATATAACTTTTTCAAGTATCAAAAAATAAAGGCATCTAAAAAAGAAATGTCACTTAATGCCAACACTCAATCAGTTAACATGGAGACATACCTCCTTTCCTTCTTTTGTCTATGTCTGCCATAAGGGAGAGATATTAAAAAGAACAGAGAGGCTATCTCTTCCTGAGCCCTAAAAGGGAAAGACATTTCCTAAAAGTAGCATTTTCCAATGTGTGCTGCAACATGCCAAAAAAAAAACAAAAACAAAAACAAACTACCAAAAAAAACACATGGTTCTATGGTTATAAAATGCACAGGCTTCCTCCCCTTATTGGGAACTTTTAACACATGCTGGTGGCAGACTTGGCCCAGTGGTTAGGGCGTCCGTCTACCACATGGGAGGTCCGCGGTTCAAACCCCGGGCCTCCTGACCCTGTGGAGCTGGCCCATGCACGGTGCTAATGCGCACAGGGAGTGCCGTGCCACGCAGGGGTGTTCCCCGCGTAGGGGAGCCCCACACGCAAGGAGCAACACCCATAAGGAGAGCCACCCAGAGTGAATGAAAGTGCAGCCTGCCCAGGAATGGTGCCGCACACAGGGAGAGCTGACACAACAAGATGACGCAACAAAGAGAAAAACAGATTCCCGTGCCACTGACAACAACAGAAGTAGACAAAGAAGACGCAGCAAATAGACACAGAGAACAGACAACTGGGGTGAGGGGGGGAAAGGGAGAGAAATAAATAAACAAATAAATCTTAAAAAAAAAAAGTACATAGTCTTAAATATTAAAAAAAAACAACACATGCTACCACATCAAAAGCCCAGAGAACACAGCTTAACATTGTTTAACATGGATTTTCCAAAATTATATGATCACTGACTCCTTGGGACCTATGGCATGTGTGATAGTTAGTTAGGCTAATGTGTCAACTCCGCCCAGTAATTGTACCCAGTTGTTTGGTCAAGCAAGTACTGGGCTAATTGTAATACAAGGACATTTATGGACTTTAGTCACCAGTGGGTTTACTTCATAGACAGCTGATTACATCTACATCAATCAGGGAGATTGCCATCAGCAATGAGCTTTATCCAATCAGTTGAATGCTTTAAAAGGGGAAGTAATTTCCATTCAGAGAGAATTTCCCAGCCCGTCTTTGGACAGCCAACGTCTCCCGTAAACTCATCAAGGACCTTCATCAGAAACCCTGGTTTGCAGCCTGCCTGCAGAACCTGGACTTGTGCATCCCCATGGTCACGTAAGAGACTCTTATAAAATCTTATACTATGGACAGATATATCCTGTTGATTCTGTTTCCCTAGAGAACCCTTACTAATACAGCATGTGAGTAAAGAAGTAGTGCCCTGGGAAGCGGATTTGGCTCAATGGATAGAGCATCCACCTAAAACATGGGAGGTTCAATGTTCAAACCCAGGGCCTCCTGACCCATGTGAAGCTGGCCCATGTGCAGTGCTAATGCGCACTGCTATGCGGGGATGTCCCCCACGTAGAGGAGCCCCACACACAAGGAATGCACCCCAAGAGGAGAGCCATCCTGCGCAAAAAACGTGCAGCCTGCCCAGGAGTGGCGCCACACACATGGAGAGCTGACACAGCAAGATGATGCAACAAAAGCAGACACAGACTCCTGGTGCTGCTGACAAGAATATAAGCAGACATAGAAGAACACACAGCGAATGGGCACAGAGAGCAGACAGTTGCGGGGGGGGAATAAATTTTTTTTAAAAATCTTAAAAAAAAAAAAAAAAAGAAACAGTGCTATAAAGAGGACACTCAGCTCTATCACAGAGTATGAAACAGAAGTTACAAGTTACATGCTTAGTAAACTTTAAAAGTCTCAAGTTAAATGGAATTCTACCACCTTGGGGTTCAATTTCTTAAATCATTTACCAACCATTAAACTCTTATTTTTGGCCCTAAACTGAACAGATACAGTAAACTCACCAGCCATATTAGTGGCATCAGTAGTGTCCATATAAAGGAAGGCAGAATTCCATAAGTCATTTTGGTCAATACTGTACCTGGGCACACCACACTGGAATATAGACCCTGGAAGCACAGAGAGGGGCAGCAATAAGATTCTAGTTCAATGTATAATGACTGACTCCTAGCTAAAGCCTAGCTGATAAAGGAGATAACACAGATGAGCCAGCAAGCCAGGAAATGAAGGATTTATGCTCTGAGTTGTCTGTAAAGCTGGGTCAACCATTTCAGTTTAAGAATCGTGCACTGAGAACCTACCACAAGAGACACTAAGGGTGCAAAAAATTAGTAAGACAAAGTCTCTTTTCTCAAGAAACTCACAGTTTAAACAACATGGGCAACTAAGTTTGAAACTGGGGGAGAAAAGTGGGGCCCGTTTTACCCTGAGTTTTCCAGATAATTGGTTTAATCAGAGATCAGTTCATCAACCATAATGAGCACTGAAGATAAAAAGACATATACGTTTCTGTCCTTGCAGTTCAAGTAGTTTCTGGCCTAGTAAACACAGACAGCTAAACCTAAAGCATGTGTTTGTTTCCTTGCAGGTACTTAAGACCCCTACCTCTAGCTTAGGTGGGAGCTCCTGGTATCAGAGGAACAAAGGACTGGTTGTGTTTCCACAGAGACCTTCTCTATCTGAAAACCTCTAAATCAAGTCCCCCACCTAGGACTCACCATTTTATAAAGTTCTAAAGAGAGCCCCAATTTACAGAGAGCTTTTCTTAAAAGAAAGAGCTTTGTGTAATTTTTAGTAATCCCTGAGCCACTGAGATTTGCAGCTGAAATTTTAGAGCTAGGCAACAAAGTTATACAAAGAGGCATTACATTCCAGACCACATGGCCACAAGGAGCCAGCATCACTGACAAGGGTCAGCTTCTCCAAGAAACATCCTCTAAACCATAACCATGATCCTCATAGAGACAGAGTTCTGGAGTCTCACCACAAATCACTACTGTACAGGAGGCTTCATAACTGCCCTATAGCATCTGGTATGATAAACTCTAGGAGACAGTATGGTTTTGTGGAAAAAAATACAAGCTATAAAGTCAGATAGATTTGGGCTCCTCTGACAATACCATCTTAGTTTGTGGCATTCGTAAATTACTTAACCTTTCTGAACATTAGTATCTTGTCAAAATGGGAATACTCAGTCCTACCTCCCTGGGATGGGGGAGGTATTAAATGACATCTTTGAAAAGTCTAGTACAGCACCTGAGACATAGCAATCACTTAAAGGGTAGCTATTATTGTCATCAGTATCATTTTATTAAATTATTTGCCTTCAAGAGCTACAGAATGGTGAATGAACACATATAACTAAATATCCACGAGCTAATTATCTCTGCCCTGAAACTCATATACTCTATCAATTTTATATATGCCTTATCTTGTCCTCGTAGCAATCCTGTTCAGGAAACAATATTCCACCTGCTAAAACTATAAGACCTAGCAAGAAAGCCAGCCATGTTATCAGTAAATCAACTGTAATTAAGAAACCACTGCCCTGGCATTTCTGTATCATGGAGATGGGTTCACCTGTTGGTTGAAGTTCCTGTTCAAAGCTACACTCAAGAGGTCAGTGGCATATTTGGAAGAGCTGTAGGGTTCCTGGCCTTTGCTGTGCTGGAAGTCCTCAAGGCTGAAGTTAGATTTCCTTGCATTGCGAGATGATGTCCAGATGAGTCGGGATGGATTGTCACTATGACAGAGAAGAGGTTCCAGTTCACGAATCTGAGGGGAGGAAGGAGAAACAAAAAAAAACGTATCAAAATCTATTAGGGAATTGGGAAGCAGATTTGGCTCAATGGATAGAGCATCCGCCTACCACATGGGAGGTCCAGGGTTCAAACCCAGGGCCTTCTGACCCATGTGATGAGCTGGCCCACACACAGTGCTGATGTGCACAAGGAGCGCCCTGCCATGCAGGGGTGTCCCCCACGTAGAGCAGCCCCACACACAAGGAGAGCACCCCATAAGGAGAGCCTCCCTGTGCAAAGAAAGTACTGCCTGCCCAGGTGTGGCACCGCACACACGGAGAGCTGATGCAGCAAGATGATGCAACAAAAAGAGACACAGATTCCCAGTGCTGCTGACAAGAATCCAAGCGGACACAGAAGAGCACACAGCAAATGGACACAGAGAGTAGACTACTCGGGGGGAGGGGAGGGCGGGGAGGGCGGAGAAGGGGAGAGAAATTAAAAAATAAAAAATAAAAAATCTATTGGGGGAGTATGCAATAACAATTTAAAAACCACTATGCATGTATCCCGGATTTGAACAAGGAAATAAATGAATGGAGAATGGTAGTAGCCAGGTTTTTCACTGTTGGAGTATGAAGTTACAGATAAGCAAAGCAGGAAGCTAGAATGATCCATTTGATACTAGATTAGAGACATCAATATGAACATGTTTAGCTTAATGCAAATGCAGATTAAATACAAAAATATTTATAGCTATGTATGCATACATGGGTAGTACGTACACATTTATCTCCTTGCCCTGTCTGCTGGGGACTAAAAGCAACTAACATCTCAGTAGTAATAAACACATACCTAACACCTGGATTTTGATCTCTAATATCATTCCCCAATAATAGGATCCAGAGCTCCTTGGAAAAATGACTAATTCTAGGATTGAGTCAGGAAATATACAAGATGAGCCTGGAACATCTTATAGAGCTATAGAGTAAGAAATTGATCAAAACAAAAACTAAAATAAAAGCAAAAAACCACAATGATGGGATATATCAAAGGGATACAGGAGTAAACTGAAAGAACACCCAACAGCCAAAGCTGGAACAGTATGAGCAACCAGATAAAGTAGTATTCACAGCCCAAAGTAGAAAACAAATATCTATGAGACCATATGGAAATAAATAAGCAAATGATTGAAATACAAATAAAATAAAGAAACATATGAAGGATCCTAGACAAATCGCCCAGGTAGAAGAATTCCAAATAATTTATGCAAATATTCCATCAAGGAGATGGAGCACAACTCCTTGCTCCTTAAGTGTAGGCAGTGCATAGTGACTTTTTTCCCCAAAGAGTACAGTATGAAAAGTGAGGGGGGGGGAAGAGTAACTTCACAGTGAAGAAACCTGAGAAACACTACCTCAAGTCAGCTTTTCAAGGTTAACATCAGCAATGTCACACTGAAATTAAGTAGCCTCAATATTATGTGGTGAGAACAGCACTTTACCTCCGCAGTCTTCTTCCTCAAAATACATTACATTACCTGACTCTAACCATGAGAGAAACATCCGACATACCTCAATTGAAGGATAGCTTACAAGGATCCTTGTAGGATGCCTGACTGGTAATCCTCAAGATTGTCAAGATCACCAAAACCAATGAAAGTCCAAGAAACTGACACAACCAAGAGGAGCCTAAGGAAACAGGACTATTAAACATAATGCTGTACCCTGGATGGGACCCTAGAATGAAGAAGGATGTTAGGTAAAAACTGACAAAATCTGAATAAATATGGACACTAGTTCATGGTAACTTAGCAATGTTGATTCATTTATTGTGACAAATGTACCACACTAAAGTAAGCTGTTAATAATAGGGAAAACTGGGTAGAAGTTATACAGGAACTCTCTGTACTATCTCTGCAATAATTCGGTAAATTTGAAACTGTTCTAAAATAAAAAGATTTTAACTTACTGGGAAAGCTTGCAGATGTGCTACATGCTTGCAATGAATAAATAAGCCCAGTGCAATCAAGACTCAATTCATATGGGAAGTGGAGTTGGCCGAGTGGTTAGGGCGTCCGACTACCACATGGGAGGTCCACGGTTCAAACCCGAGGCCTCCTTGACCCGTATGGAGCTGGCCCACGTGCAGTGCTGATGCGCGCAAGGAGTGCCATGCTACGCAGGGGTGTCCCCGCGTAGGGGAGCCCCACGCACAAGGAGTGCACCCCGTAAGAAGAGCCGCCCAGCACAAAAGGAAAGTTCAGCCTGCCCAGGAATGGTGCCACACACACAGAGAGCTGACACAACAAGGTGATGCAACAAAAAGAAACACAGATTCCCGTGCCACTGACAACAACAGAAGCGGACAAGGAAGAACACGCAGCCAATGGGCACAGAGAACAGACAACTGGGGCAGAGGGGGAAGAGGAGAGAAATTTAAAAAAAAACTCAATTCATAAACACAACACTAAATCAGTTAACTGTTCATCAACTGCAATACTGCACTGTGCCTGGAGCATCACAGAAATGATCTCTACTCTCTGTAACAACCCTAAAAGTTTAGTCATTTTATATATAATTAAATTGGGAATGGGTTCAATTATAAAATGCATTTACCCCTGAGCCTGGAGTCCAAGTTCATTTTTTAGTGTGAACATTCTTAAGCCTAATTTGAAGTGGGTAGAAAGCATGATAAACCTTGGCATTATTTTATTTGATTCCAGAACCCATGCTGATAAGGCTGCCTATAGAACACCCAAGGTAAGTCATGTCACCAGGACACCGTGGTAAGTGTACCTATGACAACTCTCCTCTGCCATGTCATTTCTTCTACCCTAAACACACCACCCAAATATGTGATTTTCTTCATAACTTAACTTTTTAAACTGTAGCATTCATCAAAAATTCGTGGAACAATAATATTATTAATTAAAGTATCCTCTATCATTACCAATTAATTTAATAACTCAAAAGGAAGGCAAAGACATAGAATAAGATTATGAGAAGAAAAAGGAGATATTAAATAGTGCATCTCTGTAAGGTTATAAAAAAAGATCAGGTAAAAATTATATCCCATCCTATTTTATATTTTAATTATCTTTTTTCATTGAAAAATACTGCCTCTCATTAAAAGAAACAGTACCAAAGGATATAGAAGGAAGCATGAATCTTCCTATCTCTGGAACCCTAGTACCCCAGTTCCTCTCACCAGAGGCAACACACATTCTCAGTTTCATCTCTATCATTCTAGAAATATTACATGCCTAAATCTTTTTGTTTTGTTTACACAAGTGAAAGCACATACATCTTATACCCTGCTATTTCCTCCTAATAATAAAATACTGGAGACTGTCCCATAGAATTCGATTCATGGTTTCCTATTAATAATATTCCCATGTATGGATATCTCAATTTATTATACAGCTTCCCTATTGAGAAGACAGGTATTTCCAGGCTTTTACTTTCGCTAACTTGCAAAGAGCATTCTTACACAAGTATTTTGGGACCATGTGAGATTATATCTGTAAGAGACATTCCTAAAATAATCAGTATTTTACTTGCATTAAAAGTGCTGACAGATATTGCCACATTACCCTCCCAAAAGGGTGCTACAATTTAAATTCTTACCAACAAAATATTTAAGTATTTTCTCACACCCTAGCCAATACCATTTTTCTTTAATAATTGCCAATACACAGAAAATGTCTCATTTGCATTTTTAGATTACCAACAAAGATGTACATCTTTTCATATAAGTAATCTGTATATCTTTTTCTTTTGTCAATCTATGTTATTTGCCCATTTTTCTACTAACTTACTGGTCTATTTTATATTAATGTGTACATATTTTGCAAATAGCCAAATGTATCATCCTTTACTTGTGTTGTTCTGAAAGATCTTTTTCAAGGTACTATTTTTTTTTTCTTATGGTATTTTTAAGGTATGATTTCTTTTCATACTTAAATATAAACATCTAGCTATTGATTATTTTGGAATGGACATGAAGTTATTTAATAGGAATGCTTTGGAGAGTTTCTAGAATCTTTTATTAAATAATTTGCCCTTTCCCCACTAATCTTTCAACTTTATCATGTCAAGTTACCAAATGTATTTCCAGGACTATTTCAGCACTCTTTTGTGTCTCATTAATCTATCACTCTCCAAGCACCAGTGCCAAACAATTTTAATGTATTTTAAAAATAAAATATTTTTAAAATATTTTGTAGGACAAGTCATCCATGTAATTTTTCTTTTTCAGTATTTTCTTCGCTATTTTGTTATGTTTATTTTTCCATACGCATTTTTTTATTTTTAGGATTGTTCCTTTTGTTTTTTTGTTTGTTTGTTTTTAATTTCTCTCCTTCCCTTCCCACCCCCCTCCTCCCCCAGTTGTCTGCTCTCTGTGCCCAATCACTGTGTATTCTTCTGTGTCTGCTTAGATTCTTATCCGTGGAACCAGAAATCCGTGTCTCTTTTTGTTGCGTCATCTTGTTGCATCAGCTCTCCATGTGTACAGTGCCACTCCTGGGCAGGATGTACTATTTTCACACTGGGAAGCTCTTCTTATAGGGTGCACTCCTTGCGCGTGGGGCTCCCCTACATGGCGGACAACTCCCCTGCATGGCATGGCACTCCTTGCGTGTATCAGCACTGCACGTGGGCCAGCTCACCACACAGGTCTGGAGGCCCTGGGTTTGAACCCTGGACCTCCCATGTGGTAGGTGGATGCTCTATCCATTGAGCCAAATACGTTTCCCCCATATGCATTTAAAAAACACCTTTAATTCTTCCTCTGTAACCCCACTGGAATTTAGATTTTTAGATTAATTTACGGAGAATTAACATACTGACTTTTCCTAAGAACAGGGCATGCCTTTCCCATTGATTCATGTGAAATCTACTCCTGTGTACCTTCAGAGAATTTCAAAGTTTTCTTTCTAGAGTTCTTAAACAATTATGCTTATTTCCATGTAATTTGTATTTTTATTGTAAAATGCATCTTTTCTTCTATCATATTCCCTAAATCATTTTTATATATAAAAACCACAAATTTTGCATATTCCTTTTGTAACCATCCACTTTACCAAATTCTCCTATTATTTTTAATAGTTGTTTCTCTTGGGTTTTCTAGGTATATAATCACATCATCTATACATATAACATTCATTTTACTTCCTCCACCTATAACTTCTCCTTTCTAAATACACGGCCAGGACTTCTAAAATGATATTAAATATGAGTGATGAAAATGGCAACTTTCATCTTATTTCTAACATTATTGGGGATGCACAATAGTGTCACTAGAAGTCTCCATTTTTTATGTTGTAAATTAAAAATATAAGCTGCTCTTTCAAGCAACTTAGGTGAGAAATGTTTTAAGAGTAGAATGAGCAAACTATTTAATATTCAAAGATGTAATGCTAGCCCTAAACGAACAAGCTTAACAAAACAATGCTGTAATGTGTCCATGCAGGCCTTCGGGGCCATGGCACTGTCAATTTATTAAGCCCACAGCCTTTTTACCAGGATGAAGTGGCCAAAAACATTGGTTTCAAACACTTCCTGGAGTCCATCAGCAGTGATCTTCTCAGTCTGGGTCAGCAGTCCTTCAGCTGTGGAGAACATATGAATCACTTTTCTGAAACAGCAAAAGACAATTGTGTGATTTATGTTCTTTGAAGACTATGAAGAGACACCCACCCAAACCACAGCATACTATACTTTCCTTGATTCTACAATGACAGGAATAAAAATACCTATTTCCCAGGCCAAATTATTGTAAGTATTAAAAGAGATCTGTGTATTTTGCCTCACACTGTGCTTATCATTTTGCAGGTGTTCAAGAAATGCTTCTTTCATCCCAGTTCCTAGGATTATACATTTAGAGTTCAAACTATTAACAGGAGCCAGAGTCTCCCCAAAACCCTCTACTCACACCCTTTAACCTCTTTCCAAATCAGCTTAAAGGTAAACTGTTCTGAGGAAATAATTATGCTGCTGGGGAGCTTCATCTGCATATACTCATAATTGCTGAACAAAGTTAAACACATTGCTTTTCTACTGGGTCTCCTTAGAATATCAAACTTATTAATTTATTGTGCTGCTGTGAGAGCAATTTGGTAGGCTGAGATCAGCACTGCTTTATTTTTTTTTAATGGAGGTAATGGTGCTAAGTAGCATGTAGCAAGAGGATGTAGTAAGAGCAAGACTATTGATAAGTGCACTGGGTCACAAAATAAAAATTTATTTCTTACCGTGGGTTGTGGTTAAAATTTTTGAAAGTGACTATACTAACATGTATTGAGGATCTCCCAGGAAGGTATTTAGTTCTCTGCATTTCCCAGTCAGAGCATCTGGCATATAGCTGGGAAATGCTGTCTGAAGGAGCCTCAGTCTCACTGGGAACTCTGCCTAATTCTGAAATGTTCTTGCTCATAGACACATTTAGGCAGACCGGAAACTGACCTTCTAAAAAGTCCAACTCATTTGAATGTCCTGGAAACCTAGAATACTCTGTAAGTCATGACTTGCAACATTCCCCATAACAGATAAATGCTCTTTTTCATGATGTGGCAGTAACACCATCTTTCTATGTCTTCATACTTCTCAACATTCCCTCACCTTTCATTCTCCCAACTTAACACAGCCAGGGTAAAACTAGGCAAAAAAACAAAGACCCTCCTCCAGTCAGTTCATCTAGAATATGGAAGTTACCTTGAAAAGAGACCAGAGAAAAGTGCTCTGATATTCAGCCGTGGATTAGGCATGACCCCAGCATTTAGATATACATGGTCTAATCTCTGAAACCTGTAAGGAAAACACCAAGACAAGACTGTGAGTTATCTCTAGAATGACTAGAATTTTAAAAATGCTTTCTGAACTAAAAAGGTAGCCACAACAAACTACAGAGAATATATAACACATCAGTGTTATACTACTACTTTCTCTCTACAGTTTTTCTTTGGCCAGGGTAAAGATTTGCATATTGGGTTTTTTTCCTTTTTGAGGGTGGCTTCAAACAGAATTTGGGGAGTTACAATGAGCTCTGGAGTCACGTCTCTCTGGTCAATACTCCTTTCCAGAAATGTAATGACATTTTCTGTCCAAATTAGGTACTGGGGCAACCCTATACCTATCAAATTCATTCTCCTCTGGTCTTAGAAAATTCTTAGCTTTATCGTTTTGTTTTTTAGTTTACATCTCTCCTAGTTGACATGTAAAAATATTGATAATCATCTGGTATCAATTAATTATTAATGCTGGACCTGAATGTTAAGATAACCTTATGGGCAGCTGCTAGGAATTGTAATATGATGAAAATTCACAAGACTACAACAGGGTTATAGAAGCTGAATGAGAGTAAGGTACTCTTGGTAGGCTCCCTCCAGGCCACCTATAAAGGAGGGTATTGTGAAATGCTGACTTGAGAAAGCTTTCTCATTTTCAAATTTATATAAACCTTAATCAAACTATATAGCCCTTTGAACTAGGTTCAAGACAAGTAGAGCCTGTCTTCATAACCACAGGACATCATAATTATTCAGAATATCTCCTAGGATCCTTTCCATCACTCAGGTCTCTGTGACTCCTGTATAATCCAGGAAATCAAGGGACTTGAAATACATACATGGTTCCTACTAGAGACTACACTCAAACATTTCTTGATCATCCTATAAATAACTGACAGCCAGATGACTCTGATACTAAACTGTTTAAAATGCTGATATTGATGCCATCTGGTCCATATTAGTGCCACAAAAAACAAAGTGGGTCCATCTATTGTCGCTTGTTTCATTATGTAATTTGCAAATTTTCATTTAAGAGTATTAACATATTTTACTAAGAAGAGAGAAAAATGCTTACCAATGAATGGAAATTGCAGCAGAATACCATATTAAGGTCTGGTTTCAGTAAAACATATGACTCTTAAAGATTAAATGGTTTGTGTAATTTGCTCGGTTTGAAATAAAAGAGAACCACTATTTTTTATTTGGTTTCATTTGCACATATCTACTAGAACAGAGTATTACAGATAAAAAAACCATGTGTCAGGGACGGTACTTTTAGCCAACTGGAAGGGATCTTCTTCAAGCTCTCTCCCAACTCTAATTTATTTCGGGTCTACAAGCAAAGTAACTATTTGGACAATTAAGTGCAGCAGATCCTTGATATAAGCAAAGGATCTAGCTGGACACATTCACATATTCTCAACTTTGTGAATGTCACTACAGACATTTCTTAAATTTGGATAATTCTACCCATCTCAGAGAAAGCTGTTTTGAGGACTGAATAAGTACATCAAAGCTGCACTAAAATCCTGATGAGAGGCTGCCGGGACAACTCACTTATTACCTTAGTGCTCCCTTCTACCTACCAGCCATACTCCCTTAAATCTGTGCTATATAGAAATGATAAATTACTAAATATCTTGAACCTTTGAGGATAATTCAGAGTAGCTAATATCAAAAGTGTCAAAACAAAAAAAATCTCAAAAGTCAACTATATTGGGATGGGCTATTACTAATTAAGGATAAGGGTTCTTTTCTTCTAAATAAGGAAATATAATGAAATCTATACCTAACAGATATAACTAGCTAACTCAGCTAGCTAAGGTTTGGGAGAAAAATGCTTGCAAACTTATCACAACTTCTCTCCTGACTCAAAGATTTTGAATCTGAATGACATTTTGTGTGCAGTTTCACATACTTGGAGACTCTTTTAAGTTATGATGGAGCAGTGAATGTGGAACATATCAAAATTTATTTGAAAGTGAAATCTAGAAAATGTCCTCAGTTGTTTAGAAGAATAATGTGGCAAAAAAAACTCTAAGAGCTCACCAGGAAAGAAGAGAGAAATCACAATCACAAAGGACTGTGGCCAACAAAAGGAGTTGAAGTGGAGGAAACTAGCTTTCATCTTAGTTTGGCAACTTGTGCATTTGGAACAGGGAGATGCAAATAACTATCGTTTCACAAATAAAATGTAGACAAAGTATCATTGTCAGTAAATGCCTTTATCGAGAAGATAGGGCCTTACTATTGTACTTCATTTTACTGTCTAGGGACATAAAGTAGTTCCTTGTTTCTTAAAGGCTATAATCACAAAAACATTCAATGTTGGTTCCTAACATGGACTAGTACAGACTTCATAATCTTTTCTGCAGGGAGGGTTATATATCCAAAGACTCCATTCCTTCATATGCCAAATATTTATCAAATGCCTATTATATGACAATTACTGTGCAAATGTGCACAAATCTTTATTGGCCTGGAGAAAAATCCCTGAAGCAGGAAAGATACCTTGGTTCTAGGCCTAACCCAATCAAGATAAAGTTGGATGACCTTTAAAGGCAAATTATTGTATCTCTGGTCTCAGTTTCTTCACTTGTTAAATAGCAACCTATTTAATGAAGCTGTTAAGCAGAGGAAAGACATAAAAATCTCAGTGAAATATGAAAGGGGTTGCATTAACTAAGGACTTATAATTGACCACATGACAGGGTGTACTCATAAATATTAGAGAAAATGACCATGATCATGAATGAGAATGTGGTACTAAGAACTAATGGACTCACTCCATACGGATTTCCTCAGCACAATTTCTTACACTGTGCCTGGTCCTTTTTAGGCTTTCCGACCCTTTCTTATTCCATTCTACATTACGTTGCACAATCACATGAGAGCAAAGCTGCCAACAAGAGACATACCTTTGCTTGAGCTCCCTGGAGGCCTCCAACACTGACGGTATGTTGCTAACATCTACCTGCACGGTGGTGACCTCGGCCGTGGGGTGAGCGGCCAGCAGTGCAGCTCGGACAGCTTCAGCTTTGCCCATGTTCCTGCACGCCAAACACAGGTGAAGCTCCTCGTCCTCCTCCAGCAGCCGCTTGCACAGGGCCAGGCCAATGCCACTGAGAGCAAGACACACACAGGAGATGCATTATTTGGCATGAAGTCAGGTAGAAACACTTCTCTCTGGTCAAAAATAAAAAACTGATTCTGTCAATTCTAGCTCTGATCAGAAGCCCAGGCAGAAGAAAAGATCCTAACTTATTTTTAAAAGGGGAGAAGCTCCACTCTTTAGAGACTTGTTAGTCACTTATGAGGATGCTGTCCAGTTTGTATTCCTCCCAGTCTGCAAAAGTTCAGTGACGCAATAACTGGACTAAACATGAGTTGTCCATTAGCATTTCTAATATAGAATTTATCCGACTATCTGCTGTAGAGGAGTGGAAAGGTGGCGAGCGCGCGGGATGCTCGTGGGGAGCCCCCTTTCCCTCGATGACCAAAGCACTGCGGCGCTCATCACTGACTGGTGCTCTACATTTGCTTTCCACTGTCATGTTTCATTCAAAACACTAGTTATTGAGGGCTCTAAGGGGTCGCCACGCCTCGTTCTTCGCGCAGCGGGGAACCCAAAAGAGCCAGCCAGGGTCTCGGCCGCGTCCCCACGCAGGCAAATGCGGGGCGGCGTCCCCAGGGTGGTCCGTGGCGGGTCGCCTGCCCCAGATGTCCCGGCCCTCAGGCCCCTGATCCGCCGCCTCCTCCGCTAAGCCAGGGAGGCCTCACCTACTCGCCCCGGTGATCAAAACCACCTTCCTCATCGTCCTGCACCCGAACGCGGAGCAGCTAAGCCCGTGACCGCCACAGCTGTCGGGAACTCCTGACTCGAGGTTCCGGGGCTCCACAACCGCGACCCGCGCTCCCAGGCGGGCCCCGCGCGACTCCACCTCCCCCTGGGTCACCGCCTCGGCTCGCGGCCGACCAATCGCAGGCAGCCTGGCGCCTGGCCCCCGCCCCCCCGGCCGCGGTGGGGTGAGGTAGGCTGAGGGGCGGGGCCGCGTGACGCACGTCCGCCGCCAATCCCGGCTCCCGCCCTGCTCGCTCTCTGTTGTCCCGTGCTAGGGCTGTGGCTGCGCACGCCTTTTGTCCCGGTGATCTCGCTCCCTCCAGGACATTCAGGTCCAGGATCTGTGGGGAACACGCGGGAACGGTTTCCATGATGTCCCTGGTTGATACTACATTGCAGGAATTCCTCAGGGTGTTTGCACCAAAGCTTTATGTTTCAGGGGAAAGGTTTGGGTTTAAGAACCAAAGTTTTGGGATTATTATCTACTTAGTTTTCCACTCCCTTTTGGAAGCAAATCCCAAAAGACCTAGGCACTGTTCAGCACAGGTTCTGGTCCCAGATCTTCTTGTCTGGAGAATCACGTTTGGGAAAATGAGAAGTGCCTGTATTAAGAATTCTATGTAGAATCATGCATGAATTACAACCTTCAAAATCTGGAATATGGCGTGGAATCAGAGATTCTCAGAACCTCATAGGATTTTACAGGTCTTGTACTGTTACCCCTGCAGCACTGCATCTCAAACGCTCAGTGGTAAAGGACAAGTTTTGTTTTTTCTCCAGCCATCCCAGAAAGGCACTTTTGGAAAATACAATAAAAGTCGTTTACTAGAAAATTGACGTGAAAAGCAAAAGGCATACAAAAACAGTACCCAATTTTTATTACTGGGTTCATCACACATAAAAGTACTCTGCCAAACTGCTGTTAAAGTTTCTAATGCTGTGGAAGTTTCTAATGCTTACTCTTAAATTTCTGTACTTACCGTGGACTGACAATAATCCGGCAGTCACCCAATCCATGCTTTGAGTAACACTCCTCAAGGCTACTGGATATAATTTAATCTACTCCGTGACCTCTTTTCAGAGTTTCAATTATTTATGAGCAGCAATGATCCCTGAAAGATCTGAGACTGAGATCATCTATACTGGCCTTTGAATATCCCAGAGAAACATTTATCAAATACTAATAAAATTTGATTGAATGAGTACATCTGTTTATTTGAACATTATGTGTCTAAATAAAAATTCTTTATTATTTCGGTGGAACTCAGCTCCCACCCTTATCATACTTTCAACTATTATAAGGTAAGAGACCACAATTGGGCAATATTTTCTAAAAGTCCTGGAGGAAAATTAGCCTTTAGAAAAGGAAAAGGAAAAGCTCCTTTTGAAATATCCTGGAACTCAGAAGTGACATGTATAGAGAATAAGAGAGGGGAGACAGAATTGTGTAACCATGTCATGAAAAACTCATCCCCAAAAGAAGAATCTAACTGGAGATTCTGTGTTACCACAATATGGAGGTGGCAACCAGTATAAGACTGACTCTGAGGAAGGTGAAGGCAGGAAGTCCTCAGAGCAAACCCGGCAGGCTCTCCCTCCCACCATGGTTTCCATCCAAGCCATGTAAGGAAACCCTGGTCTCGTCTTGACCGTTTCAACTAAAGTTGCTGCTTTCAAGGTGCTGCAACCTTTGAAAGACAAGCTGGACTGCTAGAGCTAACTGAGACCAGGAGAACAAAGCTCTGCTGATGCCAGATAGAATTTAATTTTGGATTTTAAAAATATTTTATCATCTGTAGGACACAGCTTAATAATGGTCACAAAATGTATTTTTAATATATTTTTTATTTATTTTAAAAAGATACTTAGGTTACATAAAATGATACATAAAAAATATAAAGAATTCCCATATTCCCCACTCCCCACACCTCCCACTTTTCCCCACAGTGACAACTTGTTTCATTGTGTGGTACATTCATTGCAAATGATGAACACATTTTGGAGTATTGCCACTCAGCATGGATTATAGTTTACATTGTAGTTTACACTCTCTCCCACTCAATTCTGTAGGTTATGGCAGGATGTATAATGGCCTGTATCTGTCATTGCAATGTCATTCAGGACAATTCCAAGTCCCAAAATTGCCCCCAATGTTTTTCCCTCTCCCTGACCTCAGCACCTCCAGTGGCCACTGTCTCCACATCAATATAATTTCTTTCATTGCTGGAATCACAATAACTCTATAGTAGAATGCCAGTACATCTACTCTAGTCCATATTTTATTCCCCATTCCTGAGGATTCTGGGGTGGTGATGCCCACTCCTGTTGGAAACTGAGGCACAGTGGCCTCTCAAGGAGAGATGTGCTGTCTCCATGCTAGTGCTGTCTCCATGGCTACGCTTGCAACCTAAGCAATGTGGTAATTAAGAGTTCCCAGGCAAATGCGATGAAGCTGTAAAAGGCTGAAAGAAAAGAGATGAGCACATTCCTTTTGTAGTGAATAGAACACTTAGACTTTGTACCTTGAGATAAGATTTTTTAAAGTTTCTTAGACTATGGGTAATGCTGAGAGTTAATACGTGTTGCTGCTTGATGACACGTAGGCTATGTGTTTATGCTTATTGGCACGTAGGCTACGTATGCCTGCTTCTTGGCACGTACACTGGCACGTATATAAAGAGCTCCTTGTAAACAATAAAGTTGTCTGAGGAGTCATTACTCACAGACTCCCTGATCCCAGCTCTCTCGTTCTTTCTCTTTGTTTCCTTCTCCCTTTTCTCTTTCTTTCATTCCTGATACCCTTCGGGTCCAAATCTCCAACAACTCCCCTCTAATTGAGAGGAGGCTTTGATCCCATATGGCTGATGAATTGGACTGTCCTGCTTGCAGTTATAGACTCTCTTGTTTCTCGGTGTGGTGGTTGTCCATCCTCACCTCCTCGTTACTTGTCCTGGGTGAGTCCAATGAACTGGAGAGTAAGTGTTGCAACTCTGTTGAGGCTCAAGGCCCAGCTGGCACAAGCACAGCTCAGAGATTCAAGTCTCTTGGACATACACCTACCAACTCCAGCATCAACTATAGGTTCAAATAAAAGGGACAGAACAGGTATTTGTAGAGAAGTCACATCTAAGTCCAACTCTGTCACACTCAGGGGCACAAACTCCAAAGTGGGAACCACTGGCAAGAACTATCTGCCACGACCATAGGACCTGGGTGTCTCCGGAGCCCTCAGGAGCCCTACTATTAGGGATGGTATCTACTTTGGCTGCCTATGAGATCTTGCTGAGACGTGCATAAGCGTTACCTCTCTGATGACCTCCTGACTCACTTTGAGTCTCTTAGCCATATAAACTCATTTGTCTTTACCATTTCCCTCTTTTATTCAAGGTCTTTTTCCAGTTACTTCACCAGCCAGTGCTTGGTAGTAATCCCTCAGTGCCATGAGGCTCATCCCTGGAGGTCATGTCCCATATTGGGGGAAAGGTAATGTATTTATATGCTGAATTTGACTTAGAGAGTGGCCACATTTAACATGGAGGGTCTCAGGAGGTAACTCTTAGGCACCCTACACCACTAGGCTAAGTTGCAATTTCAAGAGCAAAAGATGCATAAACATGGTCATCAATATCAAGGACCCATCAGTAGGTTTTCCTTCTTCACTAGTCATTGCCCCTGTATTTGGGGGATTGTTGCTGTCCGTAAAAGAATGTGGCAGAGCTCCCCAAGATGGGAATTCAATATTCTTTCAGTTGTTGTGTGACTCTCTACCCACTGCAACATGAACATTTGAACATATTTATATACCTTATATGTATACCCAGGTGAACTTCCTCCCATGTATCCCCCATTACTGACACCCCAAACCAATGATCCTTCCCTATCATAGTTGTAAACCTGTAATCCAAAATGTCTTCAAATATGAAGACAAGAATATTGCTAAATTCAATTAATAGGAAAATGAGATAGTAATGACAGGTTTAAACAAAGAAATATATAAAATACATAATAATTTAGAAAAACTGAAACTAAAATAAATTTAAAAAAAGAAAAATATTTCTTAAAAATTTTTGGCGTTTTTGACTTTCATCACTGTAATAACTCTTGTCCTGTACATAGCATGGCATTTTCTTCCAATTCTTTCCCTGTGTCTTACTTTTTTCATTTTGTCTTCAAAGAAGTTTTAGGTCACAGTAAAGTCACATATAGAATATAGGGACTCCCTTTATACCCAACATGCTCCCGCTTTTCCCCCTTCCTTATTAATAACCTTTTTACATTTGGATGGCACATTTGTTTTAACTGATGTACAAATATTGAAACATAGCTACTAACCATGGTCAATGGTTTACATTATGGTCTACACTTTAGACTTATACTTTTACTAATTTTTGATGAAATTTAACATGACCTGTATCCATCATTGCATGATCATGCAGAACATTTCCTTTGCCTCTTAACTACTCCCTCTCCCATTTATTCTATTCCTCTTTCCCCCTCCCCTCAGGACCCACAGAAACCACCAGGCTTCACTCCTTGAAGGACAAGATTTCTAGATACTTGCAACAATGCTGAGAGCTTGACACACTAGTCTGCCCTCCCCTATTAGGAACCGCCCACATTCTGGAGAGACACCCACCCTTCTCTTTGAGGACATATTGGGTCTCCCCAGTATGGGATTCTAACTCCTCCTCACTTATTATATGGGTCTCCCCCCTCTGATACAATACACTATGATGAAATGATCACTTGGACATTCTCTAGAAGACTGTCCCAAGTGCACCCTGTCCCCAATGCTGCCTCCATCCAACACCTAAACCAGTAAACCTTCCTTGTCATATTGCCGAAAGAGTTTTCTCAACATTTTAGTTTCGGGCGGCGGACATGGCCCAGTGGTTAGGGCGTCCGTCTACTCACATGGGAGGTCCGCGGTTCATACCCTGGGTCTCCTTGACCCGTGTGGAGCTGGCCAATGCGCAGTGCTGATGTGCGCAAGGAGTGCCGTGCCACCCAGGAGTGTCCCCCGCATAGGGGAGCCCCACGCTCAAGGAGTGCACCCCGTAAGGAGAGCCACCCAGTGCAAAAGAAAGTGCAGCCTGCCCAGGAATGGCGCCGCACACACGGAGAGCTGACACAACAAGGTGACGCAACAAAAAGAAACACAGATTTCTGTGCCGCTGACAACAACAGAAGCGGACAAAGATGCAGCAAATAGACACGGAGAACAGACAGCAGGGGTGGGGGGGAGGGGAGAGAAATAAATAAATAAATCTTTTTAAAAAAACATTTTAGTTTCAACCATGTACCCACCGATCCCCAGTGTTCACCTGCTCCCTTCCTCAACCCTTCCCCCAGTTCCACGGACCATCCAAACCATCCTCCCCACCATACGCCCCTGTCAAGCTTGCACCGCCCAACCCAACAGTATCACTACACTACTGTCACATCCCTTCACTGCAATCTACTCACTTTCAATTTATGACAGATTTCACCCATGTGAGTGTTGGTTCACAATCTTCTTCTTCCGTTCTATTTCCTGTAAACCTGTCTTCCAGACTTTAGTTCTCTAAGTGAGCTGGATCTGTTTAATTCATATCAAAGAGGTCATGTAATATTTGTCCTTTAATGCCTGGCTTGCCCTGCTCAACCCAAGGTCTTCAAAATTCATCCATGTATTCCCATGTGTTGGTACTGTATTCCTTCTTACAACTGAGTAATATTCCGTTGTATATAATATCACATTTTGTTTATCCATTCATCTGTTGATGGGTATTTGGGTTGACTCCAACTTTTGGCAATAGTGAATAATGCTGCTATGAACATGGCTGTGCATATATCTGTTTGTGTCCTTTCTTTGAATTCTTCTGGGTATATATCCCACAGTGGAATTGCTGGGTCATATATATGGCAGATCTATAGTTAGTTTTTTGAGGAACTGCCAAACTGTCCTCCACAATGGTTGGACCATTCTCCAGTCCCACTAGCAGAGGATGAGGGTTCCCATTCCTCCACATCCTCTCCAAGACTTGTAGTCCACTCTTTTGTTATTGGCCACAGGTCTAATGGGTATAAGATGGTATCTCATTGTAGTTTTAATTTGCATTTCCCTAATAGGTAGTGATGGTGAGCATCTTTTCATGTGCTTTTTAGTCATTTGTATTTCTTCTTTAGAGAAGTGTTGGTTCAAATCACTTGCCTATTTTTTAAATGGGTTAATTGTCTTTTTATTTTCGAGATATAGGATTTCTTTATATATGCTCCTATCAGAAATATGGTTACCAAATATTTTCTCCCATTGGGTAGGCTGTCTTTTTACTTTCTTGACAAATTCCTTTGAGGTGCAAAAGGTTTTAATTTTGAGGAGGCCCCATTTATCTTTTCTTTTCTTTCACTGCTCTTGCTTTGGGTATGAAGTTCATGAAGCCATTCCTATTACAAGGTCCTATAGATGCTTCTGTACATTATCTTCCATGGTCTTTTTGGTCTTGGTTCTTATATTTAGTTCTTTGATCCATCTTGGGTTGATTTTTGTATAAGGTGTGAGATGTGTTCCTCTCTCATTCTTTTGGATATGGATATCCAGTTCTCTAAGTACCATTTGTTGAAGAGGCCATTCTCCCAGTTGAGTGGGCTTGGTGGCCTTGTTGAATATCAGATGACTGTTTACATAAGGATCTATATCAGAACTCTCAACTTGGTTCCGTTGGTCAGTGTATCTATCCTTGTGACAGTACCATGCAGTTATATAGCTTTGTAGTATGTTTTAAAGTCAGGTAGAGTGATTCATTTGATTTCATTTTTCATTTTCAATAATTTTTTGGCTATTTGGGGCCTCTTGCCCTTCCAAATAAATGTCATAGTTAGTTTTTCCAATTCAGTAAAAAATGCTCTGCTGATTTTTATTGGGATTGCATTAAATCTGTTGATCAGTTTGAGTAGGATAGATGTTTTAAAGATATCTGGTCTTCCTATCCATGAACAGGGAGTATTCTTCCATTTATTTAAGTCTTCTTTGATTTCCCTTAACAGTGTTGTGTAGTTTTCTGCGTATGAGTCATTTACATCTTAGGTAAATTTATTCTTGGGTATTTATTTTTTTTAGTTACTATTATAACTGGTATTTTTACTTATTATTTATGTACAGAAATGCTACTGATTTTTTCACATTGATCTTATAACCTGTGACTTTATTGAACTCACTTATAAGTTCTAGAAGCTTTGCTGTAGATTTCTCAGGGCTTTCTACGTATAGAATCATGTCATCTGCAAATAGTGAGATTTTTACTTCTTCCTGTCCAATTTGGATGCATTTTATATCTTTTTCCTGCCTCAGTGCTTGAGCAAGTACTTGTATCACAATATTAAATAGTAACTGGGATAGTGAGCATCCTTGTCTTATTCCTGATCTTAGGGGAAAGCTTTTAGGATTTCATCATAGTATATGATGTTAGCTGTGGGTTTTTCATTTATACCCTTTATCATGTTGAGAAAGTTTCCTTCTAGTCCTATCTTTTGCAGTGTTTTTATCAGAAAAGGGTGCTATATTTTGTTGAAATGTTTTCCTGTGTCTATAGAAATGATTATGTGATTTTTTTTCTTTCAGTCTGTTTATGTGGTGTATAACATTGATTGATTTTTTAATGCTGACACATCCATACATATACCCAGGATGAAACCCACTTGGTCATGGTGTATAATTCATTTAATGTGTTGTTGAATACAATTGGCAAGTATTTTGTTGAGGATTTTTTGCATCTAAGTTCATTAGAGAGATTGGTCTATAATTTTCCTTTCTTGTGGTGTCAGTGTTTGACTTTGGTATTAGGGTAATGTTGGCATCATAAAATGAGTTAGGCAATGTTCCTTCTATTTTGATTTTTTGGAAGAGTTTAAGCAAGATTGGTGTTAGTTCTTCCTGGAATATTTGGTAGAATTCACCTGTGAAACCATCTGGCCCAGGGCTCTTCTTAGTTGGGAGGCTTTTGATTCTACCTCTTTACTTGTCATTGGTCTGTTGAATTTATCAATTTCTTCTTCCATCAATGTAGGGTGCTTGTGTGTTTCAGGAATTTGTCCATTTCCCCTAAATTATCCTTCTTGTTGGCATATAATTTTTCAAAGTATCATCTTATGATACTCTATTTCTGTGGGATCAGTGGTGATATATCCTTTCTCATTTCTTATTTTGTGTATTTGCATCTTCCCTCTTTTTTTTTTTTTTTTTTGTTAGTCTAGCTAAGGGTTTGTCAATTTTATTGATCTTCTTGAAGAACCAGCTTTTAGATTTGTTTATTTTTTCTAGTCCTTTCTTATTTTCTATTTCATTTAGTTCTGCCCTAATCTTTATTTCCTTCTTTCTCTCTATTTCCTTTGGGCTTAGTTCATTGTTCTTTTTCTAATTCATCCAGGTGTATGCTTAGGATTCAAATTTAGCTCTTTCTTCTTGTTTGATATATGAATTTATGACTATGAATTTCCTTCTCAGTACAGCTTTTGTTCTATCCCATAGGTTTTGATATGCTGTGTTGTCATTTTCGTTCATTTCAAGGTAGTTACCGATTTCTTTTTTTTCTCTTTTCATCATTTTATTTTATTTTAAAGATACATAGATCACACAAAATGATACATTAAAAAATATAAGAGGTTTCCATATACCCCACTTCTCACACCACTCCTCCCACATTAGCAATTTCTTTCATTAGTGTGGCACATTCATTACATTTGATGAATACATTTTGGAGTACTGCTACACAGCATGGATTATAGTTTACATATGCATTCCAGTCAGTGGGTTATGGCAGGATATATAGTGTCCTGCATGTGTCCCTGCAATATCATTCAGGACAACTGCAAGTCCTGAAAATGCCCCCACATCACACCTCTTTTTCCCCTCTCCCTTGATTTCTTTTGAAATTTCCTCCTTGACTCACTGTTTGTCTAAGAGTATGTTGTTGAACTTCCATATCTTTGTGCCTCATCTGGTTCCCTGGCCCTTACTAATTTCCAGCTTCATCACATTGTGGTCAGAGAAATTCTTTCTGAGTTCATTGAGAATTTTTCTTTGGCCTAGCATATTGTCTGTTTTGGAGAATGATCCATGTGCACTAGAGAAGAATATATATCCCACTGTATTTGGGAGTAGTGTTCTGTATAAGTCTATTAGGCCCAGATCCTTTAATGTATTATTCAATCTCTTTGTTTCTTTATTGATTCTCTGTTGAAATGTTCTGTCTAATGGTGATAATGGTGTAATAAAGTCTCCCAGTATAACTGTAGATGTATCTATTTCTCCACTTATTTTTTCCAGTGTTTACCTCATGTATTTTTTTAAAAGATTCATTTATTTATTTATTTCTCTCCCCTTCCCCCCACCCCAGTTATCTGTTCTCTGTGTCTTTTTGCTGCATCTTCTTCTTTGTCCACTTCTGTTGTTGTCAGCGGAACGGGAATCTGTGTTTCTTTGTGTTGCTTCATCTTGTTGTGTCAACTCTCTGTGTGTACAGTGCCATTCCTGGGCAGGCTGCACTTTCTTTCGTGCTGGGTGGCTCTCCTTACAGGGTGCACTCCTTGCATGTGGGGCTCCCCTACGCAGGGAAACCCCTGCGTGGCATGGCACTCCTTGTGCGCATCAGCACTGCACATGGGCCAGATCCACACGGGTCAAGGAGGCCCAGGGTTTGAACCGCGGACCTCCCATGTGGTAAATGGATGCCCTAACCACTGGGCCAAGTCCACTTCCCTCATGTATTTTGAGACATCCTGGTTAGGTGCATAAATGTATGATTGTTCTTCCTTCTTGAAAGATTACCACTTTTACTAATATATAGTGTCCATCTTTGTCTTTTACAATAGTTTTACAGTTAAAGTCTATTTTGTCTGATATTAGTACAGCTACTCCCACCCTCTTTGGCTATTGTTTGTTTGTAAGATTGTTTCCCAGCCATTGACTTTAAGCCTCCTTGAATCCCTGGGTCTAACGTGGGTTTCCTGTAGACAGCATATAGATGGGTCATATTTCCTTATCCATTCTGCAATCTGCATCTCTTGACTGGTGAGTTTAATCCATTAACATTCCATGTTATTACTCTTAAGGAATTACTTACACTAGCCATATTTTCTTTGGGTTTATGTATGTCATATATTGTTTTTATTTCTCTTTTTGTCTTTTTAGTTGTTCCTACTCTCTCTTCCAACTCTCTCTCTTCTGTTTTTTTTTTCCTTTCAGTCTGCAGAACTCCTTTAGTATTTCCTGAGGGGCAGGTTTCTGATAGGCATACTCTCTTAATTTCTGTTTATCTGTGAATATCTGGAACTCTCCATCTATTTTGAATGTCAGCTTTGCTGGACAGAGAATTTGTGACTGGAAGTTTTTTTTTTCTTTTAGTACCTTAACTATGTCATACCACTGCTTTCTTGCCTCCATGGTTTCAGATGAGAAATCAGCACTTAATCTTATTGAGTTTCCCTTGTATGTGATGGTTTTCTTTTCTCTTGCTGCCTTCAGTATTTTTCTTTGACTTGAGCATTGGACAGTTTGACAAGTTTATGTCTTGGAGTAGGCCTGTTGGGATTTATACCGTTTGGTATGCACTGCACTTTCTAGACAAATACATCCATCTCCCTCAATAGGGTTGGGAAGTTTTCAGCTATTATTTGTTCCCAACACTCCTTCTGTCCTCTTTCCCTTCTTCTCCTTCTGGGATGCCTATAATGCATATGCTTGTGCACTTTTGTGTTGTTCAAATCCCTAAGTCTGCTGGCTTTTTCTCTTTTTATTTATCTCTTGTACTATCTGTTTGATTTCAGATGTACTGTCTTCCACATCACTAATTCTTTCCTCTGCCTGTTCAAATCTGCTATTATGTGCTTCCAATGTATTCATTTTTTATTTCTTGGATTGTGCCATTCATCAACATCATATCCATTGTTTGTTTGTTTGTTTTTTATGTATTTTTACAATTTCTTCAGTATGTTCTCCCAGTGTCTTCTTAATATTCTTAATCTCTTCCTTCACTTCATTAAGTTGGTCAATGATACTTGTTTAAACAGCTTTTATTAGTTGTTTGCTGTTCTGCATTTCTTCCTGGTTTTTAGTTTGTTTATTGGGACCAGCCATGTCTTCTTGTTTCTTGGTATGGTTTGTAAGTTTTTGGTGCTGTCTGGTCAGATTTTTATCTTGATTTTATTCAGTTGACTTCCTTCTCTTGCTACTCTAGGGTTTTATTTAGCTGCTGTTTTTGTGTGTATGGTAAGTTTTCACTTTGACACTTTGTTCTTCTTGTTCTATTTCCTTGACCTTAAAAAAAATTAGAATCAGAGAAAGCCAAAGAGGTAAGAAAAGAAAAAGGATAATAGTAATAATAATAATAGTAAAAGTTAGAAGAGGAACCACATAAGACTTAGGAAAATGAATATTTAACTCATGTAAGCAGTGTAGAGTAATAGGAATTTAAAAGGTAGAATACCGACAATGAAATGGTAAACAAAACGTAGAAGAATATGTAGAATGAATTAGAAGGCCAGAATGATGAGGAGAGAGGGAAAGAGAAAAGAAAGGACAAAAAAAAAGAAAAAAGTTGGTAAAAGAAAGAAAACAGAGTATCTGAGAGAGAAATAAAAATCAGGAAAATTGTAGACTACAGAAAGAGGTGGAATGTAAGAACAACAGAGAGCAGAAGATAAAGACGAAGGAAGGAAAAGAGTGTTGGTAGACAAAATTGGTATACACAGGAAAGGGAAAATCAAGGAAGAGGATACAGAGCAAACAAGAAACAAGCCAGCAACATCTAACTGAAAAGGAAAAAAGGGGGGGGGCGACAAGAAAACAACACAAACAAACACACAAGCAAGCAGTCAAACAAAAACTAAGGCAGAACAACCTTTCTTCTTAGGCCCCTGTGGAGCTTCTCAGGCTGCTGGTGTTCATCAGTCAATTACCCTACAGCCTTCTTTCTGCAGGTTTGAAGTGGGTTTTAGCAAGTAAACTAAGTTAAATTAAAAATAAATTAACTTTTTTTTAGGAAAAATAAAAACCCAAGAGAAGCTAGTACAAAAATAATTTCCCCTGTCCAAAATTATCAGTTGGATGTCTGATATCTCAGGGGATCACTACTCTAAGAGGAGCTGAGAATTGAACCAGAGCCCTTGTATGTTCAAGGTGTAAACTTCTCTATGGAACTAAACTTTCTCATTGGGTCAGTGGGCTCTTCAGAAAGCTATCTACTCACTTTCCCTCAGGCAGGTTTGACTCTGCAGTTGGACAAATTCAGGCTGATTAGGAATCAGTCCCTGCCCCCTTTCTATTTTTATTGCTCTCTCCCAGGGCAGCAGGACACAATAGCCTGTGTGAGCAGTTTCCCCCTTACCTCTCCCGGTCAGATAGAGTTCCCTTTTGAAATTAAAATGGGACCCTGGTGACTGAACTCACCACAGAAAAATGACTCTCAACCCTCTTCCAGACCACCCCCTCCTCCCAGGGCACTTCCTACTGGCTGCCTTCCTTAGGGGAGTTGAAATTTTGGTAGTTTCCAGCACATGAACTAGTCAATTGCTTGACTCTGCCATCTCCCAGGCCAAGTTTCGCTATCCCAGGGCAGTTAGGTGAATCAGGCTGCCTCAGCAGACTTGCCTCTCCCCTCTTCCTGGTGCCACCTCAAGTCAGCTGGTATGTTCCTCAAAGTTCAAAAGGGGTCCAGGCAACCAAACCCACAGAAAGAAAACCCCTCTCCACCCTGTGCCAGAACCCTTCCACTCTTGAAGAACACTTCCTCCCACTGGGTGGCCGGGAGTTGTCGGGGAGCTCTCAGTGGCTTTTTGCCTTCAGGGTGGAGCTTAGCTGTCCCACAGTTTCCAGCCTCAAGGGTAAGAAACTCGTGGTTTTACCTTGAGCAATTTATCTCTTTGTCCAGCTCGCTCCTGCCTCATTCGGTTCCCAAAAAACAGCTCACTCAGGAAGGATCTCACCCTCACTCAGCTATTTTTGCAAGAGAGTACACACTTAAACCGATGCCATCTTGCCGCCTCTCTCACAATATATTTTTGTTGATGGGTGAGTGGTTAAGTGTGCTTTGTATGATCCCCAGATGTTTGCCTTGAGTTTATATTGTTCAAGGCCCTTTCTGTTTTCATGGTACTCAACGACCACATCTATCCCTGACAGCTCTTGGCCCACTGATCAAATCAGTAAACATGGCAACTGTACCTGACTGTTTAGTTACTACTTCAGATAAAATATTTCTCTCTACCCTAAACACTGAAACCCAGCTTTGATTCCTTTTTATGGTGCCTAAATCAGTCCTTCAGTAGACGAAAATGAGTAAAGGTATCTCTAGCCCCCATAACAAATCTCTATTCTGGGCCCCTATAAACCTCTCCAGAATTAACTTGCTCATTTTGCAAACTGGAGCAAAAGAACAGCCACGAGTGGAGCCGGTAGCCTCCTGGTCTTGTCCACATCCTTTATTCCTCTTCTCTTCAAGTCATTATACATCCAGGTTGGCCTCAAACTACCAAAAACCATTTATTTCATTAGATGATAAGAGATCATAGGTTGCCTACACATAAGAAATTACTGTTCTGTAGGGCTCAAGGACCAGAACACATGATGTGTAAATTTCTGTTTTTCAATTACAAAATAAATATGACATTATAAATGGAGACAAAATCCATCTGCTATTCTCCCACACTTAAGATGAGTCCTGCCCATTGTTAGTTAAACTGTAAAGGAGCAGACATAATCTCTGGCCTCAGAATAAATGTTATATTCAGATATATGCATAATATATCAGTGCCATATCATGTGTGTACCAATTTATGCCACTGATAACCAACTTTAAAATTTGACAATAGGTGTTAACAGGAGAATTCTCCCTCTTTGAACATCTCTGCTGTCTATGTTCCTTTATTTTCCTGTTTCACTTTTTTCTTCCTTCACCCCCATTCTCACTCCCACCATACAGCTACTCAAACCCCTGGCTTTTACTTCTGGAGTCGAACCAGATACTTTTGGGGTGAGAGTGCACCCCAAGAATGGTTATTCCCTGAGAGTGTATATCCATTCCTTTATCCATTGTGGTCATGGCTGGAAAAATATATATGTTCATATTGCTCAGAAAATCAAGAATATAAAGTTATTTGTCAGGAACCAAGTAAGAAGTGATATTTTAGGTGGTTTTAATCCTAATCTCTATTATGAAGACTGGTTCTGTATTGGTCGTTCATAGTTTTTGTTGCTCTGGGTACATGTGGACGGTCTAAGACAGAACACATTTGGATTTAGAAGGGATTTCTGTGTATCAACCAAGACAACTCTGTTGAGAGCAACAACAATAAAGGATATCCAATTACCTCTGGATACATTTCTCATAACGCACAAATGGAGGACATAAAATCTCAGTCTCCAGTGTGTTTGGATAGACTTTTCTTCTAATAAACTAATATGGGAGAGGTTTTTGTAAATAATCCTTTGTTAGCTATCTCCAAGAAACAGCCATCCTGTTGGAAACTGAGGCACAGTGGCCTCACAAGGAGAGATGTGCTATCTCCATGGCTACGCTTGCAACCTAAGGAATGCGATAATTTCCTGGCAAATGGGATGAAGCTGTTAAAGGCTAAAAGAAAAGATGAGCACATACTTTGTATAGTAAAAAGAACACTTAGACTTTCTACCTTGAGATAAGGTTTTTTTGAATTCCTTAGACTTTGAGTAATGCTGATAGATAACTGCATGTTGCTGCTTGTTGTCACGTAGACTGGGGTATACAGAAAGCCCCTTGTAAACAATAAAGTTGTCTGAGGAGTTATTATTCGCAGAGCCCCTGATTCTAGCTCTCTTGGTCTTTCTTTCTCTCTCTCTCTGTCTTTCTTCCTCTTACTTTCATTCCCAATACCCTTCGGGTCCAAATTTCCAACAGCATCCATACCACACGCACCCTGGCTTTGTCCCCAGAGTCCGTTTTCCTCCTAAAATGTAGCCAGTAAGGGTGACAAAGCCCAGAGCTGGTACTGTTTGCACAGAAAGAAGGCTCCATCAGTCGTATGCTTTTTTAAATCATTGTTATTTACAATTTATCATCTGACAGACTTACAGAGAATAAATAAAGAAAAGAAAATATACAATTGGCACCACATTTCTTTTTCTAATGCAGAGAATTTGTATGTATTCCATTTTGAAATGGCTATGATAGCTTCAAGCAGAAATGAAATCAGTTTGCTATTTATCCTTTCACAGGACACATCATCCTCCAAAGCCTGCAGAAAGACCCAGACGTTTCCTCATCATCATGAGGGTGTACCACACAGCTGCAGAAACTCAACCCTCAGAAGTTCCTAACAATAGGGCAGAAGAATAGACTATCATGAAGAGTAAAGGGCATAAAATAGATAGACAAGATTACAAACTCCTGGTGTGTTTGCAGGAATCCTCCCAACTCTCATTTGTTTCTAAATCTCTTTTCAGGAAAACAGTTTTTAACTGAAAGCAATTCCCTTATCCCATTGTGCTTTCCCACAAGTCTCTTTGCAAATTCTTCCTTTATATGCACTTGTGAAAGTGGATGACCACAGACTAATTTGAGACTCTTGTTCTTCTCCTGGAGAAGCCCATGAAGTGGTTGACAAGTTGTCTATTGGAGAAACCGGCTCACTTGTTTCAAATGGGTTGGTTTTAGGGTCAGGATCTGGCCCCTAGTCTTGATGGGGTGCCCTGTTAAGAAACACCTTGCCTTGCTTTCTAAATACCTCAAAGAAAGGAGCATGGCCATAAACTGATTTTAGCATCAGGAAATACACACATGGAAGATGCACTCCAGTAGGCACCACCAGTTAGGGCACTTTTTCCTTTCTCTTCATTTGAAAGTAAGCCAGCTCTATCTTTCAGCAAAGTACTTCTTTCTAAATTCATCCCAGTTATGCTGGAGGACAAGATTTTATTTCCACTTTTTATTTATTCAACAAACCTCAGCAAATATTTGTCAGGTCCTCTCTATGTGCCAGGAACTTTAAAGGATATAAGGTATGTGTTGATGAAAATAAATACATTATATATCACAGTTATAATCTTGTGACCCCTAAATAGGGCAGCATAAAACTGCCATCACAAAATTCAAAATTGTATTTCACAAAAGAAGAGTTTCAACTTCTCCCCAAATGCTGCTGTGTTTGCACTTAGTTTGTCCCATGTTGTTGTTATTTCATTTAAGAATAGGTATTTAGGCAAATTAAATTTCTCTACTATTCAGAAAATAAATATTTATTGCACATTAGGGGTCTATTCCATTGTACTATGTATTCATTCCACAAGCTATCCCTGATGCCATTCTCTAATTGCCACCTAAGCCCATGACTGAAAGAATGGTTTACTCTAAGGTCCTCTCCTCATCACCACTACAAATCATATTCACCTGTAGGAACTACAGGAGCCATCTAGAATTTCCTTCCATACCCAGTCCTCTGCCCAGCAAGCTACGGACAGATCTTAACCGTCTTTTGAGCTGCCTAATCCCGCACAAGTTGTTATTGGATGGTTTCAGATACCAATCAGCCAAAATAGTTAGAAAATTTAGAAACAGCATAGACAGGATATTGCTCACTGATAAAGGGATAGATCAATTTGTTATATTTTCTTTTGAATTTTGTAGAATTGTGTCCAGATAGGATCCTTCCTGCTGCATCCAAGCAGGGCCAGGGTACAAATTAACATAGGAAAAACCAATGAACTCCAAATGTCTGTAGTTTAGTTGACAGAATTATACCAGTGTCACTGCCACTGCAAGCAATGTAGCTAATTGTAGCAGAGAATTCAAAATGACAGAAATCAATCACCATTAGTTCTCCCAGTCTCTTGCCTTCTCAATTCAGCATTCTAAGACATTTATTTACCAGGTGGAATTGAAATCCATCTATTTCTATAAATATGTAAATTTCAATTCTGAAGGATTCCCCAGAGTGAATCAGGACCTGCATCTTCCAAAAGCATTTAGAGATCTACCCTATGCACTGCCAGATATCAAAGGTCTCAGTGAAAAGACTCAGATGCAAATTGTGAGTTTATGAATTCAATGTACGGTAATCTGAACCCTGACTGTAATAATCACCTTCTCCTCAAAGACAGATCCTGTTCTGTTTTAAAATATTTTCCTGAAACATCTTCATCTCTCTCCCTCTTAGACACCGCCCTCTTCTATTCTCCTTTACTGAAAACATATGGCTTAGCCCCACATCACTGCTTTCTTATGGAAAGCCTGGTTGGGAATAGAAAAGCATGGCACATGGTTTTTTGTACAGATGTCCAACAAGATGTAGTCTTGCCTAACTTAGTCAATTGTTTCAGTGTTTACCAGAGGCCATTCTGGGCAAAGCAGTGATGGATATTATTGAAAATGTGTTTTGTTAACAGAAGGAAGAGAAGGAAACACTAAGATTCATGAACTACCATAAATTCCCCATTTCCAGGGCTTCTTTTTCAAAGCAATGCTTGGGAAACCAAGTCCAGTTCAAGCAAAGAGTCGATATCTTTTAACTACCATTATTCTCAGCCTTTGAAGTGGTCTAGAATACACAGGTAAACTGTCTCAATAACCCACTTTCTCTGAAATGAAAAGGTCATTCCCTGGTGGTTGCTTATGTATTTTATATCCATGAAGAACTTCCCTTTTTCTCTGAAAAATGCCTTTCCAGTTTACAGACTGCAACTGGCTTTGCATTATTAGTTAATATTTTTATTAATGCTATCATCCAGAATTTCTTTCTCCGTCCATATTTATCCTTCATCTTCAAGACACTTACTTTTTCTACCCTCTCAGCTTTTCTGCTTCACAATGGATTCTCATGAGCTCCACTACCCTTGTTTCTGCCTTGTTTGACCCGACCCTACTTTGTGTCTTCCCCACACACTCCATTACCTCTTTTTACATAGCCTCCTTTCTAACCTGTTTTCCTCCCCATTCAGTTGTATACACACTCATTGATTTAGCTTTTATTCCACTGGCATACAATGCTCTTGATTACACAGTCTTATACAGTCAATCCATAGCACTGAAACCACATTTTCCCCTTGAGCACCTTTTTCCACTCCAGATCTTTTCTGATCACATACCTGTCTGAACAGCTCATCAAGATCGGACCTAGCTATCAGCATGCTGACGAACTAAATTATAAATTTAGATCCCAAAATCATAATCTAGACATAAAGTATTCCACATATATCATGAATAGGATAACGTACTACAAAGGTAACAAGTCCCCACAATTCCCCAACCCTTTTCCTACCTCCCTTAACAAATAATTCCCACCTTCATTCTTCTAATTCAGATTCAAGCTACTTTTAAATTCTACATACTAAGCCCTCATCATGTACTCTGTTGGGTCTCTTAGATTTAAGCTGCTAAATACTATAATTATAACTGGGTTAGAAGCTAAATCTGTGTCTGTAATACAAAGTCCTCACTACCAGAAGATGAAGGCTTTCTCATTCCAGAAAAGCATAACTGGACATGATAGTACATATTTGGCAGCCACCTGAAACAGATTGCTTCTATGACTCAAGGCCAGGGAAATCCAGACATACTAAACTCATTATAAACATGCTTTTTTGTGTTGGATCATGGAATGTAGCAAATTGAGGCAGAAGCATAAAAAGATATAAATGGGAAGATATTAGGCAAAGGAAAGGAATATGATATTTTCTCTTTCCACACAAGAAGTCATGGTATGGTTTGGATATAGCCCTACCAGAGGCATGTAGGTAAAGGAAAATAGGCTTCAAGTCCTGATTTCAACACCCTTTAATTTTAATGAAGTTAAAATACTGATCTTGAAATCAGAGTGTGGTAGCTATTAAAATGTATGAGTACACATCTAGCCCTGCTCACATCAAATGTGATGATGTATGTGGAAACAACTATTTAATCTGAAAGTGTTATATAAATGTTACTAGTACAGTGACTTCCTGTATGATGTCTTTTGCTGACCCATGACCACAATTTTTAGAGCAGGAGATGATTGGATAACTGAATCCTCATTAGGTGTAATTGTAGATCCAATCGTCCAGTGAGTACTGATCAACATCAGAGCTGGAAGAGGCTGCAAGACCATCTAAGCTAATTTCTTCATTTTAGAGATAGGGAAACAAAAGCTCAAAAAGGCAAAGTGACTTGCCCAAGATGAAATAATTGTCTTGAGACAGAAATAGAACTGAACCCCCAAACCATTGGTCTCCTGAGCCCCCACACCAATGACTCCTCAAAGTTAATTCCAGGAAAGACTGAAGCCCAGAGTCATAGGACGATAGGGAAACAGCATTTGTTAGGGTGAGAAGATGACCTGCCAAATGAATTGTGGGGACTTGGGGTTTATGCTTATGTTGAAGCTGGCAGCAATATTGAAGGCCTATGGGAGGAAACACTCAAGTTCCTGAGAGACTGTGTGGAAGGGGCACAGAGTGAGGACAACCAAAGCAAACCTAAAGGGCCAAAACTGTTTGCTCTCAGCTTGGGAATCTTACTCCGTAATTCTTTCTTGCTTCTCCTCAGCAGGAGTTGAAGGCTCCCTTTCCTGTTTCCCACTGAGTCTGAGGATTTGTAGGGTGGAAAGCTCAGAATCCACTCTATGGCAAAGCTTACTTGACATTTATTCTGGAGAAAAAGAAACCGGTCTTATGCTTTCTTTTCTGCTGCTCATATCTCTAAAGCAAGAGAGTGTGCACACTAAGCAGCAGCAGTGGATGACTTCTCTCAACGTGCTCACTCTATGCCTCACTGGAATCAAAGAATTTTCCATTAGGACATTAAATATCATCTTATTGATAAACACCTATCTTGTTTTTTAAAAGCCTGCACCCTTTTTGGAGAGTTCCAGCCTATAGCTGAACTTCTTCAGTAAAATACAAGAGAACACATCTAGCTCATCCATCCTTTTATGCTCTGACACTGGCATGTTTTCCTTAATTTGGAGTGGAAGTAGGTCTCCCTGTAAATTCTCCTCACTGGCCCTAGGTCAATCCTCTGCAGACACTAAGAGCATACCTATTCTCCACAGTAGGTGGCATTCAGATAGTTATGCCTGAGAAATTCAGTCCCCTTTCCACTGGCCACAGAGGATTTATCCATTAAAATGGCTGAAAAATTTGGAGATGATGAACCAGAAGGTCTCAGATCTAGCTGTCAAAAACATGAGTCTTCACTGATTCAAAAATCAGGCTCGCACTGTAACACACACCTGAAAATGTCTGAACAAGAGCACGAGGATGACCCTTTTCAGAAATCACAAATGAAGAGCATACCTATCCCCTGTCCTCTGTAGCCCTCCTTTCTTATGCCCATTTTCTAGTCAAGAATCTGTGGGTGCATAAGGTACTTTTTCTTTTATTGTAAATTACAGTTCCCCTTCATACAGCCTCATAGCAGATACTCTTTCCTCATCCACATTCCTATATTTCATATATGGGCCCCAGCTCTGACACCTGCCCATGAATAAACAAAACTCCCATTCTACAAAAGCTGGGGGTTTTCATGAATGTATCATCCACTTTGACAAGAGAGGGAAATGCAAATAGTGATTCAGTGACTTGTCCAGTGGCCAAATTAGGAAATGATCTGGGATCAGTTGCTGAATACTGTATCCTCAGATTCTACATGCCTACCAAGTGTTTTCCCAAAACTTCATCTCACGTTTCCCAAGGCATTAGTATCCTTCAAGTTTCTCTCTTTCTGAAAATATTTTTAGAGGGTGACATGGAAAAGATATTGTAGAATCTATACATTAATAAACACAAGCATATTTAACCTTTATAAATTATCTGAATTTTCTAGCCTTCATTAACCAACACTCTGGTATATCAAGTAAAGTCTCTTTCACAAGACGTTCTCTGCCCTAGTATATTTTTTTTCTTTTTTTAGTTCTTTAATGTAAAAAAAAAAAAAGTGTATATGAGTCGGGAGTAGGGAGTGGGGGAGTGCAGTGGAGGGAGGCGAAGGACAGAGAGAGAACAAAGCAAAATGCTTCCATCTCTCAGGCCCATTAAATGTCCAGCTGGAGTGGCTTAGGTGTGGGTGAGTGGTAGGACTTGAGAAGAGGACCGGGGTCATCAGAATGTTGCCAGGCATGGATGGCATCATTCATCCCCTTGTTGAAGGAGCAGAAGGTGGATTTCCTGGAACGAGGGCCGGTGCTTGGTGTCTCTTCTCCAGCAGCTGAGCATCAACTTGTACACAGAGTCAGGGCAAATAGCAGGCTGAGGGAGGTAAATCTTTGGAAACAAAAATAACAACAAACAAAAGAGAATATTAAGAGTGGGGAAAAGGAAGAGTCATTGCATCATGGTTGCTTACCACCTCCCCACTTTCTTGATGGGGATGTCTTTTCTCCCTACTCAAAGAAGTTCTAAATTATCAGTTCCTTTCCCATTCCTCCTTCCTTTGTCTTCTTCAATTGTCAGAGCAAGGTTTCCTGATGGGCCATTCTGTGAGTCCTAGCTTCATGCAGACAATGAAACACAAGCCAAAAAAGATTCTGGAAGATCAAGTGGTTATGACACTGAATCCCCCATTTATGGTCATGTCAAGGCTTATCTTGGCTGAGCTAATTATGGTAGGGGCTGAAAGGACAGTAGTAGCTTCAGCTCCTTGACTGGAATAAAATCTTAGCCAGATGCAGAAACTGGGAGGTAGGATGTACCCATGTAGCCCTTAAACCACGGCGTTCTCTGTGCTCCCCGCCAACCTCTCCACACCCCTCCCCGCGGTATTAGCTCTGTGTAGGGAAGATTGGATTTCTGCTTTACGGTCATACACTTACATATTTACTCTGACTAGAGCCCTGCCTTGAATTCTAGCCTATGGCTATATTTAGCTCTATTTCCAAATCCCCAGTTACTCACTGGAGATTACCATGAATATACAGAGCTTCCATAAGCAAGATGACTGCTCTTGCTGTCATCTCCTTACCTACATTTTTGAATACCTGGTACATTGGCACATTCCTGAACCACACCTAAATGCCCCATGCTCTTTGAACTATGGAACCCTCCTTTGCCTTTTCTAGGTTCAAAATCTGCAGCTGGTTACTCAATTAACAGTTTTCCCCTGCCTGGCCGCCTCCCTCCCCAATCCTTCAAGTTTCTCTCTTTCTGAAAATATTTTTAAGGGGTGACATGGAAAAGATATTGTAGATTCTACACATTATATAAACACAAGCATATTTAACCTTTATAAATTATCAGAATTTTCTAGCCTTCGTTATCTAGCCTATATCATCCACTAGAGGAGCTGGACCTTACCCAGAGTCTGCTTATTCTCTGCCCATTCTAAATTAATAAATTAAAGGGCAAACAACTCTAGACTTCTATTGGAATAGCTGATGAAATTTGGCAAGCTTTAACCCAGTATGTTACAAATGACTATGGCTGTAAGATACCAAGCATTTAAGAGGAAATATTACCAATGTAAATAAGAGTACAGGAAAATAGGCACTCTCATATATTGTTTGTGAAACTTAAAACTGGTAAGCCTTTCTGGGATATTTGTTAGATAACTTTAGAAAGAATATTATATACATTTTGAGCCAGAAGATGCCAATGAAATTTAAATAATGAAATTGATAAGTTTGCCCTTTTCAAAATCTTATAAACTTGTTATATAATGGAAATTATATTTCATGACAATTCTTATATTTATAGAATTTTATTACCTTTCACATCATGAGACACAATGAACTTTTAAATCTGTGTTAAATTTTTGTCATTTAATTCCATTTAGGCTATGAGAAAAGTGTTACCTGGGAATTCTTGACATCTTATGAAGATAAATTAAAAAGCAAAGAGGTCAAATACATTTTTTAAAATTATTAAAATTATTGCTATTGACTTCCAAGCACTTTCAATTGAAGACAAAGATTTAAAATTTGCTAAGCTATGACTCCTATGTATACAATTCCTTCTATAAAACTCATTGCACTGCAAGTTTCTTTCTGCATTATATCTACTATGTTCAATAAATTAGGATTTAAGTAACCATAGCATTCCAAAATGAGTTAGATCGCACATATATAGCCCAAAAGCTGATAGTGCTGAGAAATTACTTTCCCCACACTCTAATGTCAAGCTTTTAAAATTTGAATACTGAAATTTTAATAAAATTTAATAATAACTAAATTTAGTACAATGTAGTAATAAATTTAATATATTATGTTTCATAGTTAATACATTAAATTTAATAATTTTTTATAAAAGTGCATATTATGCTATTAAGCAAGAAGCTAATTTAGTATATAGTGGCATAATTTGACTTTGGTCTTAACTTCAGTCAAATATTTGACTTTAAAACTCAAACATTTGGTAGGTGGTCAATATGTATATTTGGTGCACCACTAGTAGCCAGTGAAGGTGGGAATGACGGACCTTTTTAAATTGGTTATTTACAAACAGATAAGTCAAAATTAAATCCCAGAGATTATTAGGAATGAAAACTCCCACCCTAGAATGATGAAAAGTATTTTCTTGTAAAAATAAACAGCATAGCATTTGAAAAATTAATACATAAATTTTAGTGCTAAATAAAAAGCTATATACATAATATTAAGATTATTTTTAATGTAAAGCAGACAGTGAACATTAAAAAAAGGACATGCCTTTCTTTTGCTGCATGTTTGCTGGTTCAATTGCCTCATGACCATTTCTCCCTCTGAGGGTTTCAGTCACTAAATAATAAATTGAGGGAAACTAAAAGACACTTAAAATATTCCTCTCTTTGCAACTATTCCAGGATAAACTCAAATTAGGACCATGTTATGAAAAACAAAATTGAATTTTCTAATTGAACGTACCACCTTCCATTTGCCACGTGTCTTCTAATGAATGGCTCAGAGGTTAAAATGTATTAGTCCAGGGGAAAAAAATCATATTTTTCCTTGGTCCATTTAGTTATTTCATGCATACTAGAGTAAATTTTCCCATTGCATAGTGAGAAAGCAATTGCCTCAAAGCCAAGATAGATCATTTAGGTGCTCTGCCACAAAATATCTATAAACTATTAAAATAAAATTAAAATTTAGAGACTCCCCTTTCTGATCTACCTGCATATTGCATTCTCTCCTGCCATTCCTTTACCTTTTGCTTGCTTGAATTTACTTGTCTATTTAAGTCAAACAGGATCCACTTTTTACTTTCTGCAAGAGCCTTCTTATTCCCCTGCCTTCCCAAATGTTATCATTTTCCTGTTTGAGATGCCATACTCCATGAATGCTGAAGCCAGGCCACTTTTGGAGGGTAAGTGGATCCAGTACCTATCAAACTTTACATTTCAATCTCACTGGAAATTTAAAAACTGAACCATCCAAAGAAATATCAGAGTATTTTAGCTAGGAATTAGACTCTTCATTTGCTTAGAACCCAGCTTTCCCTGAATCCTGAGAGGCCAAGAGATGCCCTCCAGGAGCAGCTATCCATGATGTACTAGACCACCTCTGGACAACACAAGTCTAGAAATTCCACTAAACAGTCCAAACCAATATGTTGCCTTATACCAAGGTGCCATTTTTAATGAATGCTAATAAATCCATTATTCATTTTTTAGGTTTATATTTTAGTTCTTATCGTTTTCAACCAGGAAGACAAACCACAAAGTCTAGATCAAGAAAAAGACCCAAAATGAGAGCTAGGATTTTATTTCCTGGTACCTTTGAGTTGGGGAAGAACCTGACAAAACTCCTGATCCCCCCAGTGATCAAAGGGTTGACATACAGGTAAAGCAGAGTGTGATGGGTCTCAGGAGAGATCTTGGTCCTTATCCAGATATTTGGTGACAAAGAATGACCATCCATGTGGCCCATCTTCCAGTACAGGACTATCGTATTAAGTCAAGACTTCCCTTTAGCTGTCCTCCAAGAGCATCCATGTTCACACCCAACCATCCCAAACAGTTCCTACCTGCTTCCCTTGGTCCCGGAAGAACTCTCCAGTATTCTCAATGACCTGTTCATCTGACAGCTGGGAATAGGGTTGCTCCTGGCAAAAGGTGAAAGTCTCCCACAGAGTCACCCCAAAGGCCCACACATCACTTGCTGTAGTGAATTTGCCCTATTAAGTGATGGAAAGAAGGGGAAATCAGAACAATCTGTGTACAACAAGAGCAGATGAGATTTTCATAATCTGGAGTTATCCTGGATAAGGATTGCTGAAATGGCCAAGATATGCATAGAGGATCTAGAAATGGCAACATAAAGTTGTTTGGACACCAAGAAACAGGCCATTTTCTCATCCTCATGACCTCAACTTAGGTCTGCTTCTCGTGGAGATGTGATCCAAGTGTTGAAAGGGATGCAGCTATAAACTATCTGATTCTCTCTGGTGTAGCCTTAGGAAAATGTCCCTGGGAAGGACAAAATTCAATGGAAAGCCAATTGTTTTTGTGTTGGAGATAGAGTAATTTGTTTTAAGTGCCTGGACTAAGTCCTGAGTGAGTCCAGGACTCTCACTTCCCAGTTAAGTGATAGCAACAGTCTTGAAGAGTGAACTTTAACAACAAGCCTCAGCAACTAGATTCAGATATAATTGACATGCATTAAATATGTTTATGTGCTTTTATTCAATCAACACAACGATAATGTAAAGTGGATGATATTGTGTATCCTTATTTTTCAGACCAGAAAAGTGAGACCAGAAAGGTTTATTAAATTTCCCTGGTTAATAACACTATTAGCAATGGAAAAACTTTGATGCAAACTAAATTCCTATGCATCTAAGTCTAATGATCTTTTTCAACACCATACGGTACCTTAAAAGGGAGCCGTGCTCAGTTATCTCCTTAGAAATAGGTAAAATATTCAATTCAGATAGGTAGTGATGATAAAGATCTTAAAAAGATTTGTGTAAACTGGTCTATAACACAAAATTCTTAATAATAGCAGAAATTTAGAAAAGTATCTAAATTTCAATATGTAGAGACATTATTAAATTGCTACACATCCACAAAATGGAATATTATCCAGTCATTAAAATTAGGTTTTTTGAAGAAGATTTTATGACTAGGAAATGTCTGTGATAGACTGCTAAGTAAAACTAGAGAATTGTCCATGCATAATATTATCTCAATTATATATACACACCCCCATAGGAAAAAAATACGAAATAGTAATGGTGATTATCTTAAGGGGAATGGAATGTGTTTACTTTTTTCCAAGCATTTAAAAAAAATTTATGAATCCTCTAAGAAGTAAGCAGGAAATAAACAGATTAGCTACAAATAAAGAAAACTAGATTGGTCTCAGGCTTTTCTCTGCATCATTAAATGATGAAGACAAAACATTACATGTTCACAGCAGAAACAAAGTTTATGGTCTAATAATACTAGAATTCAGCTAAGCAATTCACATGTAAAAATCAACAATAAAAAGTCTCAGACATGCTTGGTCAGAAAATATCCCTCCATGAGAGACATCTGAAAAACCTTATTTAGTTGTGGTCCAGAACATCAAGAATCAAATAAAAGCAATAAAGCAAAGAATGATGAACTTACAATAAAAAATGGAAATAGTGGTAAGGGTTAAAAAAAATTATTAATTAGAAACATGGCTATAAAATTAATACAAAGGAAAAATATTTTGTTCGGAAAATATTTCTTTAAGAGATAAGGTTTTCACATGTAAGTTCTAGTGGCCATCCTTTTAATGGATAGATTCTCAAACACTGATCACAAATAAACTGCTTTGTTGTAACACACAGTACTGCCTCGTTCCTGATGAAGTCACTGATTCTTAGCTGATTGTTATGTATTTGCCCAGGGCACTTTAATTCAGGCTGTAGTTATTTTTTTTTTTAATACAATAAAGACTTTTCATTTAAACTTTAACTTTGTAAATATTGAAGTGTATAATTAAAGCCAATAAAATATGGGTTTGGATATTATTTTAGCTTATTATTTTTATGTGTTTTAGTATCAAATTACAAGGAATTGAAAACTAATAACTTAGTCTTAGGAACCCATTCTTTTGTAAGCAAACTGCTAAAACAAAGCAAAGGCGATTGTTAGTTTGAGCCAGTATACTTTGTAAGCCCTTTGTATTCCTGTTGTACAAGGGTAACCCCATAATAAAGGTTATATTCTGTTTTCAGAGCATTGCTTATTAAAATGATGGCACTACCCAGAGATGGGGAAGGAGGAATGTGATTACTTTAGTTTTTGAATTTCCAAGTTTTAAAAAATAATAAATTAATCAGTCAATCACCAAAAAAAAAAAAAAAAAGAGTTAAGGTTTTCAATACCTTAAACTAATTAAGACCAATGAGTAAGTAGAAAGAGTGGAGAAAAAAAAAAAAACAAAAAAAAACTAAAGCCCTTATTATTAGGGATGTACTTTTAAACTTTCCCCTCAAATTTTCTATAATGAGCATATTACTTTTTGTCAGAATAGGTAAGTGTTTAATAATAATAATAATTAGTATACACAGCAAATCATCTCAAGGCAGGAAAAATATCCAGGTCCATTGAGTTTGCTTCTTCCTATCTCTGGTTTGCCTTTACTTGCCATGTGCACCTGCCTACATGTCCATTGTTAAGGTAAGGCTTAAAAATTTTGGGAACTCACCAGCAAGATGCTCTCCCAAGACATCCAGCGGATAGGCAGCACAGCCCGGCCCTGGATCCGGTAGTAGTCACCGCTGTACAGATTTCTGCTCATTCCAAAATCAGCTATCTTGATGGTATAGTTCTTGCCCACTAAGCAGTTTCGAGTGGCCAAATCTCGGTGGACAAAGTTAAGAGAGGAAAGGTACTTCATGCCAGAGGCAATCTGGGTAGCCATAAACTTTAGGTTGACATAACTAGGGAAATATAAAAGTAGAGAGAAAGTGGCCTTGGGAAACAGAAAGTCAAAAAAGATGCACATGCTAAAGTTGGTACCAAGGTACATAGATTTACACCTCAACCTCCCTTCTCTCTTCTTAATGAACCTCTTTGCATTTCCCCCAGATGGCAACCTCTCCATTATTCCCTCACCACTAACCTCCCTCATCATCTCAGAACCTGACGAACGTAGTTTCACTACTCCCCATCTTCAGAGCCCAGATTGGCGTCATGCATACAGGAAAGACAGAGAACACTTGGCTTATTTACCTGACTGTGGGTACATTGCCAGAGGAAGAACTGGGGGGCTCATGCCGGGAGAGAAATTGGTTGAGGTCCCCATTCTCCATGTACTCAGTGATCATGCAGAGAGGATCATCGGTGATACACACAGCTAAGAGACGGATGATGTTTGGGTCCTTGAGCCGGGACATGATCTTTATCTCCTTAAGAAAATCATTCCTTTGGAGGATCCAGACATAGAAAAACTCAGAGGCTGCCAGAGTTAGACTCAAGAAGTAGAAAAGTACACAGCAAAGTCTGTTCCTAGTCATTACACCAAGCCTTGTTTGTCTTTAGATAACATTTGAGAAAAACTGGTACCTAGAACTGTCTCATCTACTCATCCTGGAATGTGATGCACCATCATTCAACTGTAATCTCTCTGACTACAAGAACAATGACTTATTCATCCCTAGTATCTAACACAATGCTTGACACACAGGAAGTAATTAATTGACATTTGCTGAATAAAATACATGCTGCTAAAACTAATCTGCAAAAATGAAACTTTTCCCTGAAAATCTTATCTTAAGTTCACCATGGGTACATTTATGTAACCTAAGTATCTTTTTAAAAGAATGGATATAATATGGTGGCATTTTCGGGACATTGGAATTGTCCTGATTGATGTTTCAGGGATGGGTATAGACCATTATAGATCTTGTCATAACTTACAAAAATGTGTGGGAGAGAGTTTAAACTATTATAATCCACACTTAGTGGCAATGCTCCAACATATGTTCATTAATTTTAACAAATGTACCACACTAATGAAGGATATTGTTAATATGGGAAAAGTGTGTGAGGGTTAGGGAGTGGGGCATATGGGAATTTCCTACACTTTTTATGTAATCTAGGTATCTTTTAAAAAATAATTTTTTAAAGTGCAGTATGAGTAATTGTTTTTTTTTAAAAAGGCATGGGATCTCTCTACTAATAAAATGAAGAAATATTTTATTAAGTGAAAAAACATTCTTGGTTTATCTGATAATCTTATATTTTCTCATGCTAGCTTTTCTTAATACAATTTGGTAGCCTGTCAAAAGCAGAGTTGTTTAGGAGTCATGGTAGCACTACAGATCATTTCAAAGGAAATACTCACTTGGCCAAGATTAATAACTGAGTATGTGGTGACAGCCACCCTGGAGTCAAAGAGTGAGCTACAATCTTCTCAGTAGCAATATTTGGACTAGTGAAGCTGCTAGCCCACATTCCCCAAACTATAGGAGCTGATCACTTATAAGACTCTTGTCATTTTTCTACATATCCTGGACTGAGAGCCATACTGGATAAACATTATAAACCCCTTGGAATCATGACAGTCCTGATGACACATCTCCCCCTCATTTATTTCCCCTTCAAGCCCAACCGAGGGGTTTCCATGGCTTGGGAGGGCCCAGGGTCTACGTCACTCATCGTTGCTAAATGGGAGTAGACAAAGGTGGGGGCACACCAAGCCTCACCAACCAAAACCACAGGCTATGTCATATCCTGGTTTGTTTCTCCTTGGCCCTTTGTGCAATCATCTACCAAGAATGATATTAGGAATATTCCATCTCTCTATAGGACCCAGAGGATGTCACTTTTCTTTCATACTAAAATCCTTAAAACAGAGATTCTCACAGTCAAAATTCTAAAGTCTCCATAGTTCTGTACCTTCTCCTCTCTTTCTTCTTCATTCCATATCTTATCAACTGCGGGACCTCTAATGAAACCCTATCACTATGTCTGGAATTTGTGATAAAATGGGAGCTAGGAATAATAAACTTTCTGTCACTTTGCCTATCAGTGGGACAAATCAAGCCAATGCAAATGAGAACACCCATATGTTACCCAGATGTGCCGATTGTTCTATGACACATAAAACCAGTTTTCAATTAGCATGCCTCTCTGGGTGAGGATTAACCCACAATTACTGTAAGGGAAAGGCTGTCAGACAATGGAGTATAACTGGCAACTGCAATTTATGTAGCAAAGGATCCAAGAGATTATTAGCCAGTTTGGGAAACCGCTAAAGGAATGTGGATTCTTTTGCTTTGAGTTCCATGGATATTTTTTCAAGTAGAGTAGTTTCTCATTTTGGGGGTTACTGGACATAGAAGAAAAGAAGAGTAAAAGAGAAAAAAAGGATGAAAAAGTAAACATAGACGTTATAAAAGCAGAATGGAAGAATTAGCAAAAAAGATGTGCTGTGATTATGCAAAGTTTGTCAGGAGAAGGTAATAACACTCGGGTATGCTATATATAACGGTTGAAGAAATACATATCTAGAGTGTTGTGAATGTTTGGAAATTCTGTGCAAAGGGGATCAGAAGGTAAATATAATATAGCAAATGGAATGGGCAACGTATATTCAAGAAAGCTGTGAAACAAAGACTGAACAGACAGCTCCATCAGAAATATAAAACATGACATTGGAAAAGTGAGGAAGCTCCCAAGCCTTCCATCTTAAAAGAAAAAAATTCCACAGAAGTTTCCAGGAATGCTCTTGGTCCTAAAAGATGACATACATAAAGGAAAATTCAAAATGCAGACCACAGACCTGGCATTCTTGTTGGCATCTGCTCGGAGCATTTTCACAGCCACCAGGACAGGCTGGTTGGCACTGACATCTAGTGCAAAATCTTTGTCTTTGAATTTTTCCATTCCCTCCACTTCACAGAGATGAACCTAGACAAAAGTCATCTAGTCTCAGCATCATCATTTCTCCTGAAGATGTCTCAGAACTCTTGCTGGGCATTTCCTGGAGATAAACTAGTTCTTACAACTCAAGTAAAATAATCAAAAGCCTGATAAAAAGGTACATCTAACATATCTTTGATTAAATAATTGATAAAAACAAAAGTAAAGTACCCAGCTAATATGATATGTTGCTGCCTTATAAAATATATATACTTTGATTGGAAGACTGAATAAATGAATGAAGACATCTATAACATGGGATTTAATTGTAGCAAAGAACAATATAAAATTACACTCAGTGTAAATGCTTGAGCTTTGATTCAAGGATGTCTAGTTATCAGATCATACAAAACATAAGGAAATTTCCCCTATAAGGTAATCCCTTAGGATGGGGTTAGTGTTGTAGGTCACTCCTATGTATCAGCCACAGAGCAATGAGCCTGATTTTTCAATCCGGAGCCCATATGAGTACATATAACACCACAGACAGATGCCATAGACCCCTCTACATCCTCTAACACAAACCTACAAAACGGTGGAGGACCCCACCTGTGTTGGAAACCAATAACACTATTCTTACAAAGCCAAGTATTATATTCAGAGTTTAGATAGCGGTGTTGAAGAGTTTGCATTGCAACTTAAATCATTGCCTTGAGTTCTCAGGAGGTTCATGTGACTGACATAAGATTGAAAAGTCAAATGTTACATGCATCAGTCTGACATCAATTGGGTAGAGTGCTTCTCCTTATCTTAGTTGGTGATTCATTCCCAAGTGGCTGATTCTGGGAACAAAAGCTGGGTGAGGTTGTTTTTGACCATGAGGCATGTAATTCCCATTAATGAGAAAAATCAAAGTGGCGATCAAGCAGCAGAGTGTACTTGGATAGTTCATAAAGGATGATCACATCTTGTGGGTCCCCACCCTTTGTAACCTAGCATTAAAATGTTTGAAAATATTGAATGTTTTTTTGGGATATACAAAGTCTAGCAACTTTTCTACTTTAAAACATCCTATACAGAAGTTATAAGTCCCAAGAATTCCACAGCTTTTTGACAAAGTTGAGGTTGGCCCAATACTAGACCCCCAGAGGTCAATGCAAGAACAGAACAGAAAAGCAGAGGAGGCACTCAGTTGTGAATCCACTTTGTGGAAGGGACACTTTGCACTACTGGCCACTTTAAGCCAATCACTCCCTTTGTGCTACCAAGGACAGGAGGTACTACTCAAAAAATCAACTCACCTCCCCAAATTGGCCCTCTCCCAGCTTTTCCTTGAAAGTTAAGAGTTTCCTGGGGAACTCTTCCACAGCCACATCTTTCCCTGAGAGCAGGTCCATGGTAACAGCAGGCACTGAGTAGGTGTTGCCTCCAGTCACTCCTTGGAGGTTCACAATGTCAGCCTCTGCATAGTGGGGCACCCCCTCAGGCCCATTTGGCTGGACTGGCTTCACGATGCCACTGCAGCCTGGGAAGACAAAGGCAATGAGTCCAGTTCTGAGGGGGCATCTTTGGAGATCTCTTTGAAAAAGAAAATCTGAGAGGAGGGCTAGAACATGCCCCTAAAACAGTCTCACTCCATGACATTCTTATATGGAGAATGGGTTTGCTTCCACTAGGGACTCTTTCTCATGGCCTTCAGGATATAGGTCGACCCTTTATCTCATAACAGATGAGCACTACCCTCCTCCTTGACTAACCTCATGGGCAAAGCTATAGGAAGCTTCATGCTACATAAGGTTGGGTGTATTCAAGGTTTAAATTTTAATACCATATTTCCTTGATGTTAAGATACTATCATTGTTTTAATTACCTAGTTAGAGATTAAAATTCTTTAATATCAAATGTATATGGTCTGGTTTAAGATGCACTCTGACTTTACAAATTTTAAAATGGAGAAGTAGGAAGATATTTTAGGCTTCAGAAAATAGGTATATTACTTCAGTTCAGCTTAAGAAATCAAATAGTTTATATCTTTTATTCTTGCTGTCTCTGTGAAATCACCTTAATTGAATGTACTCTTTCAAGGTTTGCTACCTTAAATTGAATAAGTACATGTCAGTTTCCTTTCTCCCTTTGAAAAACCCCTTTTCCACCTAGCTCCTTGGACAGCCTATGCTCTCATATTTGGTCCTGCTTGCTTCTGCAACCAGCTCAGGCTGAGCTCCTCTCTCCTGAATGCCATGTAGTCCCCTTCCATCAATTTGGGTCACTATTGGGTTGCTGACCTTTCGGCAAACCTGCTCCACTCTTCAATGATGAGTTACATTCCTTTCTGTTGTGGCTGCAGAGTTGCACTTTTTAAACAACATTTGGGATTTGAGTCAACTGGCACTCTTTTACCAAAGCAACGCCTTTTTTGAGAAAAGGCAAGAAATATTTACTCTCATAATAAAATGTTGTGTTCTAATAAAAATGTTTACCAAAAAGAAAACAACAAAAATTAGATAATTATCAAGACAGCTACAAATATGGAACTCCAGAGTATCTTTAGTTTCATTTATCTGTTTTTCTCCAGGTGAAATTCTAGTCCTGCAATTACCCCTAATGATGTTTGGTGAGTTCCCTGTCTGAATCTTCTTACTTTCCTCATATGTAAAATGGACCGTTTTGGCTTCTCTGGCGTTAATACCCTTATAACACCTTTTATTTTTTTCTTCCTTTTCTGACATGTGGGTTCCTCCAAACATCTGCTATGTTTAGTAGCTGGGGAGAGGAGATCAGATTAAGCTAGGAGCAACAACAGACCAAATCTAGAAAGAATTTCGACTTCTTGGGAAGTTAGCATAGATTAAGATCAGATCTGGTTGAATAGGAGCAATATTGCCATACCTTCATAAGGCCTGTCAAGGCTTCTCCTTCAATTCCCTGCCCACTCTTTTATCCTCACCTGACTCCTCCTCCCCTGGAGCAAATTCTGGGAGTTTTCGTATCAACCTGGATGGCTCCTGGTAATCAGGGCGAAGGGGAAAGATGCGATCATAAGTAGAGTTGGACTCCTGCTCACTTGGTGATGAAGAGCGGTTGTTGTTGAACATGCTGGACTCGCTTGGCAGGGAAAGGCTGACTGTCATTTCATCATCCAGCATCCTCCGGGAAGCCTGGAAGAGAAGACATGGAAGAAGGGCATGCTGGCACAAAGAAGATCGTCACTTCCTCCCTTTCTTAAACCGAGCTCTTCCTTTACCACTGCTAAACCCCCCAAACACTGCAAGTCATAGGGATGAAGTCTATTTCCACAAATGCCTATGTTGTAGAAATTTAGAACAATTCTTTGTTTCTACAAGGCAGAATTTGATCTTCTAAATGTCTGTGCTGCAAAAGTGCATTAACTTTCATTGAAGCACTTATAAGCATTATTTATAACATTATAACACTCTAAGAGTCTCTCAGTGGCCTATCAAAGATCTTATCAATCTTATAAAGTTTCCTATGTTCTATTAAATAATGACTTTTGCTGAATTTCCCTTTAACTGCTTTGATTTTTTTAATAAGAATTAAAATGTTCATTAACTCAACAAAAGCAACATTATAAACAAGTAATTATCCTAAGTTAGTACAGCAACCCCCCCTTCTATTATTAGTAACCAAAAATTAGATAGTTACAAAATGAGAAAGAATAGTCCTAGGTGTCTAGGGATCCCAAGACTAATCTAATACAGGAATAAGACGAATAAAACAACTAATTTTGGTATCCTATCTGATGTGACCCACCTGTTCCCTCAAAAGGACAATGTCAGCATGTGAACATATGTGAATATTTGAATTTAAACATGTAAAATGCTCCATTCCTACAAAACACTTTCGGGTGCTCAAAGGAGAAATCTAGTTGTTTGCTTCACCCACTATACTGAAAAGTCCTTGGTTGCAGGAATATCCCCAATTCTGAGCATGGAGCTCAGCACATACTAGGTACTCAATAAATGTGGGTTGACTCTCTCAAAGAAGGAATGCTGAAGATACAATCAAGACTATCCCACAAATAATGCTATGTGAAATAATAATTCTTGGAATGTGTGCTTAAGGATGTTATTCCAGACTACCTGAGCTACCTTACTTAGGATGTACAGGAGTAGAAAGGATTTCTGGAAGATCAAATTAAATATTCAAAGGCAAAATTTGTGCCATTCCTTTACCTAGAGATTCTTTAATCCAATATTCCTCTCCCAGATCATAAATATATTCCAAAGAGCCTCAGAAGATAGATCCAGAGAAGGGTGGTAAATTCCAGCTCAACTAAAGAGAAAACTATCCCATAGAGAATACAGACCATACTCCCTCAACTAAAATGAACTTATAACATAGAACTCAATAAGGACATAAACTGTTCAATGAAACTTTAGTCCTTCAGATCCCTCCCCTACACTCTTTGTTACCCTGAACCATGAAACTCTTTATTTAGACAACCCAGAGTGTCCATCATTCTAAAAGAGAAAGATTTCAATGCCATCTCATTGATACCTTGAAATGCATTCAGGTCAATGGGTGAAATCTCTATGGATTCTGTTTTTCAGACTTTAGTCACTATTGGTGCATTGAAAACTTTAACTTAGGAAAAATGTTTTCAGACTGATGATAGAGGTGCTTGTGGAAAACAAGAAGGCCTTCTTTTCTGTGAAATATTCCTGACTAAAAACATTGAAATAAACCTTAACCATCTCAGGAATGTGACTGTGGACTAAGTCAGAAGGAACTGCAGGCTACTTGTCTGGGCCATTCTCTTCTCTTCTTTGACTTGAGCCCCTTCCCTCCTGCCCAGCATCCAGAGAGTTCAGGAGATTTGAACCCATTCTCATGGTGCTCTTTCTCCACCTAGAGAGTAAACACACAGGCTTTGGTCTTCCCTGATAGCCCATCCCAAAACAAAGAGAACAGTCATGTTATACCCTCCTTCTTATTCCTCAGCAGGCAGTTCAAAGCCTCAGGGCCCAGAGTTCCCATAATCTCTCACAGTCTTCATTGACCAGGGAAGGCATCCATGATCAAAGGTACAATCACTTAATCATCAGAAGACCCCAGGAAAATTAGACATTTAGCAAGTATCCAGGGAGTTGATATCTGGCCCAGGAAACCAAGAAAAGTTCTAGGAAAGTCATGGAATTCCACCTTTGGTGGAATGGATACATTTTGGAAGAAAAAAGTCATTATATTTCAAGATTGGAAAATAGGAGAGTGCATGGAAGAAAAAAATACTAGTCATGTGACCTTGAGTACATTATGTTTTCTCAACAGTTAATACACAACTGTTATGCCCACTTCCTTATTACCCAATGAGGTTTAAATAAAATAAGTGAATAAAATCTCTGTAGACTGCAAAGTGCTAGACAAAAATGATAAACAGCATTCAAATCAGTTGGCTGAGAAATGAAGAGTCTGAGAAGGGCGACATAATCAGACTCCAAGTAAACAAAGACATAGGAAGAGAATTGTGAGAAACTTGGTTTGGGTATTAATGAGGCTGTGCATTTTTCTACACCATGCACACACACCAAAAACCAGCAAGATAATAAAGAAGGAAAAAGAAATTCACAGAAATTTTGGCCTAGGTATAGGACAGTGATTCTCAACCTTGACTGAGCACCAAAATCATGTGTTAGTTTTTATTAAATGTGGATGCCTGCACCAACCCCTCAAATCTTGTGAATCAGAATCTTCAAGGGAGAATCCTGAATTGAGATTCAGTGTATTAGGAAGTTTTCTGAGTTTGCTAAAGAGGTCCCAAATCTCTTCTCCAAAAAGGAGAAAATGATTTAGATTATCCTTTTATGGCTCCTTTCAGCAACAAGCTTCTCCAGTCCTATGATTCTTGGTAGCCCTGGTTAACTCTGTTAATCCTTTATAAATTCTTATAATCTACCATGTAGTCCTGGACCTATAGCAGTTTAGGAAAGGGAGGAGCAACTTCCCATCCTATACTGCCTTACCTTCTCCAGCATTTTCTGCCAGAACTGCCTCCAGAGGATAATGACAATGATGGCCAGAAGGATGAAGATGATGGCCACCAAGCAGCCAATCAGGATCCGAGTGTTGCTGTCATCAACTTTAAGCATTGGATCTGTGGTCAGGAGGAGAAATACAGGAGAGCATGATCATTTCATGGGACAAGAGACAGCATGAGGGACTGGACTAGGGACACAGAGATAGAACCTGTTCCTTTAGGATAATTCCAGATGCAACCTTAGTATTTCTGCTTATTCTTGGTCTTGCTAATCTTTTATTACTTTGCTCCTATATCCCGTATTCCTCTTCCATGGGCCAGGACCCCAACCACCACCACCACCATATCTCAGATAGGATAATGGAGAGTTTTTCTATTTTCCCAAATTTTGTCCCTCTTTACCACATCCTGGGTCTTCAGGCCCCTAGTAGCAAAGAATTGAGGAGCCAGTTTCACTCTGCATTCTTTGAGACATGCAAAGTAGCTTACAGTCCTCTTTGGAGATGTTCTCTCATATGTGTTTCCCAGATTACTGGCTGATAGGGCCAGTGACTGTCTAAGGCAAGGAATATACTCTTATTTGCATCCAATTAGAAGCCAGCATTTTGTTTCATAGAGAATTGTGAATGTGTTCTTAAAGGTATTATTCCAGAATAACTGAGCTATCTTACTTAGAATGTAGAGTAGAAAGAGATCCTCACCATTCATTGACATCCGCACTATTAGTTTCACCTAGAAATGCCCCTATCCTTGTTTCTGCCCAAACTTCCCGAACTTTCATGGAATAGCTGGAACCACTCCAGGTACTTGCCTCAGCTAAAGAATCACAATAACCTACCGTGAAGACAGTGAGTTTGGGCCCTTCACTTTGCAAATGAACTGTCCAGTATTTCCAGTGCTATTCTTTATTCAAACCTGCCGGCTTGCAAGCTTCCTATACAGTTAGGACTATGCAAATCTCCACCCTTCTTTATCTTCCAGGAGGTCCCTTCAACTTATTTTTATTACCAGGAATCACACATACCATAGGTTGTGGGTGCCACAGGAGAGGTGGGCAGGGCTCCAGAGTTGTTGTACATTGCGGCATCTATTGCAAAACAAGGGTGAGTTAGAGCTAGGATAAGTTAGGCAGATAGTGCTTTTTTTCTGACTGCATATTGTGACCTAGTACATTGTGAAATCAATTTAGTGGGTTACAGGGAAGCAGATTTGGCTCAATGGAGTCACACTGGCTCAACGGAGCCACATGGGAGGTCCAGGGTTCAAATCCAGGGCCTCCTGCCCATGTGATGAGCTAGCCCACACGCAGCACTGTTGTGTGCAAGGAGTGCCGTGCTACACAGGGGTGTCCCCTGCATAAGAAAGCCCCATGTGCAAGGAATGCACCCCATAAGGAGAGCTTCCCAGTGCGAAAAAAGTGCAGCCTGCCCAGGAGTGGCATCGCACACACGGAGAGCTGACGCAGCAAGATGATGCAACAAAAAGAGACACAGATTCCCGGTGCTGCTGACAAAAATACAAGTGGACACAGAAGAGCACACAGGGAATGGACAGAGAGAGCAGACAACTGGGGTGGGGGGGGGGGGGGGTTGGCAGGGAAGGGGAGAGAAATCAAAAATAAATATTAAAAAAATTTTAGTGGGCAACAAACAGCTTTTTTAAAAAGAAATAAAATCAAATAATATGTTAAATAAAAAATATTGCCACTCATCTCTACTGTAAGGGAAGATTTTCTTTTATATAATTTTTATTTCAAATATTATATACTGTGTGTCAAAATACAAGGAATTTCAGAACAGTGGACTCACAACTGCAACCAGGCATTAGCATACAGAAAGCATGCATAGGAATTGAATTGCTAATTCAGCAAAATGTAGAGAAAATACAGTGAGTCAGTGAGCTTGGGACAAACATAGTGCTAGGATGCTCTTTCCTTCATGGAAATTAAATTGTTTTATAAAAGGGTTTTCCATGATGCCTCACTGCCCGAGTCCTTTAATTCGTATGTTAAACCTTTATCCTTAAAGATGATTGACATTGGAGTACCTTTGATAGTTATATTGCAGTGTCTGAGACTGGGCCTCAAAAATGTATTTGTCAGAATGAGGTTGGCAACTAATTTTTCTCTATGATTTTTCTAAGCAACAGGGTCAAACACTTAAATTTTTTTCTGAAAAACGTTCCTTGCAAAAATCCTAATTTTTTCTTCTTCTTAGCATTATTATATGAATGGGGAAGTAACAGCAGCTACATGTCATTTTTTGAGTTGGGTCTTCAGGCTCCAGTGAGACTCAAAATTTTATGACATTGGATTTGACACTCAAGAGACCCCAGGAGTCAAAAATTGAGGCCCGCAGCTGTAATTAACTGTTATAATATAAGCGAACCAATTATTCTGTTAAGAGAATTCCTGAGGATGAATGGGAATTTATTATCTGCTGGTTAAAACTTAACAATTTAAATGGTACTGCTTCTGAGCACCTGATGGCCACTCTTAAAAGATACTTCATGTAAAATAATCTGTCCATTTTCTTTTAGATCAAATCTTTAGCACAAGAAGGCATTTAGGCATCAAGCCTATTTTTCTAAACATATGTTCTATTCCCTTATTAGTATATTTTAATTAGCAAACCATCTTAAAATTTTCTTCTTTTAAAAATCAAATCAAGAAATGGCAGGGTCTTCTGGTTTACCTTTAAATTAGCCTCTCCTACCTCACAACCTATACAACCTCCTACCTTTAAGCTTGTATTTTTCTTCCAGGTTCAGTACAAGACTCACTCTTGTCACCTTATCCAGGACAAGCATAGTCTCTAGTGTCCCCTCTCCTCACTACTTACTGTTGATACCACTTTGAACATTTTTTGGAAAATCACTGTGTAGTCCTGTGTCCCCAGCTAAATTTGGATGGCAAGGAGAATGCCCTAAGTGCTTTTTAGCTTTTGAACATTTGGCACACTGCCTAGCATCCAAAAAACTCAATCACTATTTGCTATTGTTGTTCAATCAAGAGTATTGCCTTAGAATTTAAAATGAATCCTTAAAATTTGAAGACAGAATAAAATGAATTTATCATTTTGGTGACAAAACTACACTGAGAAAAGAATTATTCCACTGTTATTCCAATGAATCACACAAACAGTGTTTTGATTATATATCCTCAGTGTTTTTTAAATAGTAGGATAAAGCAAATACTGTCATTGTTTTGAAATACTATATTTAGCATAAATTAGAGATCCAGGTATGAAATCTAATATAAGTAAAAAGTTCATAATCTTTCATTTGAACTAGAAGTAGAATGTGCACTCATGATTTTTCTTTCTTTTTAAAAATGTTTCTTAGCTTCACTACTGAAAAGTCCAAGAACAAAATGACAAGCCAGTAGCAAGGAACACCTGTATTGCCCAGTTTGTGGTGTCTAATACCATTCCCCCACTGAAAGGAACCAGAATTCTAAAAGAAATGACTGATTCCAGGTCTGGGGCAAGAAATATTCAAAATGAGCTTGGGACATCTCGCTCTTTCAGAAAACAAGAAAGTTGTCAAAGGCTTACAGGGTTGGATCTAAGGACACTGAGTCAGCTTTAAGGGGTACTCTCTAGTCAAATATAGAACAAGTTTGGCATCAAAAAGAATAAAAATTACAATTGATTAAACACATTGAATGTATAAAAGCAACAAGTGAATAATGATACTAAAAAACAAAACAAGGGTAAGAAACAAAATAAAACTCATTAGATACCATTGAAGGTTGCTAGGGTGTTATTAATTCATTACTCTGAAAATTGATAATTAAAGGAAAAAAATAATCATATCTGCATCAGTTTCCCAATAAGTGGGGTGGAGCTGATGTATAAACAACCTAATTTACTTGTTTTTGTGTGCCGTGACCAGGCACCAGGGACCCACACTGGAAATGCATGCAGGCTGCCATAATAGCATTTTTCCCATAGACTGCCACACTGAACCGAGGAAGGGGATGGGGCCAGGACAAGTAAACATGTCACTACCATATTTAGGCTTTCTTTTTCATACTTTGACACTTACTGAATCTAACACCAATTGTTTAACACAGTTCTGGGAATCTACCTGAGGCAGAGAAACAGGGAGCAGAACCAGCGGGCTTCAGCTGCTGGGGCAAAAGACTAAAACTGAGACAGAGCTTCTCCCAGGAGGAGAAGCTGGGGAAAGAAACTCCTTTTATTGAGAAGAAACATTCACACACATACTGGGGTATTTCTGAAAGCTACTGCTCATGCTCAGGGCAAGACACATGCTCAGAAAGACCTTAGAAGAACTCAGCTGTTCTCTGTAGGCTGATCTATAAGTTCAGTATAAACTGCATTAAGCAAAAAAAAAAAAACCTCAACATAGAGCCAATCTATATTAAAACTCTGGGGATATCTGACTTCCAAAGTTAACACATCAAAGTATTCAAATGTCCAGAATTCACAAGACACACAAAGAAGTCATGGTACATACAAAGAAGCAGGGAGATATGCCCGTTCAAAGGAACAAAATAAAACAACAGGGAGAGGACTTGGCCCAATAGATAGGGTGTCAGCCTACCACATGGGAGGTTCGCAGTTCAAACCCCGGGCCTCCTTGACCTGTGTGGAGCTGGCCCATGCACAGTGCTGATGTGCGCAAGGAGTGCCCTGCCACGCAGGGGTATCCCCCACATAAGGGAGCCCCATGCACAAGGACTATACCCCATAAGGAGAGCTGCCCAGCATGAAAAAAAGTGCAGCCTGCCCAAGAATGGCACCGCACACACGGACAGCTGATACAACAAGATGACACAACAAAAAGAAACACAGATTCCTGGTGCCACTGATAAGGATAGACGTGGTCACAGAAGAACACACAGTGAGTGGACACAGAGAGCAGACAACCAGGGGAGGGGAGTGGGGAGAGAAATAAATTTTAAAAAATAAAAATAAAATAAAATAAAACAACAGAAACTATCCCTATTGATGCCCAGACATTGGAAAAAATTAATCAAAGATGGTAAGTCAACTCTTCTAAATAAGTTCAATGAACTAAAGGAAAACATGGACACAGAACTAAAGGAAGTCAGGAAAATGATGCATGAACAAAAAGAAGAATTAAAGCTTTTTGAAAGAAACCAAACAGAAATTTGGAAAATTGAAAGCACGATAATGGAAATAAAAATACACTAGAGGGGTTGTGACAGTTTGAAGTTCTTTTATGAATCCCCAAAAGATAAAGATTATGTTCTTAAACTAATCCATTCTCGTGTGTATAACACCCTTTGACTGGACTACGTCAGTTGTGTCAGATTCACAGAAAGTAAATTGCAGATGCCAACAGCTGAGAGTAGGGTAGGGAGGAATAGGGATTTATTGCTTAATGGATGAAGAATTTCTATTTGGGGTAATGAAAATAATTTTGGTAATGGATGGTGGTGATAGTAGCAAAACATTATGAATGTAATTAATACCAATGAATTGTATATTTGAAAATGGTTAAAATGGGAAATTTTGAGTTTTATATTTTCCACAATAAAAAAATTTTTTAAGTTTCATGAAGAACTTTCCCAAAAAAGAATAACCACCTGAACCAAGAATTCTATCTTAGCATCACTAAAAGTGAGAGAATCCAACTTTACATACCCCTGATGAGATTCAACATAAACTATACATCACTATCTATGAAGAGATCTTGGCAAAAATAAATATTCAACTTGAATCTAATTAGCGTGTTGATAGATAAAACTTCCAGTCAATAAGAATGACAGGGAGTAGATGCTCAAGTAAAATCATACCACAGAAAGCAATTGGTCAAACCAGAACGGAATTAGAAAAAAAGGAGGGGGTTGTTTTAGATTAAAAGAGACCTAGGAGGGGAGTGGATGTGGCTCAGGCATTTCAGCACCTGCCTCCCACATGTGAGGTCCCGAGTTCAGTTCCTGGTGCCTCCTAAAGAAGACAAACAAGCAATGAGCAGACAACAAGCAGACATTGAGCAAAAAAGAAAAAAGAAAAAAACCGAGTTAAAAAAAAGAGACATAATAAAGAAAATACATCAAGAAGCCCTTATTTGAATCCTGATTCAACCAAGCAAACTCTACTAAGACATTTTTAGACTATCTGAGATATTTGTATATGGACGGCTATTAGGTAATTTTTTAAGGAGTTATTAATAAATGTTGGATTTTATAATGGTATTATGCTTATAAAGATGATATTCTTTCTTAGAGGTATTCTAAAATTTTTAGTAGTGAAATCATTACTGTTTTAAAGATTTGCTTTAAAATACTACAGCAAAGAAGGAGGAATGCATGAAACAAATATGGTAAAATAACAATGGCTATTGAAGCTGAGTGATAGATGGGGGGTTCATTGTTTACTTTTGTGTATATATGGAAATTTTGTTTAAATATTTTAATAGGAATTAGGTGTTTTACCTCTTAACTGCCTGAATTTATATAAGGTATTTGTTTAACACATTGTACTCTTGTTTGTTTTTTAATCCTTTGTGTTACATCTCTTCTAGACAAATGTGTGAGAAAAGTCAAGTAAACATTCTTTCCACTTGCATTCTCACCCTTACCCCTCCACAATTAAAACTAGTCATACAAAGGTTTTTCTCTGTTAGCAATTAGAAACCACCTGCACAAGCCCACTCTCAGACACCTGCCAATAAGAATATTTGGACATGTGCCTTCCTCCTTTATCACCCTACTCCCACTTCCTCAGAGGGCCCTCGAGTTCCCCACCTGATTGGAAGGTGATCTCACTGAACATCATCCACGTATCAGCAAAATGGTATTGGCACTTGATGGCACTGGCCATGCGGTGATGGAGGGGCACAGTGACGAACCGAGCACTGGGGTTGACATCATCCAGGACAAGGGGGAAGGAGACAGCATTAGGTTCCCACTCATTGGCTTCTGAGCGAAAGTAGCACTGTACCTCCTTAAAGATCTTCACACCTTTAGCAAACATGTTGTTGCAGTGGACCTGGCAGAGAAAGAGGCATGTAAGTGACAGAGTGTCACTGCATGGTGGCAAGGGGACACAGTGCTGGCTTACCCGGACCTGCTAATTTCTCTGAGCACCACCCTTGGTGAATGCTGGTGGTTTGTTGTCTTTTAGGTTTCCCCTTCTAGGAACTTCACAGTGGCAGTGATATGTTGGTAAGCCTTATGACACAGGGTTGCAACCCTGGTCATGTCTATGCAACTCTAAGTTCCTGAGCACCTCACTTCTCATTGTCGGGCTGCAGTTTCCTCATCTGTTAAATGAAGGCTGGACCAGCAGCCTCTCAGGTCCTCTCTTGCCTTTGACATTCTGAATCTATAATCCTCTCAGTCACAGTCATTGTCTTCCCAGTATCAAACTATTCTGAACTGAAGTAAGAGTAAAACCACCATTATGCTTCCTTCTAGGACGTTCTAAAACCAGTCCACTCCTTTTCATCAGATTTAGGTTAGAAACTGGAAATAATATACATCTGTAAACAATTTCATCTTTCTTTTCAGAAATTTCACTTCAAATGCCATGTATCAGCATTTTCACCCAGAGTCAGGAAACTTAACCATCTCTCTCAATTAAATATGCTTTAGATAAAACAATTCTGACAAGGGCACCAAATCTTCCTTATAAAAAGAAGGTCTGTTGGATATTAGCCTGGTCCCCTTGCCTGCTGCCATGACCACTTCTCCAGTTATTTGTATTGCTTTTACAGGTCATTAGGAAAAAAAGATTCCACAACATTCCCTCTGCAGCATCATGCTGTGTTTAACAACCCTCAGTAGGTTGAATGTTCATATTTGTAACTAACTCAAGTTCCTCATGGAATATTAAATGGTAGTTTAATAACATTTCCTCTGGCAGAGTGCTAAGTGGAAAATAAAGTTTTGCTGGTTACTATCCACTGAATATAGACTTCATAGACTGAAAAAGCATTATTGACATGGGAATATATTTCCTGTTGCCATTTTAATGTTTTATTTAGGCTCCCAATTATGACCCTTTAACTATCTTCAATACCCTCCTCTGGTATCATTAGATGACAGCCATTCAGATTTTTTTTTTTTTAATTTTTAATATTTTTCTTTTTTCATTTTATATTTTTTGTTTATTTTTAAAAGATACATAGATCACACAAAATGTTACATTACAAAATACAGGAGATTCCCATATGCCGCACTCCCCACACCCCCCCCCCTTTTTTCCACATCATCAACTTCTTTCATTAGTGTGATACATTCATTGCATTTGATGAATACATTTTGGAGCACTGCTACACAGCATGGATTATAGTTTGCATTGTAGTTTATACTCTCTCCCAGTCCATTCAGTGGGTCATGGGAGAATATATAATGTCCTGCATCTGTTCCTGCAATATCATTGAAGACAACTCCAAGTCCTGAAAATGCCCCCACATCACACCTCCTTTTCCTCTTCCTGCCTTCGGCAACTCCAGTGGCCACTGTCTCCACATCAATAATATAATTTCTACCATTGCTAGAGTCACAATAATTCTATAGTAGAATACAAGTAAGTCCACTCTAGTCCATGTTTTATTCCCCAATCCTGAGAACCCTGGGATGGCAATGCCCACTCCACCTCTCAACTGAGAGGGGGCTTCAGTCCCACATGTGTGGTGGATAGGACTCTCCTGCCCACATCTATAGACGCATTCAGTTCCTTGTTGTGGTGGTTGTCCATCCTTAACTTACTGTCAGCTGACCTGGGTGAGCCCAACGAGCTAGAAAGTAGGTGCTGCAACTCTGCTGAGGCCCAGGGCCTAGCTGGTACATGGACAGCCCAGAGATACATTTTTAAGTGAAGAAAGAAGCAGTGGGCATAGAAATGTAATGACTTGATAAGCTGACCAGAGATACTCCAAAAGACTAGGATCACAGAATATTAGCACTAGTAGAGACCTTCAAAATCATCTAGCCCAGCTCTCAATTTGCTAATGAAAAAAAAACTGATGCGCTAAAAGGTTTGACTTGCCCATCGTCAGTCAACAGCAGAACTGGGTCTAGACCCCTATAGTCCTAGCCCAGTATGTTGGAAACTGAGGCACAGTGGTCTCACAAGGAGAGACGTGCTGTTTCCATGGCTACGCTTGCACCCTAAGGAATGCAGTAAGTAAGAGTTCCCGGCAAACAGGATGAAACTTAAAGGCTGAAAGAAAAGATGAGCATATACCTTTTGTAGTAAATAGAACACTTAGCCTTTGTACCTTGAGATAAGATTTTTTGAGTTCCTTTGAGTTCCTCAGTAGTGCTAATAGTTAACTGCATGTTGCTGCTTGTTGTCACATAGACTGGGGTATATAGAAAGCCCCTTGTAAACAATAAAGTTGTCTGAGAAGTCTCTACTCGCAGACCCCCTGATCCCAGCTCTCTGGTTCTTTCTTTCTTTCTGTCTGCCTTTCTTTCTTTCTCTTTCTCTTTCTTTCATTCACTATACCCTTCGGGCCCAAATCTCCAACACCAGTGGTCTGTTCACTTACAATGCCACACTGAAATGGAGCAAATCATTGTAACACTTCCATTTGGATTTTCCTCCAAATGTTTTAATGATGAAAACATATGTTAATACCTTCCTTGGGATGAATTAACTGTTATAGTTTATTGAACACAAGTCAATGGGACAAGGCTAAAATAAAAATCAAAGAAATATCATCTACAGCTTCAATAGAGTTTTCAGATATTTAGAAATCTACAAAGTGTTGGCTAAGTGGCCCATGGGGTAGATAATAATCTTTCCCACAGATGTTTTGGGAATTCTCTTGGAATGCAAATAAATAGCACAGGATTTCATTCCCACGTGGACTTACATATCTATTTAATAAATACATTTTAAAAATGCATTAGTGTGCCTTTATATTATATACTTCAGGGAAAAAATGGGCAGTAACTTGACTACAAGGAAAAAACAACTATCTAAAAGACATCAGTGCCCAAAAGTCATCTTTTACTTATTATTTGTCTCAAAAAAAAAAAAAAATTTAAAATAGACTGGAAATCTGTTTGGCCTGTAAAGAATTGGCCCTGAGTCAGCTCCTCCGAAGTTTTTGGCACCTTCTCATTGCAGAATATGGTTTTGAATAATTTTGATCTGTGATACACTGATTAAACAGGAGCTGCTGCAGACTCAGCAAGACTAATGCTTATTGACTAAATATTTTAACTTTATGGAGAAATTAAAATACATTTTATTATTTGTGGGACTAGAAAATCTCCCAATATGGGTGAATTGACATACATGCTCATTGGTGCATATGAAAATACTCATTATACAGAAATACAAATAAATCTTCTTTTAAAGCACATTTTTATTACTATGCATATTCTCTGCTCCCCCCAAAATTGTGAAGAATAATGTCTTACACACAAGCATGTCTCCTTTTGCAAATAAAGAGTACCTATTCCTATTGAACTGAAAATTGTCCCAAGATAGGGCCTGTATTTTATTCAACTGTGTACCACAGAACATAGCGTCGTGCTATGTCTGCTCCAAATACTGTTGATAAATTAACAGCAAAGATAGATAGATAGATGGAAGGATGAATGAATTTAAGAATCAAAAACTGAAGCTGAGGACTGAGGGTAAATAAAGGGAGAACTACCAATTTGTTGATCATTACTATTCTGCACCCAACTACTAATGAAGATAAAGAACTGATAAACAGGGCCCACTTGTGAAATCATGTTCACTTGCTCTCTCTGTTTCTTGGGACTTATATTGGAGTCCCCTCATGCTTCTCAATAAACCAGTATGAGTTATATGGGAACCAAATCAGCTCCTGAGATCTGTCTTTTTTTTTTTTTTTTTTTTTTCAGATGCAGGGAATTTTAATTAGTTAAGACCAAGAAGATAAAATGGATATAGCTACCTTATTTTCAGCACCTGCCTTTAAACAGGCTGATGAACACCAATTGGAACACAGGTAAGTCTTGCTCTATGAGACAGTAAAGGGGTTTCCCTAGTATTTAAAGATATTCATAAAACCAGTTATACAAATCTAAATATAAAACCAATCTCCTATAGGTTGTGAGCTGGCATTTACCATCTTTATGAAAAGTTGAATACTACAAATTCAACCTAGCTTCGAGTCCAATTATATTTTTAGAGGGGGAAACAGTGACAGCATTTGCTGAACAGAATTACTATCAAAATTCAGAAAGCTTGATCATATTCATTTAACTATAAGCCAATCTTATTTAACTCAGGACTGTCCAACAAAAATGTCCTATCAACCATTCATGACCTGAATTCTGGTGTATGAGATCAGTTTAAATACAGTACATGTAAAAAAGTCACAAGTCATTTCTGTTTTGTAATAAATCACACAGTGCCCAACTATTACTCATTAGTAGCTTCTTTGAGATAAGCTATCAACTCTGCCCATTCTGCCTTCCTCTTAATGCCAGCAAAGATCATTTTTGTTCCAAGGATGTACTTCTTTGGAATCTCCAAATACTCCGTAAGTGTCCCTCTCCCCAAGGAATGGCTTTGTTCTTGCTGGCATCTGTGTAAGAGAACCCAGGGACCTGACCTGTCTTCTGCCCAAAGTGCAGATTTGGCCCAGGCTTGTGCTCTACTCCCTCTTTCACAGTGTGACACCGGGCAGACTTCTGAACAAAAATCTCCCTGCCATTCTCAACACCACCCATTTTGAATTCCTTCTCTCATCTAGCACTACATAAAATTGCCTGTTCGGGCACCGGAAGCTGGACGTCCTGCTCTCTAAATCCAAGGCCATGCTGCTCCACGCCACTGGACCAGTGTTGGTGCCACCAAACTCACTCCGCCTTCCTGTGGCCCAACACCCTGAGGTTTTTCCCACATCAGCAAAAGGACTTTCCTCTCTAACCAAAATCCCCCAGTTTTCCTCAAACTTGGAATTCAGTTTTAACATCCAGTGTGGTAATTTTATGCGTAGACTTTTCTTCTCTTCCATACCTTTCTCTGTGAAATACACTTGGGCTTGGGCAAGGGAAGAGGAAACCAATGATTCAAGGTGGGTACTAGGAAACTGACTTCTTTATTAATAGAGATATCCTCAACTCTTACAACAAGGGCAGGCTTTCCCTCAGGACCTGCCTCAGAGAAAATGGAAATCAGGCTTTAATTCTCCTCCCTAGCTCTTCTCAGATGTCTAACTTCACACCCCCAGTGTGCCTTCTGCTTCTATCCAACCACTCAATAAAATTAACCTATTCCAGTTCCCACTTCCTCTTACCTGCTCTGTGACAATAAATTGTTAAAATAATGTCTGTTTGCATTAAGCATCACTTTTTTAATGTTTTACATTTCCTCAGATAAAATGCTTGCATTTTAATACAGGTGTTTGGGAGATGGTACTTAGGCAAAACAAAACAAAACCTAGTAATTTATATTTTAGTATTTATAGGAGGCTTGGATTAAAAAGTACCACTCCCTTGACTCTCATCTATTGGGTAACCAACTCCTCTGACTTGGCAAAGAGTCACCCAGATCACATGAAGATGTCAAACTAAAACCCTGGTTCTGAGGTCTATGTGTAGAATCCAGAAGTTGGCTCAAGCCTGGAGTAATGGCAATTTTTCTCACCTGGCCCCAGTCTCTCCTTTGAGTTTCTGTTTATAGATAGGGAAATACTATTTGCTAATGCCCCAGTCTTGTCCATCATATCTTCTCCTTCTCCCCAAGCTGGCAGAGATATTTATAACTCTAAACCATTAGAGCAGTTAATAAAGGATACCATTACTTCATTCACAAGCATTTTTTGAGTCAACATGAACTAAGTGCCAGGCATTAGGGTACAGAGATTATAAAGAGTCACTTCCTAGGAGAAGCTTGAGGTCTAGTAAAACAGTCATACATACACACAGATAAGTAACAGTAAATGTATTACTTCCATAAATAAGGAAATAAAAAGCTCTGGGAACAGAAAGTATTGAATCTTGTATTATGATTTCTCAGTGAGGAAGGGAAAAGAATACAGCCCAGGCATAGGAAGTGGTTCCAAATACAAAGCATCTCTCCAATGCCATTGAGAATCAGAGCTGCAATGAGCCACCATTATTGGTAAGAGTGTGCCATCTCCCTCCTGTTGTGGACAGGGCAGTATTATGTCTTTCATGGGTCCTAGGCAGTTTTGCCCTTATGAGTCTTTTCCCTCACACAAAAATATTAAAAATTCTATTTTACACCTGTCTTGTTAAAAAAAATGAATATAATCTATTAACTTAAAAGTTCATTTTTTTCTTCTGATTTTATAAGAAGTAAAAACATTCTCATGAGCCCTAAAAATATGGTGGACCCTAGACACTATGTTGACTGTGCCTAATAGATAAGTCAGCTCTGGTGTTGGGGGAAAAAACAAACAACAACAATAAAAAAACACAAACCATTGAGAATCACTGAATTAGTCTAACCTTATCAACAAACGAAGAAACACCCCCAAAGAAATAAAGTGACTTGTGAAATGCATATAGCTAGTTGGTATGTAGGTATTTGAAACTAGTTCTGTTGGCCTCAGCAGATGTCTTTTCTCACTATGGTTTTGACTTCCTAGAAGAAGTTCCACCACAACTGACTCCACTGACCTTCATGGTAGTGAAATTCCTGATGCGGTCAAATTCAAACATGATCTCAATGTAGCCATTGATGGCACTCTCGTTCCGCCAGCCCACGTAGTCATAACCAGGCCACACATGGTACTCATGGGTTTGGGTGAAATCATCCAGGCCAGACACCCCATCTGTCAGCTGGCCCAGCCCTTCAGTCATGCTGCTCAGGTCAGGAGAGGAGAAGAAAAAGGGAGAGAGGAACCTCGAGTTAATCACACATTCATGGAAGAGCTTTTACCCAGATTCCTCACCCCGGATACTATTTATCTATCCTGAATCAATGGAAAACTAAGAATTACACATAAATGAATTTTATAAAATATTTGATGCTTACCCCTTTAGTAGATATACATGTATCTATATTAATTTGACTATTAAAGAACATAAAGAGATCTCCTTTCTTCTTTGTTTAGACAGGAAAAGCAAGAACCCATTATATGGAGCTTCTCTCTCCTCTGGAAGGTATGGCAGGATTCTTCCAACCATAGTTTGGGCTATTCATATTCAAGCAGTAGTGCCATGTGTCCATTAAAGTTTACAGTCAGAATAAATAGTATATAAAATTTGTGATTTGCAAAAAATGATGGCGTGATTATGCCATACTTACAGATACATTTTTACATATATTTTTTTCAAAAATGTTGGGCAAATTATATTTGACTCTCTTATCCACAGTGACCAGAGCCTGGATCTCCCTTTCAAGGTTTTGATATATTTTACTATTTGCTACAGATCAGAAGGCTTGGAGAACACAAGTTTACTTGCAATAAATATATTTTCATTCTGTCCCCAGAAAAATAAATCCCTATAAAGGCTTATGAAAAAGCAATACAAATAAAAAGAATGGTTATTCAGTTTCTTCTTCAACAGAATTAAATCAAATAGGGAAGGGATAAGGAAGAAAACATTCCTTGTTTATGTACTTTAGAATAATTGGAATTATAACAAACATATATATATTACTAATATATGCTCTAATTTTAAAAATTAATTTCTGTTACTATGCCTGTCCATTTTCTGATACCCCAGACTAGCTTGGTTCTCATCATTCAGGTACACCCAAACCATATATCTCATTACCTCAATTATTAAGTGGAAGTTGATTGTACCTAAAACACATTATTTTTGGTATTTTCTCTGGGATCCAGAGCCATATTCCCAGCTACCTGCCTAATTTCTCCATTTCACTGTCTTGTCTGTCCCTTAAACATATATCCTAAACTAAATTCATCATTATCCTTGCTAAACTAGGTCTTTCACCTAAGTTTCCCATATCTGTCAATTATACTTCTCTTTCATGTTTACCAAAAGAGCCTAGTGCTTAGTAGGCACTAAAAATATATTAGTTGAATGAATAAAGGGCATTCCTATTGTTTCAGTCACTTAGACTGGCATGCTTCATCTAACTCTTTTTCTTACCCTACCGTCTTGTCTCCTATATCCAGATTGCAAACGTCCCCTAAATGAATGTCTTTTCCTTAGTTCCATTCTCATGGCCGTGGTCCTTAATTCATTTCACCTGACAGAATTTGGAGTAAGAAAACGTCCTTCATCCCCTCTTCTCTCCACTCAAATCTAAACTTTCCATGCTGCTTGATTAATCCATCTAAAGCACAGCTCCAACTTCCCCAGCTTTAAAAATCTTCAAAGACTCATGATAATTATGGTGATGATGATGATGATGATGATGGAGAAGGAGATGGGGATGAGGAAGAAGAAGGAAGAATACTCCTGCCCCTGTCATTCAAGTTCCTCCAAAATATGACATAATCTACCTTGTTAGGCTTCTCACCTACTACTTTGCTACATAAACATGGCCCATGTTTCACTAAGCCATTGCTGTTTCCTGGACATTTCCCTAAACTTTACAACCTTGATTTTTTTCCCTCATGCTATTTCCTTTGCTTACAATGTCATTTCAATATTTTCTCTGTGTGAAAATTCTACCCATCCTTTGAGGCCATTTCAGATTTCACATATCCCATCATCTCTTTCCTGGCCCAACAATCAGATAACTTACATGTATATGGCACTTTTCCTGTACAAAATATTCTTATATATTTTCATCACTTAAGCCTCATTACAAATAGAAGTAGTAATTATTATTACCTTCAGTTCCCTCATAAAATGAATCTAAGTGCTCTCACTCTCAATGCTCCCATGTGCTTTCCTACTATAGTTAATTCTCTCCTTTGAACCGCCAAGAACTCATAGGCTACCTTATTGTTATCCTTGTGTCATAGTAATGTATATCCTATTTTATCTCACATTCCCAACTATGAGCACCTTAAAAGTAGGTTAATTACTTCATTATTTTTGAATGACTATCATGCCCAGCCAAATTCCTTGCACATAATAACAGTTGATTTATTACACTAAACTGAATTCAATTAATCTCTGATTTCTCCTATGCCTTGAGTCTGTGCTGGCTGGGGTTTAGCTGAGTGAAATGATGTCAGGACATCATTGCTTAAGCAAATGGGGAAGAACAGTGACTAAGTAGATGGAAAGGAAGAGAGTAGGAATAGAAGACGGGCTGAATCAGTCTTTGACCAAGGGATGGCAATAGCTGGGGAGCAGGCTTTTGTTTGTCCAATAGAAGTGCTTTACTTTCTCCCTTTCCTGAGAGTCACTAATCTCTCCCTCTTTCAGCCATTAGCAACCTCCATCATCTCATTGGTACTTCACTGTGGTATGACCTGTCTCTCAGGCTTTTTGCAGATAAACACCAAGCTAAAAGGAAAAAATGTGGGGCGGGCTAGAAGAAGAATGGCAAGCCTTGGTATAAAGTGGAATGGATGGCAACACTTCTTATCCAACCCCAAATTCCTACTGAATCTAATCATAATTCTTTACCATAGCCCCTACTGGTCCAGTTTGGTCCTAATCATTGGTCCTTTCTGCTGTCCCCAGCTATCTCCAACCTCTGCTATAGTCAGGCCTTCTTGTCCTCAGCCCCGCTTCCTTTCTTCCACTCCTTTCTACCTTCCAATCTTTCCTCTGTTCCAATTCTCATCTCATCCTAGAAACTTTCCTTGTCTTTTGTAAGCCTTACTAGTCTCCTTCTAGTCACAATTTGTAATGTATTTATAGTCATGGAGTATAGTATTACATAAATTCTTGCTCTGTCAAATTTATTGATTATACTTATTCTCATTACTTCAATTCTTCTGACACTTTGTTCCCATCAATAGGCCAATTTTGTGTCAAACTGTATGTCACATTTGAGGGTCAAAAATATGGCTACCATACTTAGAGTTATGTCATAAAGTTTACACCTAGCATTGTGTAATTTACTGTTGTTTTTTGTGTGGTTAACTTGTCTTCCCAAACTAGGCTCTAAATTCCTTGGCAGTGAAAACCATGTATTTTACATCAACTAAATCCCCCCACAGTGTCCAGTATCAGGATTAAATAAATACCAGTTAGTTGGTTGTTTATTGACCCCAAGTCGTGACAAATTATTATTCTCTCCTAGTGGTGATCTTCCCATTCTGATGATCAAATGTTCCCAGAATTTACCTGTATCCAACAGCTCCATCATAGACAGAATCATTCAGATAAATGATGGAGCCTCCAGGGAGTACAAATTGCTGCCCAGCTGGAGCATTGTAAGATACCAAACCATCTGCCAAAGGAAACACAACTGTGTCAGTGCCTTTGAGAAACTGATGCATCCACAGCTCAGATAAATTACCCCAATGTGCTACCTAAGGCTTCAAAGGTGCAAGTTTATACTTCATGTCCTCCCAGGGCTCAATCTGGATGCATCGGGAGGCTGTGAGCAGGAGTCAGCAGAGTGGCTCTGAATGCATTATTCAAGGTGTGGGGCACCAAGCTCTCAGTGGCTGAACAAAGCTCCTTTCCTTACTCTAACTAAGAGGGAATCATTTCACTCTAGGCGGTACTAAACCCATGCCTTTTTATCTAATTGTCTTCATTTGCCAGAGTTGAGATTTTTAATGAGGCCTACAAGCTCTCCCTGCTAGAGACCTACCCAGCCAGACACAGCCATAAAGCTCCACCCTCATGCACACATTCATGGAGTGGTCCGTGACTGGAATGAAGCGGACAAATCTGGCCACTATGGGTGGCTCCAAGTCTTTTAGAAAAATGTCATAAGGGTTACTATTTCCATCCAGAACCTGAGAAGACAGAAAAGAAGAAGTGAGGAGATGTTATGAAGTCATGCAGAACTTTCTTCATTCCCCAAGTCAGTGTGCTTTTGATGGCCCCTCTCCTTTCAATTCAAAGAGCAGGAAGCATTTACTCAGTTTTCCCAGCTGTCTTGATGTTCCACTGTTCCCCACCCTCCCTCACCCTCGGTCACTCCTTTACAAGGGCATGCCAAGCCTGCAGGCACACACATCTACACAGACATCCTGCACAGTTCCTCTTCTAGCCTGTCAGAATATGGGCCTGGATGAACCAGGGTCTGAACATCTCCTCTTCCTACCTGCTTCCCATGCCGGTTCCTCCAAGAGATCCAGCGTGTGCCATCCCGACTGTAATTGATCTTGTACATGGGAGCAAACTCAATGCCATGACCCCCTGCATGGCGTCCCTGGGTCCCAACAAGAGTGATAAAATGCAGAGTGTGCAAGTCAATTTGCAGGAACTCCTTTAGGTCATCGGGTTCCACTGGAATCTCAGGGCACCAGGCTCCATCTCCTTCTTCTGAGTCCAGCCTTGAGGGGTGAGGGTTGGGAGAGAGGGAGGAACCACAAAACCACAGGGTTGTTTACAAAGCCAAAGCAAATAGCTGCCCTGTCCTGAGGGGAAAGAGCAGGCTTGGGAGCCCAGTCCAGCTGACTCTTTGGGTTCTCCCCACCAGTCTGACTACTACCACAGTACCCACTTGTGGTCAGTTCCTTCTCCCTGGGGTACCATGAAGCCCAGAGACAGTCACCACTGAGGGGCTAACAGTCTTCAGATCACATGCAGCCTTTATGTCCCACCTTGATTTAGATACCTCAAGAGAAATGAAACCTTTTTTACCCTCTGCTTCCCCACCAAGTCATTTCACCATCTCTCCTCTCATTTCCAATCTCAGTTTTACAAGCAAGCTACTCCTTTCTTGGATGCCAAGTTATGTAGCTGCTGGGAGTGAGAGGGAGGGATAGTAGGATCTCTAGTGCGGCTTAAGGAATGCAGTGGAATTTTAACCAGCCAGATGGGCATGACAGCCCAGCAAAAATCCATGGACACTCATAGTATGGGTGAGGGTTAAGAGCATGTCAGGGAGGTAGTAAATAATCTGGTTTTGTTTTATTCCCTCCAGGCTGAGCTACCACCAAGCAGAATTGTGAAATCAGTATAAGGTTTATTTGGGGACCTCTTATCACTTTTTCTCTTCCTTGGAATAGTCCCTTCACTCATAGATGCTACACCATGATAGTTGCTACCTTATCAACCCACCAATTATCATTCTAATCTGTCATATCCTAAGATATAAATTGTGGAGAAAGTTTAACAGGACTGACTTTCCTAGGGTTGATTATATTTTAACAGAAATCAATACTCTATGCCAAAAGAATTAGATTCAATGAGGAAGATTAGACCCCAACCAGGAGAGTAGTTTTTGAGTAGGGAATTTATTAATCTAGGGGAATTCTGGTATTCCACCCCAAGAAACTCATCCCACTCTGTTTATGGATAAGGATGGTGTTTCTTTGTGAGATATCCTTAAGAGTGGGGAAGAACTTGTTGGAGGCCTCAATGGCTGGCTAAGCATTTGATGCTTTGCACTATGAGGGACACTTTAAAGACACCCACTAAGGAGCACACTGGGTCTCTTAACCTCCTGTGGCCAGCATGACCTACACATAATGAGAACATAACCTGTTTCCCTTTCTGCAACTTTTGTCCATCTCCTGGCCAAGTAAAGCAAATTCACTCCATATCAATGAACCCATTTGATGAAGGTTCTGTGATTGGGATGGATTTGTCAGGTCAGCACTTGCCGCCAAGCCCTAAAATTGTTTCCTGAAAACATACAGAGCAGGACAGGCGCAATGATGCCCTTCCCAAGTACCCAAGTACCACCCCTTCTTCCCGGGTGTCAGGACTGTGTCCAGGAAATCTATCTAATCCAGAGCTCAGGCTTTCTTGAGGTAGCCATCTCACCTTCCATATTTGGCAGCTGTGGACTCTGACCACTGACTGGAAGCTGTGATGTCCTCATCTGGAATGTGGCCTCCTGACATGCCCAGAGGGTAACGGCATATAGCTGGACCAAGAGAAAGCAAAGAGAAAAGAGAGGGAATGCTTTTATTTTTATTTCGAGAGCCAACCAGGAAGAATGTCACTGATTACTGCACAAGGAAGAGGAAGAGTTAAATCTTCCCAAGTCTCTTTATGACCCCAGTTTGACCTTCTTGACTTGCCAGACTTTTCTTCCTGTCCCTGCTTCCAAACTTATTACCATTCAGACCTCCAAGCCCTAAAACTCAGCCAAATCAATCTCTTTGTTCAAACTCTGACAAGGAATGTAATAGAATGCAATGTCTCATTTATCCTTTGTATTTGATGAAAACACAGGTTTACCATTCTATAACCCATCAGCAGATGTGATTATATCAAATTAGTGTTTTAACAGTGGTGAGTCTCCTCATGCTCACGAGATCACCCTTATGATCCACAACTTTTTTCTAGGTAGTTGATTTCATGAAACCACAAAACAAAGCCAATGAAGTCTCCTATCAAGGGATTAATCACACAGCTTTGGCCCTCTTTTGCAACGTGATTTGGTGCCTGACTAGAAACAATAACTCCTAAGAATGGATTTCCAGTTCCAACCAAGATAGAGCAATAGGGACCAAATTTACTCTCTTGTGTGAAATCGGTATAAGGATGAACACAATATAAGAAAAAAAAATAATTTGTTTCAAGATAGAGAACATTAGTCAATGAAGGGCACCCATTCCCAAAACACAGAAAACAAAGGTGAGCCCTATAACTGCATATCCAGGTTAATGGCAAATTCAGGCAGAGCATGGCAGACTCTCAGAGTTGAAAAGATAAAGATAAGTGTGTAGAGAGGCCAAGTGGGTAGAGTTCACAGGATACATGGTTGACAGAGAAAATATAGGATGCCAGATTAAATTTGAATTCTAGATTTAAAAATAATAATTTTTTAGTATGTCTCATATGATTAAAAAAATTACAAACATATAAGGAAATAGGAAAATAGAACCCATACTAAGAAGGGAAAATTCAATCAATTGAAATTGATTCAGAATTAATACAGATATTAGAATTAGAAGACAAGAACATTAAGACAATTATTTATAACTGTATTACATGGTTCCAAAAGGTAAGTAGATCTATGGAAGACATAACAAAGATGAAAATCACGTTTACAGAGATGAAACTTGAATGAGTGCAAATAAATACACTGAACATGGTTAACAGCAAATAAGGCAGCGGACTTGGGCCCAGTGGTTAAGGTGTCTGCCTACCACATGGGAGGTCCGCGGTTCAAACCCTGGGCCTCCTTGACCCATGTGGAGCTGGCCCATGCACAGTGCTGATGTGTGCAAGGAGTGCTGTGCCACGCAGGGGTATCCCCCCCCTAGGGGAGCCCCACACGCAAGGAGTGTGCCCCGTAAGGAGAGCCGCCCAGCGCGAAAGAAAGTGCAGCCTGCCCAGGAATGGCACTGCACACATGGAAAGCTGACATAACAAGATGACGCAACAAAAAGAAACACAAATTCCCGTGCCGCTGACAACAACAAAGATGAGCAAATAGACACAGAGAATAGACAACCGGGTTGGGGAGGGGGGAGAAAAATAAATAAATAAGTCTTTTTTAAAAACTCAGCAAATTAGACAGTGAAGAATAGATTTTTGAACTTAGAGACATAGCAATAGAAACTATCTGAAACTACAACAGCAACAGTTTCAACAACTTACATGCAATGGTCAAATTTCTTGAAAGACTCAAAATTTCCAAAGCCATCTCAAGAAGAAATAGATATCCTGAATAGTCCCATATCTATTAAAGAAATGAAGTTTGTAACCAATAACCTTCCCACAAAGAAAATGCCAGTCTCAGATGACTTTACTGGTAGATTCTACCAAATATTTCAAGAAGAAATAATACCAGCTCCTCACAAACTCTTTCAAAAAATTGAAAAGGAAGGGCTACTTACTTTCCAACTCACTCTATAAGGTCAGCATTACTCTGATACAAAAACCAGACAAAGATATTATAAGAAGAGAAAACTACAGATCAATATCCCTCAGAAATATAGATGTAGAAATTCTAAACAAAAAATTAGAAAATGAATCCAGCAATATATTAATTCAGAAATCAATGTAATTCACCATGTAAACAAACTAAAAAAGTAAAACTATGTGATCATTTCAATAGGCACAGGAAAAGCATTTGACAAAAATCCAAAATCCATTCCTCATTAAAAATTCTCAGATAACTAAAAATGAAGAAATAAAGAAACTTCATCAACCTAGAGCTAATATCATACTTAATAGTGAAAGACTGAGTGCTTTACTCTTAAGATCAGGAACAAGACAAGGATGCTTGCTCTCGACAGGTCTATTCACCATTATTCTGGAGTTTCTAGATAGAATGGTAATGCAAGAAAAAGAAATAAAAGGCATTCAAATTGTAAAGGAAGAAGTAAAACGTCTTTAATTGTAGATGACATAATCACCTATGAAAAACGATGAACTCTACAAAAAAAAAAAAAAAGCAACTGCCAGAACTAATAAATGAGCTTAGTAGGGTTTGGGACAATAAACAAAAATCAATTATATTTCTTTATAATAGCATTGAACAGTAAGAAGTTAGGGATAAATCTGACAAAAGATGTGAAATATCTGTACACTGAAAGCTACAGAATATTGCTGAGAGAAATGAAAGAGCTAAATAAATGGAGAGATATGCTATGCTCATGTGTCAAAAGGCTCAATACTGTCAAGATACTCATGCTACCCAATCAAACTCTCAGCAGGTTTCTTGTAGTAATTTTTAATGATTCAAAATTCTGCAAAAATTCACATGGAAATGAACTTAGAAAACCAAAACAACTTTGAAAAAGATTAAGGTGGGAGAACTATTACCAAATTTTAAGAGTTATGATATTATAGTAATCAAGATGTGTGGCTTTGGTATAAATATAATCAAACATTTCAACGAAACAGAAAAGAGTCCAGAAATAGAACAGCACATACATGAACAAATGGTTTTCTACTAAGGTTTACAAGCAAATTCTTTGTAGAAATGATAGTCTTTTTAACAAATGGTGCTAGAACCACCAGACATTCATATTCACAATAAATGAACTTTGACCCATACCTCAAACCATATACAAAAATTAACTCAAAATGATCATAAACCTAATGCAGAAATTGTAAATGTTTTAGATGAAAATAAAGAAGAAAATCATTGTGGCCCACAGTTCGTTAGATAAAAATTTCTTAGATACTGTATGAAAAGCATGATCCATACAAAATCCAATTGATGAATTGGGCTTCATCAAAATTTAAAACTTATTTTCAAAAGACACTGATAATATGAAAAAACAAGTCACAAACTGGAAGAAAGCATTTGCAATAAATATATCTGATAAGGACTTTATTCCAGAATATATAAATAACTCGCAAAACTCAATAGTAAAAAAAGTAAACAGCCCACTAAAATGGGCAAAATATTTGAATGGACATTACCAAAAAAGATATATGAATAGCAAATAAGCATATAAAATATGTTCGTATCATTAGTTATTAGTCATTAAAGAGATCATTAAAACCACAAGGATGTAGCTAACACATACCTACTAATAGAAGTTAAAATTTAAGAAATTATCCATACCGAATGCTGGTGAGGCTGTGGAGGAACTAGAATTCTACACACTTCTGGTTGGATGGAAAAAGGGGGGACCTCCAGGAAGATGGCATTGTAATAGACTGGCAGGTCTCAACTCTCCCACAAAACCAATGGTGGAAGGGCAAAAAGCTGTGTGAGGGGCCTGCTTTGGACTCTGCAGTACAGAAGAATGCTGCACACCTTCCAGGAGGGTGAGTGACAGAGACACAAAGAAACTAAAATGAAAACTCTGAGATACTAGCCACCGTGGCCAGGAACAGCACCGATCCCCCACTCTCAAGTTAAAAAGCCTGGATGAAACCTATGGCACACCTTAGCCAACTGAGAGGGGAACAGACATCTTCCTCCCTGGGAAGAGGGAGAGAGCAGTGGAGGGCAGAAAGTGGTTTCTCTTCAGGGAATTTGGCCAGCAGAGTCTGCTTTGAACCTCAGTTCTGACCAGACCAGAACCAAGGTAAGTGGAGGTTGAAAGAGTCACCTCTACACAATCTGCTGTCTGGCCCAGAAACTGCAAAGAGAAAAACTTCTTTTAGGTCTCTTTTGTCCCAAACTCCTGGGGGCAGATCCTCTCCCCATTAGTGAGTCCCTGGCCTTATTTCGATAACATAAACTGGGCAATTTTAAAGACTTAGAATAAGCTGAACCAAAAATCAAAGAAGAGCCATGAAACAAAACCACCAGTCAAGAAAGAGAAATCGACCATCAGAGTAAAGTCACCAACATATTCAGATGCAAAGGCAGTGCTGGCACTTCCAGGAGCCTGAGTGAGTGCCTCTTTATATCTTGCATCCTAGACTCCTCAGATGATTCACTCTATGCCCAGCCCTGTTGAGTAGCATCCCATTGTATGGTTATAACAGAATGTTGATGGACATTTGGGTTGTTTCCTATATTTGGGTTATCCATTACAAATAAAGCTGCTATGGACATTTTGTATGAACATAAGTCAAGTGAGGAGCCTAGGATGCAAAATATAAGGAGGCGCTCCCTCTTAGGCTCTTGGACGTGCCAGCACCGCCTTTGCACGAATCTTAGAGTGAGTGCCTTTACATTCTCTGACCTAGGTACCTCACTTGACTCACCCTAGTCCTGGCCCTTCTATTTAGCAGTAAAAGGAATGAACTATTGATGCATGCTACAAGAAGGATGAATTTAGAATGACTATGCTGAATGAAAGAAGTCAGACAAAGAGTGCATACCATATGATTCCATTTATACATAATCCTAGAAAATGAATCAATCTATAGTGAGAAAGCAAGTCAGTGGTTCCCTGGGGGAGGGAGTGTGGATGGGATGAACTGCAGAAGGGAACAAAGACATTTTTGGTGGTGATGGATAAGTTCATCATCTTGATTATGATGATGATTTCATGGGTTTACACATACGCTTATCAAATTCGTACACTTTAAATGTGTCAATTATACCTCAATAAAGCTGCTTTTGAAAAGCAACCTCTGGCTCTGTGATGAAAATGAAAGTCACTGAGTGTACACTTGGAATGGACTGTACAAAGCATGGGACTGTTAACACCAAGAATCCAGTGGTGGAAGATGGACTGTGGTTAACAGAACAAATGTGAGAATGTTCTGTCATGAACTGTAACATATATATAATACTAATACAGGGTGATAATGATCAGATGGGTTGGGGGAGAAATATACCGAATGTAAGATATATGCTATAGTTAATAGTAATATTTTGATGATGCTCTTTCATAACTTGTAAAAAATATTTCACAACAATGCAAGGTATAAGTGTGTGTGTGGGGGGGGGGAGTGACGTATAGGACCCCTGTATTATGTTATGCATGTTTGTTTTGTAAGTTCACAACTTTTACTATATACTTATTGTTTATGTATGTTCATGTATGAATGATATACCTCAGTAAATTTTTTTTAAAAGGTAACCTCTGAGGCAGGTTAAAGTACTGAGATATTGAACTGTGTTCTTTCATGGTAAATTTCCCTCTCTTCTTCCAAGCAGGTAGCCAGGCCTTCATTTTCCTTCACCCCATGGGAGCTTTATGTTCAAAGAAACTGCTCAAAAATAACAGCTTCCTGGAAAGTCCACTCTTAAGAGACTGGAGGGTAGAGTAAAAGGTGGCAGGGAGAAAGAAAGAGACTGCCCTAAGCTTGGAAGAGGACAGAGGTAGGCAAATTACACTATCAACAGGTACCGAGCCCAATTTCCTGAAAGTACCCTTGAGAGGCAGCAAAACTTCAAAGGGAAAAGATTTCATGAGAGCATAGTGCCCATACTTGGCAAGAAACAGCAGAACTGCTGTCCTTAGTGAACATCTTGGAAAATGTGGCTCTTCACAGCTACCAAAATGAACTGAAGTCAAGAGGACCTTCCTGCATGTATCACATGAAATAAAGCTCCGGGATTCTTGTCTGACCCTAGGAAAGGCTCTGCTCCCCTCTGCTTTAAGAAAGGGGAAGAAAGCCCTGCGCCAAAGACCAGCTAATAGTTCCAAAAACAGTATGATTAATCAAAGCCATATGCAGGCAGCTTTGGCAAGAAACGAAGGCTATATACCTAACTGGAGTACTTCTATGTTTAGTTTTCCAAGTCAGATCTGGGTCAAGATATGAACATGGGGATTTGGTATCATTTTGCCTGTTCTTGACAAGTGCATAATTTCTTCTTCTGAGGTAAGAAGAGGCTCCTCAGATAACCACTGTGCTTGAATCTTTGGGGCAAATCTGAACCATTTGGGATGAAATGTCAAATTCTAAACTCTCTTGCATGTGAAATTAAAGGTAGGAATGAAGATGAAGAAAAACTGAGTCAGGGTGGGGCCAAAACTACTAATGAATGCAGTCAATGCACATTTTAAAAACAAAAAATATCACACACAGGGCATGACCCTGCCTTCTGCTTCAACCCCATGCTGCTAAAGCCACAAGCTGACTCAGGATCTGCTCTGGCCCCCTCCTTAATGCTTTTCCTACATATTTCTGGGTATTTTCCTCTTCAGCATCATTAACTTAAAAAGCAAAGAGTAGCTTCTGGAGGCCTTCAACTTGGACTACATGCCCCAGTCCGGTTGACCAGAACACTTGCATTGGCACTGGGGACACAAGCCCAGCTACTAAGAAAGTGGAACTTTGCTCTCATTTTGTTATTGTCCTCAACTCTTACCTCACTCTCTCCACTTCAACCAAACTAGACTCCTTGCTGTTCTTCAAACACATGGCATATAATTCTTCCTCAAGACCCTTTCATTTACTGTTCAGGTATTTAATTAGGTAAGGTAAGAATCTTCAAAAGGTTGTGGAAAGAGAACTGGAATATCATATTTCCCATCTTTTTCACATTTTAACATCTCTGAAATCTGGATACAAGCAAATAGTGAGTCATAGTTTACTTGGTAGTATTTTTTCTTTCTTAGAGGCATATAAAGTAAGGGTGTGTCTTAGAGTCAGTGGTTTCTTAAAGTCAATGAACTACAGTAATAAGAGTATTCATTTAGAAGCAATTATCAAGTGTCAGGCAAAGCAATAAGCATTTACACATGCAAAATTGCACTTTTCCCACTAATCGCCCATTTTAGAGGTAAGAGTTTAAATAACTACCCAGGCTTGGGAAACATTGAGTATAGAATACTAAATTGGGTTAGAATATGTTCCCACTGACTGCGTTCCCACCAAGTACCACAACTGCTGAAAATCGAAAGACTTCAAATTCATTCTTGACTCTACCACTTACACCATGTGGGATCTGAACAAGCTTCTTACCTTCCTTGGGTCTCAGTTTCCAAATGTGGAAAGCTAGGGAGCTGGATTAGACAGTCTCTAAGACAGTAGTTCCCAAAAGCCAATCCATGGACCAACTGCTTTAGAATCCCCTGAGAAGGTTTTTAAATACAGATTCATGCATCCCATCCCCAGAGAAGTTGAGCCCAATAACCTGAATATTTTTAAAGCTCCTATATTAGTCCAGGGATATAGAACTGACAGGATATGTATGTAAATGTGATGAGGTTTATTACAGGAATTGGTTGACAAAACCATGGGGATTGGCAAGTTTGAATTCCACAGGGTGAGTTGCAGGTTGGGAACTCAAATGAGGGTTTCAATGAATTCCATACTTGAAGCTTGCTGGCTGAAGTAAAGATAGAAAATCTTCCTTATGACTGCAGAAATCATCACTTCTCCCTTTAAGGTCTTCATCTGAATGGGTGAGACTTTTCTCACGGATAAAGATAATCTCCTTTGTTGATAGTAGATGTGATCAGCCATGGATGCAATCAACTAACTAAATCCACAAAATATCCTCACAGTAACAATCAGGCCAGTGGTTGCTTAACCAAACAATTAGAAACCATAACCTAGCCAAGGTGACATATGAACTTAACCGTTGCAGCTAACCTGGTGATTCTGCTGTGTGCCCAGGCTTGGGAACCACTGCACTCAGGTACTATCCAGATTGGATATGTGATGACTCTCTGGGGAATGCCAGTAGCCAGAGAAGTCCATGTTCACAGTCCCATTGAGCTTTCATTCCTGGCTATAATGCATCTCCATTCACTGGGTCATGAATGCAATGAGAACCTCTGCTCCTTGGAATATCTACAGTAAACCAGAAGTGGGGAAAGTCATGATGGGGTAAGTCATGATATTGCTGAAAATAACTTCCCCACCCAGGCGCTGCTCATCCTGGGAATAGCAAGCAGACAGTTTTTGCGAGACTGCTGCTACTGCAGCTGCCTTTTAGGAACATTTTAATTGGTTATATCTCCTGGGTTGAGGAATCCCTTTTTATTTTGTGTCCTCACTGAACCCATCCCAGGTAAAAAGATGTAAACTGGAGAGAGAGAGAGAGAAAGAGAGAATGAGAAAGAGAAGGGAAGAAGGAGGAGGAGAAAGGAAGGAAAAGGGATAGGAGAAGGAGGAAAGGGTGGGAGGAAGAGAGAACCCACATAGGACACTGCTATTAGGTATTAAAGAGTTCCAAGTCCCTTCCAGAAGGCTCTGTGCTGTCCTTATCATGACTGCATTTCATCTATTTGAGAATCATCCCAGTCCAACATCGAGTCCTACAAATTTTATGTCCTACATATTTCTTGAGTTCTGTTGTTTCTCTCCTTCTCTACTCCTCTCATGCAAGGTCCAGCCTCCGCCACCTTACCTCTTAAGTACTACAATAGTCTTTGAACTCTTCTTACTGGTTCCTCTAGTGTCCTTTCTCCACTCTGAAGCCCACATGAGCTTCCTAAAACCTAATTCTGATATGTGGCTCCCCTGCATAAACTCTGTAATGACTTCCATTCTTAGGATAATGTGATCCATGAAGTTTGCATTATTGGGCTTCAGCCTACCTCTCCAACCTCATTTGGGACCACCCCCAAATCTTTTCTCTTTGTATTCCAACACACTGGCTTTATTTTAATTCTGTAAATGCATAAAATACCTTCCAGGTCTCTTTATATATGATGTTCTCTTTACCTAGACTGCTCCTTCTCCCGTTTCCTGTTTTACCTGCTAACTCCTGCTCATCCTTCAGCAGTCTCCCTCAGGGAATTCCTCTAACACCACCCACACACAAACACGTAGCTGAGTTAGGAATCTCTGTTATATTCTCTTGTAACACGCTCATTTTACTTTAGAGCATTTTCACCCTTGTAATATAAATAATTGTTAATTTTGGTCTCCTCACTAAACAGTAAGTGTCCATTCCTATCTTTCTCTCTGTTGTATCCCTAATGTCTATCAGGGTTCCTGGTATTAACTGAGTGCTCAATAAACATCTATTGAAAAAGTGACAAAATAAGAGTTTTCTGTTCATTATTATAGGGTTTTTAAAAAAGAACTGGGAAGCTAGTAACCCTACCAATAATGTTTATCTAAGCAGCAGATATGTAAGGCTTCTTTATAAGTCTGAGTCACTGCATATTTTATTTCAACCTATCTTTTTGTTCATGTATTTATTTAACAAACATATTTATTTACCAAATGTTTATGTATTTATTTAACAAATACACTCCTACCAAGTGTCAGGCACTATTTTGAAGATTTAGCAGTGAACAAGAGACATAAAATGACTTATCTCATAGACCTTCCATTCCGAAAGGGGAGACAGTAGATTTTAAATAATCTGTGCCACGCAGGGGTGTCCCCACCTCCCCGCACAGGGGAGCCCCACACGCAAGGAATGCACCCCATAAAGAGAGCCACCCAGTGTGAAAAAAGTGCAGCCTACCCAGGAATGGCATCGCACATATGGAGAGCTGACGCAGCAAGAAGACACAACAAAAAGAGACACAGATTCTAGGTGCTGCTGACAAGAATACAAATGGACACAGAAGAACACACACAGCAAATGGACACAGAGAGCAGAAGACAACGGGGGGGAAGAGGAAAGAAAGAAAGAAATCTTTAAAAAATCAAGTTGATAGCTACTACTATTCCAGGTACTGTGACAAAGCTATAGAAAACACTAAAAGATGCTATGGGAAAATGTGATGATGGTAGTGGGAGTGGGCTCTTTTAGGCAGCACCCTTCACACAGATTTTGTTTCACTTGTGCTTGTTTATATCCTTAATGAAATTGTAAGCCCTTTGAGAAATGCTCAACATACATTTGGCAAATAGATAAGTGGATGAAAAGATAGAAAGAGTGATAGACAGGGGGCAAGGATGAATGCAAGCAAGGATGGATAAATGGAGACTGAAATTCACTATATGTTGAACTCTTAAGGGAAGGTACTATGATGGATTCATTTCTCTATTCCAGAACCTCACAAGTACCTGGTCATAGTCAATACTCAGCATATGTTCACTGAAGAAACATCCTGCTTAGCTGCATTTTTGCAGATTGTGCTTTTCTTGATAAGCATCAAGGTTTATCAGAATGAGCACTATCTGGCTTCCAGCTCCCAGCTATCTCCAGAAACTCTTTTGAGAACTTATTGAGCATCTTCATGACAGAAAGAGGATTCCTAGCACAGATTTTAGTCAGTAGCTACTGGGATACTATCCACCAAGCTGCACTGAGGAGGAATCCCAGCTTTTGGTAAGGAGAAGAACAGATGACTGGAGAAAAGGTGGCTAGCAAAAATCTTGCTCTGAGAATTGATTAAGATCTCCAGGTCCATTCCAGAATAAGGCTCTGGACTACAAGTATAACCAACCACTCTTTGGACAATGAGAGTAGGGCCAGGAGCTTAGAAGTCGGGACCAAGGAACGTAAAGATGATCATACATAGGGAGTTCAGAGATAAGAACCAGGAAAGCAGCAACAGCAACATTAAGAAACTAGGCAAAGTTCTTGGTGAATCAGTAATCCAAGGGCCTCAGAGAAAGAGCACAGGAAAATGGACTAGATGATTTTGGATGGCCTTTCTGATCCTACTGGGTCTTTGGAACCAGAATGGGCCTTGGCTCAGAGCAACCAAGGTAGGACTTCTCAACAGTACCAGTGTGGTTTTCCTATTGAATATCCCTATTTTTGGTAAATTCCTTCTGTGGAAAGAAATCCAGCCAATAACAAACATTCAGAACTGCCAAGTTGGCCTGAGTCCTAAATGTCAGGTCCCCTTCATTTCCCCATAGGCCCACTTCCCTTTTCATCAGATCTCCCAATCCCTGAGCACCACACTATGAAATGTCAAGTAGCATGAAAGGGTGGAGAACTCAACGGTAGCAAGGGTCCCTGAAGCAAAGAAGTATCTCCTGATTGTGCCTGCTGTGTTGTTTTGGTGGTTTCTTGATGTTTCCACTAACTACCAACCTCCTGGACAGAGAAGCCAATACACTTTTCCAGTTTCCCAGAGTGGAAAACTACCAGTGCCGGCTTCTCAGGACCAGTCGAGAGCTTGCCTCCTTCTGAGCTCCAGTTGGGCCTGGCAAACAGGCTGAGTGAGGAGAGGAAGCTGCCACCAAGGCCCGGCATCTCAAGAATTATTTTTCACATTTTCCTGCCAAGGTTGAGAGCCTGAAAGGGCTGCTTGTTCCATGATGTTTACCATCTCACTGCTAGCTCCAAACCGCAGGCTCCCCTTCAATGAGTTCCCTGTGCGTAGCTTCCAGGAAAACACACACATGACACACATGAGGCCTGAGACCCAGAGATCTGACACCTAGGCCTCTCCGGGCACAGGGAAGACAGGGCTGACCAGGGTGGTCAACCAGGGGACCCAGGGCAGTCTATGCTCTGGAGGGACATCTGCAATCATAAAACTTCACAGCCAGGAAAGGACTTTAAGAAACCAACTACAAAAAAAAAAAAAAAAAGAAAGAAAGAAACCAACTACCCCAAAGGCTCCATAGTAAATATGAGAACCTCTAAGGCCGGAGAAAGGTGAACTGACTTACTCAAGGATACACAATTGGCTAGTGTATCCAGGACTGAAATTCAGGTCTCCTGATCCCTGTTTCCTCGTTCTTCTACAATAGGCTACCATGATGTAGTTATTCCAAGTCTAGAAAGGACAAGGTGGTCCAGGGTTTTAATTGTGCTATGTGACAGCACATTAAAGAAGCTGTCACCTGGACCCTCTGTGCCCATAAGCTTCGCATAGCAGGTGTTTAATTTGCTGGGCTGATGAAAGCAGATGTCTTAAAATGGGTTGACTTTTAACAATGAGAATGTATTAGCTTATAGTTTTGAGGCTGAAAAACATGTCCAAATCAAGACAGCATCAAAGTGATGCTTTCTTCCCAAAGCCTGGCTACTGGTGATTCTTGGGTCCTCTGCCATATGGCATGGCACATCGCAGCATCTACTGGTCTCTCCCTTCTCTTCCAGGTTTCGTTGCATTCAGCTTCTTGCTTCTGTGGATTATTACTCAGAATGCAAGTCTACCCAGACTGAAGATGCTCTACTTTGCCAAGTAAAGGCAGATGCAACTGCTTTAACTTTGGCTAGTATGGACATTGGGGTGATATCCTCTCATGAAAGCTGAAGATTCCAACCATTCTTAAGGAGATCACCAAGCTACACAGGAAGTGGACTGAACCAGTTTTCACCTACAGGCAGGGCATTTCAGTGACTAAAATAAATGAAAATGTGCTGAACTTCACCCAGATATGTGTAAATTTCTTATTCTTGGCATTTCAAGGAAGGAATTCAGAGTCAGTCATTCAGGTTCTGGAACCTATATTCAAGATACAAGGACTAAGTGCACCTTCTATGAATAAGCCTTGCTAACTTAGGAAACTACTCTTCCTCTGAAGAGAAATTAGGAATTTTTTTTTATTGATTTTGTGATAATATTACATTAAAAATATATATGTGAGGTCCCATTCAACCCCACCCCCCCACCCCACCTCTCCCCCCCCCCCCCCCCCCCCCAGCAACACTCGTTCCCATCATCATGACACATCCATTGGATTTGGTAAGTACATCTTTGGGCACCTCTGCACCTCATAGTCAATGGTCCACATCATGGCCCATACTCTCCTCCATTCCATCCAGTGAGCCCTGTGAAGATTTACAATGTCCAGTGATTGCCTCTGAAGCATCATCCAGGGCAGCTCCATGTCCCAAAGACGCCTCCACCTCTCATCTCTTCCTTAAGAATTCTTTGTGTTTAATCAGTAACCAAAGATATATTGTGCTCTTGTTTGTTTTTTTTACTAATTTCTCAATAAGAAAAAATAAGAAAAACTTTTTAAACGTCCTAAGTCTTGTTTTAACATACTAAAAACAACACATTTTAAAATGTAGCTTTCCCAAGGGTAGATTTGCTGTATCCCAATAGCCAGGCCTCTTCTGATATATAAAGGCAATGTAAAGCAAGGACACCTTAGGGACTTAGGAATAGCATGGAAGCATCGCCCTCCCTGGCAGCCTGGGTCTGCTCTGCCTTTGCAAAGGGATGTCCTCTCATAGGCCTGGACACCTGAAGGCTGGACCCCGATGCTGCACATTAGTAGCTACAGCTCAGGGGACCTCAATTAGTCATTTTCCTTCTGATTTCCTCACACTATGCTTGGCATCTCCATCATTTAAAGGGATGCTCTCGTATGGCCTCTTTCTCAGCTTCCCAATATCTTTGCGAGATCAAGTCTCACATGGCATTGTTTAGATCCTCTTTTAGAGAAAAATTCAGAGAAGTCTGGAGGTTTCTTGCCTTCTTTTCGTCCCCCCTCTCCTCATTCCTCAAACATGTATTGATCCCTTCTATGAGCCAAGGACCATGATGGGTGCCAGCCATAAGTTCACAAGAGTTCATCTCCACACCAAGTAAGATAGAGGCCAAAGTCATAAACATCTGCAGAGCAGAAAAAAAATAAAAAGTTGCCTCTTTTTTATCAACTCATCACCTCCCACCAAAATCCATAAAACACCTCACCGTTTTGAATGTCTTAACTTTTACTTTACTTTAATATGTATGTGTCCAAACCACAGAAGAATTCTGGGAGGCCCATCTTGCCACATCCCATGCTCTTCAGAGAGCTGCTGGCTAAACTAAGAGCTCAGCCAACAATCACACCATTCTCTTTAGAATAAACATACCGTAATGGATATGCTCAGCCTCAACCAGAGTTCAGGGCTGTTAGAAGCCCCCATTCCCCAAAGGTAACTTGAGTATCTCTTAGAGACCACGAGGGACCATAACGGTCTTTTTTCTCTTTCCTCCCCCATCATCTGCTTGGTAGAAACGATTGTTTTGTGGTGTTTGGATTATTTTAATTTCCTTCTCTTACAAAAATAACAAATAACAACAATTGATATTTGCATATAACTTTCCAAAGCCCATTCACATCCATTATCTTATTTGGCCCCTCACAGTAATTCTGTGAAATGCAGAGATCAGAATTTATTGTCCCCAATTTATAAATGAGCAAAGTAAGAGATTTGCCTAAAGCCATAAACCTAGATAGTGACAGAACTGGAACTAGTGCCTGGATCTCTTGACTTCCCTTACCATGGCTTGTTCACCATCCCATGCTGTCACCACACCATTTACATACTACCTATGGTGTGGGCCCAGTGTCAAGAAGAACTACCAAGGTGGGGGAAACAACCTAGACGCAGGGCCCAGGGGTCTTATATCTGCCAAAATCTTAGAAATGTCCTGGTCCCAGGATTGGTTGACATGAGATAGTAGAAGGAACATGCATTCTGGAAGGGAGGACATGTCATAGCATCTTGTTATTTGTCATATATGGATGGCCCCAGAATTATGAGGTCTTCTTTTTCCTGCCACCCTACTAACTCCACTTTCACCTTCCTGAGCCCTCAATGACAACACTCCCACACCACTGTTTTCCTATTTGTGCCTTTTCTTAGGCTCAAATGCGCTCCCTTTTTCTTTCCATCTGGCTCTACCTCTTCAGGTTCTATCTTTTCTAAAGTCTCCTTTTCTCTTTCCTACAGGCATGACAGGTATCTCTCTCCTTGTCTCCCATAGCAACCTGCACTATTACAGTTCTCAGGATTTTGGACATTATCTCTTTATGCCTCTCTCTTCCTCAGTAAACGATCTTGAACACTTCCAGGACTGGGAGGTTTCTTTCACATCTCTGGAGATCTGGATTTCTGGGTATACCTTAGGGACCTCATTAAATGTTTATTAAAGGAAACTGGATTGGACTAAAATTCTTTGGACAGGTTTAGAGTTAGAATCTTCTTTTCTGAGGTCTTGCAAGTTTCCTTTTGTTGATCTCCAAAGGTATAGATTCCATGCTACTCTCCCAGGGCATTGCAGCTTTCCAGTGCAGGTAGGCCCTCCTTCAAGGTTAATTCCTCAATTACAAGTACATCAATATTTTTGCATGGAAGCACAGTGTTTGGGAAATGACTTTAAGAGGGAGGAGGTTGCAGAGACTGCTAGACTAGCAATGTAGTGTTGTGATTCTGTGTAGCCAGAAGACTCTGAGAAATAACTAAATAACTGAACCATACCACCAGCCTAGTTGCAGACTTCACAAGGCAGCTGATTCACAGCTCTTATGCTGGCTTATATGGTCAGCTTCTGTTTCTGCCCATCCTATCTTCTCTCTCACCTCCTTTTTCTCCCTCCTCACCTTTTCTCCTTATTCCTCCCTACTTTTCTTCTTTCTCTCCTTCCTACCTCCCTTTTCCTGCATCACAGGTCCTTTTGAAATAAAGCCCAGCATCTTGAATGAGTTTTGAGTATGTTTTTCGAGAACCTGCTATCTTGAAGGAGCAAACTGACCTCAAGTTCCACACTCTGCAAACCATAGGCATGCTACACTTTACAAAACTCACTAGTTTTTCAATATAATCTCTAAGAAGTAAAATCAGGTCATTGTTCACATTTCAAACGTATTTTTCAGTTCATAAAAGAAGTCCAGAAATCACAGGATCTTTAAATCAGGAGTGGGATGGGCACAGCCAATAGGAGGTAACTAAAACATTTTCATAACAACCCAGTAGCACCCTGGCCTCCTTTGCATGACCCTCCAAACACTGCACAGGCCAGGAAGGAACCAACGATCTGAGACTTGTGCTTTCAATAATGCTGTCCTAGTGTTTCAAAATATCAGATATTTTATAAAGACTGGATCCAGATATTTGGTATATAAGTATAAATAGAAAGAAAGAAGGCAAAAAATGAATAATCGAGTGGATATATAAAGCAAATGAGCAATTTTACTACTGCAAAAAGCCTTCAGGTTATCATTCTCTTACCTTTAGTATCTCAGCCAACATGACACCGAAGATTTGACCTGATCGGGTAACACATGAACATAAGTAAACATATACACACACCCACACATTTCATATATTTATGTTGTCTTATATCTGGACACTATTTTATATCTATATCAATCTATCTGTATTACACACCTCTATAACATATATCTTGATCCTCTCTCTTCAGTCCCCTGGAGTTCTTGCACACATGTGCAAGGAAGTGAGGTGGCAATTTTGCAGCCCTAGTGGCCCCAGTGCTGGGTCTCCATGGTAACCAGAGTCACTGGCCCAATGAATGTTCCTTAGAACATTGTTGCCACTCCTGTAGATTGTTGGTTGGCCTTGCCAGATGGGAATCCTGAGCAAACCTGAACTCCACAGGTGTAGTAAAAACTGAAAGGTCCAAGAAAGGGACATTGAGTGATAGATTTCCTACAGCCCCATGATTGTGCTCCAGACCCTGAGGTTTGGAACAGGTAGTCAAGTGCCACCCCTACTGACCATAGAAAAGTGGAGCTCTGTCCTTTCTTGTATTACCTCCAGCCATCTTAGCATATTTATAAGCAAAGGATCTTGGCCTCAGAACAGAGACTGCCAAACAACAGGGTAAAAGCAAAAAAAAAAACATTTAGGAGGTACCGGTAAATGAACACAGGACCTCTTACATGGGAAGCAGCCACTCAACCACTAAGTCCCAAACCCCAAATGGCTTTGTCCTTCCTTTCAAGGTGAAAACATTCTGGACACCAAAGGAAGACCCTCACCCCAGAGCCCTTACCTGCTGGTAAGTTGTCTACTTTCTCTGAGGGGAAAGTGTGATATGAAAATAGGAATTCTTCCAAATGCCTGGGTTGCCTGGTGGGGAGAAGGGATGTTTCTCCTTTTCCCAAGCATAAGCAGTTGTCTCAGGCTCAAAAGAGGGGGGCCAGCTGCCCCTGTGCTCTACACACATAGTGCTTCTTCAGTCAGTTTGGTGAGTCCTCAGGCCCCTGGGCTCTGTTTTAAAGATCCTCAGGTCGCTTCTACTCATCATCTTACCTGGAAAAGCACAAGGTCCTGAGCACCTGCTAACCATGGCAACAATGGTTATAACCCTTGGAGGAATCTGACCCTGGTGGCTGGTCAAGCAACTACTATGGCCCAATGTGTATTCTTGATCCATGAGGTAGAATCTAAAACCCTTTCCCATGGAGGTACCCTCAGATTTCCTATCAAACCCAGCAGCACAGCCCAGAGCGAGGGTGAGGGGAAGCTTGACCCTAAAGGGAGATGCAAAAGCAGCCCCTCTGGGTCTCCTACTCATCACCCTCTACCAGTCCACCCCATTTGCACCCCTCCCTCCCTCCCAGTCATTGCTGTTTCTTCTGCCAGAAATACCTCTTCTTGTTCTTTCAATAATTTCTACTACTGAGAAACTCCTGTAGTTTCGGGGTTAGGCTTGGGCAGGGTTTCTACATCCAGACTGTCACTAGTGCGCAGTTTTAGCGTTTAAATTCAAGAGGCTTATCAGTCATCTCCTAAGTGCTTAGTTCCTAAGGCAAAATTTCCCTAAAGCTCAGACTTTTGATACTTGAGTCTAAGAAGTGGCAGGGGGCTGGGGAATAAGTGATCCTCCTTATGAAAGAACAGGCATGCAAGTTCAGGGGCCAAGTTTCTAAGCCTCAAGTCTACCAATACTTCCAATATGGGCAGTAAAGTTCTCATTCCATAAAATCATGGCAATTCTGTGACAGAAGGGGTCTCATGGATTATTTAATCCAACTTCATCTCATTAAAGTGAAAGTACTAAGAAAGTATAAAGAGAAATATAATGACTTGCTCAAGGTCACTCAACTATCGTGACCAAACCAGGATTATAACTAGGATTGTTCCTCAAAATAATTTTCTAACTAAATATATTTTTTTTCTAAGTGAACTGCAAAATATTCATCAAATTGTTCTAATAACATCCAAATCATTTGTTGATTCGCAAAAATGATTGACAGAAATTGTTGGTGTGATCGTCTGCTTGATGTGGATGTCACTAGCTAAATGATACGCCTAACAGCCATTGTTTTGACATAGAGATCTGTGTCAAACTCTTCCATTGATTTCCCCCATTGAATTGAGAGTTATTAGCTCCCAGTCCCTGGTGCTTTGGTACAGCTAGAAGATACTAGGCACACTGTCCAAATTTCATGACTGCATATATGCACCTGTATGTCTTATTTCCCATGTGGACCTACATACCCTACACTGCAGCCCCCACTGACAATGCCATCTTCAATACTGCCATTACTGGCAATATCATCAATATCACCTGCTCTAGCCACCTGCTCTGCTCTGCCCTGCCGAAGCTCAGATGCTTTAGAGAAGTGAGCCAACAGTCCCTTCTGCCTCCATGCTTGGATCAATTATCTTTATCACACTGGCATTGCCCTGTAACCTCCATAGAGTGACACCTGTAGAAGATTTATGGTCTAGTAAGTAGACAATTTCTTTTCATATCAACAATTTTATTCATCCTATCTTGGCTTCTGCTAAAGTAACAGTAATCACATTAGATATTTTTCTGTACTGATTTTTATAGTCAATACCTTTATTATCAATTAAGTTATGCTAATAATTTGTTGACAAATGGTCATTGTGAAATCTTCAACAATAAACTCGAATTAAGGAGTTTTGCGTTAGACTTCATCAATTGAATTTACTCTTAGCCAAATTACTATTTTACTCATATTTGCAAACCCATAATTTATACTCACAATCAATTAAAATATACTTCAATATTTTAGTTACTAATATATATTAGATTTGTTAATAACTCAGGTCTCTAGACTAAAGTCCAGCATAACATCTATTGTGAAATGTGGCCAATCTGTGGGAAAAATCCTAACTGGCCAAGATTTACATCAGTCTTGAAGTAGATACCGGTAACAGCTCCTGAAGGGTCATCCATGCATTTCCTATTACCTATTCTATGTTCAGGAGTATGTGAACCGTAAGACCCCATCAGTTCCAAGCTTTGTGATGGTGGTGGATAGCAATTTCCCATTACTTGTCTCTGGCTTAAGTTGGTATAATAGGAAGCAATAGTAGAGAGAAGAATGTCTTTCAATATGCCTTAAATGGCCCACGTTCCTATAAAAACCTTTATTTCTTTTTCTGTGGCAAAAAGAGCCAATCGAAATACTGGTCACCATGAGTAGGGAAAAAATAATTTCTTGAGATGACTGTTTGTTCTCTTCAAACAGCCCATTTCCTGCTCCCAGTCTACAGCAATGCACTTGAACATAGAAGGCCAATTCTCTTTGTTTAGTCATTTAAATGTCCACATGTCATAACAGAGCTTATCACCAAAATACCCTGCTGTTCAGTGCATCTACATCAACTCTTCCTTGCAGTTCAGAGCAGTGACAGTGAGAGCGGGATTCTTAAATGTGGTAGGAGGCAACCAAACTTGCAATAACTGGGTGAGAGGAACAGGACTAGAGAGCATAAAAACGAAAAAATGTTGTCCAAGGGCAAGATCTGAGATGTACCACAAGAGCTTATTCCAGGAAATTTTAAAAAAGCATCAGGATTTATTCAATCAATAAATCTTTGAATTTTGGGAGTTTTGATCATATTTCTTATTGGTGGGATAAAGAGCCCATGGAAATATAATTTTTGGAAGGAGAAGAATATGAGCATTTTCAAAAATGTAACTTCATGCTTTAGAAATAAGACAAAACGAAATGCCCTCAAGAACAGAAATACAGGGAAACAGACTTGGCCCAGTGGTTAGGGCGTCCGTCTACCACATGGGAGGTCCGCGGTTCAAACCCCAGGCCTCCTTGACCCATGTGGAGCTGGCCCATGCGCAGTGCTGATGCGCACAGGGAGTGCCATGCCACGCAGCGGTGTCCCCCGCACGGGGGAGCCCCACGCACAAGGAGTGTGCCCTGTAAGGAGAGCCGCCCAGTGTGAAACAAAGCGCAGCCTGCCCAGGAATGGTGCCGCACACACTTCCCGTTCCACTGACGACAACAGAAGCGGACAAAGAAACAAGATGCAGCAAATAGACACAGAGAACGGACAACCGGAGGAGGGGGGGGAATTAAATAAATAAATAAATCTTAAAAAAAAAAAGAACAGAAATACAGTATGGAAGTACAGGACCTCTCTTACACTGCTTTGGTATGGTAAGTTGGTAAGATCATTTTGGAAAATCCTTTGGCAGTATGTATAAAAGCAGATCATATGTTTCCATATGACTCAGCAGTTTCACTTTTAGGTATATACCCAAGAAACTGAAAAAGACCTGCACAATAATGATCATAGGAGCATTATTCATAATGGCCCCAAACTAGAAACTATCCAAATTCCCATGCACAGTAGACTTGGTAAATAAAATATTTATACAAAGTAATATTGTACAACAATGAGAATGAACAGTTGATGAGTGTTGACAACTGCATGCAACAGTATGGATGAATATCATAAACAAAACACTGGGTGAAAGAAGCCAGACATAAAAGAGTACATATGCTGAAAATTATTCCACTTAAATGAAGTACAAAAACAGGCAAAACTGATCTATAGTGTTGGAAGTCAGGATAATGGTTACCTAGACTGGAGAGGGGAAGGTGACTGGAAGAAAGAATAAGGTTGACTTCTGAAGAGCTGCTGAAGTTTTGTTTCTTAATCTGGGTACTGTTTATATGATTGAGTTCAGTTCATAAACCTCATCATGGTGAACACTATGATACGTATATGTTTCTATATTTACATTTGTGGCAGAAAGAAAAAAAATGAACCCAATTCTCTACCCTTCTATTATTCAGTCCTTTACGGTATAATTTTTTATATGAGCCCTCCCACTCCAAATCTCGACTTGGCCATATACCTTGCTTTAGTCAATGAGATCTTAACAAACATACTCAAGACATGACTTGAAAAATTCTCCCATTCCTGCCTCTGCTCTTGCTTCTTTGCAATTTCCATGAGAAAATGTCCAGGCTGGTCTGCTGGAGGATGAAACAGAGCACAAGAAATTGCTCCAGTTGTCAGAGCCAAGGCCATCCTATAGGAGCCAACAGCGAGAAGATCCCCAGGTGTGTGAGTGAACCCAGTCGAGACCAGAACAGTCCAAACGAGCCCAGCCTGGGTCTCCAAGCCACAGGCTCAGGAGCAAAAGAGATGTTTGTTTTGCTTTGCTTGGGTTGTTAAATGATATTATCATGGTAATGGACAAGTAATACAATTGGATGATTCAAATTAAATTTTTAAAATGCAATACAAAAGAAATTGGCCTAAAAATTCCTCTTAACACATCTATTTTTGAGTGTGGCCATACCTCGTAGAAAACAGAGCATCCCTGAGAACCCATAGGAACAGGATCTCAAAAGGATAACAGGACATGTCAAGTTAAGTCAGGCCTAAGGCAGTCAGAAACAACTGGAAAACCAACCTGAAGAAGCTCCCCAAGGTATCTAAAATTTCTCTCCTCTTTTTCCCAGAAGTTGCGGAAGCAAATAGTGGCTTCTTCCCCAATGCTCAATTTTTAAAATTTCCCTTTAAAAAATTTACATTTTTAAAAATTCTTCCCAATTTTCACAAATTCCCTTTTATCTTATTCTCCCTTACTCTATATCAGAAGCTCTTTCTCAATATTTAATGTTATATGCAGAGAGAAAATACATTATTTTCTGTTCCTAGCTTTGGCCATATTTCACTACAGAGGTAAATAAACAAATGACCCTTCAGATCCCATCGGCATGGCCTTTCCCAAGGTGAACGTTGATAGGCCTGAATGTTCAGCAGTTGTGCTAGCATGTGGTTGTGCAATGGCTGTGTTACCTGGATTAACCTGCGCTTTCGCAGAACTCAAGATAGGCAGCAGCAGGAGCAGCATCAAGAGCATTCTGGGAATCAGGATCATCTCAGAAGATCAGATGGAACTGAAGTCTGTGGCCCACCAACAATGAAAAAAAAAGAGAGGAGAGGAAATAAATGAGGCTGATAGCACCAAAATGAATACACAGGATTTTCATTATTCAATTTGTGTTTTTACAGTGTTTATTTCTATAATTAGGACTTAGAATCATAGACTTTGGGACTTGAATGGGACTTACTTTCAATAACCATCTAATATAAGAGTTTTTAAATTCTATTAAATCCCAGACTCATGGAATTAAAATAACCAAAACTATAACCAGGTGAAAAGTTTTACTAAGATATATGCTTACCTAAATGGTGAATGGTGATAAAGTAAAACTTATATCTATGATCTTAACTGAGGGTATCATAATTTTTAAATTAATTCCAATATTAAACCAAGACAAATATTCAATTATTTGAATGTGTCTCCCTTTCAAAAGAAATGAGTTCAATATTTATCTTGATTCATTTTCTCTAGAGTGTTGCCTAGGATTCTGTATTTTGAAAAGTTCCCTCAGAATGATTCATGTGGTAATGGATTCGTTGGAGACATCAGTATGTACTCATATTTGGCTTAAGGGAGAGCAAATGGTTATATATAGAAATATTTATATATATATATGTATATACACAGGTTAGAATATACACATGTATCTACTCGTTCTATCAGCTAATAAGGCCTAGAAGCAACACCACCACAGTGGCAATGAACACACCGACTGTCCAGATCTTGGTTTGTTATACCACTCTCAAAAAAAGGAACCAAGGCTCCTTGGAGAAATGACTGTTTCTAGGACTGGCACAGGAAATACACTAGATGAGCCTGGAGCATCTTATAGTGCCAGAAAGTAAGCAAGTCCACATATAGAATATTAATAACAACAACCACAAAAATAAGCCCACAATGATGGGGATATGTCAAAGAAATACAGACGCCAACTGAAAGATTGCCCAATGGCCAAAGCTGGAGCAATTTAAGCAACAAAACAAAGTAGTAAATAAACCCAAAGTATTTAATAAATATCCCAAATTCTACACTGATATAAATAAATCGTTTAAAAAAATAAATAAATGAGGGAGAATAGACAAATCTCCTGTGCAGAAGAATTCCAAATAATTAATGTAGACATTAAGAAGGTGGAGAATAACTTCCCATTCCTTAAGTGTGGGCTGTTCATAGAGACTTTCTTCTAAGTGGAGGATGGTAAGGGAGAAAAAGAAGAAAAGAATAACTTTACAGTGGAGAAACTTGACAACCACAACCTCAAGCCAGATGATCATGGTTAATTCCATCAGTTATAAGTCATATTGGTAGAATGTACCCTTGATACGAGGTGATGATAATGGCCTCTGTGGTATTCTTTTCAGTCTAATCATGAGAAAAACATTTTTAAAAATCCCAGTTGAAGGATATTCTACAGAATGTCTCACTGGTACTCCTCAAAACTCAAGATCATCAGGAATGAGAAATTGTCACAACTAAGAGAGCCTAAGGAGACATAATGACTCAATGTAATGTGGTGTTCTGGATGGGATCCTGGAACAGATATAGAATCTTAGAGGAAAACTGAGGAAATGTAAATAAATTTTGAACTTCAGTTAATAATAATGTATCAGTATTGGTTCGTTAATTATGATATACGCATCATACTAATGTAAGATATTAATAATATGGAAAACTGGGTGTGGTATGCAGGAATTCTTTGTACTATCTTCACAGTGATTCTGTAAATCACAAATCATTCTTTAAAAAGTTTATTAGAAAGGAAGAAAGAAAATTAGTTCCACCAGGTAACCCTAATAATCAACCAAGCTTTGGAATCACTTTTAGAATTAACAAGTAGCACAAAAGTACAAAGGGAAGAGAAATCCCTTTAAACTGGAATGATGAAGAAAGGCTTCATGGAAAAATCAGCTTCTAACATGGATCATGAAAGATGGGTAAGATTTTAATGGGCAATAATGAGGGTGATATAGGTAGGGGATTAACATGGCTAAGGCACTTAACTTGCTGAAATAGAAGATTTCTGTGACGTTTTCTAGGCAATAGAACTCCACTCTGTAAAAGTGATAGAAAAGTCAGATATTCAAGGTGTTCTTGCCTAAAGAGGATGAAGCCAAAGCAAATGATAAAAGAATAGAGAGGCACCATGGTATGTGTGGGAGAGAATGGGAAGTGTGATCCACAGACCACAAAGTGTTACAAGCTTTGATTTACATGGGGTAAAATATGTGTCTCAGTGCACACAGTCACTGCCAGCAGCAGGAACACTGTGTTTCCATAAACGAGTCTCTGAATAAACATGCCAAAAAAAAAACACACAGGCAAGTCTTGCAGATGTCTGTCTTGGCTATAGTTTCGCCCCACCCAGGGACCATGATCCCAGGATGTCCTTCCACAAATTACTGGGCCCTTTGCTTGAAGCCATTTGGTTAAGTGCTGAGGCCCATGACAGGGTAGGCTAACCAGCCTCTCCTAGCAGCCTTATGTAAAAGAGTTCTACTATCTTCTGTCTCTTGTGAGTTACTGGCAATAACCTTCTCCCCTCTATAACCTTTCCCATTGGGTTTCTTCTAGAAGGAATGTTCCTACACCTCATTCCCTGCTTTCCCTTTACGAAACCATACCCTGTGTCCATCTCTATTAGAACCTCCATAACACTGTTAGAAATTATTCATTTAATCATTAACTACAAAATGACTCATTCTTGTATCTTCAAATACTTTTTAATCTTGTACAAAGTAGGTTCCAAACATTGTTGCTTGGACTCAAGCTGTAAATCTCCAAAAACAAGAGATTTTTTCTGCTTAGCTTTCTTAAAATTAGGGTGACAAGAGGTGAAGCAGTTTGATATAATTGATGAATTCTAAAAAGAAATATTGGATTATGCATGTAATCTGATCTGTACCTGGATTGAGTTATGATTAGGGTGTTGCATCTCCACCCTTTGGTGGGTGGGTACTCACAGATAAAAGGCATGGCGAAGAACAGATTTGGGGATTTCTGATGTTAGAGTTTGATGCTGAAGACCCGGGAAGTCAGCAGCCAGAGGAAAGAGAAGCCAGCACCAGGAAGGAAGGAAACTTGAACCCAAATAAAAGCAAACCCCAGGAACGTAGGAACCCAGGAAGCCTGAACCCCTGCAGAAGTCGTCAGCCACCTTGCTCCAAATAGACTTTGGTGAAGGAAGCAACTTATGCTTTATGGCCTGGTCTCTGTAAGTTCCTACCCCAAGTAAATACCCTTTATAAAAACCAACCAGTTTCTGGTATTTTTGTATCAGCACCCCTTTGGCTGACTAATACAAAAGGCTAACAAAAAAGAAACATAACATACATAGGAGTACTATAATTACACAATATATATCTACCATGTGCGAGAGACTATCTCATGGAATAGTCGAAGCAACTCAGTGAGGTTCGTTTTCATCAAAAAGATAACTGAGGAGAAAGAGGTTAAAATTGATAAGGTTACATAATGGATAGATGCCAAAACTCTCACCGCATTACTCCAAATCCACAGGTTTTGTTTGTTCATTCTGTTTTTGGTTTGGTTTGTCATCACTCTATGTTATACTTTAAATTGTCCCCTGCCTACCTCACTAGAAGTACTCTGCTTCTCAACCTTTCCACTTCAGTCTTCCATTTCCTTCTACCCTGACCTCTGTCAAGGAGTTTCTTAACACTCTTTGTTTAGTTCAAATGTTCACTCAATGGTTACTTTCTCTGTGAAATATTCTCTTGAAACACTCTCTTGACCTATACCCTTGATTGTTACATGTACTAAAAGCATATAATTATTCTATGCAGAATTGATCATAGTTTCTAATTATATTCTCATTGCTCTGATTGATTAGTGCCTTGCTCCCAAAAACCCCATTTTTATTTTACTCATCATTGTATTCTCAACACCTATGAGAGTGCTTGATAAATACTTGCAGGATGAGTTAATGATTGCCTCGATTCACATAGCCAGCAATTGCATCTGGTCATTTATAATTCCATACCCTAAAGGGAAATATCCCTAAAACTTACAATAAGTAGACACCATCCTCTTATGCCCCTTTAAATGAGACTTTCCTAAAGTTCAGTGTTTAAGCAATGTGACCTGTGAACAGAAGTCATAACATGCATGGAAGAATTTCAAGGAGCTCAAAAGGTCCTTCTCCACCCACTCCTTTGGTTAATACTAGAAATTCCTTCAACAAACAATTTATTCAAGTTAAAAAAAGAAAATCTCTAACACCCATGGTCAAGTCTTTGGCCGTCATTTATTATTTAGCAACTATTTTGTGAGTATCTATTTGGTGCTATTCTTGATATTAAATATATCAGTAAAACAGAGAGTTCCTGTCATTGTGGAACTTGTAATAGACAAGTCATAGTAAATAAACAAGAAATTTTAAAGAGAGAGACATGTTCTGAAGAAAATAAAATAGAGTAATGTGATAGAAAGTAAATGAGAGCTATTTGAAGTCAGGTGTAAAGGACTTTCACAGAAATAGATAAGGAGAATAATGAAGAGAACAGGCACCCTGGAAAAGACTGATGTACAAATGGGAATTGACTTTATGATAGGAGGAGCTTTGAAAATTAGTGAAGACATTTCAGATGATACAATAACCTTTTCAAAACCAAAGGAATAGCCATACCTCACACAGTGCACAAAAATAAAGAACCCAAAATGTGAAACTACCACTATAAAAGAATTTTGAGAGAATATAAGAGAATTTGTTATGAACCAAAGGTAAGGAAGGCCTGCATAAATAAGACATAGAAAGCAAAAGTCATAAATAAAAGAATGATAAATTTTTCCATAAAAATTCAAAAGTATTGGTTAGGGTACAGAAAAATAGGAACACTCATACATTGTTAGTGAGAATGTAAAATGGTACAGCCACTGTGGAAAACAGTTTGGAAGTTCCTCAAAAAATTAAACATAGAACTATCATAAGACCTGGAAATCCCACTTCTAAGTTTATACCCAAAACAACTGAAAGTGGGGACCTTGCCAGATATTTATGTATCAAAGTTCATAGCAGTGTTATTTACAACAGCCAAAAGGTAGAAGATGAAGGGATAAGCAAAACGTGGTCTTAAAAAGTAGTGAAGTTCTGATATATGCCTCTACATGGATAAACCTTGAAAACAACACGTTACATGAAATAAGTCCTGCAAGACAAAGGGATAGATATTACAGGATTCCCCTGACATGAAATAACTAGAATATGCAAAAAAAAGAAAGAATAACTAAAAAGACAATGACAACTAAATGCAATACGTGATCCTGGATGGGATCTAATAACGGAGGAGAAAAGGCTAAAAAGGGCATTATTGGGACATACCAAAAAAATGGAAATAGACTGTATACTTTACATCTTGAACATCATAACTGTACTTAAGGTAGTTACATAAGTGAATATCTTTGTTCTTAGGAAATGAATATGGAAGTATTTATTATGAAGCATGATATATACAACCTACTCTCAAATGTCCAGGAAGTAGACAAATGAGAGAGAGAGAGAGATAAGACAGATGGAATGATATGGCAAATGTGAAATGTGGCACAATGTTAAAATTGATGGATCTAGATATGTAGGGTGGAGGTAGGGAGACATGTTGGAGTTCTCTGTATGGGTTTGGATTATTTTTGCAAAGGTCCTTTAAGTTTGAGGTCATTTCAAATTAAAAACTTCTTTGAGTCAAAAGACCTCATAAACAAACTTAGATAAGCAACACACTAAGATAAATATTTGAAACTTTATAACAAAAAAGTAATTTCCAATATATGTAAAGAACTTCTATCATTCATTTTTTAAAAGTCACTAAAAAAAACAGGCCATGTATGTAAATAAGAATTTAATAGAAGAGACAACAAATTGCCAGGAAACATAGATGTACTCAATCTTATGAGTCATCAGAACGATGTACATTACAGCAGTAGTTAAATACCAATTTAACCCATCAGCCTGGCAAAATGCTGATATGTGGTGATATGAAATTTGGCAATAATATGGGGAAATAGAAACACCTACACTCTGTCATTGGGTGTATAAATTAGAAGATAATTTAAGTTTAAAAAGGCATATACCCTATGACCTATATGTTCCACTTATTATTATTTATACCCTAGAGAAACACAAGGAGGCATGCACAAAGAAGTGCTTTGCATTATTATTTAAAATAGAAACTTGTAAAAATCTATATTAATAAGAGGGTGATATAAACTTTGGTATAGTCCAACTGTGAAATACTATGCAATAGTGAAAAAGAATGTGTTACAGCTACATGTTAGTTACATGTTAGAGGTCCATGGCATGCTAGTAGGTGAATAAGCAGTTTGCAATATTTACAAAAAGTGCATTGTATATTTTATGGGTAGATATGCACACATGTATGCACACACTCAAATATACAGGGCTGATAACAATGGTTTCCTCAGAGTTGGTGTTGGGGGGTGGTTTGGAGTGTTTGGCAGGGTAGATTGGAAATGGTGATCAAAAGGAGACTTTAGTCTTATTTGTAATGTTTTGCATTGTAACAAGGAGAATGTGTTCATTACTTATAAAATTTATATTAATTTTTCTGACAATTTTTTTTTTCCCCAAAAAAGGGGGTAGTTTTCCAACCTACCATGCATATTCCAGATGCTGAAGGTATGGAGGGAAGATGGCCTATAGCTTGAGAATCACTTGTGGCACTGTGGAAATTTGATATTGTTTATGAATTCCAAAAGTAGATATTGGATTATGTTTATAAATTGGTCTGTTCCTCTGGGCATATCACATTGTATTGGATTTAGAGGTTTCACTTTTACTTGATTAAATTATGATTAAGGTTTCGATTGGGCCTCATCAGTAGGGCATTAAGTCCCTGCCCCCTTGGTGGGCAGGAACTCACAGAGAAAACAACAAGGCAGAGAAGTTAGTTGGGGTTTTGATCCTGGAGCCTGGGAATTAAGAACACAGAGAAGCAGATATACGAGGAAGGAGAGAAGGCTCCATTAGACAGGGCAGATGTCCCGGGAAGAGAGACGAGCCATTAGCCTGAGAGTCTACAGCTGGCCTTGTGGAGAGAGCAGAGCAGCTGAACCTGAAGAGAAATGAGCCCCACAAAAGAGACTTATTCCAGCCCTTAGCTGATACTGGAAGGAGCTGGAACCCTGGAACCTTAGGAAGAGGAAGCCTGAACCCTTGCAGACATCCACAGACATCTTGCTCCAACACATGGCAACAGACTTTGGTGAGGGAAGTAACTTACACTTTATGGCCTGGTAACTGTAAACTTCTACTCCAAATAAATATCCTTTGTAAAAGCCAACAGATTTCTGGTACTTTGCATCAGCACCCCTTTTGCTAACTAATATAGGTACTGAGAGAGATTATTGATTTGTGTATTCTGCACAAGAATAGGCTGGAAGCAGAAAACAGTTGAGAAATGACTTTTCTTACTTTTCTTTTTTAGAACAGTTTGTACTTTTTTAGGTACTTCCAAATACATGCATATTTCATTAAGCCTCACAATAATCCTGTGGAAAGGAATTGCCATTCCCCTTTCAAAGACTGGGAAAGTAAGGCCTTAAGACCCTTCACCCAGAATGTAGACACGTAAATCTGCTATGTCCCTATTCTCCATTTATCATGCTGAATTACAATTAGTCTCTTTATCCATCTGTGTCTCAAGCCAGACAATGGCTCATTTGAGCTCAGGGATCTTGCTTATCTCTATATCAAAATGAAATTAACTAACTTGCCTAGGTCAAGAAGCTAGAAAAAGACAGAGTTAGGACTGGATTCCATTTTCTCTGACTCCAAAGCCAATGTTTCTTTGCTCACAGCCCAATATTTTCCAAGGAATGCCAATGGTTATGTGGCTCAGATAGAACAAATCCTTTGTAGCAAAGAACACACTTCCCTTTTCACAGTCAAAATCCTCTCCCCTAGCCAAGCTGAATGAATGGTCCAAATGGACTCCAGAGAAAGCCAAGGCTAGGAACACCCAGCTCTGATGAGAGATGGTTGACTCTCTATCCCAGGGCCACACTAGGAGATGGACAGACCATGGGTCAAAGCAGTCAGGAAACCAGGATGTAAAATGGAAGGTCAGAAAGATGGGAGGTTGGCAGCCACAACTGGAAATCAACAGCCCTCCAGGAATGAGATGGAGGAGAGTCTGGAAGGTCAAACTCCTTACAGGTTATCTCTGTATACTTGTTATAGCTTGTATAACAGGTATAACAGGTATTTGGGTGAGCATCCTCTTTCTGAAACATAGTCAGGGGCAAATCATGGTGAAAGAGCAAGTCATCAGCACATTCTGCCCAATACCATCCCATCCCGTAATGAGTGCACATAGGAAAGGCTTATTGCTGACCAGCCCCCTGTCTCCTCCAGCTCTAGGTTATCCTCATTTGAGGACAGACCATACTCCTCTGTTCTAGTTGCCTTTGAAAGGCAGACCACATATGGCTCTATCAAAATTTAAACCTTTGAGGGAAACGGACTTTGGCCCAGTGGTTAGGGCGTCCGTCTACCACATGGGAGGCCCGCGATTCAAGCCCTGGGCCTCCTTGACCCGCGTGGAGCTGGCCCATGCGCAGTGCTGATGTGCGCAAGGAGTCCCGTGCCACACAGGGGTGTCCCCCGCGTAGGGGAGCCCCACGCGCAAGGAGTGCACCCATAAGGAGAGCCGCCCAGCGCCAAGGAGGGAGCAGCCTGCCGAGGAATGGCGCCGCCCACACTTCCCGTGCCGCTGACGACAACAGAAGCGGACAAAGAAACAAGACGCAGCAAAAAGACACAGAAAACAGACAACCCGGGGAGGGGAGGGGAATTAAATAAATAAAAAATAAATCTTTAAAAAAAAAAAAAAAAATTAAACCTTTGAGGCATCAAAGATCACTTCAAGAAAGTGAAAAGACTACCAACAGAATGGGAGGAAACATTTGGAAACCATATTTTTGTTAAGAGTTTAACATACAGAATAGCTAAAGAGCTACAACTCAAAAACAAAAAGACAAATAACCCAATTTAAAAATGGGTGAAAGACTTGAATAGACATTTCTCCAAAGAAGGTAGACAAATGGCCAATAAGCACATGAAAAGATGCCCAATATCATTAACCATTAAAGAAATACAAATCAAAATCACAATGAGTTACCACTTCATACCCACAAGAATAACTATTATTTTAAAAATGGGAGATAGCAAGTGTTAGAGAGGATTTGGAGAAATTGGAACCCTTGTGCATTGGTGATGAGAATGTAAAATGGTGCAGCCTGAGTGGAAAGCAGTACGACAGTTACTCAAATTGACAATGAGAATTTCCATATGACCCGGCAACTCCACTCCTAGGTATACATCCAAAAGAATTGAAAACAGGGGCTCGAAAAAGTACTTCTACACTCATGTTCATAGCAGCATTACTCACAATTCACAAAAGGTGGAAGCAACACAAGAGTCTATCAACAGATAAACAGATCAATAAAACGTGGCACATTTCCCATAATGGAATATTATTCAACCACAAAAAGGAATGAAGCTCTGATACATGCAACAACATGGATGTACCTTGAAAACATTATGAGTGAAATAAGCAAGGTACTTAGGACAAATACTGTACAATTTCCCTTATAGAAATATCTATAAATAGAAAATATGTAGAGACTGAAATTAGATTAGCGGTTACCAAAGGACAAAGGCATGGGGGAGGAAGGAGTCAATGCTTGGTGGGTACAGTGTTTGGATATTTTGAAATAATTTATTTTAAATAATGGCAGACCATTTCCCTAGTAACCAGCTTCACTCTATTGCTCAATTAGGATGGTAAGTTGTGACTAAAACAAGAAAGCTTGGAAAACGTGCTGAAATGACTTTTGAGCTGCTGAGTAAGAGTGAGCAGGAACTTAAATTCTCTCACCAGCTTGCAATCCCAGCAATCTGGGAGCAAGGTCCAGCTCTCCATACTAGTAGAAACAATAACCCTTCGATTGCCCAAACACAGGTCCTATTGCAAGGTCTATTTTTTTTTACTACACAACTGAATACATGCTGTAGATACACAGAAGGAGGATTAGATAATGATGATGATGATAAAGATGATAGATGGATAGAGACAGATATGACAGAGATAGACATTGACAGGGACATTCAGAGAGAAACTTTTATAAATGTATCTATAATAGTCAACTGCATTTATTTGGAAAAACAGTACCATAATTTCCACCCCTGTGATAATATGATGTGAAATTGGAATGATCAAGGATTTTATTAACCATCTTGTTTTGCTTGAGCTTCCATTTTATTCAAGGAAGTTATAAAGAAGAAAGGGAAGTTAGCTGAAGCAGGCTGACATACCAATAATCCTTTGTTGTGCTGATAAAACCCTCTGCCCCAGCCTGGGAGGAAGAGCTGTAACAAAGAATTAAAGCTGACACCAGCAAGGCCTGCTGATCTTCACCAGATACCCACAACCTTACATCAACATCCTGCTTGTTAATTAACGATCTGAGCCTCAAGGACACCCTGCTCAGACAGCCCCATAGGCTGGTAATACAGAGAATGCACGGGAGGCACGGAAAACACGTACCAAGCATAAATCATGTCCTGCTATCCCTCCCCATTCCCCCGCACACCTTCCCTTTGTCTCAAGCAGCCATATAAGCGGCTACCACAACTCAGCCTTTGAGCAGAAAACTCTTTTGTTACTGCTTCTGGATTAATGCAACTTTTTAGCTCAGTAAACTTATTCTGCATCTCGCTTTTGTTAAAGTCTGCTTGTTTTATCTTCAGCACAATAATGGGAAGTAAGCAGAGCAGGCAACATTTGGGGTCTTTTGCCCTAACAAAATGGGAAGTGTAAGTACTTGGAAGTTCTTCCTAAAGCCCCTTCCAAGTGACCATAACTCAAGTCTGAATATTAGCAAAAACTACCTTCTTCTCTGAAGCAGAATTAGAGGTGTATTCCACTTTAAGAAATGCCTGAACTTACCAAATTCGTAAATCATGAAATGTTTATCCACACGTCAAAATAATTATTTGCAAAAAGCTTCAGCGTTGGGCACCTTTGAATAACAAGTTCCCATAGAGCACATTTATTTAAAATAACATTCAATATACAAAAATGTCCCATCTACTCACCAAACTCATAAATCTTCGAATGGGTAGTCACGTTAGAAAATAATCCTTCACTTTACAAAAGGATTCAGTGCCCACTTCCTTTGAATAGCTAATCCTTCCAGTGTATTCAAAATATGATTCCATATACCAAAATCCAGCTTATATTCAACTTTTCAGGAACGGAGCCAGCGTGCAGCACAGGACACGTCTGCTTAGCAGGCTGTCATTCTCCCCAGACAGTTTATTTTCCCAGATCCAAAAGTTGGGACAATCTGGGATAAGGATCACTTTGTTGGAGAAGACAAATTCACAAATTTTCCTCAGGGATGTTCACACTGAGCCTGTGATTGGGCCAAAGAGGAAGTGACTGCCCTCCTGGAAATTCATCTGGAGCCTGCAGCCCAGAGGCTCCCTCTCAACACAGATAGGAAAGGGTGTGGCTTTGGAAAGGCTGGCCTGGAAAGGGGAAATGAGATAAAGTAAGCCCCAATGCGAGGTGTGTGTCCCAGTGTCTGTGGTATTTGCGTTTGTGTGTGCTGAAGATTAGGGCTTGGTGGAGAAAAGAAAACTCACATGCTTTGGGCCATATGTTTTGATTCAGGGCATTCAAGGCTTGTTTTTCCTCTCTGCTGAGTCATTTTCACTTCAGGTTCAACAAAATATGAAGAGCAATCTTTGGAATATTTAATATTCAGCAAACAAATATGCAGAAATGAGCTTGGTTTTGGCAAAGGATGCTCTCCCCCTCCCCCCACCCCTCACACCCACACAAACCACAGAGCTGTCCCAAACATGCTCATGTTTTATCTTGATTTCCCAAGGATTTGTTGAAATCTCCCTCATTCCCAACTTTCCTCTGGGAGTCCCAATCTCATGCTTCTCAAAATGCAGCCCCTCAGTGCTGAGCCAAAGGCCGATCACTAAGGGTTGAGCACACAAGATGTGCCCAGCAGGCCTGGGGTGACCTGCACTGCTTGGACAGGGATGGAACAGCAGTTTCTGCTCCTGTCTTGGTTAGAAGAGAACTTTCCTTCTCTCTTCCTTATTCTTTTTATCTGTAAACTGGAGACAACTAGAGTGTGTAAAAGGTGGAGGTGAGAAAGAGCCAAAGAGCTCTCTCATTCTCTCACTCTCCTTCCAGGAGGAGGAGAGGATGCTGAATAAAAACACTGTCACTGAAGATCCGCCCCCCTTCCAGGGCTGAGTGGAGTCATAGAACATCCAAGCCATCATTCACCTGTTATCCTTTCTATATAAGAAGGACAAGGGATATCATATCTAATGGCTTCATATGATTACTGAGAGGAAGAAGGAAAGTATTATAAATACAAAATGAAGGTATAGCATTTCCCAAACACAAAACGATCTATTAGAAGGTCTACAACCCAGCATCCTTGGGTCCACTAAGACCTTGGGCAAATCACTTAACATGGCTAGCTCTAGCAATCCCCATTTCTTCAATTGGATAATTTACTCATACCTCTGACTTCGAAACAGCTGAAAATTACCCTTGACTTGAGAATCTATCCCAGCCAGGCTTTTATGCATTCCTTCCCCATCCCACTTTCTACCCCAGGCTCCTCAGACTGCTCAAGCATGAGCGTGGGAGCAAAGGGCTGCCTAACTACACTATAGGGCTCCCTACTCTTGGCATGTGTGGCCTTGCTGACCTCTTAAAAACACATGGCTCCTTCAGGCTGCTTCATTTTTGCTCAGGCCCAACCAACATGGGCTTGAAGCATCGCTGTGCTGTGAATTAATTCTATTTCATCCAGCCACAGAAGATACTCCTGAAGCCCAGGAGAGATATGTGCGATGCAAATGAACCCTCCTTCCTGCTCCCTGATGGAGACCCACTTTGGAGATAGACTTGTAACCATTTTCCAGACACCCCAGAGTCTGCACTTTCAGCAGTGCAATGCAAGTACAATATTTCCCTTAACATATTGAGGACCCAGTAATGAGGCTAATCCTGGCGTTTTTGCCACAAAGAGACCAGAGACTGCCAGCTTCTCTGAGACTATCAGCTTAAGAAGGTAAACAGGATTTCCCCTCTTAGAACTTTGCAACCATATTCTGTAGTGATCATTTCAGAAAAGATATAGTTCGGTCATTCCTAAAACAGTCAGACACGAAATATTCTCTGAGTTAAGGGACACTTTTCTGTAGATCTGGAAAGTATGAGATACGGGTCAAAGTTGAAAATGGTGTCACTATTAAAATTAAATTGGATAGTGCACATAAAAGGCTTATAGCACAGGGCCTGGAAGTTAGTTAAGTGCTTGTTAACATTTAATTATGGGGAATTATGGGGAATAGTGTTATGAATAGAATGATTCTTAGGAAGAGAAGTTAAGGGGACAAATATGTATTGGGCATCTATTGTAAACCCAGCATAGGTCGAGTCACCTGGGGCAATGCAACAACAACAACAAAATGCCTCAGTCTAGTTCTTGCCATGAGATTTACATGGCTGATGCTTGTGAGCCTTTGGAGAAACAAAGAAGACAGAGGGTGAGCAAGTTCATGCCAGGCTGTGGCTGCAGGGATGGTGTGATAGAGAAGAAGATACACAAGAGGGACTTGATGGATAAAAGACTTTAGGATAGACCAAGAAGGGAAAATAAAAGACAAGGAATCATGAAAAATCAAAAGTTTTGAGCGTCCTAGCCAATGAAGTGACAAAAGGGCTAAGGAAGGCCTTCAAGTTTGAGAGAGAGAGAAGGTGAACGCAGAGCTGCCCAGCTTGTTCTCCTCTCCACACCCCCATTCCCCACCCCTGCAAGCCCTGACACCGGTGAATCTTCTCGGTGACTTAGAAAGTCTTCTTAGGCTCAAAAGTTCTTAGCAAATACAAGGTCTTAGGTCTTAGCAAAACCAAGCAGAGAGAAGACATGGAGGAGTAATTCTAAACTTAATCTGCCTATTTCCCTCTGACATTCGGGTTTTATACAACTATTGGCCAGGAGATTTACAGACTCCCCAGAATGAAGGCTACCAGGCCCAACCACCTTGGGTGAATTTGCCCTGGAAATTCCTGCCCAGATCTTTGTAGTGTTTTTGAAAGTCTCATTCAATACTTGGGTCAGGACCAAGGGTCTAAAATTCCTTTCCTGGTGGCCACTCCTTTCTCCAAGCAATCACTCCCTCAGTCCTGCTGCTACTGCTGCAGTCCTTGTCAAAATCATAGCATCACCAGTTGGGAGAAGTTCAGCCACTACCTCCCTCCATTTAAAGCTCCATTGCTGGCTGGACATTCCTTTCTGTGTTGCTTTAACTGGCAGCTTTGAATCAAGTGGTGCAAAAATATAAGTTTATTTAAGAATATTTAACATCTGCAGACTCCATCTCCATTAGGGAGTTGCCCTTGAGTCATCAGTGCCTAGTTTACACACTTGATGTGCAAAGAGCCTCCCCTCTCTCCACCCTGCCCGGCCCACCCCTCTCTACTTCTTGGCTCATCTCTAAGATGCCACATTGTCAGGGTCAAGTGTGAGACCAAGCACCTGCCCAATAATACCAGCTTCAGAGTCTTCTCAGTCTTAGTCTCCAAATGTTCTTGTGTGGGTATAATCTCCCACCAACTTCACCTTTCCCACAGAAAGACCCACACTTACCAACTCCCTCGTACTAGAGCTTTTGGTTTATCCCTTTCTGTCAGGAAAATCAATGCTTTCTTTCCAACACTTGTTCTGAGTTCCTACCTGACTCACCCATTCCACTTTTGGGTTCAGATAACTGCTTTGGAGATATAAATATCTGTGAATATAGAATTTATTGGTTTTAATGTTTTTTTGCACGCTTGCCTCCCTGCTAGACTGTGAGCTCCTGGAGGGAAAGACATTATTATGACCTTCTGTAAATTCCCAGTGCAAAGTGCAGACTGTGACAGAGTCTAATGGTAGTCAGTAAATGTGTTGAGCGAATAAATGGAGGGCCTGAGAGGTTCTTAGTTACCAGGAATGGCTTCCAGCTGTGAATCTCACTACTGAAAAAATTGGGAAGATGTAGTACAGCTTTTTCCAATAGGCTGTCACCAGTGCCTATTAAGTGCCTATTAACTCTGGCACTTTTTCCAGGCCACCATAATTTGTCTCTTCTTTCAATCCCATTGCTTAGCTGCAGGTAACCATGTATCAACTTGTTGTCCCCTAGTTATGTTTGTGTAATCATATGTTGTGTGTAATCATCTTGTCCTCAATAAGCCTATAAGTTCCTGAAAGGTGAGAATATTTTGCTTCTCTCAGAGCTAATGAGAATAACAATAAACATTTACGGAGCACTTACTAAATGCTAAGCAGTGTGCTCAGCTTCACATAAGTTTTCCTCATTTGTTCTTCAAAACAGCCCTATGAAGTTTTTATTTTCTCCATTTTGTAGGTGAGAAGACAGAGGCACAGAGAAGGGAGATAATTTGCCCAAGATCACATAGCTAGCAAGTGCAATAGTATTCAATACATGGTTACTTGTGGGGCGGTCTATATGGTTTGGGGGCCATGCCCTCTGATGATATCCCACTCATCTCTACTTCCAGTCTAAAAGGATATTCTAGTTCAGGCACTGTAGCAGTTTGATATTATTGATGAATTCCAAAAAGAAATATTGGTTTGTGTTTGTAAACTGGTCTGTACCTGGGTGTGACTAAATTATGATTAGGGCTTTGATTGGGTCACATCAATAGGGTGTGATAAAAGACATGGCAAGGACAGAGTTGGAGTTTTTGATGTTGGAGTCTTGAGCTGGAGCCCTGAGACATAAGCACACAGAGGATCTTGGTTGTGAGGAAAGAGAAGCAAGCCTCAGGAGGAGAGGAGCCCTGAGCCTGGAGAGAAGCAGCCCTGAGAAGAGAAGAACCCAGGAAGTCTGAACCCCGGCAGATGTTGGCAGTAATCTTGTTCCAACACATGGCAGAAGACTTTGGTGATGGAGGTAACCTATGCTTTATGGCCTGGTAGCTGTAAGCTTCTACCCCAAATAAATACCCTTTATAAAAATCAACCGATTTCTGGTATTTTGCATCAGCACCCCTTTGTCTAACTAATACAGGCTCAAAGAGTATGCTCAACTCTATTCTACTTGCAAGATTTCTACCAAACTGCCAGGATGTGTATCTGATTATAGAAGGAAGGGAATACCCAGCTGGCTCTACCTTGATTCTCATTGTTTCCCCAGGGCAGATGACCTCAGACCTGGGTTTGGCATCCTAGCCTCGGGCAGCTCAGTGCTCACATCTGCCCCTTCCCTTCACACTCAAACTCACTCACAGATAGTCCAGGGTAGTAAAAAAGGCCCGGCAGGGGCAGTCCAGGTTCCATGGAGCCTATAGCTTAAACAATTGGAAGGGCTCACTTTATTAAGAAATATAATGAAAAATTACTAACACAAAAGTAGGTTTGGGGCCTCGGAAGGATCTTGAAGTGAAGGGTGGAGCAGAAGCAGAATGCCAGGTGACAGAAATTCCCTTCTGGGCCTGAGTTCTAGTCCCAGCTCTGCCCCCAGTCGCTCTATGCTATGGCCCTGGGCAGCAATACTTTTCCAGGAATGAGTCTCAGTTCCCCCTTCTTTCAAGTGAGGGGGTTGGAATGGATGAGGATGGAGGAGCTGTAAGGCCTCTCTCAGCCCTGGCACTCTCCATTCTATCAGCCACAATTCCAAACACTTTCCCAGGCTCACCACAGTGTAACAGAGCTGCCCCCTGACCCGTGAGGGGATTCTGCTCCCCCCTCCAGCCCAGGCACATACTGTATTACAGTAATGAGAACTTTGGCTGCTTTAAATATCACAAAACAAAACAACGGACAGCCTGGGTTCATCATTCTCCATCCAGACCACAGAGGAGAGCGCTGCCAGACCGAAGCCAGAGCGGAGGTTGCAAGAGAAGCCCACGCAGTCCCTTTCAGGAATCCATTGGCTCCTATTGAGAATCGAAATCACCAGTGGCAGGGCTATTAAGAATCAGGCAGAAGGAGCGCCCAGAGGTCACTCGGGGACAGGGAGGCCCTGGCTGTGGTGAGATTGGGGATCCGGGTCCTGGATCCATCTGAGAGGAGCTAAGCCAAGCCTGAGGTTGCAGGAACCGCAGCCTCTCACCTCTGGGTTAGCCGAGGAAGTCCAGCCAAAGGTCTTCACAGAAAGGAGGCTACAGTCTCCCTCTGGGTCTTGGGAGGGAAGGAGTAGGTGAATGATGTGGGGAGGACTAGACCAGAGAACTTCTCCCTCAGTGCTTCCCCCAAAACCAAAGGCAAATCTTCAGGGGAATCTAGGCAGACCCTACAAAGTGAACTCTCTGAAAGAAGAACTGGAGCGCCCCTAGTGAACTCAGATTCTGTAAAGTGGTCTATAATTCTACAGACTTTATATTTGATGTTGGTGGTCAGAGACTCAGTATTGTCAAACGAGGGTAGACGTGTTCATTATGTAATCCTGCACACAGACAATGAAGAAAGTGAATACATCCCCATCCTCTGGCCCTGAAACTTTGCTCCACTGCCCACTTACCACTCACGCTGTTTGACCCCACTGCTTCAAGGCAGTCCCTGGTGATTAGGGAATACAGCAGGCATTATGTCAGGGCAGGTAGGGATTAAGAGTAAGGAGATGCTGTCTCTACCCCATGTCTTTCGCTGCCTGGAACCCCTTCATACCTGGTCGCCCATCAGAAGAAGTCATTGACAGGAGATTGGCCAATAATTTGTGTTTGACCACAAGAAGAAAGGTACCTGGGCAACGTGTCCCTAAGCTCTACATTCTTAGCAGGAGGAGGAAGTGAATCAGACATTTTGAAAAGAAGGTAGGAAGTCTTACAGCAAGTGAAGGGTTGTGCTCCTTTTGCCAGGATCCCACTCAGCATTAACTGCAGGAATGCACATGGAGCAACAGGATCCAATGGTGTATATGATCACCATTTCCACAGGTTTCCCTGCATGCTTGTGGGAGGAACTAGACTTGGGAAAGTCAAAGAGACCCAGGGAAAGTCTGGGGTTGGATGGAAGTAAAGTTACTGGCAGAACCCATTAAATATGAAAGTCAGGCCCCAGAATATCTGCACAAGAGGAGATATGTAACAACTTCAGTACCTGCCTGCATGAGGCCGTTTTGTGAAAGTCCTAGCATACAGCCTGGCTTGCACTTGAATTTATACTCCATGAAGACAGAGGCCTTCTCTGTAGATGACTGCTGAATCCCCAACATATAGCACCATGCCTGCCACAGATCAGGTACTCAGGAAATAATTGTTGAATTAGTATACAGTGGGTACTAAGTAAACTTTTGCTTCCTTTTTTACCTTCTTATTTCTTCTTTTTCAGGAACTTAAGCTGATGGTGATTTGTGACCTCTCATGCATGGCCGGTACTGAATGGACAATACAGAGCTGGAACATACTTGTTTCTCATTTTTCTTCTTGCCTCCCTTTTTCCCTCATACTCACCACTCATCTGATGTGAACAACATAACATAGGAAGCTTTACGTTATCCTTTCCTTCCCTGAATCCGTCATTAATTACATTCTTTTTTGGACTGGAAGTTATTTTTCCATATGATTGAGTCATCTCTATTTTTATCTCAGCTGTTTAGTTCCAACTCTATCTCATTATAAACTCACTGAGATCAGGGCCTGGGTTATACATCCTTCACAGGCACCAAGTCACCTGCTACAATGCTTTACGTATTTCTGAATTAACTTCCCACTTTCTTTTCCAAGCTAGGACTTCCCTGGTTATACTGTATGCCTCATTAATCAATCCATTCTTTTTTTCCTTAACCATCTTCCCAACTTTCAAAGGAAAAAAGGTCTTAAGTACTCATTAACAAGCATTTATTGAGGACTTAAAATCCCAGACAATGTACTAGGTGGTGAAAAAAGATGTATGCATACACATGTACTACAGAGGATCAGAAATATTAGTTTAACTCCTTTTCTCTTTTAAGGTCAAGAGAGTTATTTAGCTGAGTGGTTTAGTGGAAATACTCTCTAATAAGCTCCTCAACTAATGATTTGACCTTGGACAAACCAAATATTCTCCCTGGGACTCTTCTTTAATATGAAAAACAAAGAGAAGGACTGCCAAGGACATGCCTTCTCTCACATTCGGTTCTTTCTGGACAAGCAATAACAGTTTATTTTATTAAATTCTATGGTAAAGAAAAAAAATGCTACAGCTATTGAGAGAAGAATGAGATCCATGAGGTTGAAATAGTTACGAAGTAAAAACTTAAACTGCACATAGAAGCAACTACTCCTAACCCCACATCAACAAACTATAGGGAAGCAGATGTGGCTCAAGTGATAGGGCTTCTGCCATACCTTATGGGAGGACCTGGGCTCAATTCCTGGGGCCACTTGGTAAAAAAGAAGAGAAAGCATGCCTGTGTGGAGAGCGAGTGCCTGTATGTCAAGCCAAGTGCTTGCACAGTGAGCTAGTGCCCACACAAGTGAGTCATGTAGCGAGATGAATACATGGCAAGGGTGAGAGTCAAGGTGAAGCACAGTAGAAACCAGGAACTGAGGTGGTGCAGCTGACAGGGAACCTCTCTGCACATCAGAGGTTCCCAGGATCAAATCCCAGTGAATCCTAGAGGAGAAAAAGTGAAAAAGAGAAGACAAAAAGAAATAGATACCAAAGATCACACAGCGAATGGACACAGACAGCAAAAACAGCAGGGCGGGGGGAAGAGGTGGGGGTGAGGAAGGAGTGGGGGTGGGGAAGGAGAGAGGGGAAAATAAATAAATCTTTAAAAAAAAACAAAACTATATACTCAGAGACTTTAGTAGTGACAGACGTTTACTGAATGACATAATCAGAGTCACACTTGTAAACTTGGCTGGGTGGACAATATTCACACAAAACAAGGGAGAACTATGTAAGACTTTTCTTTGTTCTAGGTCTTTCTGAACTCACTGCTTCCACATACTGAAAGTATATACTGCAGAACTGGTAGAGAAAGAAAAGGGACCTAAAGAGCATCTCTTTGTTCGGCTGATGGGAGTTCAAAGTTTTCTTAGAAAGATGGAAAAAATAAATAAGACAAAGGAACAACTGCAAAAGCAAAGATAAGAAATGTGATTCAGTACTTTGTGCACAATAATGCCCAGGAAATGAGGATGTTGGGAGGACAAATAAAGCAGAGAAAGAGACAAACCAAAAACTGTACAACTGGAGCTAATAAAAAGGAGACTGAATTATAAGGAATCAGTAACTACAGTATCTCTGAGTTCAAGGAGCTTGTTACAGCCTCACTGAGAAGATGGGAGAAGTAATGATGGATGTTTCCCTACCAAGAAAACAAGAGATTGGACTAAAAGATCTTGCAGTGTTTTACCTGGAAAAAAGGAGACTCCTTTGAGGCCTGATAATGGTCTTCAAATAAGTGCTACATGGTCCTGAAGTTGAGGGATTCACATAATGTAACAAGTCATAGCTAAGGAAGTTTTAGGACAACTGAAAATAAGGCAGAACATCCTAAAACTTAAAGCCAACCAAAAAAGAGTGTGCTTCTTTGTAAGGGTATGAGCTCCCTATTACTGGAAGTGCTCAAGTAGAGGCTATAGAAAGAAATCTTTTTCTATGAAAGAGACTGGACCAGATAACCTCTAAAACTCTTCCTAATTTTGGTCATCATCTATGTATCTGTTAATTAGAGTGCAAAAACAGAGTCATCTGACACCAGTCAGGTACCCATGAGGTGAAAAATCTACTTTATAAACACTGATATAGACTTGAAGCCATACACAATGATAGCTTACGGTCCAAGAGTCGTATGGTTTGTGGTTATATGAACATTCTCACATACTCATACCATATACACATGCAGATACCAAAGGTGGTCATTGTCTAGAAGAGATTTACCCTCCATTTTTTTTTACATGCCATCTGCCACAGCTTCTGTGGCAATATTGGCACTGCAGATATTAGGTATGCAGCTAAATTATTTAAAGTAACTTTGAGCTTCAACCAAAAGTGGGATCTGGAGGGCAATATTGAATATACTCCAAGAAAACATGATCAACATACTTAAGGTCATTTAATAGTTGTAAAGAATAATTCAATCTACTGAGAGCAGTCAGAAAATCCTACTTATTCATGTACAGACCTAAATGGATAAATCGCCTCTATTTTTCAGTTCCTCCTCCCAACCTTCTGATCTTTCCAAATTCTAAATTATTTATCAGCGTCTTGAATACCATTGAAATATAAACCAACACTTCTGTGTTTCTCCTGTTTCCTTTCACTACAAGATAAATAGAAGTTAGAATATAAGGATGAAAACATTGTTTTAATTATGCAGAAAACAGCTTCCCTTTCCCTTTCTACCCAATCGCTATATGCAATTTGAGGGTGGGATTGTGTACTGTTCCCCGTTATGCCTTGTAAGTGATTAATGAATGTTGGTAAATGACTGAGTAATATCTCAAGGCTGCATCTTCTCAAGAATATCTCTCAACAATTTTAGGGCTTGCCATGGCCCTAAATCCCAATATTAGAGTCCTGAAGTCAAGCTGCTTCTAAAGTCTTGGTTTAAATGTACAGTTTAACATATTCAGAAAACAAATGTCCCAACCTCAGCATGTTCATCTTTCTATGCAGACATTACCTCTTGTGTGGACGTAGGCATGAACACCAGGATCCTGAGTCTGAAATCAAAATGTGATAGCAATTCTGAAAGCTCAACACTATTCATACCATTCTTCATTCCAAAGAGGATAGTGTTGCTGGTGGAAACCAGGATATTGGTGCAGAACATCAAGCAGGGGGTGGGAGTAAGGGTGAAAATGGGAAATCAAATCATTAGATCAGAATCCTGGAATACTGAAAACAGGTAAAGAAGCATGGTCAGAGATAGATTCAAGGCAAACTCATGACCATTGCAATAGTTCTAGAGGCCCACCTCTGTGTGTTCTGTGGCAATTTTAAAAAGCTATCTCTTCAGTAGTGACATTTGATGGAAATGACGTTGTGGATGCTCATGATATAGTCAGATCATATATGAAATAACAGGGGATAACACTTTCCTTACTAATGGAACCAGATACCTAGGACAAGATGGAAATAGATGCTAATTAGGAGATGAGGACTTTCTTCTGAGTGTTACCTAACCTATTTATATGCAAATCCAAAATCTTAGTATTGACATCTGAGAATATTACCATAGAATTGTAGTTCTTATTCTTGTATCTGTAATGTTCTGAATCTAAACTGGCTCTTATTTTTATATCTGTAGTGTTCTGAACCAAAATTCTTGGCATTGATGTCTGAGAATATTACCATAGAATTTTGGCTCGTATTCTTATATCTGTAGTGTTTTGAATCTAGAACTGGTATGACATTTGTGGAAATACAAGTGACTAGATAAAAAGTAAATAAAAATAAACCAAGAGTGGATGTGGCTTAGCAAACAATGAGCAGACAGACCAGAGAACCATCTAGGGTGGGGGTGGGGGGATGGAATAAAATAAAATAAATCTTTAAAAAATAAAAATAAAAAAGAACCTAGTAGAATTGAATACTGAATATAATCTACATTTTACTTTTATGTCTCCATGCTTTGAATAGGTCAAACAAGAAATAGGGAATGGTATAACAGTATCCAGCCACCAGCTGGACAGTGTATAGGAAACAGATCACATGACCACATTCAGTCTCAAATATTCTCCAACAACATTCCATACTTTCCAAAACAAATGTCCATGAAAGTGAGCAATCCCAAATTAGAACCACTACTGCACTCAGTTTTTTCACAGGAATCTGAGTTTTCCTTAAACTTGTGATACTGAGAAGTGTGAGAAGCATCCAGAGATAATGCAAAACTGGAAAGATGAGATATAAATAAATATAAGTGGAACCAACATAGATTCTATAAAGGCAACCTGGCAAGGCAAGTGCTTAAAATTATAACTCTAATGAGATAAATTTCAGTTCAATTCAACAAACAGCTTTTGAGACTGCATAGAGAAATCCAAAAGCCTTTTCTCGGCTCTCCAAACCACCTTTGCCCTCTCCCTATGTCCACAGATATCACCAGGCACTGACATAAGTTAGCAGTCTACGCTAGCCTTCTCATGGATCTGCGATCCCACCAGAGCTTCCTGTTGCAGATAGACCTGGTTAAACAAGGCTCCATGGAGCTCTCAGAAAACATCCTCACAATGCAGAAACCCTGAAAAGGATTGCAGATTACCGAGTTCCTCATTCCATGACTGAGAGTAATTTCATGCTTGGAAAATCCTGTTGATTTCCCCTCCTTTTCCTCTGAAAACCCCCAGGATAAGCCGTTAGGAATAAAGCACTTTCTTGAGAGAATATGAATTGAGAGAGAAACCTCAAAACTAGCAATGGGAATAATCTAGTTTTAAAGGAACCCTCTAAACAGTTTTTCAGACTCTCTAGAAGTTTTAAAGGAGAACTGTGAGTCGCAGGGGACTTACCAGCCTCCCAGTGCTCAGCTTTGCGGGCAGGAAAATCCCTAACTACAACTTTCTCCGTCTTGAAGATGTATGAGCCTGCCCATCCACAGGAGTCAGGGAAAGGCAGGCGGAAGACTGGACTGGATCTGAGAAACACATACCCTAAACAATCATCCTGCTCCTTGAATCCTATGAAGGTCAACAAATAAATCAACAGAGAAAGAGTAGCTTATAAATGTCTTCTTCCCCATTGCACCCTGGAGGGGGCACTATTCCTCCCTCTTTCCTGGAAAAAAAAAAAAAATGCACACACACACACACATCGCCACGGCACATCCAGAAGTGAAAACGAAGGAGAAGGAAAGATAAATTAAATGTATTTTCTGTCCCCAGCAGGCCTAAAGGAGTAGTAGTATTTGGCACCTTGAATGAGCGAGCACCTTCTGATGTGAATAGCCTATCACACAGACCATGCCTCCGCCCGACGCTCTGAACAGCCTCAAGCGTGCACAAAGCAGTGGCCTAACCCGCTCTGGTCAGGAGAGCATCTGCCCGGACAGCTTCTGTCCTCACTGGACGCAGTATCCCATAGGCATTTCCCATCAGTCTGAACTTTCTCCTTTCTCTACTCTTCCATCTTCTCAAATTCCCCCTCAGTCAGCTGCCCCACATTCAATTCCATTCACCAAAGTATTCTAAGGAGATAGTTCTAATGCAGATAGGCAGGGAGATAAACTGCCAACATGTGTGACTAAAAATTGGCAGATTCTGTTCTCCATCTCGTGGATGGTTTATGCAATTGGCAGTTGCTGACTTTATTATCAGTAACTATAGGCTCTCAGGCTTAGAAATGGATAACCCTGGCCTATCTAATTCAACCATCGCTCCCTCAGCAGCCCTAACAAGCAGTATCGCCCAGTGGTTGAGCCTCCAACTCTGGAATCAGACTGCCTCGTTTTAAATCTCAACTCTGACCTTTACTGCTATGTCAAGTTAGACAGGTACTTAACACTTGGGCCTCAGTTTCCTCAGCTAAAAATGAGATGCAGTAATACTTTAGTGGGTCATCATGAGAAGTAAATGACTTCATGCTTAGAACGGTGCTTGGCATCTAGTGTTAGCTATCACTATCACAACTGGAGCTGTTTAAACAACTGGACCTAGACTCACTTCAGAGTAAATAGATGCCTAGCACATGGCCGGGGCGCATACGTACTGAATAGTCATGACGTTATAATGCCGTGGCAGCAAAAATAAATATCCCCAAAACAAGCAGAAAGCCCTACCTTCTTTGTTCTAATAAGAAGCAGTCCAGGTTAGCCTGCAAAGTTGTCAAGCTCAACTTCTTTCTGGAATATATTTCTCCCAAGTATGTCTAATCCTACATCTGTTTTATACTTGTTGAGATTCTTCCGTTTTCAGCAAACAACTGTGTGAGTTTCTGCAGTTTCAATTTTTCCTTGCCAAGGGGTTCTTATGACCTGGATTTTAGGACCTACCCAGGAGACCACCTTGGTGCCAACAGCTGAGCTGGTTCTCTGTCCCCTCCTAGGGGGCAGCCAAGCTTCTCTTTAAAAACTGTCTTTCAGTCCATCTCTTCTAAGAACCTGCTCCATGAATTCTATGAAGTTCTATGAAGTTTGGTTCCTGCTGAACCAAATTCAGCAGGAAAGAGTTGCTTATACCCTATTGCTTGTCCCTGGCACCCTCTCCACTAAGAACGTGACAGTTCAGGATGCTGTCCTGCACCTGCCTGGTAGAGAGGCGGTGGGGATTCAACCCACGGAGGGGGCAGGAACCGGGAGAGGCCTGTGGCCGGGCCTCTTACAGGGAGACCTCAGCAGGGAAGAGGAGATTCCGCGCAGCAGTGTTCAGGGACCCAGATGCCTAGAAATTGGGGAGTGGATTGTGGAATCTCAAACACAGGATTATCAGTGAGACAAGTGGAGGCTTCTAGCTGCAAAGGAAACTGAAGGCTGGATAGAGAGCACGGGTGGGGAAGTTTGCAAGGCACAGGGGCTCCAGCTTGCAGCAGTAAGAGTAGAGCAGAGCAGAGCAGGCAGCACGGAAGTGGGTGGGGAGGAAGGGGGAGGGGGAGAGGCCGCTCCCAATAAGGCAGTGGTTTGGGCCCCACCCAGGAGGGCGTCACCGTCAGTTTCCTTTTGGGCTGGGGGTGGGTGAGGTGCTCCTCGAGGTACCGTCTCCATCATATGTGTATCCAATCAGTATCATTTTTCAAACCCTCACCCAGTCTTGGCCAAGGAGGCAGTGATAGAAGCCAGAGGCTCAGGCTGAAACCGGCCGGAGCCTGGAGCTCAGTGGCAGGCTGCCTGGGGCTCGTGTAATACGACACCCCGAGAGGGGACCCAAAGGAAAAGAGTCACAGCCAAACAAACACACCCTCAGCCCCAGCACTGAGCCCGGAGGCCCGAGAGGGGCCAGCTGTTCCCTCTCTCTCCCTCCTCAGGGCCACAATTCTCCCAGGGAAGAGAGAGCCTTTCTCTCAAATGTACCCACCCACCCCACCCATGACTTAGAGAGCTTCTTTAATGAAGCCTGGCTTGATGAAAGGTATATTTCACCAATGAAATGTATCATTTCAGTGTCAACTCTGTCAGATGTCCTACTGAGGGATCACGGAATTTCCTATCACTTCTCCTACCCCTTTACAACACTGGAGCATAAAGAGTATTTCAGTCATCTGTGTCCAGAAAGAGTGGATAATCCAGAGTAATAGAGAACCTAAAGTAAGTTGCATTCAGATCTAGAAGAGTTATTTACTTTTCAATATGGGAGGCAGTAGGTATTAGTGATTAGGAGCCTCACACATTTCAAGTCAGAGGGAATAAGGGACACCACCACTGGCTCACTGTGTGACTAGGGCAAATTGCTTGACATCTCTGAGCCTTAATTGTTTCATCTGCAAAATGGGAATAATGGTTTTCGCCCCGTATGTTTGTTGTTAGAATAAAATGAGATAGTCTATCTAAAGCAGTTACCACAGAGTCTGACATATAGCAGGTACTCACTAAACAGTCAACTATAGTATGAGTGCCCGATGCTCAAATATTTACAATTCTTCAAATAATCCTGGTAAGCAATGTTTAAAAGTCAATTCGACATGTGTGAATAATATACTTTAAAAAATTTTTACTTAAGAAAAAGTCCATTTGAGAGACTTTGACACACTATCCAGTATTCCCATCTTACATGTACCGGCTCAACTCTCTTCTAATGCTCACCGTTAGCAGGGATCGGTAGTAACACTTCTCACATTGGCACAAACCATCTGCATAAAAAGAGCTAATTTCTCTCTTTCTTGTCTCTCCCACTCTCTTATGATGTTAAAAGCTTTTACTTCCTTGGTATGAAGAAGACTATGATAAATTGGAAAGAATGTCTAAAAACTTGATGAAACTAATAAAATGTAACTCAGAATTTTTTTCTAGAAACTAAGTCTCAGTTCCCAAAATAAACCACAATAATGATATTGCTCTACAGCCAGAGCAGAACATTTAGATTTCTACGTGTGAAACTTCTTTCACAAATCCAAAGTTCTCTGTGTTGAAATTTTAGACGTAATTGAGTGAGAGAAGGTAAGGTTAAAATTTGAAAGCTAATCTGTATGTGTTCATAAAACACAAAATTACCAGAAATAAAATCTTAAACACAAAGCTGGCTTTGAGAGTTAATGAATATTGTTTTGACTGTAAAATATTTCTATCAGTTACTAATAAAAATACTTTTCGACTCTTGTCATATCCTAGGGATCTAGCCCAATATCCATTCATTCATTTAATATTTATTGAGTAATTAGTCACATCAGGAACTGTGTAAAGTGCTGAGGATATAAAACAGACACAATTACCTCCTGGTGGTGGAGGGTGGGGTGGTGTGCAGAAAAATAAAAGGCACTCACAGAATGAATCAAGAGGGCACTGACAGGGAGAGCACAGGATGCCTAGCCAAGGGTGAGAGGCAGGGAAGGTTTCCTAGGGAAGCACCATCTAAGCGGAGCTGGAAGGCTATGCACAACCTGAAAGGAGTAGGTGGGAGGAGAGAGTGCTCCAAGCAGAAGGACCTCGGGTAGGAAGGCCCAGAAACCAGCGTGCTCCGCGGGAATCCAGCGAAATAGAACAGCTCTGGTGTGACTGGAGCATGAGTAAGAATTGAGCTCAGAGGGGGAATTCGGAGACGCTCCCTGGTCTTTGCTTTTAGCACAAAGGGGAGCCAAAGTTGATGAGCAACTTTGAATCAGAGTGAGAAATGAAAAATGGGATATGGGAAAGCAGGCATAAGGACCATTGCCCAAGTAGGCAAAAAGAGTGGGGTTGGAGAAAAAGTGGAAGAATTAAAGAAACTATTCTTTTGCCATTGATCTGCAATGTCACCTTGTGGTGAATTGGGTTTTATTAGTTTTACTGAAGTAAGCAACAAGCCACTCTGGTCAGCTAAGGGGATCGTTGGTAACGTGTATCTATTTTTAATTAAGCTGTTACTTATTATGAATTGTGGGGACATTAAAAGAAGAAGTAGAAAACACAGTGTCTACTCTTAAGGAGCCTCTCGTCCAGCTGGGAAGAGCTTGGTGACCCCTCTAACAGCTGACTGTCAAGAGGAGGCAGTAGACAAGGGGGCACCAAGGGTGAGGATGAGACCTGCCTGAAGAAATCTGGGAGGGAAGAAAATAAATGTGACCTGCAACTGTTGCGGGAAGAGCTCATAAAGGACTGAGTAAAGAAGGGAGGTGGAGAGGAAGGGACTTGGCTCAATAGATAGAGCATCCGCCTACCTACCACATGGGAGGTCCAGGGTTCAAACCCAGAGCCTCCTGACCCGTGTGGTGAGCTGGCCCACACACAGTGCTGATGCGTGCAAGGAGTGCCATGCCACACAGGGGTGTCCCCACATTGGGGAGCCCCACGCACAAGGAGCGAAAGGCCTGCCCAGGAGTGGCACCACACCATGGAGAGCTGACACAACAAGATGTCTCAACGGAACGAGACACGGATTCCTGGTGCCGCTGACAAGAATACAAGTGGACACAGAAGAACACACAGCAAATGGACACAGAGAGCAGACAACTGGGGGGGGAGGGGAGAGAAATAAATAAAAATAAATCTTTAAAAAAGAAATGCTTTCCAGATGGGGAGGATGGTATGAGCCAAGGCAGGACTGTGTTCCCAAGACTGTGAAAAGGCTAGGCTGGCCTGGCTGGAGTGGAGTGTAAATGAGGAGAATAGGCTGGGTAAGGAAGGTGGGGCCAGGTTGTGAGGGACCTTCAAGCCAGGCCAAGCCGGTGTCCCCTTGGTCTGAAGGTCCTTGTCTCCACCCACCTGTGGCCTCCCTTACACTTCATTCCTGTCTCTGCTGGTTACCACATGCCTATGCCTGCCCCCCACCCTCTCCTGTGATACCTTCCTACCTTGGGCATCCTTCTATTTCTGCCCTTATCAAACTGCATTGCAATTTATGGGTGTACAAATCTAAACTGACAACCTTTTGAGAGCAGCTCCTGGTGTGGGATTGCAGGAGCCAGTATTACATACACAGGCTCCCGACGCAGGTCACCAATTTGTCAGGAGTTCTGCCTGCCAGCCGACACCATGTTGGTAGCTTGAAATCAGCCACCGTGGGAGTATTTACACCATGGAAACAGGATTTGCTGCAAATCAGGGATACCCCTTCCCTGCTGAGCTGGTGGCTAGGCATTCGCCAACACCTCCCCAGACACTGGTCTTTCTCACCCCATTGGCCTCTCACCGAGCATAGAGTCTATATCAGTGTTCATTGAATTAAATTGATTTCCTTACACCACCTGTCATTCCTTTCAGGACCCTAAGTAAATGAGCTAGTGTAATAAGAAGTGTCCTGTTCTCTGCTCCTTTGGTATGACCAATACGTATGCTGTGCTCACTTACTATGCCCAGACACTGTCCCCAAGAGCTGACAAGTGAATCCACGAAGCAACTAGAGAACAGAGGGTAATACTGGTCAAGGCAGTGCATTAGAGAAGCCAACCCTTCCAGACCCCAGTTCTCAGGAAGCACTTATAAGCCACTTGGTATTCTAAGGGATCTGTGAAGCATCTTTTCCTGTGTAAATCTCAGAATAAAAACAGCCCAAGCACTTCCTCGAGCCAAATTCTCATCTAACTGACAAGGCTGCGAAGGGAGGAGGAGCCTGTGGGCCTGCCGTGTCCCTCTGTTCCCTCCATAAACAGGATGGGAAATGTCAGATGGTCAGAGAGCACATGACTCAAACAGCAATACCCTGGCAGCATAAGCGGGTTTTCAGTAAAAGGAATAAGCTAAGTATTATTTGTAAAACAAACCCAAGAGCCAAAACTTGATGGATGAACATAAATTAAAGACACAAACTAACCCCAGCATTTCAAAACAATTTTAAAAATTAACTGTATATCCTTTGTTGTTAGAGCTAGAATACCATCCCAATGATTCTCAAACCAAAAGAATGCCCAGGGATGGAGATGAGCACGGGGCTTCTGGGATTCAAAAGTTACTCAATATTATAATTGCTTTCGTGTATTTTCAGTTGTGGTAATTCATTTACTCAGAAACTTTAAAAAATATTAAAGGAGGTGTAATGTTTTGCGTTTTTAAAAAGAGGCATGAGTTTTCAACGGGATGAGAAAGATTACTACATTCTAATTTTTGTCTTTCACAGATGAAGAAGCTGAACATTCAATTGTAAATCCGCAAGAGTGTGGACCGAGTCTGTCTTCTTCACCAATATACAATGCCTGGAACATAGTAGGTACACAGTAAGTTGTTGTTGAATGAATGAATGAGAACCAGAGAGGAGACATGAGTTGGCCAGCATCACACATGTTGACATTTCAGCAGCGCTGGCATGAGTGTCCTAACCCCAAGCCCAGTGATCTTTCCACCCTAGATTGGTGGTTAATTAAGAACATGAACTCTGGAGCCAGTCTGCCTGGGTTCCTATGCCAGCCCCACCACGTACTAGCTGTGTGACTGTGAGCAGGTTATATAACACCTCTGTACCTCAATTTCTTCTTCCATAAAATTGGAACAGTCAAATTCCTGTTCCCAGAGGGCAGTTATGAGCACAGAGTGAGGAAACACATGTGCAGTGTTCAGGAAGCACCAGAATCACAGCACGTGCTCATTACACCACAGCCATTCCTATTCTACCACAAACCATACGACAGGGCTAAATGCTTTTGATAAGACCTTTGAAAAGTTAACCTGAGACAAACTTTGAAAGCATTACTGATAAATGACATTTTACATTTTTCCAGTTACATATCAACCTAAAGTAAACCCAAAGACCACCAAACACCTAAAGAAACCAGACTAACTAAAGAGCCTTGAAGGGTAGACCCTGTTTCTTATCACTTGATCCCCTGCAAAGCACAGCAGAGGAGAGGCAGTATAGCTGTGTAGGGAGTCAAAAGTGTAGAGAACAGGCTTTAGCACACTTGGTTTAGAGCCCAGGTCCCCTCCTTGTTTCCTGCATGACCTGGGGAGAGTTCCTAAGCAGTCTATGCCAAGCATCCTCAATTTTAAAGTGAGGTCAATAACTGCACCTCCCACATAGGCCGTGGTGAGGATTAAACAGTGCCTGGTGTCTTGCGGACACTCGATCCATTAGCCACCACCACACATGAGAGATCTTTTTTAAAAATTGGTTGCCGTGACTTCAGCCACACCACATACTGTAAGTCTTGCCATTGGATCTCCTTGCAGCAGCCAACCACGTCGCAGCTGACACCAGAGTCACAGTTCAAACCCATGGTGCAGCTCTGACACAAGCCCAAAGAGATGCACTGAACCACATACAAAGCCAGCACTGCTTGCTGGATTACTGTGAACTAGCCTGAATGAGGGAATCCAGGCAAACATCAAAAGTATGGGCAGTTTGCTGGCAGAACATTGTGAGGGGATCCCAGCGGCCCAGGTCTCTATCAGCAACAGAGGCAAAGCCTCCAAGGTGCCAACCCATTGACAGAAACAGTCAAGCCATAATCAGCAATCAGCAAGGGTCATGCTGGGAGCTAGGCACTCTCAGGTTACCTTTCTACCCCATGGTACTTTCCTGGACCTTCTCCAGTCAGCATGTGGCAGCAGCACAGCTCATTTCAACCCAGGACAGCTCTTAGGCTACCATGTCTACTCCCTCACCCTGGACGTCCCTCCTCTGTGAGTCATGGCAGAGTCTTCCTCACAAGCAGATTCATAAGACCCCCAGCTTGGATTTTTAATAGAGATAGTGTTGAAATGCCCTTCAACTTACACTGCTTAGAATCAGTAGGCCTGTAGATTTTATAGAGCCAGTGTGATGTTATGGCTAAGAGCTTAGACTATAGAGCCAAGCAGCCTGGGTCCAAATTGTGGCTCAACCTCTTATTTACGTCAGGCAAGATACTTAACTTCTCCATGTCTCAGTTGCCTTATTGATAAAACATTGTAATTATACCTTTTGCACATGGCTACTGTAAGATTAAATGAGTTAACATGAGTAAAACACTTGGGAATTACATGGCACATAGTAAGCACTATACCAGGCTAGTGATTATTAGCATGCCACTTGCATCGGGTGGTGAAGATATTTATGTAAATGAGCAAGAGATATAGAGAAGTCTCACTGAACAGAGAAAAAAGGATGTGTCCATCTGTGTGTGCTGGTGACCTGGACTGCAGGAATATATTAGTCTCACTTGTTTCATTCTTAACCCATGCTCAAGTATTCCCACTGGTAAAGCCACTTAGAACACATCCAAAGTAAAGTCTCCTTCAACTGCTCCCATCTCTTCACTTGCATAATACCAAAGTCACCAATCCAATCCCATTCACATTTTCCAAAATAATCACCTTTGGACTGAGACATCCTGGAAACTTTTAGTAGACTGAATGGCAGTTTCAAAGAGCTGTGATTGAAAACACCAGATACTCACCTACATTGAGTCTTGCTGCCCTGATTGCACCAACATATTCAAGGGTACCCATGGAAATGTTCCATCCCAGTGTTCCATTAATGCTTGGTATGTGTACTCTACAGACTCATTGTGGGAATCAGGTATGTAACTGCTTTAGTGTCACACTGATGAGCTCTAGGTCTTAGAATTCATCCCCTCCCCCGCCCCCATCCCCAACCTGGGCCAAGCAGCATCCCTCTAGTTCAATGCATCACAGGTTTCCTCCATCTCCACCAGAAATCTTGGTCATAAGAGAACATAGGTCAGAGTATCATTACAGAATCATTTTAAGTTAAAAACAAAGCTGAAACTAGAATACACAAGATGGCTGGTTCTAAGACCAGAGCTCTTTTCCTAAGACATTGGAAAAACAACTTTAAAGAATATGTCCTCAATGTACAGAACTCAAACAAACAAATTCAAAACAAATCATCATTCCTAATCTGCCATGGTCACTTCTGGAAATAATGAGTGAATTCTCAACATTGCTAGGGAGCTCTGCATAAATAAAGAGTCCTGGAAGCAAGTCAAGCAGTGGGGCCATTTCATGGCGATGGCAGTTACACTTATTAATAGGCTTGGGATGAAGCCACCAGGCACACATGAAAGAGCAAAGCACTTGTCACGATTCCTGGCCCAGGAAATGATTTGCCTTCTCTGCCTCCTACTACCACATCCAGGGCACCTATGAGAGAAATCAGAGAGGTACAACTCTGACTCCTAGGAACATAGCAAGACCACTTTATGGGTGTGACATGGAGACAATAGTGGGCAGAAAAAAGACCAGAGCCGCGCAAATCCTGGCAGCCTCACTCTCCTCTCCTGGCTCCCTCCTGTGCCCCTAACCAGGACCTTCACCTTGTGTAGATAAGCGTAACAAAAGAAAATGAAGCTTATCAACTCTGATACGCTCTCAGCAACACAGGAGGCCGCAATCAATTTAAACCAACAAACTTTTCTGTCATCATCTTCATCAACAATAACAAGAATGATAAATGTTTGTTAGACACTTATACAAAGCTCCCGGTACTATTGCAGGCCTATTGGGAAAACAAGACAAATAGGTCTTTAGTTATGTGTCACCTAGAATTGTGTGGTGTTGAGCAGAATAGAGGTGAAGAATACCACCCCATCAATGCCTGGTATGTGTCCCCTATGTTATCTAGTGTGAATCCCAGCTCTGACAACTAAAAGCTATGTAATCTTGGGCAAATCAAGCCTCTCTCTCCTTCGGTTTTCTCATCTATAAAATGGGATAGATGATAAAGCCTTCTTCATAGGATTGTCGAAAGGGTTAAATAAGTCAAAGGGTTTAGAAAAGAGGCCGGTATAGAAAAGTACTCATTAAATGTTAGCTATTATTAAGCTTTCATAGTATCTATGGCAAGGAAACAGTTTCTAACCATATGGAGCACCCTGCCTCAGAGGATATTAGAACAGAAGGGGACCTCAGAAATCACCCCATTCAGCCTTCTCCCTGTGCAGACAAGAATGAGGTCAGACACATCAGTTGATATGAGCACAATTATGCACCTTGTTAACAGCAGGCCTGAGATTAGATCCAGGCACATAATCCAGGACTTTAAACTGCCTCTCAGTCTCATAAACTCTGATTAGCTTGTGGCCCAGTTCAAGTTTGATTTTATCTATGTTTACACATTTCATATTTTCTTGCTGGGTTTTAGCTGTGGGTAAATTATGGGGGTAACTCCAAAAGGCAGCACTGGTGCCCAGGGTGCTACTGGGCTGTATGTGCATGTATTTAAGTTCCATGTATGTGGTTTTCAAAGCTCTCAGGTTCACCCAACATGAATTTCCATATAATAGTCTTTGGGTTTTGAATCATTTCAAATATTTTAGCCCACCTAAGCAGAAGTATTTTACTGGGAAACAGACCATCTATTTTTTAATATCTCTTAATGGCTATAAAATCTCTTGCTCACAGATTCTCAGAAGTTCACATGGCTAAACCCTAAGCTTTGGGCCTTGGAGAACTTTAGAAACAGTGCCGCAAAAATGAGTCCCATTCCTCATGCTCCTTAAAGAGTCCAAATGAAGAGTTGGTAGTGTTGGTAGGGAAGAAAGAACCATATTAACCAATTATACTAATGTTCTTGGCATTTGACTACAGGATGCAGAGTTGAATTCTCATGGTGTTAAGGTGTAATATTAGCAGCAGTGAATGGAATAATCCTTTTGGCGTGGAGAATTCTTTATACTTAAAAAAGGAAGGTATTTTGTCATCCCTCGTCAAACAGAGCCTTGGAAGGGAGGAAGGACAGGATGTCCCATTAAATAGAGGAGGAAACTGAGACAGAAAAAGAGAATCAAAGACTTTCAGAACTGGCAAAAGTCACTTGTCCAAAGCCACACAGCAAGTCAGTAATAGTCCTGGGACCTAAACTTAGGTCTACTAACTTGAAGTGTAGAACTTTTTTGACAAATAAAACCATACAGAGGCATTTTTGTGTAAGTCTACTCTTGGGTATTCTGTTTTGTTCCATTGGTGCTATATGTTTATCCTTCCACCCATACCACACACTCTTGATCACTATAGCTACATAATAAGTTTTCAAATAGGGTAGACTTGGGGAGTGGTGCAGGTCAATGGTTGAGCACCTGTTTTGCATGTACAAGATCCTGGGTTCAATCCCTAGTGCCTCCTAAAAAGAGAGAGAGAGAAGAAGAAAAATAGAGTAGACTGGTTTCTCTCACTTTGTCTTTATCAAAATTTCTCTACCTATAGAACAATTGTCTTTCCATCTTGTTTTTTATTATGAATGGGTGTTGAATTTTGTCAAATGCTTTTTCTGCATCAATTGATATGTTCGTGTGATTTTTCTTCTTTAGCCTATTAATATGGCAGATTACATTTATGGGTTTTCAAATATTGAACAAGCTTTGTATTTCTGGGATGAATCCCACTTGGTCATTGTGTAAAATTCTCTTTATCTATTGCTGAATTCTATTTGTTAATATTTTGTTAAGAATGTTTGTTTATATATTTATATGGAATATTTTTCTATAACTTTCTTCTTTTGTACTACCGTTGGCTTTGGTAGCAGGGTAATAGCTTTGTAAAATGAATTTGGGAGTGTTCCTTCCTTTTATATTCTGGAAAAGACTGTGTAGAATTGTATACATAGGTTGCTGTTAATTCTTCTCTAAATCGTGTGATTTTCCAGGATAATCATCTGGGCCTGGAGACTTCTTTTTTGAGAATTTTAAAATACTAATTCAGTTTCCTTAATAGTTAAAGGCTATTAAAATTATCTACTTCATATTGGGTAAGTGTGGCAGTTTGTGTTTTTCAAGAAATTGGTCCATTTCATCTAAGTTGTCAAATTGACATGTGTAGAGTTGCTCCTAGAGTTATCCTTTTCATGTCTGCAGGGTCTACAGTGATAACTCTTTTTTCATTCCTGATATTAGTAATTTGTATCTTCTCTTGCTTTTTGTTTGCTTTTCTCAGTCTAGCTTGAGGTTTCTCAATCTTTTGAAATTTTTGAAGAACCAGCTTTATGCTTTATTGATTTTCTCAGTTTTTTTTTCTATTTTAAATTTAAATGCCATTTCTCTCTTGTTGCTTTCAAGATTTTTTGTCCTTAATTTTCAGAACTTTGACTATGATATGTCTTGGTGTGGATTTCTTTGGCAGTATTCCGTTTGATGTTTGTACATCTACTTGATTCTATTGGTTTATGCCTTTTGACAAATTTGGAGACTTTTCAACCATTATTTCTTTGAGTATTTCTTAAGTCCTACCTCTTTCTTTTCTTTCTCCAGGACTCTGAAAATGCAAAGGTTAGATCTTTTCTTATAGTCTCATGTGTCCCTGAGACTATTCATTTTTCTCCCAGTCTGTTTCCACTCTGTTGTTCAGATTAGGTAATTTTTTATTCTAACTTCCAGTTCATTAATTATTTTTCTTATCTCCTCCACTTTGTTTCAAGTATGTTTGCAATTTGTTTCAAGTATGTTTGCAATTATTCATGGAATATTTTTATGATGGCTGCTTTAAAATGTTTATCAAATAATTCTACCATCTCTGTCATCTTGGCATTCACATCTATTATCATTTTTCATTCAGACTGAGATCTTCTTGTGGTTCTTGGCATAATGAGGCTTTTCTTTGAAATCTGGACATTTGGGGTATTATGCTATGAGATTTGATCTTATTTCAGCCTTCTGTTTTATTTGGTTTCCTCTAACACCCCTTTCTCAGGGGAAGTATGATGAGGGACACTTTCCACTTCCCAGGCTGGGGTAAAAATCCATGTTCCATATTGGGCATTCATTGATGGCCAAAGTGGAAATGTGAATTCTGACTCTCTACTAGGTCACCACTGATACATTTGTGCCTGGGAAGGGGAAGGATACCTGGTTATTGCTTATGACATAGCATCCACTGACACTACAGTAAGGGTATGGGCTTCATTACTACCTGGAAAGGATGAAAGTCCTGGATCTATTTAGTTTTCTCCTGCACCACCCTAAAAGGAAGAATGGAGGAAGATGGGTTGCCTCATACAACCTGGCATAGGTGGAAATCTAGGCTCCCCATTCAGCTCTTGCTGCTTCTTAGGTGGAGGTGAGCCCAGTTTTTTTGATAGTGTTAGACTGGAGTAGCCAGTAAGCAGGGCTATCTTATCCCTCCCTTGTAGATGAATTTGGCTCAAGTTGCATAAATATCTTTTTTTTTTTTTTAGCTGTTAAAAAACTCTTTATTGTAAAATTGTAAAATAAATAGAAATAGAAAAGTAGATTTTATATAAGAAAATTACAGAATACTGATCACAGGAACAATTTGCCTGTGGCACTGAGTATTTATTGTTGTTATTTTATATTGATCTGGTCTACTCCAGTTCTTTTTTGGTTACTATTTACATGGAATACCTTTTCCAACCTTTTGCTTTTAACCTGGTCTGTCTTTACATCTGAAGTAGGTCTCTTGCAGACAACACATAGATGGCTCATATTTTTTTACCCATCCTAACAGTCTATGTCTTTTGATTGGGGAGTTAAAGCAGTGTTATTACTGCAAAGGCATTACTTACTTCATCCATTTTGTCCTCTAACTCTCTGTTGTCATATGTTCTATTGTCTGTCTTCTTATCCTTTACTTTACCCTTTCTAATAACTTCATTTCTAAACTCTTCTCCAAATCTCTTGCCTTTGTTTTCTTCCTTCAGGCTGCAGCACCCCCGTTAGTATCTCTTGCAAACCTGGTCTCTTGGTAACATATTCTATTGTTTTTTGTTTGTCTTTGAAGACTTTGAACTCACCCTTATTTTTGAAGGACAGCTTTACCAGATACAGAATTCTTGGCTGGCAGTTCTTCTCTTTCAGTACCTTAAATACATCATGCCACTTTCTTCTCTTCTCCATGGTTTCTGAAGAGAGGCTGGCATTTAATCTTATTGAGTTTCCCTTGCATGTGATACTTTGCTTTTCTCTTGCTGCTTTCAGAATCCTCTCTTTATTTCTGATATTTGTCATTCTGAACAGTAGGTGTCTTAAAAGTAGGCCTCTTTAGATTTATGCTGTTTGGGGTGCATTGTCCTTCTTGGATATCAATATTAATGTATTTCATAAGGGTTGGGAAGTTTTCAGTCATCATTTTCTCAGATATTCTTTCTGCCCCTTTTCCATTCTCTTCTCTTCTGGGACAACAATAATGCAAATGTTTTGCACTTCACATTGTCATTCAACTCCCTGTGACTCTGTTCCACTTTTTCCACTCTCTTCTCTTTTTGCTCTACTGTCTTTCCGAGTTCAGATGTTCTGTCTTCAAGCAATTCAAATCTGCTCTTATGTGCCTCTAGTGTATTTTTAATCTCATCCATCATGTCTTTCATTCCCATAAGTTCCGTTACTTTTCTTTGCAGGTTTTCAAATTGTTCTTTATGATCTCTCATTGTCTTCTTAATATCTGCTATTTATTTAGTCATATTTTCTTTGAATTCTTTGAAGTCATTTAGGAGAGTTGTGTGATTATCACTAATAAATTGTGTTAAACACTGTATCTCTTCAGGATATTTGGTTTGTTCTTTCAGTTGGGCCATCTCTTCCTGTTTCCTAGTATGGCTTGTAATTTTTTTACTGATGTCTAGGCATCTGAATAAATTGGTGAATTTACTCTGATGGCTAATTTCTCTCTCTTGCCTATTGTTTTTGTTGTTGTTTTCACAGCTTTTCTTTGAAATTTGGTTCAACTTATTCTCAGTCTTTAAAATGCCCAGCTTAAGTTTTCAAAATTGGGCCAAGGACTCACTAGCGGTGTGCAGATTTTCTCGCAGGGGTTGGATACAGAGACAGTGAACAGTTTTTGTCCATGCAATTTCCAGACCAGTCACCAGATGGCACTAGTCAGCACACCATTCCACAGAGGTGTTTCAGTCTCAGCTTTCCTGTGTTCCTGTGTTGAATCTTGAGATTGGAAATTCAAAGCAGGCCCTGCTGGCCAAATTCACTGCAGAAAAGCGTCTAGACCTCCCCTCACTTTCCCCTTAAAACCACTGACAGGGAGGTTCGTTCCCCTCTCAGTCAGCTCCAGTGAGCCAGGGGTTTTACCCCTGCTTACTCTCTTGGGGTGTGGAAAGGGAGCCCTTCCCAGCCACCATGGGGGCTTGGTAACTCACATTTGTCATTTTGTCCTCTTTGTCTCTCTTTCTTTCACCCTCCTGGGAGTTTTATAGCACTATCCTGGTCTGCTGATCCCCAAAGCAGTTCCCTCAGACAGCATTTTGGCTCTTTCTCTGTTGTTTTTGTGAGAGCATTCAGCTCTGCTTGTTAGTCTGTCACCATCTTCCACAATTCTATGCATAACACTTAATAGGCCTACCTGCCCAGTTAACTTCATCCTCACCTGGGAGAGAAGTGAAGTTCCAGGTTCCTGGAGGCCTTTGGCAATAGCTCCGGCATCCATGCATACAAATCATGACAGTCCGCTGCTCTTCTGTGTTCAAGCAGATAGGAGGTACAAGTGCTCTCTTATAATCCCAGAATGCCTGAGCAACATTGGAAGGCTGAGTGACAGGGGCAGGGTCCCTAACCAGTTAAAAAAGGAGGGGCATACTTCAGTCTGGCTCAGCAGAGTGACAGTGTCCAGCTCAAGTGAGATCACCCAGGATAAACACTGATACCCACCCTCCACCCTCTCTGTGGGTTTCTCTAGGAAAGAGGCAGGAGGGGCCTGGGTGGGACACAGGTTAGCACCTTGGGTCTTGTCGAAAGCAGGAACACAGACAAACCAGGGACTTCATGAAGTCATAGCTCAAGGCTATCCTGGCTTTGACAGGAGCCCCTGGAATGTTCCACAGGTGGCCCAGATCCCGAAACTGAACCCCACCTTGGTATGAAGCACCTGATAAAATAAGTAAAATCAGAGGTGTGCAGGTCCACTGCTCTCTTTTGCTGTATTACCTGTGCTGTAAAGTAACTCTCCTACAGCCCATCATCCATGAAAGATATCCTGGGATTTGGGTGGGATTCGGGTGCCTAACTAATGAAAAGAGAAGGACAAAATGATCTGGTAAAAGACCCCTGTTACCCAAAGAAGAGAAGACTTGGGAAACCAGCATTAAGGAAAACAGCCAAATTCCTCCAATCAATCCATACTTTTAATTGTGAAAATCCATCAGTCAAATTGCAATCAAAAACCATATAGATAAGATTTTAACCCTGAGCCACTGGAACCTTTTGTCTGTGTCAAAGACTACATGTTAAACAAGCTGAAGCTACTGCTATGTGGCAGTGATCTATTTTATAGAAACTGTGTTTCATACTCAACATTGTGTTTTACCCAGCAAAGCATTTGAGCATCTCAACAGTCCTATAAGGTAGAAAATGCCAGTGTCATTAGACCTATTTTGTTGGTGGGAAAACAGAAACAGATGACTTTCTCAAGGTGATCCAGCAGCAGGGACAGTAGATCCGAGGCTTAGAGCCTGATTTCAATAGAAATCATCCAGCTCTAGTACAATGTTCTCTTCGTTCTACTATGCTTCATCACAGAAACAGACTTCTACACTCACATTTGTAAGGACACAACATTCCCCACCCCCAACCACCCCAATGAAAGAAGCCAGAGTGACTTCCCTGAGCCTAATAAGCAAATCCCTGATTGAATCAAGACCAAAACTTGACTTTTCTCAGAAATGTCTTAGCTTTAAATTTTTATTGTTATAAAAGTTGTGTGTTTTATGGAAAAAGACTGGAATGTGCTCAGCTGATAGGATTATGAGTAAAGTCTACTCCCACTTATTATTTTTATGCTTATTTAAAAAGAAGTCAGTTTTTCCAAATGTCATTCTAAATATGTTGTAAGGCCATTAAACTAAAGCCTTCGACATGAAAGTGAGCTAGTAAGTGTCACACTTGTTAAGGACATGCCTCAGAATTGTAAGAATCATCATGACAAAATTCACCCACATTTGTGGCTTAAAAATATGATGTTGGGAAACTTCCAGGAAGATGCAGATTACAGAGACAAAGGACCCACTCCTCTCCCAGAAAAATAGCTAGAGGACAGGCAGAAATGGCCTAAAAAGATGCTTTAGGATTTAGGGCACTAGGGAAAGTCTGGACACAACCCAGAAGAGAGAGGGGCAAAGGAAAAGAAACTCAATGGGAAAACTCTGGGAGTAAAAGCTGCAGAAGAATGGGTGTAGCTCAGTAGCTGACCACCTGCTTCCCATGTATGAGGTCCCAGGTTCAATCCCTGTTACTTCATTTAAAAAAAAAAAAAGCTGCAGATGCAGCTGCCAGCACCCATCCCTCTACCCTTAGAGCAGACAGCTTTGAATTCTTTGGCCTCTGGCCAGTGGCTACAGACAGAGCCACTCTCCCCAAGAAAAAGGAGAGAAAGAAATGCAGACTAAGGCTGATTCAGCTTTTGGCCAACAAATTTGGTCTACTGTGTCCCATGAAACATTCCAGGCCAGGTGGGCTGCACCATTGTTTGCTGTGGGAGCCAGAATAGGACTAAAGAGGTCCAACCCTCTCAATCACCCTCCCTACTCACTGGGGCTGATTATTGAGGACACAGACAGGAGTGGAATTATTTCCTACTTGGAAAAAGGGAAGGGGCTGCCGGCAAAGGTTGGTGAACAGCCTCTGATAAAGTTTGATTCGTGAGGCTCTGAATAGCCTCAAGGCCTTATCCTCCATCACAGTGCTGTGGTCAGTGTAGCAGCATACCCATTCCATAAACTAAGAGGGCTGTCAAAGAGCACCATCTGCTGGTGGACCAAGGAAGGGCATGTGAAGAAATTAGAAATAAATAAGGGGCTCTTTCTGGTCTTTACACCTCCCTCCCAGAACCCTTGAAAACAGGACTGCAACACATCACTGGGTCCATGGCCCAGATTTGAGCAACTAAACAGAGATAACCCTAAAGAGCTAGAACAGGCTGAACCAAGAATAAAAAAATGGCAGTAACATACAGCCTCCTGTCACTAAATCCCTTCAAAAGAGAGAGAAATTTAGCATCAGAGTAAACTCACCATCATAAGCAGATACCTAAACACCAGCAAAAAATTACAAGCCATACTAAGATAGTATAAGATCTGGACCAAGCAAAGGAACATATGAAAGCCCCAGAGGAGAAAAAGGTTTGAGATAACTAATCAATGAGATTCATACAAATCTCCTAAATCAATAAAATCAATGAGTTGAAAGAAAATATGGCTAAAGATATAAAAGACATCAAGAGGGCACTGGGCAAGCACAAAGAAGAATTTGAAAACCTGACTAGAAAAGTAACAGAGCTTATGGGAATGAAAAACAAAATAGGTGGGATCAAAAACACATTAGAGGCATACGACATAGACTTGAAATGATGATGCAGAAGACAGAACAGCTGAATTGAAGAGAGAGAAGAACAGAAGGAGAAAAGAATGGGAAAAAATGAGCAGGGGCTCAAGGAATTGAATGATAACATGAAGCGCAACAACTTATGTGTCATGGGAGTTCCAGAAGAAGAGAATGGAAAGGGAGAGAAAGAATATTGGGAGAAATCATGGCTGGAAATTTCCCAACTCTCATGAAAGAAATGAATTTACATGTCCAAAAAGTGCAGTGTACCCCAATCAGAATAAATTCAAATAGACCTACTCTGAGACGCATACTACTCAGAATGTCAAATGCCAAAGATAAAGAGAAAATTCTGAGAGCAGCAAGGGAGAAGCAAATCATCACATACAAGGGACACCCAGTAAGACTTAGTGCAGCTTTCTCATCAGATACCATAGAGACAAGAAGACAGTGATATAATACAATTAAAATACTGAAAGGGAAAAATTGTCAGCTGAGAATTATTTATCCATCAAAATTGCCCATCAAATATGAAGGTGAGTTTAAAATATTCACAAATCAGCAGAAACTAAGAGAATTCATTTTAAAAATCTGATTTTCCAGGAAGCATTAAAAGGAGCCTTTCAGCCCAGAAGAAAAAGACAGGAGAAAGAGGCTAGCAGGAGAGTGTAGAAAGGAAGACTATTAGAAAGGGTAATCAAAAGATGAAAAGCCAGACAAAAATAAGATATGACATATGAAAGTCAAAGAATAAAATGGTGTAAGTAAATAATGCATTTACAGTAATATCATTGAATGTGAATGGGTTAATCTCCCCAAACAAAAGATATGGACTAAATGAATGGATAAAAACAGCATGAGCCATCCATGTGCTATCTACAAGAGACTCACTTTAGATCCAGGGATACAAATCAGCTGAAAATAAAAGTTTGGAAAAAGATATTCCATGCAAACAATAACCAAAAAAAGAGCAGGGGTAGTTATACTAATATTGGATAGAACATACTTTAAAAGCAAAATAGTTACAAAACACAGAAGGTCATTATATATTAATAAAAGCGACAACCCACCAGAAATAAGTAATAGTCATAAATATCTATGCATCTAACCAGGATGTCCAAATTACACAAGGCAATTTCTGGCAAAACTTCAGGGAGAAATAGACATCACTACATAATAGTTGCATATTTCAAGATATTTCTCCTGTCATTAGCTAGAACAACTAGGCAGAAGATCAATAAGGAAACAGAGAACCTGAGCAATATGATAAATGAGCTATACCTAACATACATATACAGAACATTGCATCCCAAATCAGCGTGTTATATAATCTTCCAAATGCTCATGGGTCTTTCTCCAAGATAGCCCACATTTTGGGTCACAAAGCAGGTCTCAATAAATATAAAAATATTGAAATTATACAAAGCACCTTCTCAGATCATAATGGAATGAAACTGGAAATCAAAAATAGGCAGGAAAGGGGAAAGTTCACAAATGTGTGGGAGGCTAAACCACATACTCCTAAACAATCAGTGGGTCGAAGAAAAAATTGTTAGAGAAATTAGTAAATATCTCAAGATGATTGAAAGTGAGAACAAAACTTATCAAAACTTAGGGGATACAGGGAAGCGGATTTGGCTCAATTGATAGGGCATTCACCTACCTCATGGGAGGTCCAGGGTTCAAACCTAGGACCTCCTGACCCATGTGGTGAGCTGGCTCATGCACAGTGCGGATATGTGCAAGGAATGCTGTACCACACAGGGGTGTCCCCCGCATAGGGGAGCCCCACACACAAGGAGTGAGCCCCATAAGGAGAGCTGCCCCGTGCAAAAAAAGTGCTAACTGCCCAGGAGTGGTGCATCACACAGAGAGTTGATGCCGCAAGATGATGCAACAAAAAGAGACAGATTCCCAGTGCCGCTGACAAGAATAAAGTGGGCACAGAAGAACATATAGTAAATGGACACAGAGAGCAGACAACTGGGGGTGAGGAAGGGGAGAAAAATTGTAAAAACTTTTAAAAAGTATGGGATACAACAAAGGCAGTGCTGAAAGGGAAATTTATAGTCCTAAATGCCTTAATTTAAAAAAGAAGAAAGAGCTAAATTCAAAGACCTAGTTGAAGAACTTTAGGAACCAGAAAAAGAACAGCAAGCCATTCCCTACGCAAGCAAAGAAGGAAAGAAATAATAAAGATTAGAGCAGAAATAAATGAATTTGAGAGCAAAAAATCAATAGAGAAATTCAACAAAACCAAAAACTGGTTCTTTGAGAAAATCAATAAACTCAACAAACACCCAGTTAGACTAACAAAGAAAAAAAGAGAGAAGATACAAATAAATAAAATCAGAAATGAAAAGGGAAAGTTTTGACTGACCCACAGAAATAAAAAGGATCATAAGAGGTTATTATGAGAACTGTATGCCAACAAATTAGACAACCTAGATGAAAAGGACAAATTCCTAGATATGTACCAATGATCTACTGACTGTACAAGAAATACAAGAACTCAAAAAACCATCACATTTAAAGAGATTGGATCAGTCATCAAAAATCTCCCAACAAAGAAAAGTCCAAGATCAGATGGCTTCACATGTAAATTCTACCAAATATTTCTAGAAGAATTAACACTAATCCTTTTTAAACTCTTCCAAAAAAATGAGGAGGAGGGAAAATCACCCAAAACATTTTATGAAGCAAACATCACCCTAATACCAAAGCCAGATAAAGATGCTACAAGAAAAGAAAATTACAGATCAATCTCTCTTTTTAATACAGATGCAAAAATTCTAAAAAAAAATACTTGCAAATAGAATCCAATGGCATATTAAAAAAATTATTCCTGGAATGCAAGGGTGGGTCAACACAAGAAAATAAATTAGTTTAATATTTCATATCATCAAATTGAAGGGGAAATAAACACACGGGATCATCTCAATCAATACAGAAAAAGCAGTTGACTAAATCCAACATCCTTTCTTGATAATAACCCTTCAAGAGATAGAAATAGAAGAAAAGTTCCTCAATATGATAAAAAGCATATATGAAAAACCCACAGCCAACATTGTACTCAATGGGAACAGGTTGAAAGTCTTCCCTCTTAGATTAGGAACAAGACAAGGATGCCTACTGTCACCACTGTTATTCAGTATTGTACTAGAAGTTCTAGCTAGAGCAATTAGACAAGGAAAAAAAAAGGTATCCAAACAGGAAAAGAGGAAGTAACACTCTATTTGCAGATGACATGAATTTAGAAAATTCTGAAATGTCTTTAACAAAACTACTTGAGATAGTATACAAGTTCAGTAAAGTGGCAGGATACAAAATTAACACGCAAACATCAGTAACATTTCTGTACACTAGTTTTGAAAAATCTGAGGAGGAAATCAGGAAAAACATTCAATTGATAATGGCAACAAAAAGACTCAAATAAGTGGGAATCAATTTAACCAAAGATGTACCAGACCTATATTCAGAAAACTGCAAAAGACTGCTAAATGAAATTTAAAAAGACCTAAACAAATAGAAAGACATTTCATGTTAATGGATTGGAAGACTAAATATCATGAAGATGTCAATCCTACCCAAAGTGATATATAGATTCAATGCAATACCAATAAAAAGTCCAACAGCTTACTTCACAGAAATAGGAAAGGCAATTACCAAATTTATTTGGAAGGGAAAGGGCACCCAAATAGCCAAAATCATCCTTAAAAAAAGAGTGATATAGGAGGACTTTGAAACATATTACAAAGTGGCAGTCAAAACAGCATGGTATTGGCATAAAAATAGACACATTGATCAGTGGAATATAATTGAGAGTCCAGATATAGACCCTCACCTCTAAAACCAACTGGTTTTAGACAAACCTACCAAGTCCATGTTACTGGGAAAAAGCAATCTCTTCAACAAATGGTGCTGGGAAAACTGGATATCCATAACCAAAAGAATGAAAGAGGATCCCTATCTCATTCCCTATTCAAGAATCAACTCAGAATGGATCAAAGACCTAAATATAAAAGCCAGAACCATAAAACTACTAGAAGAAAATATAGGAAACCATCTTAAAGACTCTGTGATAGGTGGTAGTTTCTTAAACCTTGCACCCAAAGCACATGCAACAAAAGAAAAAATAAATACATGGGACCTCCTCAAAATTAAACACTTTAGCACCTCAAAGGACTTTGTCAAAAGGGTGAAAAGGCTGCTGACTCAATAGGAGAAAATATTTGGCAATCCAATAAGGGTTTAATATCCATGATCTATAAGGAGATGCTACAATTCAACAATAAAAAGACAAATGCCCCTATTTAAAAATGTGCAAAAGATGTGAACAGACATTTGTCCAAAGAAGAAATACAAATGGCAAAAAGACACATGAAAAAAATGTTCAACATCACTAGCTATTAGGGAAATGCAAATCCATCTACAATGAGAAATCATTTCACACCTATTAGAATAGCCACGATTAAAAAGAGGAAAAATTATAAGTGTTGGAGAGGATGTGGAGAGATAAGAATGCTTATTCACCATTGGTAGTAATGTAGAATGGGACAGTCACTGTTGAGGACTGCTTGGCAGTTCCAAAGGAAGCTGAATATAGATTTTCCATGTGACCTAGCAATACCACTACTGGGTATATAACTAGAAGAACTGAGAGAAATTACAGGACCAGATATCTGCATTCTGATGTTCATAGTGGCATTATTCACAATTACCAAAAGATGGAAACCACCCAAATGTCCATCAACCAATGAATGAGTAAACAAAATGTGGTGTATACATACGATGGAATATTATGCAGTGTAGCAAGAAATGAAGATGTGAAACATATGACAACATGGATGAACCTTGAGTACATTACATTGAATGAATCAAACAAGAACTAAAAGACAAATACTGTATGATTGTGCTATTCTGGACCAAAAATATTGTGTAAACTCATGGAGTTAATAACTAGAATACAGATCACCAGAAAATGGAATGAGGTTAGATAATGGAAAATTAAGGGTTAATCTGCATAGATTGGTAAAAAGTTGTTCATTAAGTCTTTGGAAATTAATAGAAATGGTAAGGCACATCACCATAGTGTTTGTAATTAGCAGTGCTAATACATGGGCATGACATATGGGTAGACTTATGTACAAGTCTAAAGTCATGTACGTTACTACATGACCATTACATGGGACTTACAGCATAGCAAAACCTCATGTGAAATATGAGTATGGGTGATATAGCATATATGACTGTTTTTCTTTGAAACTAAACAAATGTATGTTAATGTTACAAGATGTTAATATCAGGTGAAAATACAACCAAAAGAATGTGGACAGCAGTGTATAGTAATATATTAATCATCTTCCATTAAGAGTTAAAAAAAAAAAGGAAATACACTAAGTGAAATTAACAAAACAAGACATATTACATATTGTTTGACTCCATCTATACAAAATATAAATACAAACAAATTACAAAGACAGAATAAGAATAGCAGCTATGTGTGGCAGGAGAAGCAGAGAGCGATTGTGAGGTGATTAATAAGGAACAGTGCTTTTTCTGTTTGTTTGTTTTTTTATTATTATTATTATTGGAATACTGAAAATGCTCTAATAATAGTTGGAATGATGAATGCCCAACTACATGATATACCGAATACCATTGATTGTATACTTTGGAACAATTGTATGCTTATTAATATGTATCAATAAAATTGATTTTAAAGTATGATGTTTATCTGTGTCTCTAAGAATTTTCATGTTTCTTATTCTATATTAAATTACTCCAAGACCTCTCAGGGCCCCTCTCCTTTACCCACAGATCTCTGATCTCCTTCACCAAGTCCAATCTGGAGATCTGTGGCTGGGGTACCCCTCAGGTCTTTGAACACAATCTACTTCCCTATCTAAGCAACTTCCTCAGAAATTCTGCCACTGTTTAACGGAGGATGGCCTTCCAGGAAGATATGAGGTGAGGAGGATCTATCTGTCTTCCAGCCAAGGATGGAAACCTTGTGATAAGAAAGGTGTCCAGAACAGATTGTTAGGAAACTGGTTTCTAATCCCTTAGTGACTTGTTCTGTGACTTTGGACAAGTCATTTCCCCATTTGAGGCTTAAGTTTCCCTATCTACAAAGGAGAGGTTTGGATTAGATGATCTTTAAGCTTCCTTTTAGTTGTAAAGTTCTACTAACCTAGATTTTTAATGTTAAATCCCAGAGAATTCAAGAGAGGTTGACATACCAGGTAGGAAAGGACTTTAGCAACCAAATATTAAAATAGCTCATTCTAATGTGTGTTTACTATGTGCTGTACACTATTCTTAGCACACATTGCCTCAGTTAATCCTCACAACAACCCTATGAGGTAGGAATTATTATCAATAATTTACATATGGGTAAACTAAGACTCAGAGAAGTTACTTAACCTGACCAAAGTCACACAACTAATAGTTACACAGCCAACTCTTTTTTTCAAAGGTTTATTTATTTTTTGTGTCTCCCTACCCCTCACTGTTTGCACTTGCTGTGTCTGTTGTTTCCTTGTTTCTTTAGGAGACACCAGGAACTGAACCTGGGACCTCTGATGTGGGAGGGAGGCACCTAATTGCTTTAGCCACCTCCGATCCCTGCTTTGTTGTGTCTCTCATTATGTTTTTTCTTCTTATGTCTCTCATTGCTTCATCTTGTTGCATCAGCTTGCCGCATCTGCCGATTGTATCAGCTCACTGTCTTGCTCATTTTCTTTAGAAGGCACTGACAACCTCTGCTCCCTGCTTTGTTATGTCTCTCATTATGTTTTTCTTCTTGTGTCTCTTGTTGCATCATCTTGTGTAAACTTGCCATGCCTACCCATTGTGCCAGCTCACTGTCTTCTTTAGGAGACACCAAGAACCAAACCACGGACCTCTCATGTAGTAGGCAGGAGCTCAGTTGCTTCAGCCACATCTGCTTTCTGCCAACTCTTTTTGTTTGTTTTGATTTGCATTTAGAAAGACCTGAACTGGCAGTCCTCTAAATGGGAAAAAACAATTTCTATTTTATAGCAGTGTTTGAAGCTTAAAGAAATGACAATGTATAGAAATAAAACAATGTGGATCAATGTGTATGTCATATAAATGTATATTTAATTAAGCTCATGAGTAATAAAGTTTAATACACAATACCTGGAGACATGGTTCTAAGGATTTTCAGTATATTAACTTGCTTAATTCCTCACAAAAATACTCTTTGAAGTAACTCGTCCAAGGTTAAAGACCTTGTAAGGGCCAGAGGTGGGATTTGGCTCCAGACTCTTAAACTGTATGCTTCATGTTACATTGCCTCACTTGTAGGGCTTGCAACAATAGCTTCCTAATTTAGAGACAGCTTCTAATCAGAGTCAACTCTTGAACTCAGCCAGTTTGGCTCCAGAGCCATGTTCTTAACAGCTATTACATGTAGAAAGATCTGTTCACAGAAAGCTTTCTGACATTGTTTCACTAAGTTTACCTGCCCCCTTCCCCACAAACTGCCCAAAGTCTTCTTGATTTCCCCTCTACGAAATAAGAAATTAAAAAAAAAAAAAGTTTTGCTCAAGTTCCAATACACAGCTAGAACATACATAACATAAAGTGGAAGGGTGATGAAGAGTTATATTTAAATAGAGATGGAAGTCTACAGCTGAGGGAATGAAGCTCATATCTACCAGACAGGGGAGAGGGCTAGGACACCTGGGGTACCTTCCTGGAGCCCTGAAATCGACTGCTCTGAAATTCATAACCACCCATTGTCTCTTCTGCCTGGTTCCCAGCGCTGAGGGCTGCCTGGGAGGTGCCGTTCAGTTCCAAAATGCTAAATGAAAAGACTGTGGGGATGAGTCATCCAACTTGGAGAGTGTATAAAAGCTGAGGTATATTAAAACAAACTAAAAGACCTCCTTTGGTTACCCCCGACCTGTTCACGTAGGAGACTCTCCTCGGTGTTTCCTCTTTCTCCCTGGGTTACCCATGAAAAAGAGCGGATTGCCCCTGGGAAAAGACAAGTGGAGCCTGGAAAGCTCAATTATGGTTTCCCAAAGGACTGAAATGTATCCATGAATGGAGCCTTGCAAAGAGTAAGCAGCCAATTAGGGCCCATCAACAGAACTGGCCCTGTCTCTGGGATAATATTGTTTTTGGTTCACTCTCTGCGATTGGTCAAACCAACCCCCTTGAACACAGAGGAAACAGTGTTTCCTTTGGACCAGATTGAAGCTTTTTCTTTCTCACAGGAAGGGCACTGACTTTTTCCCATTGTGCAGAAAACAAAACAAAACAAAAAAACTGGGAGTGAGGCATTGCTGAGTACTGAAGGGAGCAGGGCATAGAGGTTAAAGGAAGCAGCTGGGGGTCCCAGTTTTAGCTCTCTGCTTTCTAGCTAGGTGATTTGGGTATAGGACTTAACCTTGGTGAGTCTTGTCTTCTTCATCTGTAGAAGGCATTTGATAATATTTACCTCCTAGGATTTTTGGAACACCAGCTACTTGAAGAAACATAATGTATAATGTACTTGGCACTACCTAGCACATAGTAGTTTCTTAATAAATGATAACTGTTACAACTACTGTTTCCAAAAGAAGATTTTGCTTGGAGACTTCACGTCTTGGCATCGTTAAAGATTTTGCAGCCTAGCAAGGGGAAAGTATTATATAAACTAATAATACTGGTAGTGTGGCAAGTGTTATAGAGGAAAGGACTGTGTGACCATAAGGAAGGAACAATTAATTAACTGGGCCGGAAATAGCTTTGCGTGAGTCAACATAGATTTGCTGGCTGAGCTGTTCCGCCCATTTCTGCATATGATTTGGAGCATGTGACAGGAGTAAGGCATAAGGAATACTTTTAAAACTCCAGGAAAAAAAAGAAAAAAGAAAAAGAAATAAAAAGACGCTAGTTTGAATAGGTAAGTGTTAGTAGAAATCATTCTTGGCTGCTCATTTGCACACATATACACATGCACACATCCCAATGCACTTTCATGCATACACATATTCCAACACACATTCCAATGCATTTGCACACACACAGTCCAACTCACATGCACATGCACACACACTCTAATTCACTTGCCTGCATGTGCACACACAAACATACTGCCACTTACTTTAAAAAACACACACACTTCCACTCAGTTCCATGTGAATATTCCAGTCGGTCACTAGGTTGTGAAGCTGCACCCTGCCTGTCCCTCTCTGACTCTCTGTGCTGCTAGGCCAGGGCCAGGACCTCTCCCCTGAATTCCCATAACAGTCTCTGAACACCCTTCTGTCCACACTTTGGACTCCCCAGTTGCTCAGTTACCCTACCCATCTATGCTCATGGCTTCAGTTTCATATTCTTCAATCTGTCCTCTGTTCTGCATCCACAGGTATTTTTCTATACCTCAACTGATCAGGTCACTCCCCTCCTTAAAGAAAACTCCACTGACCACTTCTCCACTCCGCATCACCTATCTTAGGGGGAGATAAAGACTTTCCATGCATCTCTAATCTCCTCCCTGCTCCTTTTATCCACTCATTTATTTATTAAGTAAATATTACCAAGCACTTACAACGTGCATGTTCTCAGGCTGGCTAGGCACATACCCTTTAAGAGTGTGCTTCAGCTAGCCGGACTACCTGTAGTTCCCTGAAAACCCCAAGCAATCTCCAGCCTCCAGGCCTTGGCTCATGTCTCTTTGACTGACCACCACCCTTCCATTCCCCACCATCATCCCCTCATAGAATTGGCCACCATGTCCTCTGTGGTCCCATCCCTGGGCCAGCACCACCTCCCTCCCTTCCACTCATCTGTCTCCCTGTCCATCACCCCCACTACCCTGTGATGTCTATATTGTTCTTGTCCATTTCCCCTGCATCCAGCCTAGTGCCTAGACCACAAGAAGTTCTTAGGAGGCTTGCTAAGTGAAACAATGTTTCTTCTCTGATCCCAAGCACAAAAACGTGATTGTATACTATTATCCCTTAAAGTTAAAGTGGTTCTAGAGAAGAGATTCTACCTGAGGTTGCTTCCAAGCTTTTCCAGCATTGATATTGGCTTTGTTAGTAATAATGACAATGCAGTTAGAAAATAAATAATTTTTGCACAGTGGTCTGTGCCAGTCCACCTTCATACTAGTAGGTGGCAGAGGTAGGACTCACACTCAGACTTCAGATTGCATTATGTGTTTAAAAGAGCTGTCAAAAACAAATAGGAAATTTGTTGCTGAAAAGTAAAACAAAAGGGACAGTCCATCTTGCCAAAAAATAAATATCACAATCTACACTGCTCATTAGTTACCTATGAAATCATAGTAATCCTGCTTCTGGATTAATAACTCCCAGGAAGCAGAGTTTCTGCTATTCATTCATCCATCCATCCATTCATTCATTCATTAATGTATATTATGGAGTTCCAGGTTCTGTGTTTAGTTCTGGGCAACCCATCTGTAGATTAAAAGCCCTTGAATTGCTGTCCTAGTTGAATTTATACCACGATGGAAGAAATAAGTAAACAAACAAATGGCAATGCCTGATGAGTGCTAGGAAAGAAGTGAACAGAACACAGTGGCCTGAGAATAACCAGGAGATCTGCAGGTAGAGAAGCTTTTCCTGAGAAGGTGAATGCTCAGGCCTAAAGGATAAAACAGAATCACCCAGGAGAAAGGTCAGGAGGAGGGGATGAGGTTGGCTATTCCTGGCAAATAAAATAGCTTGCATGAAAGATATGAAACAGAAAAGAGTTTGGCCTGTTGAAGGAACCTAAGAGTTCAGAGTGGCTAAATTGGAGATACTGGTGCAAACTATACAGAGCTTTATAGCCATGGTAAGAAGTTTGAGTTTTATCTAGGGAAAGTCAATGAAAAGATTTAGGCAAGGGTGTGACATGAACTAATTTATATTTTTACACAATTATTCTTGCTGGTATTGGGGAGAATGATGGAAAGAGGCAAGCACTGAAGAGGAGTAAACAGGAAGCTACTGCATTCAGCTAGGCCAGTGGGGATGGCTGTATGAACTGGATAGATTTAAGGTATGTTCTGGAGGGTGGGAAAAAGACTTGCTATGGCTTATATGTGGAAAAAGGAATCATCAAGGAAGACTCATCTTGAATAACTGAATGCATTGTGGCCATTTGTTGAGATTAGGAAGAATAGAAGAACAATGAATTGCGGAAAATAAATTCAGTTTTGGGCACATCAAAATTCAGATCCCTATGATTCTTCCCAGTGGAAATATCAAGTGGTTTGATTGTTATTTTAATATGGAGCTCAGAGAAGAACCCTGGGATAGAGATATAAATTTGAAGGTCAGAAGTACATAAGGTCACAAGACCAGTAAGGTCACATAGATAAAATGTAGGGCAGGAGTTGCGGCTCGAGCAGTTGGGCACCCGCCTACCTCATGGGAGGTCCCAGGTTCAGTTCCCGGTGCCTTCTAAAGAAGACAAGCAAGACAGCAAGCTGACGCAACAAGCTAGAACAGCAAGCTGATGCCAAAGATGACACAGCCAGATAACATAAAGAAGAGCCACAGTGGAGAAACACAATGAGAGATGCAACAAGTGGAAAGTGGAGGTGGCACAAGTAATTGGGTGTCTCCCTCCCACATGGGAGTGCGAGGGCCAGGATTCAGGTCTATGTGCCTCCTAAAAAAATAAACAAGAAGACTAGCAACATAACAGACACAGAGAGCAGGCAGCCAGTGCAAACAATGCGAGGGGAGGGGATTAATTAATTAATTAATTAAAATGTATATGTGCATGCACCATGGTTGTAATAGCCTGATGATTATCTCATAATCTGTAACAAATATTGCACCACAATGTGGTGTGTTGGTGAAGGGGTGTTGAATGGGAATTCTATACATGTGCATAATTGTTTTGTAAGATCAAAACTTTGTAATAAAAATATATTTTAAAAAATAATCGGGTGGGTTGAGGGAAAGTGCACCAAATGTGGGGTGTTGACTGTAGTTAGTAGTAATATTTTGACGATGCTCCCATAGTTTGTTGCTTCACAACAATGCAGGGTGTTGGTGGAGGGGTGATGTGTGGGACCCTTGTATAATGTTGTGCACGTTTGTTTTGTAACTTCACAACTTTTACTGTGCACTTATTGTTTACATATGTTCATATATGAATGATATATTACTACTTCAATAAAATAAATAAAAAGTTTTAAAAATATATATATGCAAAAAGAGAAGCTATACAGGCCAGGACCCTTACTAAGTTTCTTCCACTCTACCACACTGACTCTTTTTGCTCAGGTTTATAAATAGGGAAAATTGAAAAATCTGTAGAAGATATAGAAGGAACGGGACATGTCACGGGCTAGGAGGGACAACCTTGGTATTAGTCTTTTGTTTATTTGTTTGTTTGTTTTTAAGCAGAGTGCGATAGAAAACCAAAAATTGAAGAGAGATTGTAGTATTGAAAGTTCTTACAAAATGGATTCTAGTTTAATCAAGGTCTGTGCTTGTTAAAAATGTAAATCTGTCTTTCCTCTCTCTCTCTCTCTTCCTCACTCCCTCACTCCCTTTTTCCTTCCCTCTCTCTTTCTTTCTTTCATAGACTAGATAAATAGGTAGATTAAATTAGATTAGATAGATAGAGATAGAGAAAGAGAAAGATAGAGATCTGCCTATACACAAACAATGCAAATCCCTTGAATCTAAAATGCCTAATCCTCTCTTCTTTTAATAAGTCACAGGAGAAACAAAAAGCCAGTGTACTACCATGATTCCTTTCCTCTCCCATGACTCATTAGACATTGATGTCATCTTTAAATTTTCCAGTAAAGAGAAACTGATTATATATGGATTCATGGAATTCTTCTCTTCCCTAGACCCAGCAGCGTCTATTGAAATGAAGCATCAGAATCCATGGGGAATATAGGCAGAGCCAGGCTTCCGTATCCTTCCTTAACAGGGTCCCTCGGTGGAAGCACTCACTGACTCCCCAAAGCAGCCTTCTGAGAGGCTCCTTCCAAGCACACTGCTTTAAATGATGTATTAATTTTCTTTGAAAGTTAGGGAAAAGTTTGGAATACGTTTGAACTGATTGCTATATCTAAAATTAGTGTCTTTATGTCTAATTACAGAATTAAAATGGGCAATTAGAGTCCATAATTAAAGAATGTATGTAATGATGAAATTATAGTGGGCAAGATTTGGGAAAAAATCCTAATTATACTCTGTGAACCTGAAGTCCCTGGCTCTACCTCACATTGCTATTTTCATCCCAGAAACCATTTGCATGAGCTCATCTCTGAGGAGGTTTAATCTCTGAGTGGATTAGTTTCATGTGGATAGAGAGGCTCTGAGAATATACTCACTAGTAATTTTCACTAAGATTGGTCACACGGTACACCCTTACAGAATGATCAGTACACTGGGGAAGGAAAAAAAAAGACTATGTTCCACTGATTAGTGTGATGGAAATCCATTCTCTGGCCAATTCTCAAAAATTAATCTTTTACCATGACACAATCGATAGAGGTTTGCCCAAGGAAATCTTTTTCATTTAGGTGTATCATCAAAACATTGAATCAATTAATTAAAAAAAACAAAAACAAATATATGTATATGTATGTGTATATATATGTAATTTTGGGTGTGTGTATAGATGCACATGTTGTATATGTGTGTAGGTCTATAGTGTTTAAGGGAATGGGAGGAGAAGACAAGTATATCATATACCACGTAGTTCATGGAGATCCAGCCATTGGTTTGTGGACTACCTTCAAACAACACAGAAATATAATAGTCAAGGAGAGTTGGAAAAGCAAAAAGTCAAGATACAAGAGAAAAAAATGTAGAAAAACAAGAAGCCAGAGGATCTGCCTGCCTAGAATACCAATATTATATCCAGCACTTTATGAGCACTGCACATACGTTGACTCATTTAATCCTGACAGCCACCCTCTGAGATGGACACAACTATTTCATACATGAAATAACTGCAGCACAGAGCAGTTTATCACATACCCCAAAGATATCCAGCTGGTAAGTGACAGAATCAGGTTTAGAACTCAGGAATCTGGCCCCAGAACCCAATAGAGGTCCAATGAAGCTTTTTTGAGCAATATATGTGACAAGCTCTATAAAGAATATATGCTCTGGAAGCTCTTGAAGAGAATGGCCTCAATTGGAGGGATACTGTTAAGTATGGGGGCTGCCAAGAAGCTTAGCAATCATCCAGGAAAGTGGTGTTGAGAGTGGTAAATAGGTGGACGGGTGAGGTAAGAGACATAATGGGGATAGAAAGGGCAGGGCTAAGTGAGTGGGAGGTGTGGTGGAGAGGGTAGATCAAAGATGACCAATGCTCTGCCCTGAATGACTAAAACAATTGTGATAAAATTATCAGAGATGGAAAAAGAAGAAAGAATATGAAGGAAGAGTTGAGTTCCTCCACGGATGTGGTGCCTTTGAAGTGCCTGAGAGTTGGAAAAGCAAAAAGTGAAGGTACAAATTGTGTCCATCAGGCAGCTCGAAATCCAAGACTAGAGCTTGAGTGGAAGATCCGCCTAGAGAGGCTGCTTTGAGAGAGATCTGGGGAGAGGGGAGACTGAAGGCAGGAGCAGCCCAAGAAGGCCAAGGACGAGGATGCAGAGAAGAAAGGAGGGTCACAGAAAGGGCATGACCTTAATTGGGGAGGGGTTCATAATCAGTCATCTCCTCCTAGAGGCTTCCCTGACTCTTTAACCTAGACTAATCCCCCACTGCCGTCATTACCCCCTCACTTGGGACACAGAAAATACTGAGGTTATAATCATTATTACTCACTGAAATTGCCCAGGAGTAAGCTCTAAAAGGACTGTCTTGTTTACTACTAAATCGTAAAAGGCTAGTGCTTAGACTGGCACTTTGTTAGCCCTCCATACAATTGTGCAGAATACTGAAAGAATGAGTAGAGGACTGGCAAAACTGAGCTGTTGAGGGAGTTAGTAGTAGGAACTTGTTCTCAGTCCAGCACTGGGTCTCCTGCACCCTGCCACCGCCGCCTCCCCGCACCATGCCCATGGCTCCTCAGGGACAGCCCTCACAGCTGCACAAGGAACCCCACACACAATGCGGTCACATGTTGCAGAACACGTGTGTGTGTTAGCAGAGTGCGGAGAGACCCAACTAAAGCCACTTTTCCCCTAACAGACCACACCCCTCATTTACTCCGAACCTCCTGGCTCACGAATAAAAGATCAAATCCAGCCTTTCAACCACCATAACAAGCATAAAATGTTTACCAAGCCAGAGGAAAAAACATCATGCCTCCAGCCCCACAGAACTCATACCAGAGTCAAGTCACTGAAATTAGCGTTCTGGCTTCTCGGCTAACATAACCACTTGTTTTTGGCAAATCAGAGAGAAGCCTCTCACCCTTCCAGACCACGTGAGCCCTTGGATATCAACAAACGACAGAGGCAGCTATGGGTTTGCACTTGGTCAAAGCAACCAAAGTCAGAGGCATAGGCCCAGCTGAAGTCACTCCGTATCATCAGAAGTGCTCAGGTCGATATTAGCCAAATGTCACTGCCCCAGAGGAAACTCATCAGTGCCATCATTTTTCATGTGTCATCTTGGTTAAGCTTCCTGCCCCAGCTAGTCAATCAAACACTAACCTAGGTGTTGCTGGGAAGGTATTTTGTTGATGTGATTGAAGTCCATAATCAACTGACTTTAAGTGAAGGTGATTATTATCCTAGATAAAATGAGGTGGGCCTAATTCAGCCCATTAAAAGGCCTTAAAAAGCAGAGCTGAGACTTCCCTGAAAAAGAATAAATTCATGCCTGATTAGCCACTTTAGCCTGTGCCCAAGAGTTCCAGCCTGCCCTTCCTGACAAGCTGCCCTAAGAACTTGGGACTTGCCTATCCACCTCCTACAACTGCATAAGTCAATTTCTTGCAATAAAGGACATACACACACATATATATGTATGTATATATGTATAAAATCAGGGCTAACCTCTGGATATATGTGTCCACTCAATGAATATTCACTGAGTGTTTACTAAGCACCAGGCCCTGTTCCAGGTGGCAGAGATGACACGGAACATAGTCAAGACAGACGAAGGGGACAGCTGCCCATGCCTGGTGGTGCATGAGTACCAGAGCGCCTGCCTGCCAGGAATTCCTCCTGAAATCCCTGCCGTTAGGAGCTGGTGGTGACCACAAACCTTCCCAAACCTACCCTCTCCCAGTGTAGATGTAAACTCGAAGATACTGAGGCAATGGGATTTGTTTTACAGAAGTAGAATCTTCAGGTTTTCATATAAGGGAGAAGAGTTCTGAAAAACAGCGGCTTCTCAGCAGTGAGGTTCGGAGGGGAGGCGGAGAGCAGCCTCGGCCTGGGGATCAGCCCTGAAGGATGAAGGTGCCCCAAGGGGAAATGGCCCTGACACAAACTTTCTCTCGCTCAGGCCCGGTTCAGCCCTTCAAAACTTTAACCCCTTCAAACGTTCTATTCAGCCATTCTACACAGCTGGAGTGGGGGAAATACCCTGCAAAAATGGAGGTTTTTAGCTTCAAAGAGATCATATATTTTAGAGGTAACAAGTTAAAGGCATCCAATTGAACCCTATAGCTGTTTCTCAGGAAAATCAAGAACAGAAGAATCACTGTGCTAATATTTTCCATATGAAACCGGAGGTGCAGCAGGGAGGGTCCTAGCGTGGAGCCTAAGCTGAGTTCACTGCACCATTCAGACACGTCCCAGCACATGTAGAGGACTTTTCTCATGGGATTTTCCAGACGTCTGTCTGGTGAGGAACTGAGGAGAGCCCAGGGAAATCACTCATCCTAGGGAACAGAGACTCAAGACCACAAGTCTGAGCCCATTAAGAGGCCTTGTGTTGATGAGAGGGGTGACTGTGAGTTCATCAGTGTCTCTCACTGGTACCCACCGCTGCCGGTCCCTGCATCTCGGCGCTCAGGAGAGGGGTCCTGAAGTGAGCCTGAAGAAGCCTGTTTCCATTAAAAGTATATCTTCTCTGTGATGCACTGAAAACACCAAACAGAACTGGGTCGTGGCATTACAGCAGGCTCAGAAGGGCACCTCCTTTTCTCTGTATAGCCCAGGCAGTGACATCACAGGACAGGGCTCTGGCAAGATTGCAACTCTGTCACTGCAGCTTTGTCACCCCTCTATGGTGGACGTGGAGGGCGGACGCGGGCTGGATGGGGGTGGGAGGTGTGGCTGCTGTGGAAGTGGAGGCGGTGGCGGCTGCAGGAGACCCAGCTCCAGGGCTGTGCAGTCCTCAGAGGCTCCAACAGCCGGAAGCACCACGTGGAGCCAGAGCCATGACAGGAAAGAAGAGGAGGAGATGGCAGCTGCCGCAGGCTATATGACAGGGCCATGTCCCTGAACAACCCACAGGAGACAGCCCCTCTCCCCCTCCACCGGATGTAGCCAGAAGGGATTTGTAATGCCGCGGAGAAGTAAGAAGTGGAGGCTCTGTAATCATGGATGCCAGAGAAATGCTCCCTTTTGCTATTATAATAACTCAGAGTTTATCAACACTAGCCTAAAGAAACAAGGCTAAATCAAACGCAAAATTGTACCAAAATGCCACAGTTCAAAACTTTAGGGTGACAACCAGCACCATGGCACAAAGGGCCCTCCCTGGACAAGCCCGTCACACACCGCCACATCTGGATGTTTGGCAGCCCTGTTGTTAGTTTCCTACTGCTGTTGTCACAAATTACTGCGCATTTAGTGGCTTAAAACAAAATGAATTCACAATCCGGAGGTCAAAAGTTCTAAAAGCACAGTGTTAGCAAGTTTGCAGTTCTTATGGAGGCTCTATGGGAGACAGTTCCCTTGTCTTTCCAGCTTCTAGAGACTGCAGAGAATCTTCTCTCCTCCTGACTTCTACTTCCTTCCTTACGTCTTTCTCTAGCTCTCATCCTCTTGAATCACTCTGATTACTGATTACTCAGATAATCAAGAATAATCTCCCCATCTCAGGATGCTTCATTTCATCACATTTGCAATATCCCTTTTACCAAAGCAGATAATATATTCCCAGGTTCCAGTGATGAAGACATCGATATCTTTGAGCCGTCATTCAGCCCACCACAAGCCCCTTACCATTCCCACTAAACAACCTATGCTCCCAATCAACCCACCCAGAGTCTCCGGTATTGATGCCCACTTGTTTCCTGTGCCTGTCCCTCTCTCTGCACCAGGCTGCGGGGTCCGGCTGGATCCACAGCCAGACGAGTTTTCTGCCAACAGGACTCCCTTACGCTGGTCAGCCCTTCAGGGTTTACAGGATGCTTGTCCAATTTCTTGCTTGATCATCACTGCAGATCAGTCACATGAGACAAGAGGGCAGATGCTGTCCATCCTGTTTTACAGATGAGACACATAGGAGTCAGCTGACCAGAAAGCAGCCAGGGAAAGAGCCAGGCCTCTCTGAGTCTAAGCCAGTGTACCTTCTGACACTGCATACTCCCCTTATGAAGGCAGCCAACAGTGTCATCTTAAGTGAGGAGTCATGCCTTGAAATTGTGTAATACTTATATTTCATTTTGTTCCTCTTGACCCATCAGCCAGTTACAAGGGGCCACACCCTGACATCTCACACATACACACACACACACACACACACTACTACGACTGCTTCATTCACACCTAATCCCTCATTCTGTCACAGATAGAATCAAAGAGTAGGAAGAACAGCAAGGGCCCAAGACAGTTCCTCCAATCCAAGGAGCCATGGATGCCTTCTGTAGTCTGGTGAAGCCTCTGAACCCTTACTAGGATTAACGTTTTTAAAAGCATAAAATAAAGAACATGGGGATACAAAGAAAAACAATGATCTCAAAATAGAGTTATCAAAATATTTTTTTGAAATGGACTATAGGTAGCAGTGATACTTTGACAACTTCACAACTTTTACTATACACTTATTGTTTATGTACATTGGTGTTTGAATATATATATCAATTTTTAAAATTTCTTAAAAAATCCTGAGTACATATCTTTGCACAGCAAATTACAAGTTTATTTTCATAAAGGCACAAAAGAAGTAAAGTGATATAATGAAAAGCACGCTAAAATGTTTTAAAAGCATGTATGGTACAGTAATATATGTGTAGCTTTACAAATTCATTAAATAATATCTAACCTAAAGTCTAAAAATTACTATAATTTCAAAGTAGTGATGAGTATATTCCATAATTTGCAATAACTGCCAAAATGATAATGTGAAATAAATACATCTTTGATTTCTACTAACTGAAGGAAATTCTATATTTTGATTAGAGTTTAGATAAAATAATCAAATAATCTTCTCCCATTCAAGGATATGCTCTGCCCCCAAATTCTATCTGCTGACCCCTTGTTTGGACCTCAGGATTAAGAATCCTTAATTAATTTTGTCCATTCTCATGCTCCCAGAAAGTCCATATTTCAAGCAAGCAGAAAATATTTGGGAATTTAAACAAATCTAAAATTTCAATTGGAATGGAAAATCCATAAACTTCGTTAGCCCCTTAATCCAAATTCTAGAACATTATTCCTTAGACATGTCCTAAAATTACATGTTTATTTAGATTTGACTCATTTTTTGTTTATAGTTGGAGATAAACTAAACTAAAATAAACTCGATTTCATCTTTCTACTATCAAAAAAGTTTAAAAAGCAAATCGTCTGTATAAACAGTATTACAGAATTTTAGCATATTTAAGAAAACTAACTATTCTCAAAGACATAGTGAATCAGTTGACCACGATGGCAGCGTAAGATGCTCCACGGTGCCCTTTCCCCCACAGAATCTTTGAACAACTAGCAAAATCTGACAGAGCTATCCTCTCCAGAAATTCCAGAAAACAGTTAAAGGGTTATAGTAATTGGTAGAGAAATGCAACTTTTAAAAAATGGTAGGAGAATCTCCTGGTGCCATCACTGGCCTGTCCACCAGCCTCTGCCCTGCACATGTGGAGCCAACCTGCACTCCCAATGTGCCTTCTGAGGAGCAGAATAACCCCTAAACCTATCCTGCAGTGCCTGTGGTGGTGGATGTCAATCTATTGGGCATTCTGAAATACCGAACCAGGAAGCTCCTCTCTGCAACTTGCCTCAAAGGCAGAAGGAGCTCAAAGAGGACAGCTAGAGCAGTGTAAGAAATAATTAAGGCCAAGCAGCTTAGGGCAAATGATTACCTGCCTTAAGTCAAACAATAGAGTACCCTGAAGGAGTACTCTATTCTATTGGGCTGAAATCACAAGCCCAGGAAAAGGGCAGGCTCAGAAAAAAAGGAAAGGCCCCTGCACTTCACATTTGCCCCAGGCTGATCTCCTTGATAAGAAGGCTAAATTCTTAAGGATAGCACTAGCCAACCCAGAGCAAATTTTCAAAGACCTTGAAAGTGTTTTTTTTTTTTTCCGCATTGGTTTGTGAAGGAAACTTCCTCAACATGATAAAGGACCTATATGAAAAACCCTCAGCTAAAATGCATCCATGGAAAAGTTGAATCTTTCCCTCTATGATCAGGAACATGACAAAGATACCCACCTTCACCACTCTTATTCAACATTGTACTGGAAGTTCTAGCCAGAGTAATTAGGCAAGAAAAAGAAATAAAAAGCATCCAAGTTGGAAAGGAAGAAACAAAACTTACCCCATTTGCAGATGACATGATTCTTTATAGAGAAAATTCTGAAAATTCTGCAACAAAGCTACTAAAGCTAGTAAATGAATTTAGCAAAGTGGCAAGGTACAAGCAAATGCAAAAATCAGTAGTGGTTCTACACATTAGTAATGAACAGTCTGAAGAGTAAATCAAGAAGAAAAAAAGATTCATTTACAATAGGAACTAAAGGAGCCAAATATCTACAAAATAAGTTTAACCAAGGATCTAAAGGACTTTTACATGGAAACCTGCAATATATTGCTAAAAGAAATCAAAGAAGATCTAAATAAATGGAAGGACATTCCATATTCATGAATTAGAAGACTAAATATTGCTAAGGTATCAATTCTACCCAAAGCAATTTGCAGATTCAATGTGATCCCAATCAAAATTCCAACAGCCTTCTCTGCAGAAATGAAAAAGCCAACCATCAAATTTACATGGGAGGGCAAGGAACCCCGAACAGCGAAAGCCGTATTGAAAAAGAATGAAGTTAGAGGACTCACACTTCCTGATTTTAAAACTTTATTACAAGGGAGCAGATGTGGCTCAAGTGGTTGAGCGCCTGCTTCCTACATGGGAGGTCCTGGGTTCCATCCCTGATGTCTCCTAAAAACAAAAACAAAAACCACAAATAAACAATAAGAAAACAAATGAAAAAACCAACTGAGGGGAGCCAATATGGCTGAGCACTGGCTTCCCATATACGAGGTCTAAAGTTCAATCCCCGACCCCAAAACCTAAAAAAATAAAAGAAAAAAGACTTATTACAAAGACATAGTAATCAAAACAGCATGGTACAGGCACAAGGACAAATGCATAAACCAGTGGAATCAAACTGAAATAAGCCCTCACATCTATGGCTAATTGATTTTTTACAAGAATACCAAGTCCACTCAACATGGAAAGAATAGTCTCTTCAACAAATGGTGCTAGGAAACTGGATATCCTTATGCAAAAGAAAGAAGAGGGACCTCTACATCACACCATGTAAAATATTAACTCAAAGTGGATCAATTACCTAAATATAAGAACCAAAGTAAAAAATTTCCAGAAGAATACATAGGGAAACATCTTCAGGAACTTGTGTTAGGCAGTGGTTTCTCAGACCTTATGCCAAAAGCACAAGCAACAAAAGGAAAAACAGATAAATGGGACTTTATCAAAGTTAAATTTTTTATGTTTCAAAGGACTCTATCATGAAAGTAAAAAGACAGCCTTCAGTAAGGGAAAAAACATTTGGAAACCACATATTTGATAAGTGTTTAATATCCAGAATATATAAAGAAATTCTACAAATCAACAGCAAAAAGACAGCCCAATTTAAAAATGGGCAGAAGACTTGAATAGACATTTCTCCTAAGAAGATGTACAAATGGCCAATAAGCACATTAAGAGATGCTCAAAATCATTGTCCATTAAGGAAATGCAAACCAAAGGCACAATAAAATACCATTTCACATCCACTCAAAAAGCGACTATTAAAACACAAACAAACAAACAAAAAACAGAAAACAAGTGTTTGAGAGTATATGGAGAAATATGAACATTCATCTATTACTGGTGGGAATGTAAAATGGTTTGGCTGCTGTGGAAAACAGGTGGTTTCTCAGAAACTTTAGTATAGAATTACCAAATGGCCCAGCAATCCCACAGGTAGGTGTATATCCAAAAGAACTGAAAGTAGGGACATGAACAGATATTTGCACACCAATAATCACAGTGGCATTATTCACAATTGCCAATATATGGGAGCCATCCAAGTGTCCATCAACCAATAAATGCATAAACAAAATATGATGCATACACACAAAAGAATATTATTCAGCCATAAAAAGGAATGAAGTTCTAATTCATGCAACAATGTAAATGAGCCTTGTAGACTTCATATTGAGTGATATAAATCAGTCACAAAAGGACAAACATTGTATGATTTCACTGATAAGAAATAATTTGAATACACAAATTCAGAATTAGAAACTAGAGTACAGGTTACCAGGGTCCAGGGTGAGGTAGGTTAAAGGGAATCAATGCTCAATTGGTACAGAGTTTCTGTCTGGGATAACAGAAAAGTTTTGGTGATGGTAGCATAACATTGCAAATGTAATTAACACTCCTGAATTATATATTTGAACGTGGTTAAAGGGGAAATTTTAGATTATATATATGTTACTAAAATAAAAATTTTAAATAAAAGAAACCTGTACAATAAGAATGTACAACACAAACAGTGACCCCTAATCTCTACATCTTTAAAATTGTAATGGTATTCAGTAATCCAGGTTGTTCCACAGCCTTTGAGCAGGTCTCAGAGGCACAACAGTCATATTTCATGAGCTGAAACACAGGGTGCCAAGTCTGATAAAGGAAATTTTTTTACTAGACTACAAATTTGTCTGAAAACTTCTAAAAGCTATCACATTCAGTTATATTAGTAATAATTTAGTAAATTGCTTTTGTGAGAAGAATAAGATATCAACAAAAGAAATATAAAATTTAGCAAAAATATTTTTCACTTACGATCATTTGAATATTTGAAATCAGGACTACTCTTAAAATTCCTGCACCTATTTGTCACCAGGTCCACTACCAAAGTTATAGTTTATGCACCCAAAGGAAATAAACAATATTTCCTTAAACATTTCCCTAAGTATTTCAATCATAGCACCAGGTCTGCCTTGGACTCCAATCCCAGATCTCCTCAAATAGATAATAAGTTTGTGCTGCAGCTAAGTTAAATCCACCTCTGCTTAATAGCCAAATCCATTTATTTATTTTTTCCTTCAGAAGCATCTTTTCCAGCAAATCACAGGCTAAGTTCTGATGCAGCTAACATTCACACAGTTAGCCAGAGGTTTTGCATGCCAAAGGATTAGCTTGGATCTCCCTGCTTTCCAATAAAACTGTATTTACAAACAGGCTGCAGTTCACCAATTTGATTTTTATATTGCATTAAAATTTTATTTATCTTGGTTACTAAGTTTTTGGCCCCAGACTCCTAAATTTTGTCCCCGAGGCAAGCACCCACTGCGCCTCACCCTAGTCCCAGCCCTGTTCCCTAGGATGTTTCCTACTGGATCCATTAGTTTGCATTTTCCTAGGCTGTGTTGTTCTTCCTCCTAGCTTTCCAGTGGTCTGGATTCCTGAATTCTTGCACAATTGATTGCTTTTGTGAATTTTAATAACATAGCTGATATTGCCTGCCGATAATTGAGTAAGATGTCAGTTAAGGGGAAACCTAACCCGATGCCCACAGACCCTCCCTAGACGCCTCACTGGGGTGGGGATGTGGGAGTCTTTGTCACCGTTGGGGCGCGTTTCACCATGTTCCTGCCTCATCTGTGCAGACAAAGCTGACATCCTGTGGAATCATGTTGAGAACATTGCAAAAGAGGTGACAGCAAATGTCTCCCCACAAAGCTAGATAAAGGGCGACTCATGCGATGATGGACCTTCTCTAATAGTGTATTTCCTCCAAACAAAAACTCCTAAATGTGTTTAACCTTGACGTCTTCTGCTTTTGTTGTTGTTGTTTTTCAATACAATTTAAGGCAGCTGCCTCCTCATTGACACACCCTTTTCTGCCTGGGTGTGGGTGTTCCCTCTTGACGAGTGTGGTCTACTGCAGTGTGATCAGAATCCAAGGCATTGGGAAATCCTGGCTCTGCCCCAATCTGGCTGTGCATCTCTGGGCAAATAGCTTCTTCTCTATCACCCTCACTTTTCTTCTCTGTAAAATGGAGTAACAAATTCTACTCTTCCTTCTCACCTAGTTGTTATGAGCAAGAAGAGAATAATAGATGTTAAATATGTGATGACTAAAGTAAGTATACACAAAAGCTCACAAATGTATAAGTATCAGGAGATTCACTGCAGCATTGTTTATAGTCACAAAACACTAGAAAAATTAAAAAGCCCATCAGTGGAGGACTGGTGGTAAATTATGGAACAGTGAATTATTCTGCAATCATTCAAAAGATGATTGACTCGGGGATAGAGAGATGATAATATAGGTAGGTAGGTAGGTAGGTAGGTAGGTAGGTAGAAGGAGTTCTATTGAAGATGTGGGTTTGTGTGCATATAGGTATCTACATAACTTTGGAAAATGTTAAGAAGGATAAGCATCAAACTGTTAAGGAGTGTGGTTATCTCCGGAAAATGAAAAGAGGTGACTGGGAGGGGTTATTTCACTTCTTATTTTATATAACTCTAAGTGGTAGAACTGTGAATTATTTTTACTTAGTGATTTTTCCGGTTGTTTAATTTTTTTAAAAAATAGAGGAAAAATGCTACACACATGTCTGCTCTTCGGAACAATGTGCCTGGTGACTCTACATATACTTTCTCCTTTAGCATGCATTTTCAAACCCAGCCCCATCCCCTTTCTAAAGAGCTGGGGAAATTAACCCCATAGTGATAAAGGGACTTGCTCAAGGTTACACAACCAGTAAATCAGCAACGATCCATCTACTGCTCTGAGTATAACCCCGTGCTCTTTCCATAGCCCACAATGATATCAAAGCTGTCTTTAATTTGCTCATTCATTTTTTTAAAAGATTTTTTAAAATTTATTTCTCTCCCTTCGCCCTCCCCCCAGCTGTCTGTTCTCTGTGTCCATTTGCTGTGTGTTCTTCTGTGTCTGCTTGTATTCTTGTCAGCGGCACCAGGAATCTGTGTTTCTTTTTGTTGTGTCATCTTGCTGCATTCTCTTCATGTGTGCGGCACCACTCCTGGGCAGGCTGTGCTTTTGTCGTGCAGGGTGGCTCTCCTTACGGGGCACACTCCTTGCGCGTAGGGCTCCCCTACACCAGGTACACCCCTGCGTGGCACAGCACTCCTTGCGCACATCAGCACTGTGCATGGGCCAGTTCACCACACCAGTCAGGAAGCCCTGGGTTTGAACCCTGGACCTCTCATGTGGTAGGCAGATGCTCTATCAGTTGAGCCAAATCTGCTTCCCTGGTCATTCATTTTTTTCAGTCTCTCCTTCATTCCACAAATACTTACTGGATGCCTGTATTGTGTTTAACACCATACTTGACTCCAGAAAGAGACGCAAAAGTGAACAAAGCAAGACCTCTGCCCTTAAGCAGTTCATACTTCTTGTGTTAGTGAAAAAAAAAGAAGAAGGAGGAAAAAGTATGCCCTATGGATACACAGACAATAAGAAGTTGGGGGCTGCCCATCTGGTCCCACCACTCTTGTGAGGTTGAGGCATAAACTATTGACCCGTGCCACCTCCTTCTAACACTGCCCTTTGTGCTAGAATATTACCTCTCACATTTTAGTACAACCTCAGCTTTCTCAACCCCTTTCACTATTTTTGTCCATGAAGGGCAGTGGAGACAACAGAGAGGAGTGATGTATTTGTAGAAATTTGAGGGGAGAGAAGAGCTCTAGTCATTTTAGGAATCATATATGAACTGAAGGTTAAACACATGGTGGATGGAAAGGGAAATCTCTGATAGACCCTGTGAAGTTCTTATTTATATGCAGACTTAAAAAATAACAACAACTCTGGCCCAAAAATAAACACAGACTTATAGACTTAGCATGGGGCTGTGTGTGGTTTTTTCTTAAGATTTTTTGAAATGTTGGAAACAGTTTATACTCTTCTCCTCTTATGTATCTGTAGATCACAGATTGGGTTCTATTGGACCATGAACAAGGCACTTAGGGAAATGTGCACCTTCATCTCTAAATTTCACTTTTTTTTTTCCCATGGAGTTGAAATTTTATTCAAATAATATTATCTATTCTATCCTCGGCATGTGCCATAGTTTTACCAAGAGGCAGTATGTATGATTTACAGCTGTAGTTCGTGTTCATTGGAACCATTGGGAAGGTATCAGGAAGGAAATGGAACACGAGCTAGGGAGCGTAGAGTTGACAGGTGGAGGGGAGGGAAAGCGTATTTAAGGCAGCAGCCACAGCCCGAGACTAGGCACAGACAGATGAAGCTCAGCTAAACAGTGAGGAAACAAGGCCTCCGAGCTTTAGAGCTGCGAGTAAGCTTGGCAGTCGTCTGAGATAAGAGAGGTGAAATGAACAGCAGCAGTACAACCTGGCCATGCGGAGAGAGGCTCCCTGTCCACTTTTTTGTGTTAATATAGCTGTGAATGGCCTCACAGTCCACAGGAACAGAATGGTATGCAAAGATAATTTAACTCCGAATAAGGAAAGCCCTTACTAAGAGAAAAATGAGCCCAGGAAGGGAAGACTTTACCTAGATTTTTCATATATTCTCTCTAAAAGGACAGAATACCTTTTTTTTATCTTTATAATATCTTCTTTTCTATAAAAAGAAAAAGTACATACCTTCTTTTATTTCCTTTTCTGATATAAAACCAACGTGTGCTCATTTATTAACTTTCAATTGTATGAAGAATTAAAAAAAAAACTCCGATAATCTCTTCACTTAAAAGTAAATATGATCAACATTTTGTCTTATTCTCATTTGTGTTTTTTTCCTGTGTTTTTACATAATTGGTTTCATACCTTTAAATAACTTTGCACCTTCTATTTTCACTTCATATAATTCCATAAATTCTTTCTTATGTTATTTTAAACTCTCAAAAACGATCATTTTAAACGCTTATAACCTATATTCTTAACCGAACCTCCATGCTGTCCACTTAAATTCTTTCTTTCTTGTATATAATCTTATAATAAATACTTTGTGTATAAATTTTATCGCTTTCAAAATATTCAGTGATTTATTAAGGGGGATTCCATTTTCTATTTCCTAACGCAGGGCCCAAGACCACATGCTGAGCCTTCTGCACCCTTGCCCAAGCCTCTGGAAAGTAAAATTTTGCAACAAAAAGATTAACGGTGCTTTCCTGATCTTCACGGCCTGCGTGTTTCTCATTATCTCCCCTTGGATGCAATCACTGGCTTTTGTTCCGGAGCCACAGGAGGCTGGTCATGACTCCTCACGGAGCTGGGAGGCTTCTAGGGCGAATGCTAGAGAGAAAGCAGAGTCATCCGCCTTGTGGAGCCGGAGGCCCCAGCATCCCGTTCCTCCCGCCGTGGCTGTTTCATCTTTCTCCACCGCCCACGTTGTTTTTTGCTAGATCTCCTAACAATTCTCCCCACCCCCAGCTTCCTTCCCTTCTGATCTTTCTGCAACAAGATCAGGTCTTCCTGGAACAAAAATCATACATCTTTGGTGTTTCTCCAAGGTCTTTCAGAATCAAATCCAACTGCTCTTTCCAACTTTATTTCCCATTAGTTCCCTATGTATAGTCTCTGGTCAAATCAAAATGCCAATTGGACTTGCTGTTTCTTGCCCAGGTCTCCCACTGCCCAGTTCTGAACTTCTACTTGTTCTCCTTCCTCCATCTTAAATGCCCTCCACCACCTATCTATGCCACCGGTCCTTCCAGGCCAAGCTTAAATGCTCCCCGGTTTCCGAATCCTTCCCTGTTCCTCTTAGCCAGAAAAAACAATCTTGTCTCCTCTTAGACCCTATGGTTCTGTAATGGCACTTTCTAACTTGTCTTATGACAATATCCATATGTATCTCCCCTTATAGAGCATAAATAATTTATAAATACAAAACCACATGTATTTCATGTCTCTACCTCTTTCTGTCTGAAGTGAGCAGTTCAACCCCAGAGAAGAAGGTAGGGAGGTCCTTTTGAAATTAAATAAGCGCAGTAAGTCAAACTGTACAAACCAGATAGAAAGAGAACAGGTTGAAATTGGGATGGCACAGACTATCAAGACCCTTGTAGACCAGTAGTCAGCAAGAAAAGGCAGGGGAAGTCAGCCCAGAAATTATAGCTATTTGATAATGTTTTGCAGTGGATCAATAAATATTGACCATGAACCTTTTAATGGGTGAGTCACAGCATTAAGCACTGTGGAGCTGCATGAGCTCCAAGTCTAGTTTGGGAGCTAAACAGACATGTAAATGTTAAATAACAAGGCTCCACACCCACCCCTTTGTAGCACTCTAGTCCTGCATGTTTGACAGTCAGATCAAGCTGAATAGAAAACTGTTGTGTTTCAAACTGAACTCATTCTCTTCTCCCCAAACCTATGTTTTCTATCTAATGATTTCCCTATCTAAGTTTTTAAGACAGCACAGATAAAAGCCAGAGATCTGGGGAGATTTGGGAGGCAGGAGATTTGGGCCTTGCAGTGCCCATCAAAATTCAATTATGTACTTACTCACTTTCCAAGTTGTGATTGGGAGCATAAAGTCTGCAGACATGAATAAGACATGCCCCCACTGTTGTGAGCATATTGTCTAGTGGGGGAGACAGAGAACTTGCCCCTGGTCCAGAATCACTCATATACCCAAACTGCCTCACAAGAGTAAGTCTCCAGCTCCACCCCAGTCAATGATTCAGTTTAGGAGAAGTGGTCTGGACGTCTCCCTACATTTTCTTGATTCTCTTGTATTTGTGTTCCTCTTAATCCCAAGTAATCCAGATATTCGGAAAATATCTGCAAGCACTTTATATTTACAAAACAGTTCTTGAAACATTTTCCATGTTTCACAACAAATTCACAAAGTATACTTTTTGTTTTATTTCTAGGCTGTACCAAGGATTGAACCTGGGACCTCGTACATGCAAAACATGTACTCAACCACTAGACTATACCCACTCTGCACAAAGTATGTTTTATCATCTTCTTTTTACAGATGAGGAAACCAAAACTTTAGGGAAACTGAAGTTCCAAGACGAGTTCCTTTTGGTGCAACCAACATATGTTTCTAATATGTGTCAGGCACTAAGCTAGGAGTCAAGGGGGAAAAAACAGTAATGAAGAGATCTACCCTCAATGAACTTACAAGCAGACACATACTGTAAATAGAAAATTTCCACATAATATGGTATGAGGACAGACAAAGCAGAAGTTCCTGGAAAGGCAGAGAGAAGGGAACATCCAGTCCAAGTCTAGGAGATTCTAGGAGAGTTTCTAGGAGATTCAGGGAAAGTAGAATAGGGATGGTGGCAAAATGTCAACTAAGTTAGAATTTGAATGAGTTAGAATTATCTCAGAGATACTAGAATTTGAACTCAGGTTTGTCTGGCTCTCCACTTCATGCTTTTCCTACCATCGTGTTAACTAGTAGGTTTTCAATGGATAGTCATTGTATGAATAAATGAACATATGAACACATAATGAATGAATGAATGAATGAACACATTGCTCTTCTACCAATGGAGAGAATGGTTGAAATGCCAGTCCAAAGACTAACATTGGCTTTAAAAACCCTATATTCTGATCAGCTGGGTTAATCAGCTCATCAGCTAATACATTTTAGGGAATTTCAGGAGGACTCCCTACAACAGGGTAGGTAGTTCTCCAAATATGGAACTGTAATTCATTCCTACAGTCTCAGAATTTGTTGGAGGTGAGATTGACTCTAGAATTGAAGAGGACTCCCACATATGTCTAACCCACAAATGCTTTTAAGTGTCCTGTGCTATGTAGATAAAGAGAGAAAAGAAACTAAGTAAGACTTAAAACTCCTAGTGCTACAGCAGATTCCCAAAGAATCCCACACTAAACTCCTTTGGCTCTAGATCACTCTGGATAAAATAAAATGATCCAATTCTCTTACAACCATCTCCTCTGAAATTTGGTTCTGGATGGAGGGGAGCCAGTATCTCCAAGACTTGAAGATCAGAGCAGTGCACCCACATTCTCAAGTGAACACATGGGCCCCGAGTCTCTCCTCCCACAACTTCTTGCTCCTCTCTGTTTGTGGAGCAGATGCTTACATGCCAGACCCCCTTCTGTATTTACTGCTTGTTGGCCTCAGTATCCACCTTCTGTTTCTGTACGCTTGGCATACACAAGCAGTTATTTTTGGATCTTGTGTGTGCCATCATTTCACAATTCAAAAACCCCAAATAAGAGACAGGTGGTGGGATTCTCTAGGAAAATTAAAAGATGGACTCCAAGCCCACATTGTCTGAGTCTGGTTGCCCAGTGAATAACCCAGAGATGAGCTAGAGCCAAGGCTACCGTTTCAAGAGTAAAATGCAGATTCTAACCAATCCATACAAGGCTTTCCCACTTCCCTGGTTTCAAACATATTTCTACTCGTAATTTCCTCTTTGCTCTTTCCAATATTTGAAGAAAGTCAAACTGACCTTGAAGAATTAATGGAATCAATTTATGGAGGAGGGAGTCAGCCCAATGAAATTACCATCATTTCTTTAAGGAGGGAGGTATGAAATGGGCCTTGGAACGTCACAGACTATGTGGTAGGATTATCTGGATCAATTTAAGGATCAAGGCCTTTTATTTGCCACTTGGAAATTATGGATTATGATTCAGCTTCTCCATAAACAGAGAAGGATTAAGATAGGCTTGCAAATTTTGCCACTGGGACAAAAAAAATACATGGCTATTTTTTTTTCTACTGAGGAAATATATAAAGGTCTATCTCAGGAGCTGAAGGTCAGTAAACTTTTTTCTGTAAAGACCTATGTAGTAAATATTTTAGGTGTTGCAAGCCAAATGGTCTTTGTTGCAACTACTCAACTGTGCAAAAACAGGCACAGACAATACATAAACAAATGAGCATAGCTGTGTTCTAATAAAATTGTATTTACAAAAAGAGGCGGCAGGCTGGATTTGGCCTCCCTTCCATCCAGCTTTATTTTCTACCACTCCTCAACCCCAGCTATTTCTCCATCTCTTCTACTCCACAAGCCCACCGCAGACCTTGTTCATTAGGTCAGTCTGGGTCCTTATCCACTAGGTCAGCTCTATCAAAAATGACTGACCCACACCTTCCTCCCTACATGTAGAATGCCTTCCTATCCTTCAAGGATTGCCCCACGCTCCACATTCTCCATACTCAAATGTATTCCATTACTTGACCATCCCAACTGTTAGTACTCACTTCCTCCTTCTACCATTCATCTCTTCCTTGACGCACCATTTTTTCCCTTGCAGTGTAGTTCTCCTCTTTCTTGTGTGTGTGTGTGTGTGCCTTCCCTCTCCTGTTGTCCTATTGTCCCATGTAGAATTACGTTCGGTTATCTCTTAATTATACTTGTATCCTTTCAAACCACTTCTGGAGTCCTTTACATATCATAGCTGCTCAATAAATATGATATTATTTTAGTAAGTAAAACTTTTAGCCAAAGTCTTTGAATCCCATGAGGCAAGAAGAGCTTCTTGTTTGCTAGCCCACCAGGTTTTTTGTTTTTTTTCATATTACTGTAGTTCATTGTCAGCTTATGCATTTCAGAACATTTTTGGAGCTCTGTTCATCCAGAGTTGTCTCCATCAACCTCTGACACACTTACCACCATTTCTCTATGAAGTACTCATTTGCTCAGTGTCTAATAGGTTCTCTCCCTCTCCTATGATGGCACACCCACAATAGCTATAGGCTTTCTGATTAGTTAGGCACTGATCCTACTCTTTCTTCTTGTAAATTATCCTGGCACAGTCAAATTCCACAACCTCAGATGTTGAGGTTCAGGCAGCAATACGATCATAGTGTCTCATTTATCTCAGCTATAAACTATTCCGTACCAAGTAGACACCCCCCATGTTTGTTCCTGCCACATCTCCACCTTGCACCGAACCCCACTGCCATCCCCAACTCTAACATCCTGGGCTATGCTTTCCTCCTGCCCTAAAAAACATTTCCTCCAGAATACATGAAACTAGAATCTCCAATCAAAGAGATTCATGAGAAACACAATTCCTAAGCCACTTGCAATGTAAAAAGACAGCTTCTAACCCATAAAGAAAAACCAGGTTACAGATGGAAATACAGAATTTTTCCTTTAAAGGAGAAATTAATGTTGGCAAAGTTGCTCTTTTGGGCTGTCCTTCAATGATTCTGGAAGAACCATTTTGGGAGATGGAGAAGACAAGAGTATGACAAATGAAGTGAAGGAAATAGAAAAGGAGAGGGAACCAAAAAAAGGAGAGAAAAAAACAGAACAATGGGGAGAGACAGAAGGAGGAGAATGTGGGAGGGAGACGAAGAGAATGAGGATCAGGGAAAAAGGAGAAAGGAGCAGAGGTGTAAGGAGGAAGAGGAGAGAAGAAGGGGGAGGAGAAAAAAAAAAGAAGGAATAAAGCACAGAGAAAGACCTGCCTGACTGACCGAATGGCTGGGTGTCACAAACACAGGCTACAAGTTCTGAGGTCATCTTGATAATCTCCCCTGGGAGACTCAACATCCATGAAGGCCAGGCTCCCTCTGGTTAGTAGAAATACTAAGTGCTATGAAATCTATGCCAGAGTCTCCTAGCCCCAAAACAAACATCTGAAGAAGAATTCAGGAAGTTTATTCTCCAAAGGCTGCTGTGAACCTGATGCTCTCAGTATTTCTTAAAGATGCAAGATCTTTGAAATGTAGGTGACCATAGAGCCAGATTAAACCTCATGATCCAGAGTAGCTTTTTTTTTTTTAAGATTTATTTATTTATTTATTTAATCCGCCCCCTCCCCTCCCCTGGTTGTCTGTTCTCTGTGTCTATTTGCTGCGTCTTGTTTCTTTGTCCGCTTCTGTTGTCTCTATTAATAGCTGCCCCTTTCCCTTGCAAGTGTTCTGGTTTAGATGATAAATTCTTTGGCCTTCCATCAGTAAGAAACACAGGAAATTGAGACTTATTAAGCCTTTAAACAGGCTGAAAGACTCAATCTCATCATTCTCTGAAGGAGAGTGAGCCTGGATTGGTAACTGAAAGGACTTTTTCCTGGGGAAAACAAAGTACATGAGATAGATCCAGGTATGATACCTCAGTGTTGGCAGTGGGTAGGGGGTGGGGGGAACACTCAACCCAGGCTACCAAGACAAGACTCTTTACACCACATGCTTTGGATATTGAAATAATAAATTCTGGAAATAGTCATTTAAGATTAGGTTGCAGGAGAAGAAAAGACCACAATGATAGTTTCTGAAAGGTAAAGCAGAATGATTCATAGATAAATAATGTTTGACAGTCTAATGTAATAGAGAAACCCTACAATAACTTTTGGTTAGTGGTTAAGCAAAGCTAAGAATTTTTCATTCTGAAATGTATACCATAAAGGATCAAGGTAAAGTCTCTTAGCTCCCAAGTAATAAGAGTCTATAAAAAGAAAAGAAAGATGGAAGGATGGAAGGAAGGAAGGAAGATAAGGAAGGAGGGAGGGAGGGAGGAAGATAAGGAGGGAGGGAGGTAGGTGGGAAGGAAGGAAGGAAGGAAGGAGGGAGGGAGGGAGGAAGATAAGGAGGGAGGGAGGGAGGTGGGAAGGAAGGAAGGAAGGAAGGGAGGGAGGGAGGTGGGAAGGAAGGAAGGAAGGGAGGGAGGGAAGGAGGGAGGAAGGAAGGAAGGAAGGAAGGAAAGAAGGAAGGAAGGAAGGGAGTATATAACCCAAGAATCTTGACAGTGAGAAGAAATCTCCTGCGCAATGCTGAGAAAATACAACTTTATTCCCTTCTCTCATCCCTATAGTCAACCCTCACTCCCAAGAACTTTCAGGTGCATATCATTTACTCAATCATTCATTCACTCAACAAATACTATGGAAGCTGTGAGGGATAATAATAAAGTCTAAGTCAAGCCAGCAGGTTCTCATTGAGTATCTTCCATGTGTCAGATTCTGTGCTAGGTGCTGGACATACAGGCTCAAATGAAATAGGTCCCTGCCTTCAATGAGCTCCAGGCTGGGAAAGTCTCAGATTCATGAAATCATTAGTTCTAGATTCATTGGTAGGATTTGAGCCTGCTTAAAGATGAACTGAGAAGTCCCATTCAGACCAAAATTCACCTAAAGCAGACCATCTTTATATATGGGAATGCTTCCTGGTTTCCTAATAAAAGTTCTGCAATGTCTAGTGCTTCCCTTTTTGCTTGAGTCCCAGCATTTGCAAAATGTATCCCTGGGCTAGGTTTTCTTATGTATTTCCAAACCTTTACTACTGGACTCTTATTCTATTATGTCAGTTTTAGAGGTTCCATTAGGTATTATTTAACACTAAACCAACTCAGATTATTGCTAAAAGAAAGCAACTTATAAAAAAATCAATAAATGAAATTGAAATATTAGAAGAGACCCAGATTTGCCAGAGATTCCAGTAGGTACTATAGAGGCAGGAACAGCCCAGTACCAAGCCCGATACCCTGAGAAGCACTCTGAGTAAGGATGTCCCAAGATCAGCCTCTAATGTGGGGCTTGTCAAACCAGATAAATTGAAGTGGAAAGGGTTCATTGACATCCAGCACTGGGTTTTCTATACAAGCAAATACATTGTCTCCTCCTTTGATAGCAGCTCCAGACAGAACCCAAGGGCTCAACTTTCCCTGTGACACCAGCCAGGGTAAGTGAGAAGTTCAAGGGGAGCCACACTGGGAGCAGATGTTTTCCCCTCCCAACTCCCCCAGTCTAATGTGGTAACAGAGCTTTAGCAACTCTCCCTACTTACATCAAGGAGTGAAGAACATTATCTGTGGAGTGTGATATTCCAGAACAGCTGGCCTCTGCTTCTCTTCAATTATTCCACCTTCTTTGCCTCAAGTCACAAACCCTGGAACTTTTTAGAGCATTGAACACCAGACCACTTGTAGATCTCCCTTTAAGGAGGGGATAAAGAAAAGGTAGAGCGATATTGTATTACAGACTTTGTTCCATTAAGATTTTCCTTCTTACCTGACATTCCTGCCCACCACTATCAAACATAAACTTTCAATACCCCATACATTGAAGAAATTTGACATACCCCAGAGACCTCAGAGACATTTTGTTTACATGTGTTATATCTATTCATATTTGCCCATTTAGCAATTAAAACTGAGAATTTAAAAATTTATTATTTATTAATTCATTACAAATTATAATTGCATGTTCACATAATTTATAAATTTTATAAAAATAACCTTAATTTTTAAAAAACTAGCAAGAAAAGTGACATTGTTTTACATTTTTACAAATCTTTTTCATAATATCTGGCTTAACAGAACACAATTTGCTTCTTGTATCTGCTTCTGGATTCAATTTGTTGCAATATCACATGTCATTTAGCCTCTCGAAAACTCCTTCATACACTCATGGGAGATTGAGCATGAAAAAGGAAAAACATCTTAGCATATTTATGAAGCCATCACTTGATACAATAAAAAATCAGTCTCACTTCCACCTCAGACTCAGTCCTTCTCCCAGAGGTAATAGTTATCAATTTCTTGAGTAGTCTTCTAGAACTATCTTACACATTTATAAAAATATGGATGTATGTTTTTTAAATTAAATAGTAGCACACTATACAAATCACTTTGGCTTTTCTGTTATACATGTTGGGGAAAGTTCTATATCAGCACATGTATTTACCTCATTCCTTTTCAGGATCTGAAAGGATACAACACTATATAACTATGTGACTATATACTATTTAACTATATGTGTGTCTGTATAACTATGTATACATTATAAATCTGTATTTACATCTAGATACAGATCTACCTAGGGCCATGTCATATCCATCTTAATCTTCTATATCTACATATCTGTCCATATCTGTTTATATCTAGCTATCTCTATGTCTCTACATGACAGTTTGATATTATTTATGAATTCCAAAAAGGTATAGAGTATGTTTGTAAACTGGTATGTTCCTCTGGGCATGATAACCCTTTGATTGTATTAGATTAAGCTGAAACGTCTGATTAAATTATGTTAAGATTAGGGCTTTGATTTAGCCATGTCATTAGAGTGAAACTCCACATTGAGTTCCAGCCCCTTGGTGGGCTGATAAAACAGACTCTCGCATGGAGTAGATGCACAGAGAAGCAGATATGTGAGAAAAGAGAGAAGGCTCCATTAAACATGACAGAGGCCCCAGGAAAAGAGATGAACCTGATAATTTACAGATGACTTTGTGAAGAGAGCAGAGCAGCTAAGCCGAGAAAAAAAAAAGCCCTGGGGAGAGAGATGAGCCTTATGTCTGCCTACAGCTGAGATCAGAAGAAGCTGGGACCATGGAACCTTAAGAGGAAGAAGGAAGGCTGAACCCTTGCAGACATCACCCACCATTTTGCTTCAACACATGGCCAATGACTTTGGGTGAGCAAGTACCTCTTATGGTACATTGAGTAGGACTCTTTAGGGCCTTGTGACTGTAATCTCCTACCGCAAATAAATACCCTTTATAATGGCCAACAGATTTCTGGTACTTAGCATCAGCACCCCTTTGACTGACTAATACACTCTATCATCTACATCCATATACTTATATAGTGCCACACTGTTTAGGTGGGTTGCTGAATGACTACAATAAGTTACCAATTTCTTTAGTCAGGGATTCAGAATGGGAATAAGTGGCCACACAAAGCAAGAATAAATGCTCCAAATCTTAGTACAGCTTTTCCCTCAGTTCTATTTCCCTAACAAGACAAGCAGCTGAAGTCATCCAAATTTTAGAAAACAGCCAGACTTACCATACTATTGCCCTTTTATACTAGGGTCTTACTTCAGTACTACAGCAAAACTTGCACTAACCATCTCTGTGCCTGTGTTTACAGAAATGCTTTCTCTTGGTTCTTGAAACATACTCTCATCAGCAGCACATCATCACTGGGAAAGAAAGCAGGGTAATGCATTAAGTGTTCCCAAACAATATTTCTGAATGCTATTTCCCTGACATACTAAGTTGGCAAAAGGTTAACTCTGTTGTTGTTGTTTTCCCACAATTTTTCTGGCATAGATGCTAAATACCACCTCATATTGCTAGTTTGGCCCAACCTCATTGCAGGCCTCACATGCTAAAATTTATACAGACCACTTGGGTTCATATCCTTACTCAGACTTTTACTAGCTGTACAGTTTTGGGTAGGTTGCTTAACTTTTACTTACTTGTAAAAGGGAGATAATGATACCTAACTATGGTGGCTTGAGGTTGTATGTATCCCAGAAAAACACGTTCTTATTTAATCCATTAATGTGGATTAAGTAGAAACTTTGATGAAGTTACTTCGGTTAAGGTGTGACCCACCTCTATCAGGATGGGTCTTGATCCTATTATTGGAGTCCTTTTAATGCTGAATGAAATTCAGAAGCAGAGAGAAAAAGCCTCAGGAAGCAAGAAGCTGAAGCAGAAACCAGAAGAGACTAGGAGAAGCACCCACGTGCCTTGCCATGTGACAGAGGAGCCAAGGATCATCATCAGTCAGCCACAGAATGCCACAGGTGATCAATAAAGACTTGGTTGGAGACAGGAACCTGTAGGTAATTGAAGACAAAGATGCAAAGATGGTTGAAGTGGGAGAACACAGAGCAGTGAATGCTTGGAAGGAGTAAGCATTAATGATCCAGGAAAAGCTTTGGAAAAAGGGGATAGCAGGTTCAGAGAAGATTTATAATGCTTAAAGAGGCACATAGGATGTTTTAGAGAAGAAGAGACAAGGGGTATAGTGACCAAATAGAGCCTGACCTAGAATAATGACATCAAGAAAGGAAAAGAAGTAATGTGGATATACAGCCAAGAGGCCTGACCAGTGATTGGCTTCTGTCTATTCAGAATGACAAATATTAGAAGGAAAGAGAGGATTCTGAAAGCAGCAAGAGAAAAGCAAAGTATCACATACAAGGGAAATTCAATAAGATTAAGTGCTGACCTCTCATCAGAAACTATGGAGAAGAGAAGAAAGTGGTATGATATATTTAAGGTACTGAAAGAGAAGAACTGCCAGCCAAGAATTCTTTATCTGGCAAAGCTGTCCTTCAAAAATGAGGTTGAGTTCAAAGTCTTCAACAAAAACCAATAGAATATATTACCAAAAGACCAGATTTGCAAGAGGTACTAAAGGGGATGCTGCACCCTTAAAGGAAAAACCAAGGGTGAAAGATTTGGAGAGGAGTTTAGAAATGAAGATTATTAGGAAAGGTAAACTAAAGGATAAGAAGACAGACAATAGACCAAAATGATGACAGAGAGCTGAAGGACAAAATGGATGAAGTAAGTAATGCCTTTACAGTAAAACCACTGAATGTTAATGGATTGAACTCCCCAATCAAAAGACATAGACTTATAGAATGGATTAAAAAATGTGTCCTATTCATGAACTATTGTGGTTAATAATCGAGAAAATGTGGCATTGGTATGGAAAAAGTGGCCATGGTGACTGCTGGGTGCGGGGAATGGGAGGAAGAGATGAGATGTGGAGGCATTTTCAGGACTTGGAGTTGTCCTGGGTGGTGCTCCAGGGACAATTGCCGGGCATGGTATGTCCTCCCATGGCCCACTGGATGGAACATGGGAGAGTGTGGGCTATGGTATGGACCACAGGACATGGGGTGCAGCGATGCCCAGAGATGTACTCACCAGATGCAATGGATGTGTCATGATGATGGGGGAGAGTGTTGCTGTGCGGGGAGTGGTGGGGTGGGGGCGGTGGGGGTGAATGGGGACCTCATATTTTTTGAATGTAATATTTTTTTTAAATGAATAAATTGAGTGGAATTTGGAAAAAAAAAATATGTGCTCTCTTTGTGTTGTCTACAAGAGGCCCACCTCATATGTAAGGATACAACCAGGTTAAAAGTGAAAGGTTGGAAAAAGGTATTCCATGCAAATATTAACCAAAAAAGAACTGGAGTAGGCCAGATCAATGTAAAATTATACATTATGCTAAAATTATATGTTATGCTAAAAACATTATAGCATATGAACAATAATTACTCAGTGCAACTGGCAAATTGTTCCTGTGATCAGTATTCTGTAATTTTTTTCATACAAAAAAATAGTTCCTTCTCACAAAACTTCGGAAATCCCCAATCTCTCAGTTTCCAACTCTCTCATTTCACAGATGAAGAAAGCCCAGGCACAGAAGGACAGCTGATTTATCTGAGGCCTCATAGCTACTTAATAGCAAAGCTGAGGTTACATGGATTATGTGATCATTGTGAATTATTATTGTTTTGGCAATTGGAATAATTGCACACACACTAGGTGACACTGTTGGATTTAGAGAAGCCTGAGAACTAACTAGAAACTTCTTTCATTTCTGCTATGTAACTGTGCCCAACCATATAAACAGCTCAGGGTTTCAAACCACAACTTACTCATCCTGTTTCACTGTCCCCACCACTGCCCCTAATGCTGGTGTAATTAAAGAGTAGAAAATCACTGATTATTTTCCTCTTCTGGATATGCACATGAGAACAGACTTTTGGAGGTGAAAAGAATTTAAGAGTTCAATCTAGTATTAGTATTACTCCTGTAGAAACTGAGGCCCAGAGGGATTCAAAGATTGCCCCCAGATCACCAGTTAGTTGTAAAACCTGGACCAAAATTCTAGACTCTTTGTATTAGTTAAACCAAGGAGTGCTGACACAAAATACCAGAAATCTGTTGGTTTTTTTAAAGAAGATTTATTTTATTTATTTTATTCCACACACTCCCTCCTTGTTATTTATGCTCACTCTGCTTTCTGTGTCCATTTGCTGTGTGCTCTCTGTGTCTGCTTGTCTTCTCTTGAGGCACCAGGAAGCAAACCTGGACTGCCCATATGGGAGAAAGGTGCTCAATCCTTTGAGCCACCTCAGCTCCCTGCTTTGTTGTATTTCTCACTTTCTTTCCTCTTTGTGTCTCCTTGTTGTGTCAGCTCACCACACCCGCTATCACACCAGCTCATTGTCTTGCTCATCTTCTCCAGGAGGCACCAGGCACCAAATCCGGGACCTCCCATGTGGTAGCCAGGAGCTCAATCCCTTGAGTCACATCTGCTTCCCATGTTGGCTTTTATAAAGAGTATTTATTTAGGGTAGAAGTTTATAGTTACCAGGCCATAAAGAGGAAGTTAATTTCCTCACCAAAGTCTGTTGCCACGTGTTGGAGCAAGATGGCTGCCAACGTCAGCAATGGTTCAGCCTCCCTATTCCTCTTAAGGCCCCATGGTCCCAGCTTCTTCCAATATCAGTTGAAGGCTGGGATAAGTCTCACCTCTCTCCCAGGGCCCATTTCTCTCTGGGCTCAGCTGCTCTGTTCTCTTCACAAGGCCAGATGTAGACTATCAGGCTCTCCTTCTGCCTGGGCCTCTGCCATGTCTATGGAGCTGTCTCAATTCCTCTGTGTTCTTCTCCTGTGTGTTTACTTCCTGGAACTAGAGCATCAAAACTCTAGCTCTCTCTTCTGCCATGTGGTTTTCTCACAGGGGGACTTAACTTCCCACTGACATGGCCCAATCAAAGCCCCAATCATAATTTAATCAAGTAAAAGTGAAACCTCCAAAGTTAATACAATCTAACACGCCCAGAGGAACAGACCAGTTTACAAACATAATCCCATATCTATATTTGGAATTCATAAATAATATCAAACTGTTACACTCTTGTTTCTCTCCATTACACCATCAACCTTTAATGCAAGAAACATGTTTAAGACAAACTCCCTAGTCCTAATTTCTCAAAGTGTATGCCGTGCAGCCTTCTCTGCTCAAGATACTTCTTTTAAAAAGGGCTCCATGGCCCAGTATGCTTGCAGAGTATCATAAGCTACCCCTCTGTTGAAGAGTCAAATGGCTCATTCCATATTAAAGATGATGGGAAGTCCTGTAGTAAAGAAACCTCATTCTCTAACGACATTTCCCAAACGTATTTGGTCACAGAATTCTGCCCCTAGACCCACCTCTTCTGTTATCTGTTTAAAAACAAAACAAAACAACAACAACATGGATTTCAGTTTCCCTCTGCAGGTCACAAGCAGAAGTTTTAATACTGAGAGGTCCTCTCTGTGGCAACCGTAGGGGGGAAGGGGTTGCAATAAGGGACAAGAAGAGGAAGTAGAACCAATGAAAGGTCCTGCTCCCAGTGCCATCTGCTATGCCAACAACAAAGGATGCTGCAGCCCTTTGAGAAATTTTGACTTGGGGATCCTCATTATAAACTTATAATAAACTTTAATTTTTAATAAAATTAGCTTATATATAGTTCCTTTTTAGAATAATGAGTCTTCTATTCAAAGAGGCATCACAAAAGCTCCATCTGCCACAGAAAAATGAAAATGAACAGACAAAAAAAAGGACTTTTTCTAGGATAAAAGTTGACTAGCTTTTGCCAAAAAAGGATACTTGTAACATCTAGTGGTTCCCAGACTTCATGAAGCAATAAATTTTTTTTTAATTGGGGGAAGGGGGATTTCCTATATGGGATTTCCAAGTTTTTATTTTGCCAAATAAACCCATTAACATTTCTCCACAAATGTTATATATTGTCTCCATCACTGTATATTAAAAGGGCATTTCAACACAAATGAAATTTTAAAATTTCCCAACTTTCTTGTGGGAAAATGTTTTTTTCAGGTATTCATATACTCGATATCAGCTGTGTGCAATTTCACTCTGCTTCTGCCCCACCTTTAGAAGCAACATTATCCTGTCAGTGTACCTCAAGTTAAAAGCTATACGTTTTCTTTTCTCTCTCCACCACCTTGGTCCAAACCCTGTCACTTACATCTGGACTACTGAAAGCAGCCTTCTAACTAGTCTCCTGCCATAACCCCTCCCCCGCAATTAACTTTACATGCTCCTGCCTCATTAATCTTCTCAAAGCACCACTTCATCTGCTTTAAGATAAAAGAAAATGTTCAAGACTCCACAACATCTGACGCTTTCCTTAATGTAATAAAACACATCTGTGTGATGCTATTTATCTGTCCTCCCCAGTGCAAATTTCTCACCACCTCAGGCTCATGTCCGCAATGCTAACAGCCAGCCAGCCACAAGCGATCTGACTGCCAAGCCTCTGCTCTTCCTGCTCTTTGCTTCCAATTCTAGCCAATTCCTATTCAACTTTCAGCATCCAGCTCCAGTCCTCTGGCTACTCACGCCCTTCCATAACCTCTTGCAGACACTGAGCAGCACACATTTACTTGCCTTGCTCTTTTACCGTTTCCTGAATTTTTCAAATGATTATAAACTCAAGAAGGGAAAGGACTGTTTTATAGAGTGCAAGGCATGTAGTAAGTACCCCCAAAACTCTTTCTGAATAAATAAATGAATCCATATTGACCTCAGAACTATTGTTAAGCAGAAAATTTTAATTCTACAAGACGCTAGGGAAACTAACCTTTTTTTTCTGGACCTCTAAAAGCTTTTAAATCTTTCTAGTCCAATTGTTCTTAGTTTTCGAAAATGGGGAGATTTGATTTAATCCACCCTAGAGGGAGAGTTCATTTGTTTCTTATAGACAGAGCTGTGTTTCCTGCCACCTTCTCATAGGTTCCTTGCCACAGCTGGCCCCCAGGAGAAAGAGTCTAGACTGAATATATTAAGTGATGTTTAAACATGTATCTCTAAATTTTCCAGGGGTCTGGCCAAAAGTTTCTTCCCCAAAACACATGCTGTCTTGACAGTTGTTCCTTTACACATTCATTCATTCTTTTTTAATCATTTGGCAAGCATTTGGTGGGCAAGCCCTTGAAATACAAGGATGAAAAAAAACCGGTAACCATCCTTGAAATGCTTATAGTCTTATGCAGTTTTCCTCAAAATGTGGTTAGAAGAGCACCTGCTACAGAATCAACTGGGGGAGGTTGTTTTTAAATATTTATATGGATTCCCTGGACACTGCACAGAAAATTCCTTATTCAATAAGTCTGGGATGAACCCCAGGATCTGCATATTTAATAAGCACTCCAGATTATTCCAATGCACACTAAAGTTTGAGACCCTCTGGTCGTATGGAAAAGAGGCGTATGTGGAGATAATCATGATAGTTATGCCTACTTGCAGTAAAAGTGATATCTGCAAGGTATAATAGTGGCTCAAGAATAATCAGGTAGTGGGTAAGAGTTGGGCATTGGAAGGAAAGACTTAGGTTCAGATTCTGGTCCCATCACTCATTTGCCCTGTTGTTGACCCTGTCCTGGTCTCATGTGCCCTCACATGTAAAATATGAAAAATGCCCACCTAACACAATTATTATAGAGTTTAAGTGAGATTTTGTATAGTACTTAACTTAAATCTTGGTACTAATAAACACTCCTCCACCAGAAGCCATTTTTAATTATTAATAAAATGTAAGGGAAAGAGGGCAGGCCAGAAAACTTTTCCCAAGAGAAACGAAGTCAAGTTAGTTCTAAGACAGCAAAGTAGAGCTGCATTTTTGCAGCCGCAAGACTTTCAGAAATTTTTAAATGTTATGTCTTCAATTCCATAAATTGAAATTTTAATACAAGCAGTAACTAAGTGCTGCCATGCAATTTCAGTGCCAGGCTTTTCTTTTGTGTTTACGATTATGCAAATGCCAAATGAAAGCCAGATCAAGTCAAGAACCAACCTAGAAATAGAGGAAATGGTGGGAAAATTGAGTCATCATATGGGTCTGTCAAACCAAAGCAGTCAATGCCATGTTCATGCTGTGAGCAGATGTGTGATTTTGACTCTGACTTTTTACATACCAACACATACCAGTTTATAAGCAGAAACCTGCAGAGAAAATACTCAAAGGAGAACGGTTCTGTCCCTGATTCTACTAGTAATTGGGTTAGATACCCATTTAGAACCTATTTCAACATCACCGCAATGCTAACCTTATCTTCAAATGAATAGACAATTTAACAAATTATCAAATGATACCCCATTAAAACTGACATTTGATGATTGCCTACTCTCAAGAGTTTGGTTAAGTATGAGATCTGATTTTCCTAAATATATAGACTTGAGGCTTTAGTAACAATCCAGTCAACATACTTACACCAAAAGCCATTCTCTGTATGACCATCAATGAAGTTTAAATAACAAACCTAGATTAAAAATAGAATAGGCCCTTAAGGCTACTTGGTTCTATTGTCTATCTTTACCCTCCACACTAGTGATTAGATTTTTTAAAAACCACATCATCTATAATATTAAAATAATGTTTATAAATGAAGCCTTATTGATTTTATAGTTACGCTTGATTTTATTCATAAATTTGCTTTGGTTTTATAGTTGCATAAAAATTATAAGAAGCATATACCTAGTTTTATGTTTGTACATATTTTAAAACCAATAATCAATCATCCTGAGGGTGTGAAAAAAAACTGTCACCATAAAATAGGTCAGACCCCCTATTGTTTAGGTTTGAGAAGCACAAAATTAGGCAATCCCAAGGGTAGGTTCTTTGAGAGGTGAATCTATTGTTCTTTCAACAACTGTCTCCCTTGAAAAGAAGTCTACCCCTGCCTCTCTGCCGGCAGTAAGCAACAGAGAATCTGACCCGTCAGCAACCCATGACCAAAGTCACCCCCTGCAGCTTGTCTGCTCCCTGTGTCCTCATCACTGCTTCATGAACCCTACATTGCCATTAGCAAAACCATTGTTTAGGGGGATCAAAAGTGTATCTTCTTTGAATGTGGAACCCATTTACCTTACATTTGAAGCCATTTACCGAGCCCTACGAAATGTGGTGAGGGGTGGAATTGGGAACTGTTGAGCTCTGACAAAAAAGAAATGACCTAAGGCTAGATATCTTTGCTTTCTCACCACTCTCATCCAACTCTCATTTATTCAAAAGAAAGTTTTAACACCTTGTGATCTATGGGCTGGGTAATGGGTGTTTGTTCCTGAGGCCTATTGCTGAATCATGCAGTGGTAACAATAATACCTCATTATAAAGATGGATTTTAAAGTGTTTTTGAATAGCATTATAGTACTTCTCTCACCATCTCTGAGGAACTGTGACTAAGTAAATATGGGAATAAGTAGTAGATAACAATAACGGTTTATGTCCCTGTAGGACTTGATTAGGACCTTGAGACGCTCCAAGCACTGAAAGTATTACATCACCTTCTCCACTCCCATATACTTCATTATAAAAAACAAGGTTAAGGTAACATGTAACAGTGTCCCTATCTTTCTCGTTATGACTACTTCAGTACTTTTTTGGAATATCAAATATTAATTTATTTCCAAAGGAAATTGGAGGAGCCCTTTCTTACGCCCTACACACATCAGAACTTTGGCATAAAGCAATGTTGTCTAAGTGTATCCAGGTTTTCCACATAGATCACTTGAAACCAGATCTCATTTGTTACTCACAGTCTGCAGATAACAAATATGGAGGCTTCTTTAATATGCCATACTCTTTTTTTTCTATTTAGCTGCTCAAGAACTGCTTCGCCAAATTCCTCCTTTGCCCCAACCCTCCTGGTAAGGAGGGCTTAGATCTAAATATCTGTGAAATTCCTTTCAGCATTCACACCAGAAGTCTAGAATTTGCATCCTAGCATGACATCCATGCTTGACATTCACCCTTTGGTAATGAATGAACAAAAGGCTTAGAAAAAATTTCACCTACAAAGGTGATAATAAGCAATTGTTAACTTGCTTTTTACATGACACGAAATGTTCAAATGAGAAATTTTTAAATAAAGCTGTGGGTTTGTTTTGGTTTTGATTTTGTTTTGCTTTTCGTGAAGGAGATATCAGGGAAGAGTGTACTTTCAGTGGAGGGGAAGGTGAAAACAAGAACTACTATCAGAGGTCCGAACAAATCCATGAGGAAAGGAGCACAATCGGGTGAAAGACACAGGCTCTGTCCACAGTCAAACCGGGAAAATCAAAACTGAGGCTATATCCTGAAACCTGTCGTGACTAATCATCACCCTCTGAAAATAACAATGCACGCATTCCAAATATGCACCAACTATTCAATGTGAGTTTATTCCACCTGAAAAATGAGTGCCTTTCTTTAGTTTTCACAACTAAGAAGTTGGATTTGAACCCAGTACTTCTGGTAGCTCAGACCATTTCTCCCTGCCCTGGCTGTCTTGAGAATCGATTTTATAGTATAACACATTAACAGGGACTTATGGGGCACCTCTATAGAATAAGAATATAATAGATGAGGCTCCAATCCCTCTTCTCCAGAAATTCTCCCAACAACAAATAAGCACTGTGCTGGGCATATTATGAGTGCTTAATGCAATCTGTATTGAGAACTCACTAAATAACTCACTTATTTTTTTTTAATAGGTTTTATTTGTCTTCATTTTTTTAATATAACTCACTTATTAATTAGGCTACAAGGTGAGTTTATTGAGCTCATCTAATACCATGATCCTTGCTAAACCAGGTGAAATTGACCAAAAGGACTAGGGAATCTAAGAAGTATGATCTGGGTGGTCTGGCCTGTAAAGAAGGGTGGTAGTTGATTAAAATGAGAAAAAGGAAAAGAATATTCAGAGTTTATGGGATGGAGACTAGAAGGGTGTCCATAGTGATTCAAGGTTTAGCTATGAACGTGAATTTGAGATGGAAGTGCTGAAGGGGACAGTGGTTGGCATAATTGAACTGAAAGACATAGAAATCTTATATGGCCCTTGACAGATGAGAAAATTGAAGTGCAAATAGATTTAAAAAATAATAATACTTACACAAAGTCCCACTGCTAGTAGGTGGCAAAGTTAAAATCAAAAGCTCATCCTTTTAACCCCTTATCCATCACACTTTCTACCACATCATAATTTAAAGTGAAAGTATTTGTATGTTATTTTAGTTAAAGCAATTTTAACAACTATTCTTTCAAGAGATTGTTGCTCTAATTTGAATAATGTGACAAAAAAGATTTCTCAAATATCTGCTGGGTATCTGTTGACTTAGTCCTTCGCAATAACTCCAGAAGTTTCTGCTTCAGTTAGATTTATTAGACAACATAAAATTATTCATGTTTTGGATCCAATGGTAGTAGTACTCATCGGAAAAACAAAATCCATCATTTTTAAATATAAAGGCAAATGATTAAAACTATATTAAAATGTCTGCCTTCCAACCAGAAAGAAGTAAGCCAAAATAAAATCCAAGTGTTAGGATGTTGGGATTTGGTGTTGCCTGGGGGCGAGGGGGGTAATTGAAATTAATCTTAATTTCTTGTGATATTATTTTAACATTATTATCTCAACTTAAAACTCTATATAAAGTACATGTGTTGGTTTTCCAGTGCTGCTATGACAAGTTCCACACAATGGGTTGGTTTAAACAAGAGTCTATTCGCTCACAGCTTTAGAAGCCAGAAATGTATCAAGGCATCGGCCACACCATGCTCTCTTCCCATATCCGTATGTCCTGGTGCCAGCTTGCCACAATTCTTGAGCTTAGCTAGCATCTCTGCTTTCCATCACATGGTAATTTCTCTTTACTTGTGTCTGCCCTTCAGTTTCTGCTGACTCTTGGCTTTTCTTTATAAGGTCTCCCAATAATATAGATTAAGTCCCACCCTGATTCAGTTTGGCCACTCCTAGACAGGATTTTAGAAGGTCCTATTCACAAATGAGTCCACACCTTAACTGATAATTCATATTCAAAGGGTCCTTTTTTTTAAGTGGGTTCACCCCCACAGGAATCGACATTTAGATGAAGAACATGTCTTCCTTGGGGGGTTCATGGTTCAATCTACCACCATACACATTCTAAAATCACAACCATAGCTGCCTCAGGAGCAATTAACTACTCTTGAGTGAATTTAACTCCTACTGCTTTCTTCTCTAATTTGTTCCACAGAATCCTGAAGGCCAAGTTCCAGCAGTCCTTGAAGCTGATACCACTCCTCTAAGTTTTATATCCCTTTGGGAAGTTCCAGCACTGCAAGGCATGTTGGTATAGCTCCTGTGAAGACTTTCAGGGTACAGTCTCCTTTTATGCAGCCTGAGTGGCAGTTCATTTTTTTCTGGGTGAACAACACAAGTGGCATGAATTGGTGTGAGTGGCACTTTAAAATTGCCAAAATCACACATATATACACAAAACCACTTCTCCAACCTTACCGATGGGATGTGGAGTTTGTTTGTGTTTCAATGTAGACATAGGATGATACCGATGATTATGATAACAGTCAAGACCATGGCGACAAAAGCCATGATGATGATAAGAAATACAATCCCAATAAGAAGATGGGACTAGCAATGATTGGTTTCTACTTTAATTGTCCTATACTTTGTCTCCTTTATTACAGCACCAATAATATTTTATCTGCTTTTACAATTTTCTCTAGTTGTGTCTATTGTTTCTAGTTGTGTCTCTATATGTCTCTATTTGTGTCTCTAGTTGTGTCTCAATATGTGTCTATTGTTTCCCAAGTTTCTAAGGACAGGGGTTATGTCTTCTGTTTCTTCTGTATTCTTCATTTTTATTTGTATATATATTCACCAAATATGTACAAGGTTTTGTGCTGGCCTCTTTGCATATCTAAGGTCACCTATTTCTGCTAGCAATCCTGTGAGGTAAGAAAAACGAGACTCTGAGATGTTAAATTTCTTGTCCAATGTTACATGGCTAGCAAGTGGTGGCCAAACCAAAATTTAAACCCATGTCCTTTCTACTGTGAAGATACTTTGGCGTATGTTCCTGGAAGAAGTAGAATTTGGTGAGTGAAAATCGTTGGCCTAGAAGAATGCTATTGTAATGAGGGATGAGCTAAGGGAAAATTGCTGGGCTGGTGCTATGTGACTGAACCAGAGTAACCAAAGCAGCAGTTCTAAACTAATAAAAAATAACCATCATCCACGTGGCATCTAAGTGCCCTCTTGATCTAGAAGTGAAGAGAACATCACCATCCCAGGGTCCACAGAATGGAGGAATAAAATATGGACTAGAGTGCACTTACTGATATTCTACTATAAAACTATTGTGACGAGTAATAGAAGAAATTTTAGCATCAAGGTGGACAAAGTGGCCATCGTAGTTGCTGAAGGCAGGGAGAAGGTAGAAAAGATGTGGGGGCATTCTTGGGATTTCGAGTTGTCCTAAATGATATTGCAGGGTCAGATGCTGGACTTTATTTTTATTTTTATTTTTATTGATTTTGTAAAAATATTACATCAAAAAAATATATGAGGTCCCATTCAACCCCCCCCCCCCCACCCCACCACTCCCCCCCCCAGCAACATTCACTCCCATCATCATGACACATTCATTGCATTTGGTAAGTACATCTCTGGGCATCTCTGCACCTCATGGTCAATGGTCCACATCATGGCCCATACGCTCCCCCATTCCATCCAGTGGGCCCTGGGTGGATTTACAATGTCCGGTGATTGCCCCTGAAGCACCGTCCAGGGCAACTCCAAGTCCCAAAGGCACCTCCACATATCATCTCTTCCTGCCATTCCCCATACCCATCAGCCACCATGTCCACTTTTCCCACTCCAATGCCACCTTTTCTCTGTGGACCTTGGATTGGTTGTGTCCGTTGCACCTCTATGTCAAGAGGAGGCTCAGATTCCACATGGATACTGGATGCAATCCTCCTGCTTTCAGTTGTAGGCTCTCTAGGCTCCATGGTGTGGTGGTTGTCCTTCTTCAACTCCATCTTAGCTGAGTGAGGTGAGTCCAATAAATCTGATTGTAGGAGCTGGAGTCTGTTGAGGCTCAGGGCCTGGCTATCATATTGTCAGTCCAGAGATTCAAATCCCCTAATTATATCTTAAACCCCAACATCAACTACAATTCCAGTAAAGTAGCATGAAAGTCTTATGAAAAGAGATCCCATCTGAGTCCAGCTTCATCACGCAGAAACACCAAGATGCTGGACTTTATATATCCTGCCATAACCCATTGAATATACTGGGAGAGAGTGCGAACTGTAGGGTAAACTATTATCTAGGTAGTGCAACAGTGCCCCAAAGTGTGTTCACTGAGTGCAGTGAGTGTGCCACAATGATGGGGGAGGTTGTTGGTGTGGGAGGAGTGGGCTGCGGGGTGGGTGGTAAAGAGGAACCTTTTATATTTTTTAATGTAACATTTTTTATGTGATGTGTATATCTTCAAAAAAATACAGTTTACAAAAATGATGTGTTGGGGGCTGGGGAGTGAGTTATGTGGGAAAAAATAAATAAATAAAAAATAATCATCAGCAACATTTATCAATTACATATGAAGCATTATATTAAGTACTTGACAAATGGTAATTATAATACTTATTAGATGGGAATTATAAATCCTATTTTATAGATTGGGGAACTGAAGCTTAGAGGACTTAAGCAGCTTGCCCAAGGTCACATAGCCGTGAATGTGGAGCTAGGATTGGAACCAGGTCTGTCTGACTTCATATGTGAAAGAGTCTGAAGCCTGGGTGAGCTTCCACCTAAGACAGAAGGGAAATTGTGTACATTGTGAGGAGGTCTTAACCAAGTTCAGAGAAACCAGCTAGAGGAGGGAGGCACAACAGGAAGAAGGAGGCACTGATAGTTAAATTCTTTAAAGGACAATGGCGGAGGAGTGTGTGGCCATGGTTCATTTCTCCTCACAGAGGGCCCTTAATCTATGCTAAGGAGTGCTGGACAACTAATTGGACATTTATTGACAGAGGTACTCAATCCTGGCTTGTATTAGAATCACTTGGAGAACACTTCAAAGTTCTGATTCCCAATCCCCACCCACAGATATTCTGATTTAATTGGCCTGGAAATTTTTAAGAGTTTACTGGAGTTTCTAATTTACTGGTGAACAGCCCTCATTGTGGATGGTTGCTGAATTCAGAGAAGATGCCTGGGGGAAGCCTGGGGACGGTAGATGCATGTCTAGACTGGGTAGTCATTGTTGTGCTGGGAGAGAGTCAACTCAAACTTTGCATGACTTCAAACAGGGCAAGAAGTATGAAGAATCCTGTTGTGCTTGTGTTGCAGACAGGTTACCATTTATGTGGGCTGGCCTAAGGCATTCGCATATGTCTGTGGAGGTCCATTTTCAGATGGGTGTTTGCTTTCTGTATGCCTGTGAAACGTGTTTGGGTTGTATATTTGAGGTGTGGGTGAATGTAAAGTGGTTGAAAGTAGATCTTGTGGAGGGACGTGGGAAGGACATCTGAGAGTTGATGCTAATTAAAAATGACATGGCTTTAATATATGGGAGTGGCTATTCCAATTTTTTAGTTTGTCTATTAAAAAATCCATTCACACAGGATGTCACCAAGATGGTGGAGTGAGATTTTGTCTCCCCACAGAAGCTTTAAACCCCAAGCAAAAACTGGCAGAACTATCTTTCTCAGAGTTCCAGAAAACAGTTAAAGTATTTCAGTAACAAGGGAAGCACCAAAATGTCTTTTGATTGATTTGTTGGCCCTTCCACCACCCCCTCCCCAGCTCACTGTGAGGTCAGCCGGTGTTCCCAAGTTCAGGACCCTAGTCCTAGTTCTGAAGGGAGCAGAGCACACACACTGCGCACACTGTGGTGTACACACTGTGCAGGAAAACAATCAAATTCACAGCGGCCAGTGGCAAAGGATTGCTGGCTATGGGACATACAGTAAACATTCAGGACCAGGAGGCAACACTATTTCCTGGGGAAAAATGGACTTCCAGATCCTGGTAAATGGGGGAATTCTTAGGGCCAAAAATCCCCCAACAAAGAAAAGGCCAGGACCAGATGGCTTCACTGGTGAATTTTACCAAACAATCAAAGAAGAATTAACTCCAATCCCTCTCACACTCCTCCAAAATCTTGTACAGGAAGGAAGAATTCTTAACTCATTCTATGAGGCCAGCATCATCGTAATACTAAAGGCAAAAGATAAAGATATCACAAGAAAAGAAAATTACAAACCAATATTCCTTATGAATATAAATACATTATAAACAAAATACTAGCCAACAGAATCCAACAGCATATTAAAAACATTATATACTATGATCAATTGGGATTTTTCCTAGGAATGCAAGGGTGGTTCAATATAAAAGAACCAATCAATGTAACATACCACATTATTAAAATGAAGTGAGTGAGAGAAAAAAACGCATGATCATCTCAATTGACACAAAATGGCATTTAGCAAAATTCAGTACCATTTCTTGATAAGAACACTCAGAAAACTAGGAATAGAAATGAACTTCCTTAACATTATAATGGGCACAAATGAAAAACCCACAGCTAACATACGCAATGGTAAAAGAGAGCCTTTCCCCCTAAGGTAAGGAACAAGACAAAGATGTCCACTTTCACCAATGCTATTCAGCATTGTACTGGACATGTTAGCCAGAGCAATTAAGGGGAAAATTCCAAATTGGAAAGGAAGAAGAAAAACTTTCCCTAGCTGCAAATGATATGATCTTATATAAAGAAAATACCAAAGAATCTACAAGAAAGCTACTAGAGCTAATAAATGAATTCAGTGAAGTAGTGGTATACAAGATAAATGTGCAAAAATTCAATGGTGTTTTTATATACCAGCAACAGTCTAAAAAGGAAATAAAGAAAGCAATTCCATTTACAATAGCAACTAAAAGAATCAAATATCTAGCAATCAATTTAACCAAGGATGTAAAGGACTTGTACATGGAAAACTACAAATCATTACCAAAAGAAATTAAAGAAGATCTAAATAAATGGAAATATATTCCATGTTCATTTATTGGAATATTTAATAACCTTAAAATGACAATACTACCTAAACAATTTACAGAATCAATGCAATCCCAATCAAAACTACAACAGCCTTCTTTGCAGAAATGGAAAAGCTAACCATCAAATATATATCAAAGGGCAAGGAACCCCAAATAGTCAAAAACACCTTGGGAAAAAAAAAAAAAGACAACTGAAGCTGTGAGAGTCATATTTCCAGATTCAAAACTTATTACAAAGCTATGGTAATCAAAGCAGTATGGTACTGGCACAAGAACAGACATATGGACCAATGGAATAGAATTGAGAGTTCAGAAATAAATCCATACGTCTGTGGCCAATGGATTTTTGACAAAGGTGCTAAGTCCACTCAATGGCAAAAGAATAGTCTCTTCAATAAATAGTGATGGAAAAACTGGATATCCACATGCAAAACAATGTCAGTGGATCCTTATTTCACAAAATATATGAAAACTAGCTTAAAATGGAGCAACAGCCTAAATATAAGAACTAAAACCATAAAAACTCTTTGAAAAAGACATAGGGAAGCATCTGCAGGAACTTTTGTTAGGCAATGGATTTTTTCAGACTTTATGCCAAAAGCACAAACAACAAAAGAAAAAACAAATAAATTGCGCTCTATCAAAATTTAAAACTTTGGGGCATCAAAGGACACTACAAGAAAGTAAAAAGACAACCAACAGAATGGAAGATAATATTTGGAAACCATGTATCTGATAAGAGATTAATATACAGAATATCTAAAGACCTACAACTCAAAAAAAAGACAACCCAATTAAAAAATGGGAGAAAGACTTGAATAGATGTTTCTCCAAATAAACCATACAAATAGCCAATAAACACAGGAAAAGATGCTCAATATCGTAAGTCATTATGGAAATGCAAGTCAAATCCTCAATGAAATAACATTTCATATCCACTAGAATGGCTATTATTCAAAATTATAATAAAAATAACAAGTGTACCAAGAATGTAAAGAAATAGGAACTGAAGTACATTGTTGGTGGGAATGGAAATGGTGCAGGGCTATGGAAAACAGTTTGGCAATTCCTCAGAAAGTTAAACATAGAACTACTATATGACCTGGCAATCCTACTTCTGGGTAAATACCCCAAAGAATTGAAAGCAGGGACCTGGAAAGATATTTGTACGCCAATGTTCATAATGGCATTACTCACAATAGCAGCCCAAGTGTCTGTGGAGAGATGAATGGAAAAACAAAATATGCTATATCCATACAATGGAATATTTTTTACCATAAAAAGGAATGAAGTTCTGCTCCATGCTACAACACGGATGAATACTGAAGACATGATGTTGACTCAGACACAAAAGGATAGCTATTATATGATTCCACTTATATGAAATAACTAGAATATGCAAGTTCATAGAGACAGAAAGTAGAGTCCAGGTTACCAGGAGTGAGGTGGGGAGAGGGAATGGGAGTTAGTGCATAATGGGTGCAGGGTTTTGGTTTCAGGATGATTGAAAATTTTGGTAATGGATGATGGTGAGGGTAGCACAATAGTGAGGTTGTGACTAATCCCACTAAATTGTACATTCCGTATTTTGAGATGGGAAAGTTTGTGTCATACATATATTTTTTTTAAAAAATTTTTTTTAAAGCAACTAAAGAAGACAATGAAAACTACATGATCTTGGACAGAATCTAATAAGGAAGGAGGAGAGGCCCAAAATGACATTAATGGGATATATGAAAGCTTGGAATATATACTGTAAGCTTTATATCAATATTAAATATCTTGAACTTGAGGAGTGTACATAAGTGAATATCCTTGTTCTTAGGAAAGATACAAGATTGTAGTGTGTTCAAGGAGCATGATGCATGCAATCTACTCTCAAATGTTTAGAAGATACAGACAGATGATTAGACAGATAGATGTTAGATAGATACATAGATACATAGATACATAGATACATAGATAGATACATAGATAGATATAGAAAGCAGATAAACAGAATGAGATAATAAATGTGGCAAAATGTTAAAAGTTGGTAAATCTGGGTATGAGGTATACTGGAGGGTTTTTTTAATTGGTTTTATATTATTTTTGCAATTGTCCTGTAAGTCTGCAATTACTTTAAAATAAAAAGTTTATTTTAAAATGCAGTCACACTGGAAGGTTTGAACAAGACTCATTACAACCGATAAATAATTCAGGTGACTTAAAGCCTGAGAAGTGAGCAAATCAGGAGGGAAAAAACTGAGTCAACAGGGAGGCTGCCGGCAGTGGGGAGGGAAGGGTGGGTGGCAGATGAGGCTCCTTTGGAGGATGCCCCCACTCTGTCTGGTACATGGATACTGTTGGAAGTTTCAGTTTGAGGGTTCTAGATAGTCTGGAAATGCCTTTCCACTTCCCTTACCTTTGGTGTTTATAAAGCAAACGGGTCTTAACCAGAAGCAGAGCCGGGGACCTCCCCCTGCATGGCGGCCCTCCACCCCTACCCGGGAACAGCTGCATTCCTTCTGACTACAGACATGAAGAGGAAACATAAGATAAAAGGAGGGGTTCAATGTGCAAGGTGGAGAGGGGCGCAGGCCTGTCCCAGTGTCAAGGTCCTGAGTCAAAGTTCCATCCTGAGCCGGATGGAACTTTTGAGAAGAAACCAGTGGACTGGCCCTTATTAAACCCTCTCGGTCAGAGACAACACAGACCCAAGTGTGTGCAACAGCAAGAGGATGCTTCAATAAGCCTGCTGTTCTCCAGTCTCCACTGCTTTGGGTGAGGAATCACAGACAAGCGAGGCCACCAGAGGAAAGTTCTGATGGAAAATCTGGGAATATTCCCCGTTAGAAACGGCTGTTTAGATTTGAAGGAGATGGACACTGAGACTGAAGTCGCCCGTTTCAGAGCTCCACACACAGCCAAACAACTTCCCGCCAGCCGGCGTCAGTGCCAACGGCCCGGTCCCGCATGGGGGACGCTGCTTCCCATTCCATTCCGGATTTCAGTAATCATAACAATGACAACTGATATTGTGAAACCCTTCATAGCCTTCAGAACACACTGATGACAAATATCTCTTATTATTTCCATGTAACAGATACGGAAGCCTGGTTCAGAAAGGTAAAGTAACTGCCAAGCGGTAAAAGGTAGAGCCAGAACTTGAACTGGGGACTTCTGGCTCCGAATTCCAGTCTTGCATAACAAAACATTGGGTATATACCACGCCTCCAGTAATTAACCCACAGGGGGATGCCCACCCACAGGCCCTGTCTGATACCCAAATTAATACCCGCAAGAGCAGAAGCAGCCTCGGAGAGAGGAGCCAACCTGCTCCCCCAGCCTGACCCCTTCGGCCCCTGGTCACTGAGGGGAAGATGGAATTTGACTCCCGAAGTGATCAAATGCGTGTGTGTGGAGGGGAGTGAGGGAATTAGGATTGAATAATGAAGAAGGGCACAGGTTTTCGAATCAGACATTCAGGAGTTTCAAACTTATAAGCTGAATTTCCTTGAGCAACTCCTCTCACTTCTCTAAGCCTTAATTTCCTTATCTATCAAATAGGAAGAATGCCCTAAAGAACTGTGAAGATGAAATCCAATAATGTATGTAAAACTCTGAACGTGGAACCTGGAGCCTGTCATAAAGTGTTAAAAATGTTCGCTTTTTAATTTTCTACACACACAACCAATTATAACAGCAGATCCTATTAACTGATGAGCCACCATCTTGCTGACACCTAAAGTCCTCGCTGTGACTTGCTAATTAAACCGCCTCTGTCGTCTCAGCCAGAATAAGCCTTAGAAAGGACCCTGAAAGTGGAGGTATGGAGAGGAAAGGCACTGGACTAGGTAAAGAGAGCCCGACTGCGTCGCTGGCTCCACTGCTAACGTGCTGTGTGACCCTGTACGCGGCAGCCCTCCTTCCTGAGGATCACGTTCACCCTCTGTGAATGGAGAGGGTCGGATGAGCTCTCTCAGGCCCTTTTCAGGGCTCGAGCCCCGTGCTCCTCTCCTGAAAGGATGCAGAAAGCCAACAGTCGGCAAAATGGTGCTGGACCCCCTACTGGCTTGGAGAGTGTGGACCTCTCGTCTCAAATGGCTGACCTGAGAATTTCAGCCGCCCGGAAAAATCCTTTTTCCCTATGGATGGGACTCTTGAAACTCGTCCAGGACTGAGAGGTTCCCAGCCAAAAGCAGCCCCAAGTCAGTCAGTAACAAAGGGAACAGGACCCCAGAGCCACCACCGTCACCAACCGAGAAAGTCCTCTGTAACACACCGGGGGCCCAGCCACCCCAAACAACAGGACGAACTGCCCCCCTCATCCCAGGCTGCCCTCCTCACAATCAAACCAGTAGCCCCCTGACAAACAAAAAGCGCTTGGTCTATGCTCTCCTCCCCAAAACCCAGACCCTCTAACACCGCTACTAAACACCCAAAAATCCAGCTCCCCTGTTCCGGTTTCTCCGTCCGAAAACCAACTCTGCGATCGGCCTGTCTTGCCTGCCAACAGTTTCAACTGTGCTAACTCTGTTTATTATATCTTGCAGCTGCTATGGGTGCATTTATTTTGCTTCAGCCTTCCTTGGTCATTAATTCTCTTTATTCTGCTCTCCACAATGTAAATCCAGACCCCAGAAAACCTGGGACCTCTGATTTTTCCAAGTCTGTGATGCTCTTTTCCCTTCCCACCTTCACCTGACTTGAAATTTCCTTTCCACCTCCTTTTTAAAACTTTTCCTGAGACACCAAAAGACGTTTATTCAGAACTTTCATTTTCAGTAAGGAAAGAAAAGAAAAGGAGAAGAAAAAAACCACATAACTTACTCTCATCCAGGAGTGCACAGTTTTGGAAAGAAGAAAACAGAGCTATAATCCACTGCGTTCCCCAACCCCAAACGAAGAATTTGTTGTTAAACGCTTCTTTTTCCACTTTGCCGGTGGAGGGAGCCGGCGGCAGGCATACATCCACAGGCTGATGCAAGATGCCTTTGAGAGAAACCTCACATTCTGAGGATTCCTGGGAAAGTGCCAGTGATCCCAGCATCCAATATATTGCACATTTGGTTTCAATTAGGAAGGGGGTTGGGGAGGAAAGAAGGAGAGTCACCAATCAGAGCTGTTTTCGGTTTAGAGACTATTTCTTTTGACCCAAGGGACCACAGGCAAAGCTATAATTTACAGCAAAACCCATTCATAGAAGAAAAAATTTTGTATAACCATAGGATAGGCTTAAAGACATAGCTCCCTTCTGCCTTCTTCCTCTCCATGTGCAGCCCCAAGCCCTCTCCCTCCATCTGAGACTTGATCCCACCCTGCCCCCTGGGACCCCCACCTCATTTTTCTTACTTGAGCTGAAGCCTTAAGCACAGCTTCAGTTGGATTCCTTTCCAACTGAAGCTTCCATTCCAGTCGGGTCACACACATGGAGTTGATCTTTAATATGTTGGCCACGAAAGCCTAGAGCCGAACCCTCCCCCAGAAAGATTTGATTTACTCCCTTACTCCCACTGCCTCTCTCACCAAAAAATAATAATAATAAAAACAAAAAACTGGACAGTTCCAGAGTCTGGATTCCTATTTTTTTCCACTCAATTCCCAGTTGGCTGCTGCCTCTGAGGAGCTGATGCTGTCCTGGATTCATGCTGCTAAATGAAAACACAAGCATCTACAAGGACTTTCTAAACTATTTAGAAAACTTTTTTTCCCTTTCCCCCCCTTTTTTTTTTCTTTTTTCCTTTCTGCAGCTATGGCCAGAGATCATGTGAAAAGGACGTGTAGGCGAAGGGGAGGAGCCCTTGCTCCCTTGCTCAGCTCTCCAAATGATAACTAAGAGTCCTCTCCATCCATCAAGGCTCCCAGCCTTAACCCTTCAGAGCCTGGAACTCCCCAGCCAAGCACAGGCTTGAGCATAGAGACTGCAAGGCAAGCAGAAGCTCCAGAGCAAGAGACAGATGGCAAGAGGAAGCTTGAGAAGACCTAGCCTGCCTTCTAGAGCTAGCCTCATCATACAAAGACCTCCTTCCTCTGGGTTCCTCAGCTATCACCGTCTCCTTTCCACTTGTACTTCAGCAGGTGATCTGGGATTGCCTGGCCTCCACGTTGAGGAAGAAGGGAAACGGGACAAGCAGGAAAACAAGGGTGGAAAGGGATTGTGGAGAGACTTTCCCATTGGAAGTTTGGAGCAGGAGATTCTTCATAAGAGGTATGGGAAAGCTAGACTTCCAATTAGCATGGCAGTAGAATTAAGAGCAAAACTGTCAGTGTGCTGTCCCAATAAGTTTCTAAACTCAGCACTAGCCTGACAATGAGAAAACTAACTTTCATGTCTGTGCTGCACAGCTAGAGGGAGGACATGGAGAACTTGGAGTCCATTTGGAGAGCAGCCTCAGAGATGATTAAAGGTAGAAAACAAGGCCTAAGAGAAACACTAGAATGAGGGCTACTTTACAAAGAGAAGTGACAGTACAGAGATAAGCCTATTAAGCAGACTCTTCAAATAGCCTAGAACATCTGAAGTCAGGTCTAAGGGTGACTAAGACCAGGACATTCTGCTCAATCAATAAATAAATATTGAGTATTTATCAGGCACTTTCTTGGGTGCCTCCCTGAAGCAACTCTGGTCATCTAGTTACAGAAAGAGCCCTAGATCCTCCCCAAATATCTAAGCCTGGAAGAATTTACCTTTTTGACATTATCATAAAGAATGGAAGCAGATGTGGTTCAAGTGATAGGGCTTCAGCCTACCATGTGGGAGGACCTGGGTTCAATCCCTGGGGCCTCCTGGTGAAAAAGAAGAAGAGAAGTGTGCCTACGCTGCGCGCCAGTGCCTGTATGGCAAGCCGAGTGCCCACGCAGCAAACCAAGTGCCCATGTGGCAAGCCAAGTGCCCATGTGGTAAGCTGAGTGCCCACGTGGTAAGCCAAGTGCCCATGCAGTGAGCCTAGTGCCCACATGAGTGCCCGCGTGGCAAACCAAGTGCCCATGTGAGAGACTGCATGGTGAGCCAGTGCCCGCATGGTGAGCTGAGTGCCCACACAAGTGCCCGTGCAGCAAGCCAAGTGCTCATGCGGTGAGCCAGCGCCCGCACAAGTGAGTCACACAGCAAGATGATGACACAACAAAAGAGAGACAAAGGGGAGAGTCAAGGTGAAGCACGGCAGAGACCAGGAACTGAGGTGGCACAATTGACAGGGAATCTCTCTCCATATCAGAGGTCCCCACGATCAAATCCTGGAGAATCCTAGAGGAGAAAGACTAGATGAAAAGACAAAAAAAGAAATAGATGCAGAAGATCACACAGCAAATGGACACAGACAGCAAAAACAGCAGGTGGGGGAAGGGGAGGAGGAAAAAAAAAAAGGAATGCACTGATGCCATGACTTATAATTTCACAGATTTGATGAGACTACAGAGCAAATGTGGAAAGCTGTATTATAGCTTCCTAAAGCCATACTTAATAAAGGATATAGGCATAGGCATGTACCCTCAAATACCGGCATTAAAAGTAGATCTACTCCACAGGCAGAATTGCTTGTTTGTCTGTGTATTGTATAGCCAGAACTCCAGCTTGAGCCCATGACATTGACTCCAAAATCTACCCATACTTAGATCTGTCAGAGCAAGGATGGGTAGAACTCCAGAGTGAAGAGAAAACCAAGGGCAAATGACAGCCGCAAGGCAACAGAGCTATATCAAAGGTAAGGAGTAGCTCTAAGGAAAATACTATGTCTATCACTCAGGTTACCCTTATCCAAATCTGGGGTCAAAGCTTGAACTGTAGGAAGAAGCTGTGACAAAAAGAGCAAGGAAAGCTGAAAGCGATATTTTACTAAAATATCTAAAGGACGTTTAAAACATTATTAGAAGGAATCATCAGAATTGATCCTCAGGCGGTGGACTTGGTCCAGTGGATAGGGCATCCGTCTACCACATGGGAGGTCCACGGTTCAAACCCCGGGCCTCCTTGACCTGTGTGGAGCTGGCCCATGCACAGTGCTGATGCATGCAAGGAGTGCCCTGCCACGCAGGGGTGTCCCCGCGTAGGGAAGCCCCATGCACAAGAAGTGCACCCTGTAAGGAGAGCTGCCCAGTGCAAAAGGAAGTCCAGCCTGCCCAGGAATGGCGCCACACACATGGAGAGCTGATGCAACAAGATGATGCAACAAAAAGAAACACAGATTCCCATGCCGCTGACAACAACAGAAGCAGACAAAGAAGACACAGCAAATAGACACAGAGAACAGACAACCGGATTGGAGGAGGGGAGAAGGGGAGAGAAATAAATAAATAAATCTTTAAAAAAAAAAAAGAAAGAATGATCCTCAGATTTCAGAGACAGCTCTGGGGATGGGGGGGAGGGTGCGGCTTGCAGAGGATATGCTTCTTTCATCTTGAGAATAGCCATTGCTGCAGGAAGCCCAAGATGGAAAGAAAGAAAATGACAAATGCTTGAAAACTGAGAGGACTAATTCACAGATCACAGAGAAGAAATTTTCTGGGGACTCTCAGAGCTATTTGATAGAGTTTTTGTTTTCGTTTTTTTACTTTTTAAAACTTTTTATTGAAGTATATCATTCATACATGAGCATATACAGACAATAAGTATATAGTAAAAGTTGTGAACTTACAAAACAAATATGCATATCATCATACAGGGCTCCCATACATTTGATAGAGTTTTGAGTGGGGCTGGCATTCCTAAAACTGTGGGAACAGATGCAGACAAATGCCATTTTGTTACTCTTTTGTGAACAAATTAGTAACAAAATGGTTTGGCTAGGAAACATGGGTCATCACAATTGGAAGTATTTATGCCCCATAGGAGGTAACAATCTAGTTATGAGAACTGTTGTACACTGAAAAAGAATTCCTGAGAAACAATAGAGAATTTAATTCCGAGGATTTTGCTCAAAATAGAATAGTTCTATCTGGAGTGGTCAAAATGCAGTGTTAATTAGACGGGAATTTGCAAGGTGACTTTTCAAGATCTTTTCTAGTCTACAAACCTATGTGCAAATACTAGCGTTAAGACTCAAAAAAGCTATAATATTTCACTTTCTAAGTGGTCAGGGGCTAGACACCTTTATGATGTCTTAGGAAATAAAATGAAGTAAAAGGAATTTAACTGACCTGCTTAAGAAATACACACACACAACTTAAATGGACACATGGATATTCATAGAAACCAAATCCAGATGGTATATTTAATCTTCACCAGGAATTAGAATCAGAAATTTGACACCAGTAACCCAGGTTTCTCTTCTTTCCTCTCCTCTCTCCTCCCTTTTCCTTTCCCCTCCCCTCCCCTTCTCCTCTCTCTTCCTTGCTCCTCTCCCTATGTTTCTCCCTCCCTCTCTCAAATCTACTTATTTTGCATATCTTGCTTTAACCCCTTCTTTTCCTGCAGACCAGTCTTTTCTGCATTTTCTCACACATGGCTGAAGGTGATTATCTTAAAAATGATGATTTAGCTTTCAAATATCTACCTCCTGAATTGCAAGTGAACAGGAGAGAATGACTGGTTTTGTTGAAACCCAGTTCCTGAGTCCTGGGATGAAGAATTTGATTGATGAGGGGTGTTTCATCTATTTACCTTCCACCTCTAAACTGCAGTGGGCCATGAGTCATGTAGCATGGACATGGCTCCAGGGGCCCACATTCACATGTGGGGCAATTCTCTGAAAAGGTATGTCATACATTAGGACACCCCAAAATTGTCTGCTACACTATAATAAAGTCTGGCAATTCCTGGATTTTAAAGAAATTATACCTCATCAACACAAAACCAGAGAACACTGAATATGCTGGAGTCCAGTCATGTACACATTTAATAACTTAAGTACCAATTTTAGAACCTAATCCTAGAAATAATCAATACTAAAGTTTCTAATTAAAGGTAAGACTTTTTGTTATTGGTTAATCTTCCCCCAATAGACAAATCCATTGACCTATATTAAGGTAGAAAGAGGCTTAATGTTTTAAAAAAAATCATCAGGAGGAAATCTTGTAGACAACCAGAAACATTTTAACTTTCTTAAAAGCAGAATGGTCTGAATGTCCATACAAATGTATACAGATTTTCACTTAGTTTCTCCCTGGATTCAGCTCATGATTCTAAACTTTTCATTATTTTAAGAATTATTCTATGGAGTTGTAGCCACAAAATCAGGAATACTATCCTTTGTGAGTGATTTTCTTTCAAAGATAATTTTAACTCTAGGGAAGTTTTGCCTCTACAGGCTGGGTCCTTCCCTACACATGACTAGATGCTGTTCCACTACATCAGACGTTAGTGGAAGATGATCCAATTCAAACCATTATCATGTAGGGTCACATAGAGCAAGTCATTACATTTTCTACCTGTAAAATGAGGGATTATAAGAACTGACAAGGCGGTGGACTTGGCCCAGTGGTTAGGGCGTCCATCTACCACATGGGAGGTCCGCGGTTCAAACCCCGGGCCTCCTTGACCCCTGTGGAGCTGGCCCATGCGCAGTGCTGATGTGTGCAAGGAGTGCCATGCCACCCACGGCTGTCCCCAGCGTAGGGGAGCCCCACATGCAAGGAGTGTGCCCCATAAGGAGAGCCGCCCAGCGCAAAAGAAAGTGCAGCCTGCCCAGGAATGGTGCCGCTCACAAGCAGAGCTGACAAAACAAGATGATGCAACATTCAGAGGTAATCACCGGACATTGTAAATCCTCACAGGGCCCACTTGATGGAATAGAGGAGAGTATGGGCCATGATGTGAACCAATGTATATGAGGTGCAGAGGTGCCCAAAGATGTACTTACCAAATCCAATGGATGTGTCATGATGATGGGAACGAGTGTTGTTGGGGGGGGGGAGAGGGGGGGTGGGGGGGTGGGGTTGAATGGGACCTCACATATATATTTTTAATGTAATATTATTACAAAGTCAATAAAAAATAAAAAAATAAAAAAATAAAAAAAAAATAAAAAAAAAAGATGATGCAACAAAAACAAACACAGATTCCCGTGCCACTGACAACAACAGAAGCCGACAAAGAAGACGCAGCAAATAGATAGAACAGACAACCGGGGTAGAGGAAGGAAGGGGAAATAAATAAACAAATCTTTAAAAAAAAAAAAAAGAACTGACAAGTCACAGGGCTCTGAGGATCAAATGAGATTAGCAAAGAATAATTTATTGAATGCTTACTGTGTGCCTGGCACTCTTCTAGGAAATTTAGATATATTATTTCATGTAATTCTCACAAGAACTTTATGAGGCTGGCACAATTATTTCCTTCACATGAGGGAACAAATGCACAGAGAAGTTAAATTACTTGCCCAAGATGCTAGCTGATAGAACCAGAATACATGTGTGTGTATATATATACATATGTATATATATATTTGCTTTATTGACAATAAAGTGCTGTATGTTTATGTGACAAACAAGAAAGATGTCAGAGTGAGTGGGAAATGCAGCCAATTCTTCGTTTTTCAGGAATCAAAGTTTTGTTATCCATATGGAGAATCATCTGAGTCATTTTCCTTTCCTCCTTTTTTCTCCTGAAGACAATCTTTGACTGTGTCACTGTTCTTTAGGGCTTCCACCAGAGAAAGAAATGAAAAATGAAAAACAAAACCAAAACATGTTCAAATTAGTCTGTGGGTGACTCTCTCACGGTGAACTGAGATGTCGTGTGAGAGGAAGTTGAGGCTAATGGCCAAAATAAGCTGCTTCTTTGCCTGTGTTTTTAACAATGCCACATATAATATTTCACAGCTTAAAGAGTGCTTTCACAGACGTGACTTCATCTGATCCACAGACAGCCCCAATATGTACTCATAGCAGATATTAATATCTTCACTTTTCATATGAGCTCACAGAAGTAGTAACTTATTCAAGGTTATTTTGGTTTAGTTTTGTTTGTTTTTAGCCAGTAAATGGCAGAATCTAAGTTTGAACCCATCTCTTCTGATTTTCAGTTCTCTTTCTACCCATTTGGCATCAACAACAAACCTTCTCAGAGCCTAATATTAGACTGTTAATTTATACCCAATTCTAATGAACTAGGTTATCTGGTTTCTCTGCTCTAAGTCTGCTTTGCTGTTCTTTCATTTCCTTCTTCACTGTGGAAAAGAATAACAATTCCTCACCTCTGCAGAATTCTGAAACATAGGATTTAAAAAAACAGCCACAGAAAATTCAGAAATGTAACTCAGATTTAGAATCCCTGAGGAGAGTGAGGGCTACAAAAACAAGCTTTTAAAACAATGTATTTCATATCATCATCCTAGCAATGTAATTCTCCAGGCTACAGTCTGGAAATCTAAACTGTTCTTATCAGACAAGAAAGCAATCTACTTTTAAATGTCTCCAGAACAGAATCTCTCAACAACCTTAGTGTTTATCAACACTCAGTGTCAAAGTTCTGCTTTCTATCTATCCTCAATCTCCGCTGCTGCGATTTACCCCTATTCCTGCACTCAGTAGAAACAACCCTCAGCTGGTGAAACGATCTCCCAACTTCTCATACCCATATTTCAGGGCAGAGGGGAGTTAAGGCAGCAGTATTATTTTTCCATGCTCAGGACGCGTCTGGAGCAATGATCTTATATGTGATAATAACCCTCCTTTTGAAACTTGAAGACCCTCAGCTACCTCGCTTGTGGAGTGAGGTTTCTCTGGCATCTGTGAGAGAAACAACATAATTCCCACTGACTGCCCTGTTAGGGATCCAAGGAGCTTGGAAAATAAAAGGACTTTTAGTCATTTGAGGCTTACTTTTATGGTTTCACCCTACTTGGCGGCTATATCTCTGGAGAACATAGAGAAAGAAGTCTAAGAGGTTAATACCTGTGGGTGCCAAGTTGGAAGGGGAGTCGATGTAATTATTAAATATTATCTTATCCTCTGAAACATCTCACTTTAGAGACTTTGTTTGCTTCATGTCCTGTCATTCAGCTCTCAAGGCATAATTCCACCCCATTGCCCTGAGTTACACCATAAACACCACCTCTCTGTTTCTAATACACAGCATATTTCAAAGCAGAAAGGAATTTATAGCACCAATGTTATTTTTCCATGTACAATTCCAGTTTGGAATGTCCAGCAGCACTCAAGTTGCCTTTTAAGATACAGAGCAGATTCTGAATCTCTGTAATCTGTGTCTACTTCTGGGAAGGCTCAGATTTAGTCTTCAGCTGGAATCTGTGTTCCCCAGGCCCCTTCATGTCCCAGAGTTATCATTTATACAAGTCAGTCTCTGCCAGAATTCTGCAATGACCTCTGCCAGAGTTTCTACAACTATTGAGGCAAATTACAGTTCTGGGACCTTATGCAACATAAAGTAAAGGGAAGCCCCTCCACCCCCATCTCAGTTTCAGCATAAACTGGATGGACCTCAGAGGCTGGCTAGTCTAACCCCTTGTTTTACAGCAGAGACCCATGACAGTTAAGTGGCTTGTCTGAATTCACAGGATACAGAAAGGAAAAGCACAGAATAAAACCCACATCTCTCTAGTCTCAGTCTACTAGTCTTTCCAAATCATCATGAACCTGCACAAAATTCTTTTACCTTACAAACTTAAGATATTTGAGGCTGATAAAGGGGAAAATGGGTAAAGCGCCCCTGAACCAGATTGGGAGGAGTGGGGGGAGTCAGTGGAGTGGCTTCAGAGGCATAGAGACTGCTGGGGAAGCAGATAAAGATGATCTGCAGGGAGCAGTTCGCCCCATGGGACATCAGCAGTTTCTGAGAACACAGATGGAGTCCCGCAACCTCTGGACTTCTCTTAGCCCCACCCACACTCACTCTCACCCCCACCCCAGGGAGTTTCCGGGTTCTTGAAAGAGGTCGGGCTGAGGTGAACAGAAAGATGGATCCTGAGTCTCCACCCCTCCCACTCCTGGCAAGTGAAGCCCGTAGATCCTTACCTGCAGATGCAGTCTCACCTCCCTCTTCCACCTACTCAGAAAACCTCCGAGTCTGAGGTGAGAGGATCTGTGAAATTACGGCTAGTTCTTGGGGGATTAAATATCTCCATCTGGTAATGGCCCCAATTCCAACTTTCACTGACATCCCCGAGGCTCAGGACAGTAGATACTGACTCCATGCTGGTATTACATAACTTCTACTTCTTTGGCCATAATTGAAGGGATCAGGAATAGACACTGACCCAAGGTGTTTCTTAAACTCTGTTTCAAAGAATTCAAAAAAATGCTGTCATAAAATTTGAAAATGAAGCATGGAGTTGCAAGCCCAGTCTGGACTGGTTTCTTGGAAAAAGGAGATAGCAGCTCTGAAGCCATAGGTGGTAATGTTTTCCTCACCATGTGGACTGGGGAAGCAGATAAAGATGATCTGCAGGGAGAAAGAAAGAAATCAATGTGCAGAAAAAGGCAAAGGCAAGTGATAATCCTAACAGCCTTCTAATTCCTCATCTCAAGCTCTTCCCAAGGTCTAGATGTTCTTCCTGCCCTAAGATCCCATAACACTCCTCTGTATCCTTATAATATCCATTTATTGCTTAACCTATGTCAAATGGGATTCTGAAACTTCAAATTAGATTCCTTTCCGTTCTTGTACAGGTGTCTCTTCTGGAAATTAATTAACAACTCAACCCTGTTATGAATAGAAAGTATCATTATTCCAGTTATAGCAGATCAGAGTCACATAGGGATTCCCATAACTCTTTGGTTACCTATTGATGGACAACTTACCTACCAGAATTTCAGAGTACTACCTCTATCCTGGACTCCATGCTCTGGGCTTTACTTCCACATTAATCAGGTCCCAGACAGGAAAACAGACACTACACCAGAAATTGCAACAGAAGAGATTTAATATAAAGAAGTGGTCAGGTGTTGGGCGGCTGCCTAATCAGAAATTATAACTTCAGAAATTAGCTCCCTGAAGGCTCAGAGAACAAAAGGGGAGTGGCTGGGCTACGAGAACTTAGGAACAAGAAGGATGGGACACAGGAAATTATAGCTCAGGAACTGGAGCACAGTGGCTCATAATCTGTTTAGGCTGGTACTTATCAGGGGATGTGGTGAGTCTGGTTCTGGGAGTTGAGAAGAAGCTGAGACAAACTGCCACCATTGGTGTGAAATACTACAAGAAATGGCCCCCTTCTCTCCTCCCCCTGTCTTTCATTCTCCATCTTCTGCCTCCTATTGACAGAAGCTAAGGGGAAGTCTGTTGGTGAAAGAACCTCCTAAAGTAATGTTCAGAGTTCCAGCCCCAACACCACACAGTAGAGCATAGAAGGATGGATTTAGAGTTCAGTGACAATAGGCAAATGATCACCATTATTTCCATCCACTAGTTGGACATGTTCTCTCCACCCATTTCCAATCTCTTGCCTAGATTGCCAGGTACATTTGTCTTTCCTCCTGGACACTGGGCTTTGCTTGCCATTTAGACTATTTTCCAATTGCCACACCTGGTATGGTGTTCCTCTCCACAGGATATTTCTAATCCTAGACCATCACCCTTCTCAGGCAGCTCCAACCTGCTTCAACAAATCAGATCCTGCTAAGATGCCTGCTTAGTTAAGACACCAAGGCCCAGGGCCCTTGCACAGGTTACCTCTCCATGACCCCAGGATAGCCACCTGTATTGCGCTCACTTTTTAAAGGACTTTACCTCTCAGTTACCTGTGACTGCCCTTTCTAATACTTTACCCCCACTAACACTTCTTATCCCCCTTTCCCATCTTTTTTCATTTAAAACTTATTGATACATATATATTTTGTATGTCTTTTTATCTATTAGAATGTAAACCCTATCAGTTTTGTTTACTACTGTGGCAGTTTGAGATTATTATGAACCCCAAAAAGAGAGATTATGTTTGTAAACTGGGCTGTTCCTCTGGGTGTGATACTTTGCATCAGCACCCTTCTGGCTGACTAATGCAGCTACTAAACTCCTAAATGCCAATAACTGTGCTTTCCATATAGGAGAGACTCATAAAACGTTGAGTGTTAAATGGATGAATGGAAGAATGAATGACCAAGACAATACTCACCTGAGAGAGCTGAACATGTGTGTCTAGACTAAAGACAGAAGGAAACCAGAGAATACGCCTTTGCGAGTCCTGGAAATCACCTGGAAATCACCTCCGGGAATCAGCCGGGGAGAGATGAACACCAAAGTTCCTAGACCCCCATGGCTGTTCTAGAATGAAGAATAAAAAAGAACAATGTGGGAAAAAATGGAAGGGGCCAAGGTGGCCCAGCACTTTCATCTGTTTACATTCTAATAAGCCAAAGGAGCTTATTAGTTGTTAAAGGATGAAGCAGGGAAGGTAGGTGTCAGGATGAGAACAGCGGGGCGTTAGGATGTGGATGGGATGGAGACTGGGACTTGGCAGTCAACAGGCATCCGTCTCTTCAGAAAATCCCAGTCCACGCCCAGCCTTTATTCCTTGTCCTCAAACAAGTTGTGCTTCCACAAATAGAATAAGATTTTCACAATGAGGAATAAAGGATTCCAGGCATCACTTTGCTGTGCCCTCACCTCTGAAAGGTGAGTCACGATGGCTTCAGCACAGATATGTGCTGGTGGGTCCTAAAATCCCAGCAGTGCTTAAAGAGGGCTTTCCTTGTGCTGGTGACTGAGACTCCTGGGGATGGAGGAACCAAGACTAGGTGCTAGGCTAGTCCTAATACCTCCCCAAGGAGGCTCGTGGCATCTCCTTTCCCGAGACCCTGTTTCTCCCTGCTTTACTTCCCAAAATTCAGCCTCTATCTCCTATTTACCAATGTATCCAGACCAGGGAGGAATAGAACCTGGTGGCTGTGCAACCCTAGGAAGTCCCTCATCGCCAGGAGCAGGAGGAACCCAAGGCAAGGCAGAGAAGGTGTGGTATATGGCAGTTCTGGTTAGGAGCTGGGGCTCTGGAATCAGAATAGCTGGATTAGAATACCAGGTCTCCCACCATGGGAACTTGGGCAAGACTTTTACCAGAGGTCTCAGAATGAGCAAGACAAGTTTCCCTTCTAGGGTCCCAGGCAACATAACTTAAGGGTAAGTCCTTCCACCTATTATCTAAACTCTCTGTGACTCAGTTTTCTCATCTGTAAAATAGGAATGTTAATAATATCTACCCTGTAGAAATGTTAAAAGGAATAAATGAGTTCGTGCATTTCAAGAGGTTAGAATACAGTCGGCTATCTAATAAATCCTCAATTAGTATTCGTCATTATTACCATTATCATTCTTAAATGCACGCCCAGCCATCTCCCTTAATGGGTTTTTTGTTCACTCCAGGATCCTTTCTTTAGTCCTACCCAGGTCTAAGTTCATAAGAGTATTTTAATTCCTTCTCAGTATTAACTGTTCCCACACAGAAATTAACACCATCCTAAATTATTAAAAGCCTCAAGTGCCTCTGCCAGGGATTCCCTCCCAACCACCATCCCCCAAAAAAGAGAAGTGGGGCCCTCTGTCTGGTCACAGAGGGTGATGACCATCTGGGACCCATTGGTCTCTCCCAAACCCTTCAGCAGAGGTTTAAGTACAGTGAAGCTTTGGTTTCAGGACCCCTCACTAGCAAAAGCCCATCTGCTCATCCTCCCCCTCCTCCCTCTACCCCAAGCTGAATATGCAAGTGTCTTCCCACCAGCCTCAAAACTTCTTGAAAATTGGAATTGTGACTTATCCATCTTTGTATCCCAGTATCTACAGCTCATGGTAGTTTAATCCATGCCAGCAAACTTGAACAAACAATATAATACATGGTAGAAAATAGATGCCATGGGAGAGATGTAGATCAAATGTTACGAGATTTTAGAGGAAGAAGCAATGACTTCTTGTTAGATGGATCACAAAGGCTCTGTGGAGAAAATATCATTTCATCCAAGTCTTGGAGACATAATACAATTTGAAATTCCAGGCAGAGGGAACTCAGTCAGCAAAGATATCAAGGCCAAACAGTGCAGCCCTCATTCTAGAAGCAAAACAAGCAGTGAAAAGGTCGCAAATGTTGGTACCTGTGTGTGACCGAAGTCGAAAGGAAAGGAGAGGAATTTAGGGTTGATGAGAAAGGGCAAAAGCAAGAACTGGTTATCTCCCTGTGGTCAGAGAAGATACCTGCAGGATGCAGAAAAGAGATGCTGAGCTTGGTGCTACAATCCTTTATGAAGGCAGGAACAAAGGAGCAGGCTTCCAAGATGCTGAGGAATAAGTATGTGAAGGGAAGCAGGGACAGTGAATGTGGAATAATGCTTTATAAAATTTTACAGAGAAAGGCAAAGAATAAGACAGCAACTTGAAGTCATATTAAGGTGGAAGTTGGGATTCTTACAAGAAAATATATAGTATAGTGGTTAAGAGCATGATTCTGGCACCTTGCTAATTTAGTTGTATCTTAGTTCAGCTACTTGCTATAAGGGTGACCTTGAGCAAGTTATCTAACCTCTCTGTGTCTCATTTCATTTCCCTGATAAATAAAATAGAGGTAATAAAAGTCTTATCATATAAAATTGCTGTGAAGATTAAATGAGTTAATAAATGTAAAACAGTCACATCAGTATCTGCCTCATAGTAATCACTTAATGAGTATTAATTGGCTAATATATAGAAGAAAGAATGGAAATATATACATGTTTGTGTATAAAAATATATATGGCATATATTTTAAACATATATATATAGAAAGAGGGAAAATATAAATCTACAAAGAGGATGATGGTCAAGGATATTAAGAAAAGTCAAAACAACTGGTTAATTAAGGATTGTATTTCATAACCAGAAAGGTTTCTGCTTTGAGTCATAGAAAAATATAGTCTAAAGAAGTCTTGTAACTCATTGAACCCCACACCTGTTACTCCACCTCCAAGATCCTACCCCATTGTATAGAAGAGGAAACTGAGGCTCATAAAAAATGACTTGTGCCAGGTCACTCTGGTTGCTAAACAGCCAGAACAGGAACATGCTCTCTAGTTTCTTGATACCCAATCCACTGTAGAGCTTCCATCTTCATAGAACATGCTGTAAAAGCGACCCAAAGGGTTGATCAAAATCTGAAGTGACTTAACAAAGGGTACAAAGTGTAAGAGGGAAATTAAGAGAAGTTAAGGAAGGAGGTTGCTGAGGACCACACTCTATCAAGCAAGGCTCCTATCTCTCAACCTTAATTCTCTGGCATTTTAATTTCTATTTTGACATTACTTTAAAGGACATTCTCCAGAAAAAACCCACAAAATATTTAAATCTGAAACACACTATTATATGACCATGATCATACCCCCAAAATGTATATTTGAGAATAATGAAGAATTTTTTGCTGCCTCGAAGAAAATGAAAAAAATAAAAATAAAGCAACCACACCAAAAGCCTTCTGTGGATTGATAAAAATAAAAATGAAATATTGGTTACAGTTTAGCTCTCCACTTTCAAATTTTATCAAATTATATAATTTTAGTGTGTCCTATTTTATACTAAAAAGTTTCAGTTGTCTATGGAAAACTAGATGAGAATGTCTCCATCAGAGATGGAAATATATTATCCTCCAATACATTAAACAAAATGTGGGTTACCCAATAGGTCAGATCGTGTTTCTGATCAAACAATTTGTTGCTTAAAAATAGGACTAAAATCCACAACAGATTACCAGTGGTTTGCTATTGTCTGGTTCTTCACAAAGGAGCAATTATTTGAGAGACCAAAGAAAGGAAGTCTGATTTTGGAACAATATAAAGGGACTTAATATGCAGTTTTCAAAAGAAAAAAGGAATCAAATGAAAATAAAATTGGCATGCTGGGTTTGGAGACCTAAACAGGCCCAATATAAAAAAAAGAAAGATATAGATTCTGGAAATATGAAACTATCATCATCGTTTTAGTTGTGTATTTGGAAAAAATAAGGGGGAAATATCTAAAATAGAAATTTTATTTGGTCTGCCAACTGAAAATTGATATTTTCATTATGTTTTCAGTCAAGGGTTGATTTGTAAATATTAGGTAGAATATTGCTGCATGAGTAAAACAGCTTTTTTCCTGAAGAGAATCTTCTGAGGCAAATGCAGAGGTTAAGCAAAGAAAGAGCACTGCGAGATTTTCAAATGACAGCAGAGACTGGAGCCTCTGAGCCTCGGCTCTTATATTCCTGTCCATGCCCAGCTTCACCACGCCGACGTCATCCCTCACTAAATCCTTCTTGGGTCGTTCACCTAAACAAAGTAGGATGCACAAAGGCTCAAAAAATTATGGCCATTGGTTATACATTATTTCGGTCTGAAAATTTGCTGCTTTAGTTGTTTACCAAAAAAAAAAAAAAAAAAATCTTGTAGTTACAATTTCTGCCTATGTTGAAGGACTTTGTCAAGAGTATCTTTTAATTGGTATCTTTTAAAAATAAGGCATATGGGTGGATCACCAACCACCAGCTGTGGTTTTCTCCAAAATCAAAGTCATTGGATCAACCATGAGATGTGTTCTTTTTAAAACAAAACTCCATATTTTGGGGTATGTTCACAAACTTTGAATCATGAATATAAAATAAGTTACCTGTGTGAGATGTGTTATGACCACTATCTTATAGTAGGAAAAACTAATATGAAAATTCATTTTAAAATCAATTTAGACATTTTAAGGTGATATACTGGCAGGCATTTATCCCTCCTTCCACCTGAAACTACATTAAAGTGAAAGCAAAGGAAGAAGCACTTCTGAATGGTAGAATAAGCACCTCCAAAAATCCACTCCTCCATAAAAGCAAAAGGAGCACTGAAAAAAATAGTCAAAATAAACTTTTTAAGAAATCTGAGAACTAACCAGATATTTGCAACCATTTGAGAAACATTTATTCAAGAACAAAGTTTTGGGGAACTTTCTCTTGCCCTATTCCCATCTCCCTCTACCCATATCTGTTAGTATCTTTTAAAACCAGCACCCTTGCAACCATGATAGCTATGAAAAACAGCAACCTAGCAACCACTGTAAAGGTTAGAAAGATTGAAACTACCCAAAGAGCACCATCCCCAGAAAATGGTCACTATTTTACACATCTGGTAACTCATGGAAAAGCTGCATTCTCGGGACATATTTTTATTTTACCTGACACAGAGTTCATTAAGTAAGAAACCCTATCCTCAGGATATTTGCTAAAAACATTCCGGGGCAATGGTTTAATATTTCAGGGATATAAGGCAATGATACCAGCTGGGAAAATGAGAGGCTGGCCAAAAAATTTTAAAAGAAAAATCTAGGATTAAGATGTCCATATGGGGGCTCTAGCAGTTTGATATAATAGATGAGTTCCAAAAAGAAATATTGGATTATGCCTGTAATCTGATCTATACCTGGGCATGATTGAGTTATGATTAGGGCATTGAGTCCCCACCCAGTTCCCACCCCTTGGTGGGTGGGGACTCACAGATTAAAGGCATGGCAAAGAACAGAGTTGAGGGCTTTTAATGTTGGAGTTTTGATTTTGGAGTTTGATGCTGAAGACTTAAGTTGGAGCCCTGGTACATCAGCACGTGGAGGAAAGGAGCCAGCCCCAGGAAGGAAGGAATCTTGAAGCCAGAGTAAAGTAAGCCCCAGGAATGTAGGAACCCAGGAAGCCTGAACCCTCACAGACATTGGCAGCCATCTTGCTCTGAATAGACTTTGGTGAGGAGGTAACTTATGCTTTAAGGCCTGGTATCTGTAAGCTCCTACTCCAAATAAATACCCTTTATAAAAACCAATCAATTTCTGGTATTTTGCATCAGCAACCCTTTGGCTGATTAATACAGAGGCTTAGAAAATTTCCAGCATATTCCTAGAGACCCAGAAGGGCACACATATGTAGACCCATATGCATACATAGAGCTGTGTGCATGCCCAGGAAAATACCTGAGACAGTCCTAAGCTGTCATGTCTGGTTGACCTTGAGGCTCTGTGCAAGCAGGCAATGACCTAAGGAAGAGTTGTTAACTGCTTCCCAGAGAACTAAAAGTATACCCCAACACACAGAGATCCCCTCAGCAAAGACTAGGTAGATTTATTGATTAAAAGCACTTTTTAAAATCTCTGTCCAATCATTAGCTGAGCACTACGTTAACCTAGTAGAGACTTCAATGTCCACCAATGACAAAGATTATAAACTTTACAGAATTAGTACAGGAAAATCACCCAGCAAACAATAGCAACAACAAAAATAACAAAAACAAAGCTGAGGAGAGAAGAGAATTTGATTTCCAGTGTTTCCACATTATATTACTTGAGCTGTCTGGTTTTTTAAAAAATTAGATATGCACAAAACTAGGAAAGCATGACCATACAAGGGAAAGAGCAGTGAATAAAAACGATCCCTGAGGAAACCCAGATGTTGGACTAACTAGTAAAAAATTTTGTCATATCAAATTAATATATATTACATAATTGCCAGAGCAGTTAATCAAAAAAAAAGAAAGAAAGAAATTGGAAATAATGAAGATCCAGAGTGATAAGGAAGACAAAAGAAAAAAAAGATTTCTATTCTCAGATGACATTATCATGTATATAGAAAACTCTAAGGAACACAAACACACATACACAAAAACCTTATAGAACTAACAAACAGATTCAGCAAGATAGCAGGAGAAATGCTCAACATACAAAAATCAATCTTATTTCTTTACATTAGCAATGAACACACCAAAAAAAGAAATTAAGAAAACAGTCCCATTTATAATAGTATAGAAAATAATAAAATACTAGGAATAAATTCAACAAAGGAAGTACAAGATTTGTACACAGAAAGCTGCAATGTGTAGTTGAAAGAAATTTTTAAAAGATCTAAAAACTAAAAGATATTCCATGTTCATAGAGTGGAATATTTAATATTAACATGGCAATACTCCCCAAACTGATGTGCAGATTCAATGCAAACCTTATCACATTCACAGCACCCTTTTTTTTTTTTTTCAGAAACTGACAAGCTAATGGAAAATTCACATGGAAATGCAAGGGATCCAGAATATCTGAAACAATTTTGAAAAAGAACAGAGTAGAATCCACAGTTCCTGATTTCAAACTTTACTACAAAACTATAGAAATCAAGACAGTGTATGTCAAAAGAATAGACATATAGATCAGTGAAAGAGAATTAAAAATGCAGAAATCAACCTTTACACGTATGGTGTCAATTGATCTTTTTTTTTTTTAAACAGATATTGTGATTTATTTATTTATTTCTAAAGATTTATTTATCTCCGCCCCCCCCTCCAGTTGTCTGTTCTCTGTATCTATTGGCTGCGTGTTCTTTTTCCGCTTCTGCTGCTGTCAGAGGCACGGGAATCTGTGTTTCTTTTTGTTGCACCATCTTGTTGTGTCAGCTCTCTGTGTGTTCGGCACCATTCCTGGGCAGGCTGCACCTTCTTTCATGCTGGGCAGCTCTCCCTATGGGGCGCACTCCTTGCGCGTGGGGCTCCCCTATGTGGGGGACACCCCAGCATAGCACGGTGCTCCTTGAGCACATCAGCACTAGGCGTGGGCCAGCTCCACACAGGTCAAGGAGCCCCGGGGCCTGAACTGCGGACCCCCCATGGGGTAGACAGACACCCTAACCACTGGGTCAAGTCTGCTTCCCCAACTGATCTTTTTGACAAGGGTGCCAAGACCATTCAAGGGAAAAGAATAATCATTTCAACAAATAATGTAGGGACAACTGGATATCCAAATGCTAATGTTGAAAATGGACCTCTACCTCACACCATGTATAAAACACGCTCAAAATATATCACAAACTTAAATGTAAGTGATGAAACTATAAAATTCTTGAAAGAAAATATAGGAAAATATTGTCATGACCTTGAGGTAGGCAATGGTTTCCTAGATGACACCCAAACTCAAAGTGGAGTTCATCAAAATTAAAAACATTTGCATTTCAAAGATGAACCCTCAAAATAACGACACTCCTCCCCCCCCACCCCCCAAATATGTCCATGTCCTATTTCCCAGAATATTTGAATTATATGGCAAAAGAGATTTGGGGATGTGATTAAGTTAAGGATCTTGAGATGGCAAGATTATCCTGCATTATCTAAGTGGGCCCAGTGTAATCACAGGGACCCGCATAAGAAAGAAGCAAGAGGCTCAGAAAAGGAGGAGGCAATGTTACTACAGAAGTAGAGACTGGAGTGATATAGCCACAAGCCAAAGAATGCCAATAGCCACCAGAAGCTGAAAGAGGCAAGGAATGGGTTCTCCCTTGGAGGTGTTAGAAGGAACCTGTCCTCTGACATCTTGATTTTAACCCCATGTAATGGTTAGGTTCATATGACAACTTGGCCAGAAAATAGTGCCTGGTTGTTTGGTCAAGGAAGCAATGGCCTATGTGTTACTATGAGGACATTGTGTAGACTTAAATCATTAATAGATTGGTTGCATCTATGGCTGATTGCATCTACAATTAACTGAGGAGATAGACTTCAGCAATGAGAGACATCTCATCAATCAATTGAAGGACTTAGAGAAAATAATGATTTCAGCAGTCAGGAGGGAGAATTTTCATCTCTACTTCATCCAGCCAGCTCCTAATGGGGAAATCATCAAAGATGTTCATTGGAGTTCCTGACTTGCAGTTTGCACTACAAAATTTGGTCTTGTGCATCCTCACAGTTGCATGACAGAGTTTTATAAAATCTCATAATATTTACAGATATCTCCCATCAGTTCTATTTCTTTATAGAACCCTGACTAATACACCCCATAAGACTCAATTCAGGGAAGCAGAAGTGGCTGAAGTGATTGGGCTCCCATCTACCATATAGAAGGTCCAGGGCTTAATTCCTGGGGCCTCCTGGCCCACACAGTGAGCTGACCCAAACAGAGTGCTGGCCTGCACAGAGTGCTGGCTCTCATGGAGAGCTGGTGCAATGAGATGACACAACAAAAAGAGACACAGAGGAGAGAAAATAAGAGATGCAGCAGACCGTGGAGCTGAGGTGGCATAAGAGATTGAGTGCCTCTTTCACACTTCAGAAGGTTCCAGCATCAGTTCTCAGTGCTGCCTAAAGAGAAGACAAGCAGACACAGAAGAATACACAGAAAATGGGCACAGAAAGCAAGCAGACAGCAAGCACAAAAATAATGAGGTATATGTGAGGGGGATAAATAAATAAATAAATCTTTTTTAAAAAGCCTCAATTCAGACTTCTCTAAAACTGTAAGAAAATTAATTTCTATTGTATTAAAGCACTAAGTCTGTGAAAATTTGTTATAGCAGCAATAGGAAACTAATACAAAAAGACATCATCAAGAAAGTGAAAAGGCAACCCACAGAATGGAACAAAATATTCACATAACTTATGTCTGATATTGTCTAATATTCAGAATTTACAAAGAGCATTTAGAATTCAACTATAAAAAGACAAATAGCATAATTTTAAAATTGAGAAAGGATTTGAATAGACATTTCTCCAAAGAAAATATAAAAATGATCAGTAAGTCCATGGAAAAAATGCTGACCATCATTAACCATCAGTGGATTGTTTGTAAACTGGTCTGTCCTTCTGGGCATATTAAATTTTATTGGATTCAGAGGTTTCAGTTTTTTAAATAAGGATTAAGGTTTTGTTTGGGCCACATCAGTAGGATGTTGCATCCCCAACCCCTGGGTGGGTGGGAACTCACAGAGAAAAGACATGGCAAGGATAATAGTGGGGAGTTTTGAGCTGCAGCCCAGGAAGTAAGTACACAGAGGAGCAGAGCAGCTGAGACTGGAGAGGATCAAGCCCTGAGGAAAGGGACAGAGTAGTCTCCAGCTGGCCTTGTGGAGAGTGCAGGGCAGCTGAGTATGGAGAGAAACAAGCCCTGGGAAGAGAGGAACCAAGAAAGCCTGAACTGTTGGGAGACATCAGCTGACATCTTCCTCCAACATGTGGCACAGACTTTGGTGAGGGAAGTAACTTATGCTTTATGGCCTGGTAACTCTAAGCTTCTACTCCCAATAAATATCCTTTGTAAAAGCCAATAATTTCTGGTATTTTGGATCAGCACCTCTTTGCCCAACTAATATATAATTTGCTACTGGAGAGAGGGGTTGTGCTTTTGCAATTACCAAAATGCTGGAATGGTTTATAAATGAGTAAGGGGTATTTTTTTTTGGAGGAATTATGAGATGCTTGTGGAAAAGACTTACAGTGCTTTGAAGAGATTGTTGACAGTAATATGAACTCTAAAGAGACTTTTTATGAGGACTTAGAAGTAAATTATGAGACTATTATTGGGAACTGGAGGAAAGGCAATCCATGTGCTTTAAAGTCACAGAGAATTTAGCAAGATTAACTCCTGGTGATTTATGGAAGGCAGAATTTGAAAATGGAGAGCCTGGACATTTAGCTGAAGAACTTTCCAAAGTAAATGTGGAGAATGCAGCTTGGCTTCTTCCTGCAGCTTATAGCAAATGCTAGGCAAGAGAGATAAACTGAGGTCTGAATCTTTGGGCACAAAGAAAACAGAAATTTATTCTGGAAATCAAGCTCCCAGATGACAGTGCCCCATTTGAGGACTTAACTAAACTTGGAACTTGTAAATCAGGATTGAAGATGCAGCTATCTCAGAAAGTCTTGTGGAAAGTCTTACTGTCTGATGACTTGGATCCCTGCTTCTCACACATGAAACCAACAGGCTTTTTGAAAGAGCTGTATGAACAAAACTACTGTCAGCTTGGACATGGAAAGGAGAGATTGAAGGAGAAACAGTTTTAAGAGGAAAACCATGGAAGCTGAGATCTGGAATTAAGACATTGCCTTGGGCCCAGAGAGGAACCCCACCCATGTGTATAGAGAGGGTGAGTTTGCCCCAGCAGTTGAAGAGGGTGGGTGTTCCCACCCAATGTTCTGTTTGGGGAGTGTTTTGCCACCTGAAGGTACAAAGAGGGTGGAGCACATTCCTCAAGGATTAGGGAGGTTGAGGTCGATGCCTCATAGGTCTGAGAGGGGTGGGCCTGTCCTCCATGGACGAGGGAAGGCCAGGTGGTCAATTTATTGCTCTGAAAGTGTTAAGCTTGTATGCTAAAGGTTAGGGAGGATGTTGTCTTCACTTCAATGTACTAGGAAGGCTAAGACTCTAACCCAAAGACTGGGTAAAGTGTGGTAACCACCCCAATCTCTTGGAGAATGAAGTCTGGAACTTGGTTGCCACCCAGATGCTTGATGAGGGTGGAACCAAGAAAATGGCCTTTGGGAAAGCCTGTGGAGAGGGTGGGTCCTCATGTGGCCCCAGGGAGAAGAAACCATTATCTTAAGAATGACTCTCAGACTTTGACATCAGATGCAGGTTTACTGGACTGTAGAGGACCATGACTCAGGTTTCCCTCCCAATCTCTCCTTATATAATGAAAATATTTATACTTTGTCCATTTGTGTATTAGAAGCAGATAAATGGTTTTGTAAGTTTCATAGGTCTACAGCAGATGGGATTTTACCCCAAGTCAAAGTGTATTTCTTTAAATTGGTTATGGTATGATTTTGTACTTAGTATTGTTACTGAAATAAAGTATTTTGAATATTGTAATGTCTTTTTGGAATTCAGAGGATGGAGTTTGATATTGTTTATGAATTCCAAAAATAGATATTGGATTATGCTGGTAAATGGGTCTGTCCCTCTGGACATACTAGATTATATTGGATTCAGAATTTTCACTTTTAAATAATTATCAAGGCTTTGATTGGGCCACATTAATAGGATGCTGCATCCCCACCCCCTGGGTGGGCAGGGGCTCACAGAGAAAAGACATGACAAAAGACAGTAGTTGGGAGTTTTGAGCTGCAGCCTGGGAAGTAAGCACACAGAGGAGCAGAGCAGCTGAGCCCAGAGAGAATCAAGTCCCAGGGAGAGAGACAGAGATGGTTGCCTGAGAGTCTCCAGCTGGCCTTGTGGAGAGAGCAGGGCAGCTGAGTATGGAAAGAAACAAGCCCTGGGAAGAGAGGAACCAAGGAAGCCTGAACTCTTGGCAGATGTCGGGAGCCAACTTGCTCCAACCCATGGCAACAAACTTTGGTGATGGAAGTAACTTATGCTTTATGGCCTGATAACTGTAAGTTTCTACCACAGATATGTACCATTTATAAAAGCCAAGAGATTTCCAGTATTTTGCATCAGCACCCCTTTGGTTGACTATTACACTCATGTACTATAAATGGGAATGTTAAATGGTACAGCACTTTGGAAAAAAGTTTGGCAATTTCTCAAATTGTTAAACATAGAGTTCCACTCCAACATATATATCCAAGGAAATTGAAAACATATTTCTGTGTACAAGACATGAACATGAATATTTATACAGCATTATTTATAGTAATCAAAAAGTAAAAACAACACAAATGTCCATCAACCAGTCAATGGACAAACAATAGGGGATATAGTCATACAATGGAATATTAGCCATAAAAAGAGGAAAAGTACTGATACATGTGTCACAACATGGATGAATCTTGAAAATGTTATGCTTAGTGAAAGAATTTAGTTACAAAAGGCCACATATTATATTATTCCAATGATATGAAATGTCCAGAAATGGAAAATATAGAGAAAGCTGATTTGTGGTTGTCAGGGCTAGGGAGAGGGATGAATGGGGGACAATGGTTAATGGTTACGGGTTTCTTTTGGGCATGATGAAAATTTTCTGGAATTAGATAATGATGACAGTTGCACAATTCTGTAATTATACTGAAAACCACTAAATTTTATATTTCAAAAAGATGAAGGCCATGGTAGGTGAATTATATCTAAATAAAGTTGCTGTAAGAAATGATAGCAAGGAAAGGATTTTAAGTGAATAAATCTATGTCAACAAAGAGGAAAATAGGAGACCAGTAGCAGATTTAAAAATTTAAGAAATTTCCTGAAAGAAAAGAGATATTGACAAATGAAATTTCAGAGGAAGCAATAGACTACTATATGGGAGAAGGGGGCTAGGGCAGGGGAGAGGGCCAGTTTTCCCAGAACTCTGCAAAGTCTCCAGACTCAGAGTTAGCAATATGGGAAGCAGAATTGAGAAAAAGGATTGAAAAGAATATCATTCATTTAATTCTATATTCAGAACTGTAGGCTTTCCCACACCTCCCCACACCTGAATACATAAAATGAGAAGCAAACAAGCAATTGCTCCCAGGCCAAAACATCAAGTGGAAGAACTATCTGGGGAAAAATGAGCCATCTAGGAGGGGTATTTCTGGGAAGAAACACCCACAAAACTTCCAACCAGCTGTCTTTTGTCCTCTTTAATATAAACCAATAAATGAGCATTTGATGAATATCCACAATATGAAATAAAATGACCAAGTTAAGCAAATGGAAATGTTCTTACTAAAGTAAACAGACATAATTCATGGAATAAAAGAGAGCTTTAGGAAATTAGCATTCTCAGGTGTAAAAAGATATTGCATCCAATAAAAAAGAACAGGAGGTCATGAGAAAGGAATATAGAGAACAAAAGAAAGGGCTTTTAGGATTGAAAAATTATATTTCAATAGAAGGACTCTATATATTAAAGTTAAAGATACTGTGAACACAGAACAAAAAGCCAAAGAGACAGAAAATAAGAAAATATTTAATCAAAGTCAAAGTTCAGGAGGATAAACATCTAATTAAAAGATGTTCCAGAAAGAAAGAGCAAGAAAAATAGGAGAGAGGACATTACCACAAGTGAAAGAGTACTGCCCAGATACCTTCAAACTGAAAGGATCTACCAGGGCAATGGACATCAGTGGCTGCTAATATCACAAAAAAAGAGACAGCCAGAAACTATTTACCTTTGATGGACACTACCTATGAAGTATTCTGGCAAAAAAAAAAAAAAAAAAAAAAAAATCACATCTAAATCTAACCAAGTCACCATAACTCCAATTCACAGAAAATACAAGAAACAAAGGAGCTTGTTATACAGAGATGCAATCAACAATATCAAAACTGTGGGGACTTCACCAGGTTCTCAAAAAAAAAAAAAAATTGCAGTAGGAATAAAAGAAAATAAATTTATCAATTAAACAAGACTTAAAAGACATAAATTAATAGCACTATAGAGATTTTACTTGATCTTCATTTTAACAAACTCAAAAAAATAAAAATTGAGCAAATCAGGGAAATTTTAAAACGAACTGGATATTTGATGGTATTAAATCACTTTAATGTGACTCATGATTTTTAATTTCTTATCTTTTAAAGAAAAATACTTAGATTTTATGGACAAAATGACATGATGTTTTAGATTTGCTTCAAAATAATCAGGTGAGGGGTACAGTGGAGGGTTCAGATGAAATAAGATTGGAAATAAATGGATAATTGTTGAGACTGGATAATAGGCACATGAATATATATTTTCATTATACTGTTTCCTCTACTTTTGTATATGTTTGAAATCTTCATAATAAAATATTTTTAATTAATTAATTAATTTAGGGTATGCCAGGATACATACCTGATACTGGGCAAATCCTTGCAAAATTTCAGATCTTTCAGGATACGGAGATTTTTAAAAAACAAATCAATTTAGGGAAGCAGTTGTGGCTCAATCAATTGGGCTCCCATCTACCATATGAGAGATCCTGGGTTTGCATCCCAGGGCCTCCTTGTGAAGGCAAACTGGCTGTTCTATCTGTAGTGTATAAGCAATGACTTTTAGTACAATTCAGAATGTTGTACATTTGTCTTCTCAAAAATTTTAGAACAATTTTACTACTGCTCCAAAAAGAAAGACTCCACACTCCTTACCATTCCTTCCTCAGATCTTTATAACCACCAATCTCATTTCATCTCTATAAATTAATTTATACTTATATTTTATATAAATGGAATCATACAACTTGCAGTACTCTGTGTCTGGTCCCCTTTACTTAGTATAATGGGCTTTTTTTTGTCTGATATTAACACAGTGTAGTATTAACTTACATTTATTCAGCTCCAAAGAAAAATGGTCTTATATGTGCAATTTTACCCATATTCATAATTCACATAATATATTTATATTTCACATACATTTAGTTCATAATAGTGCAATCATACAGTATTTGTCCTTTTATGTCTAGCTTGCTTCACTCTACGTAATGTCCTCCAGGTTCATCCATGTTGTCTTATGTTTCACGACTTCATTTCTTCTTACCACTGCATAATATTCCATTGTGTGTCTACACCACAATTTGTTTATCCATTCATCAGGTGATGGACACCTGGGTTGTTTCCAACTTTTTGCATGAATAACGCTACTATGAACATCAGTCTGTTCTTGAGTCTATACTCAACCTCCTTAGGAACTGCCAAACAGTCCGCCACAGTGACTGTACCACTCTACATTCCCCCAACAGTGAATAAGCATTCCTATCTCTCCACATTCTCAGAAAATATTTTTAAAGCTTCCAGGAAAGGAAAAAATGTTTTATCTACAAAGAAACAAGAATTGTATTGGAGTCAGGCTTTTCATTAACCATGATGAAATAATGTTTGAAGACAATGAAGCAAAACCATCAAAGTTCTGAAGGAAAATTCTTTTAAATTTAAAATATTCCACCAAAATATCTATCAAATATGAAAATAAAATATGCAAGAACTCAGGAAGTTTAGTTCTTATGCACTGTTTCTGGGCAGGTTGCTTGAAAATACTTGTAACAAATTGAGAATGAGGCAGATGTGATATAAAAGATTCAGTGGAACAAAACCAAGAGCTCAGTTAACATATTCACTGTAAATAGCTGGTCATCAGGCTGAGAGAGAAAACACTCTAATTTAGAATGGATTTCTAAATTTAAAGACAGAGAATGTCTTTAAAATGAAAAATGTGATAAATTCCAAGCAGCAGGTCGAATAGGTTGGAATATGATAGAAAGGTCATTTTTTTTCTGACAACAAGAAAGGCATAGACTCTTGGTTTGGAAGGGTGGTGAGAGCGGCAGCAAAGTGCTCGGATCTTCCCAGCTGCGGAGGGATATAACCATCACGATGTCCAGCCAAAGGGCAAAGACCAAGACCACCAAGAAGCGCCCTCAGCGCGCAACATCCAATATGTTTGCCATGTTTGATCAGTCACAGATTCAGGGGTTCAAAGAGGCCTTCAACATGATCGATCAGAACAGAGATGGTTTTATCGACAAGGAAGATTTGCACGATATGCTTGCCTCTCTGGGGAAAAATCCAACTGATGAGTATCTGGATGCCGTTACGAATGAGGCTCCGGGACCCACAAATTTTACCATGTTTCTCACAATGTTTGGTGAAAAGTTAAATGGAACGAACCCAGAAGATGTCATCAGAAATGCTTTTGCTTGCTCTGATGAAGAAGCAACTGGCACCATCCAGGAGGATTACCATGACAACCATGGGGGACCGGTTTACTGATGAGGAGGTCGACGAGCTGTACAGAGAAGCACCTATGACAGAAAGGGGAAGTTCAACTACATTGAGTTCACACGCATCCTTAAGCATGGCGCAAAGGACAAGGATGACGGAAAGAACTGCAGATTCTGGCCAAATGTTTTTTGTTGCCACTTTCGGTATTTCTGAGACTTACTTTTAGAAACTATTGCATCCCCTTACCTTTACACCTTTTGCCTTTCTTGTATTTATTCTCAGCTATTTGGGGGCACATGCATCTCAATAATCAGACTAGAAATGGGACTTTCTTTAAGTTGAAGTAAAATAGAACTGGGGGAAAGATCTTTGCCTTATAAAAGCTTAAGGAAAATATTCTTAGATTTTTCATATTTACTGGATTTTTACATTTTTTGGTAACAAAAACTTTATTTTAAAAAAGTCATAAACAAAAATTCCAAAAGATGAAAATAGTTATACAAAGTCTAAAAAAATTCATCCTCACAAGTAAATAAAAATATATATTTAAATAACAAGGTATCATTTTTCATCTATCAAATTATCATGGAGGGAAGCGGATTTGGCTCAATAGATAGTGCCTCCGCCTACCACATGGGAGGTCCAAGGTTCAAATCCAGGGCCTCCTGACCCGTGTGGTGAGCTGACACACGCGCAGTGCTAATGCGCACAAGGAGTACCGTGCCATGCAGGGGTGTCCCTGGCATAGCCCATGCACAAGGAGTGTGCCCTGTAAGGGGAGCCACCCTGCATCAAAAAAGTGCAGCCTGCCCAGGAATGGCACTGCACACACGGAGAGCTGACACAGCAAGATGACGCGGCAAGATGATGCAACAAAAAAAAAGGATGCAGTTTCCCAAGTGCTGCTGACAAGAATCCAAGCAGACACAGAAGAACATACAGCAAATGGACACAGAGAGCAGACAACTGGAGAGGGGGAAGGGGAGAAGGGGAAAGAAATAAATTAAAAATCTTAAAAAAAAATTATCATGGAAATGCTTAGGATTATAACACTAGTGAGGCTGAGATTTAGGGAAATAAGCAATTCTTCTGTTATTGGTGTTGTAAGTAAAGTAATGACTCCCAAAGATGCCCACACACCAATCCCCAGAACCTGTCAGTATATTATGTTACATGGCAAAAGGGACGTTGCAGGTGTGACTAAGGGAACAAACCTTGAGAACAGAGATTATTCAGGATTATCAAGTAGACCCAAACTAATCTCATGATTCCTTAAAAGCAGAGAATCTTTCCTGACTGGATCAGAGTCATGGGACACGGGTCAACGGAAGGCAGACCAGCGAGTCTGAAGATGGCAGCATGAGGCTTCAACACCCAAGGCTGGTTCTGAGATGTCAGGGATGATGTGCAAGGACCCAAGAGAGGCCGCTAGGAGTAAAGGGTGGACCACAGCTGACGGCCAGAAAGAAGTGGAGACCTCAAGTCTTACAACCGAATGGAACTAAATCGGCCCCCTGAAGGAGCAAGGAACCCTTCTCAGATCTATAGAAAGGAACTCAGCCTGCAGACACCTTGATCTTAGGTCAGGGAGACCTGTACTGGACTTCCGACCTACAGAAAGGTAAGATAATAAATTTGGGTTACTTAAATCGCTTAATTTGTGGTAATTTGTTATGACAAATTACCTAATATTTATTAGAATCCTAATAAAGTTGGTAAAAGTACAGATTGCTAAAATCTCATGGGAAAGCAATAAAAAACATGTATTCAGAGTTTGAAGAATATTTATATCCTTTGACTAAATAATTCTACTTCTGGGAATCCATATGCAGGAAATAGCCATAAATATAGAAAATTTCTTATTAAAAATATTTATCACAGCATTACTCATAGTAGCAGAAGTTGGAACAAAAATACCAATGTTCAGCACTAAGGAAAAGGTTAAACTAATGAGTCCACCTAAAGAAATACTAATCAGCTAATAAAAATTAGGTTTATGAAAATTAAATATTTTGGTGTAATTTTTCCGCTATTGTGTTAATTATATTAAAAAGTACATAGAAAAGACACCTGAGAAAAAAATATACAACATTAATAGCAACTTCATTAGAGAAGAGGTGACTTTAAATAAACATTCTACTTCTCTTTATTGCCAAGTTCCTCTTTAGAAGCCTGAAATACTTTAATCTGTTGGGGCAGGGCAAAGGGGGCAGAATGGATGATGTTCGCACCTCTCACGTGACCTGGCAGGTGTACTTTTATTCAACACATGTAACTTGGACCTGGGATCAGGGCAGATAAATTAGGCAGCTCCTTCCACAGTACAAATTTAAAGGAAACCAGGAAAGTCTCTGGGGCATTTCACAAAACTAAGATAGATATTGAGTACTTGGCTTGACAAGTCCTGAGGAAATGGATTAACTTCTTCGACGCACAATTAAAGCTCACTGAGGGTAGAGATCAAGTTTATTTTCTTCTCCATTTTTTTGCAATCAGCTAGCACAGTGCCTGGCACAGAGTAGATGCTCCATAAACATGTTAGTGGATAAACGACTATGTTTTTTTCAGATGCCAACAAGTGAAAGTAATGAGTATATTAGCCCAACATTTAAGCTTTTCTTGAACACCCATTATCTAGAGGGCAAAATGACATTAAACAAGATATGCTTATGTGTACATTTTGAACCAATAAAAAATGTTTATTTATTTAAAGCAGAAGAGAGAGTAGGGGATAAAAGATACCTAGACGGCATAAATTATAGAAGCACTCTTCTTTCTACTGTAAATTTTTTCCTTTCAATGAATTTATTTTGGAATATTCTAGGTTTACAGAAGAGTTGCAAAGAAAATACGGAGGGGTCCCTTATATCCCTCATTTAGTTTCCCCTTTGTTAACATCTTTCATTTGTCAAAACTAAAAAATTGACATTGGTACATTATTAATAACGTTACTCCAGGCTTTATTTGGATTTCACTAGTTTTTCCATTAATGTCCTCTTTCTAATTCAGGATCCAATTTAGGTACCACATTGCATTTAGTTGTCAGGTCCCTCCAGGCTCCTTTGGTCTGTGACACTCTCAGTCTTTCCTTGTTTTTGGTGACCTTGACAGTCTCAGGAATACCGGCCAGTATCTGTAGAATGTCTGGGTTTGTCTGATGTTTTTCTCATGATTACACTGAGGTTATGGGTTTTGGAAAGAATGCCATAGAGAAGAAATGCCCTTCTTTTCACATCCTGGCAGGGGCTAGATGATATCCACATGACATCATTGGTGATGTTATCCTTTATCACTTGGTTAAGGTAGTGTTGGCAAGGTTACTATTTTTCCTTTTCTCTAATCTGTTCCTGGAAAGGGAGTCACAAAGTCTAGCCCACCCTCCAGGGGATGTAGATGGTAATTAAGCTCCACCTCCCAGAGGGGGTAGTAGGTACATGAATTACTTGAAATTCATTAACATTCATTAAGAAAGATTGCTATGTCCCTTTTGTTTGTCTGTTTATTCAATCATTTATGTATATTATTTTGGACTCATGTATAGTTATCTCATACTTTAGGTTATAATCCAATTCTGTATTATTTAATTTGTTGCTCAGATTCACCAGCTTTGTCCATGGTAGCTCTTTCATGTTGACTCCTATATTCTTTGACATGCCCATATATATATTTTTTAGCACTTCCTTACTTATTTCAGGAAGCTCCAGGCTTATCTTATACTTTCACTGCCCTGCCTTAGGATCAGCTGATTTTGAAAGGATCCCTGAATAATGGTATTTAGCAACCGAGACATGGGCACTGGGCGCGTTCATTGTTACTGGGTCTAGGGTACTTTTATAAGTTTGTTTATTTACATTTTTGCTATCTTCATAACTATAGAAAGGTCCTTATCTTTGTTGCAATTTAGGACCACCCCAGGGAGCTCAGATCAACCCTACTCTGCTCCCAGTTCCTATTCAGAAGGCACTTTCTTAACAACTCTCTGTTTTCCTGTGAGTATAAACATTCTTAGTTTTTCTTCACAAACAGCATCGCAAGCATGCTATGCCTTAATATTGCTCTGCCAAGAAATTTTGTTTGTGCTTTTAATTTTTTTCTTAAAGAAGTGGCATATAACATTTATGCACTTGTAGTTCACTCCTAACTCCTCTCTGAATCAAACTGTCCTCATTTGCTCATCCTGGTTTCTTTAAAAGGCACTCTTTTTCCTTCTAAACAATGACGGGACAAGAAACAGAAAAAGTATTTTTTCGTTTTTAATAAAGAATTCTTTACAGTCCCCCAACACACACTGCACTCCATTCCCCCGTCCAGACACATGCAAAAAACCTCTTACACACTTATCATTATATCTGAAATTACGTGGTGCAGAGTTTGTTTCTCTGACTTAAAATTCTGTTGCCTGCTAAAATATAAACACAATACTCCCCAATTAAATATGATGGATTGACCACACGGGAGAGGAAACAATAGCAGACAGACATTTCAACAAATTTTAGGAAAACCAAATAGATGAAGGATTGTTAACTCTTTTAGCAGAGCAGAAGTTTCATAAAATCTAAGTGCCTGCACAGGTTAATAATGATGAAGAGCAGGCAACTTTTGCAAAGACTCAGGATGCAGAGTATCAAGTATCCAAGAAGGTAGGAATGAGGCACAGGACTGGGAGAATGGTTGAAAATCTGTATGGGACAAATAAATTCCCCTCTCCAATCCAAAGCAGCCAGGTCAACCAACTTATACCCATTCCACTGTGACAAAACCAAGGCTTATTCTCAAGGAAATTTAATCAGAGATGCTCTTAACTGAGAAACATCAGGCAAAACCAAGGGAAGCATAAGGCACAGATTTGAAAACAGAGTGAATTCAGTGAATGTGTTCATCCTAACTCAACCAATCTTCAACTAAAAGTCCACAAGACTCTGTAATCAAGCCTACAAGGACATCAGTCTCACTATGCACAAATAAGTTTCTCATTTCTTTTTAGAATTACACGCTTAAATATAAATAAACTTATTATTATATATAAATAAACGTTAAAGGAAACCCTTTGTGATGGTTTGAATTTTGTGAATCCCAGAAAAGATTATGTTCTTGGACTAATCCATTCCTGTGGGTGTGGGGCCCTTTGATTGCATTAAATTCAGTTAAAGCACTTTTAATTAGATCACTGTAGGGCTTTTGATAGCACTATGTCAGTGAGGCATGACCTAGGTTGAGTCCCCACCATCTTACTGGGTCTTATATAAACTGAGAACATACAGAGAGAAGGAGAGACATAGAAAAGGAGCTCTGCCATTTTGACCCTGCCATGAGAGAGAAGGGAAGGGACTATAGCTTCAGAAAGACAGAGAAGCTCCAAGAGGCTCAAGGAGCCAATGTCTAGGGAGAGATGCCTCATTGCCCACAGCTGAGCTCAAGGAGAAATAGAGAGACCAGCAGACCCACCATCTTGCTTCTGCACATGGCAGGACTCCAGGATCTGCTAGCAGCAGACCCTTGGTGAGAAAGAATCTCTGATGATGCCCTGATTTGGAGATTTTCACAGCCACAGAAATATAAGCCTTTACCCTACCTAAATTCCTCTTTATAAAAGCCAACCCATTTCTGGTATTTTTGCATTGGCAGCCTGTGGCAAACTAACTTACCCTCTAATATGAAATTGGCTAAAATAAAGAAAACAGAAAGGGAACTCGAATAAAGAGAGATGATGCTGAAAACAGACAAAACCTTCAAAATAAACTTTATTGGGAAGCAGATTTGGCTCACCTGATCGAGCATCTGTCTACCACATGGGAGGTCCAGGGTTCAAACCCAGGATCTCCTGACCCATGCGATGAGCTGGCCCACGTGCAGTGTTGATGCGCCCAAGAAGTGCCCTGCCACGCAGGGGTGTCCCTGCCTAGGGAAGCCCCACACGCAAGGAGTGCGCCCCATAAGGAGAACTACCCAGCACAAAAAAAAGTGCACACTGCCCAGGAATGGTATTGCACACATGGAGAGCTGACGCAGCAAGATGACTCAAGAAAAAAAAAAGAGACGCAGTTTCCCAGTGCCACTGACAAGAATACAAGTGGACACAAAAGAGCACAAAGTGAATGGACACAGAGAGCAGACAACTGGCAGGGGTGGGCGGAAGGGGAGAGAAATAAATAAAAAATAAATAAAATAAACTTTATTATTGTCCCTGAGAGCTGAGGGATGATACTGCATCTACAAAACAAGAACAGGATGCTATATATATATAAATAAGTCACACTCCTGGAAATTAAATAATATAACTGACAAGGTTTTAAAAATCTAGAAAAAGTGTTAGAGACTAAATACAAGGTAATCCCTCAGTAAGTACAACAAAAAGAGAAGAACAATAGATTGGAAAATAAAGGAAATTAAAGGACAAATTCTGAAGGTCCACAACATCCAACAAATAAAGTTTCAGAAAAGGGAGGAATATGAAAGGAAGGAAATTACCAAGAAATAATTCAAAACAGTTTTTAAAACTGAGGGACTTGGGTCTCAAATTTGAAAGGGCCTTTGAGAAACCAACATAATTAATGAAAATGTCTCCACCAAGGAATTTCATCATGAAATCAGAGCCCTAAAGATTAAAAGAACTCTCAAAACATGTAGAGAAAAAACATGCACAGAGATCCATAGTTGAATCCATAGTGCATCAGATTTCTTAACAGCAATACTAGAAGCTATCAGTGCCTTCCAAATTCTGAGGGAAAATCCTTTTCAACCTAGAACATTGTACCCAACCAAACTGTCTATCAAATATCAAGATATTTTAGGGAAGCAGATGTGGCTTAAGTGATAGGGCTTCTGCCTACCATATGGGAGGACCTGTGTTCGATCTCTGGGGCCTCCTAGTGAAAGAGAAAGCATGAGTGTGCAGCAAGCCAGTGCCCATGTGATGAGCTGAGTGCCCATGCAGCAAGCCAGTGCCCACGTGAGTGCCCACATGGTGAGCCAAGTGTTGTGTGGCGAGCTGAGTGCCCACGTGGCGAGCTGAGCGCTTGCATGAGTGCCCACATGGTGAGCCAAGTGCCCATGTGGTGAGCCAAGTGCCTGCACAAGTGCCCACATGGTGAGCCAAGTGCCCGTGTGGAAAGCCAAGTGCCCACATGAGCCATGTGCCCGCTTGGTGAGTGGCACACAGTGCCTGTGTGGCAAGTCAAGTACCCTGCGGTGAGCCGATAGTTTGCTCGGTGAGCCAGAGCTCACACAAGTGAGTCACGCAGCAAGATGATGATACAACAAAAGAGACAAAGTGGAGAGTCAAGTTGAAGCACAGCAGAAACCAGGTACTGAGGTGGCACAACTGACAGGGAACCTCTCTTCACATCAGAGTTCCCAAGGATCAAATGCTGGTGAATCCTACAGGAGAAAAAATGAGAAGAGAAGACAAAAAGAAATAGATACAGAAGATCACACAACAAATGGACACAGACAGCAAAAAAACCCAGCAGGACGGGGAGAGAGGGATGGGAAGGGGAAAAATAAATCTTTTTTAAAAAGATATTTTAAAATATACAAGAACTCAAAAATGCAATTCCCATGAACTCTTTCTTGGGAAGGTGCAGGAATGTGTGCTCCATCACTGCAAGGCAATAAACCAGTGAAGAAGAAATGGAAACAGAATCCAACATCAAAGCGCTGCAAAAGGAGGATCTTAGGCCCGTGCAGCAGGCTTAGAGAACAATCAGTTCAGGTGGGAAGATAGAGGGAAGTGGAAGGGATGTCTGATTGAGCACATTGAAATACTATTGCTTCACATTTGAAAGCTCTTTTGGAGCATTGGGAGAAAATAGCAATAGGAAAATATGATGTGATGCAAATAAAAAATAAGCGAATTATTAACTCTAGTTTAAACAAAAAGTTGTTTAAAAGCAAAGCATAAATATAGAAATTGGGGGACTTCCTTATACAATCATAATAAAGTAAATGCTAATATTGATTTAACCAAATACTGTGCTGTAGCCAAATTGGGGTGATATTGAGGGTATGGAAGTGGCAGAGCATAGAAGAAAATTAAGCCCTAAAATTGATAAACTAAGAAATAGTAGTATATACATGTAGAAATACATACATGTATGGAAATACGAAAGCAAATATTAGAAGAAAAGGCTACAAGAATTTAAAGTGGTTACTTCTGGGGAATAGGACTTGGGAGAGGATGAGTAGGAATGGGGCAGAGGACTGGTATTTTTTGTTATAAGCCTTCAGATAGCATTTAATTTTTTAAACTATTTGAATGTAGATAACAATTCAAACTAATTTAAAAAAAATAAGCACATCACGGTATGGACCATGGTTGATGGTAATAGTCTGATGATATTATCTCATGTGGAGGGGTGATGTATGGGACCTCTTTATAATGTTGTGTGTTTGTTTTGTAACTTCACAACTTTTACTGTACACTTATTGTTTATGTATGTTCATGTGTGAATATGTATTTCAATAAAAAATTTTTAAAAATAAGCACATCAACAGAGGTTGAAGTTTACACTTAATTTAACATGTTAAATTAAATCTGTCAAGTAGCATTTTAGTGTTATGAATTATTCAGATCCTTTTTTGCAAAGGGCTTTTGTTGCAGTGATACCTGGATAGAGCATATGATAAAAGAAAGTTTCATTAATTTCTACAGTTCATTTTGTCACTCCTATTCCTGGGACTCAGTCCTGGGCCCTCTCCTTACCTTGCCATTCCTTATCTTACTTTAGTCTCTACCATTGAATCCATACCTAGAGCTTCAATTACACTCAGTAAACCAATGAATCCTGTGGCAGTTTGACATTATTTATGAATTCCAAAAAGAGGGATTATGTTTGTAAACTGGTCTGTTCCAGGGCATGATACCCTTAGGTTGTATTAGATTCAGCTGAGAAGTCTTTGATTAAATTATGTTAAGATTAGGGCTTTGATTTGACCACATCAGTAGGGTGTAACTCAGGTTAAGTCCTACCCCCTTGTTGAGCTATATAAACAGACATTCATTCAAGAAGACACACAGAAGAAGATACAGAAGAAGAAGAGAGAACTTTGTCAGTTTTGATCCTAGAGCCCTAGGGAGAGATGAGCCATTCACCTGACAGTTTACAGCTGACCTTGTAAGAGAAACAGAGCAGCTGAGAAGCCCTGAGAGACAAGCCCTATGCCAGCTTACGACTGAGATTGGAAGAAGCCGAGCCCATGAAACCTTAAGAGGAAAAAGGAAGGAGAGACCAGGAGTGATCACCGCCTCTTGTTTCAGCACATGGCAAATGAATTTGGTGAGAAATCAACCTGGAGTTGGATTCTTTTTTTTTTTTTTTTTTTGAGTTGGATTCTTTGGGGCCTTGTAACTGTAAGCTTTAACCCAAAATAAATATCCTTAATAAGTCAACAGATTTCTGGTACTTTGCATCAGCACCCCTCTTAGATGACCAATAAAAGTTCCAAACTCTAACTCCAACTAATACCTGGAATCTAGTCTGAACTTTGGCAGTAACTTGCAGTACAACCTTGAGGGAGTCCTTTCTTCTCTTTGGCCCTCAATTACCTCGTAAAATGAAGTTATTGGACTAAGTGATCCCTTAGGACTCCTTCAGGTAGAACCAGTGACAACAGAGACACATTTTTGTAGGTGAAGTTGTGGCAGACCCCCTTCTGAAATGTTGATCTGGAGTGGAAATTGGGCTCATGGAACTGAGCACTCATGCTAGCATTCTGGGTTAAAGATACATATCCCAACATTTCTAGTTCCTAGTTTCTCCACTGATAAATGTCCTAGAGCTGGAAAACTAATGCCTGAGGATTTGAAACTGCTGCCCTCTACTGCACAGAAACAGCCCTAACTAAGAAGGCTACGAAGGCCTCCAGTGACCATGGCCAGCCAGGACAAGGCCCCAGGGAGGCAGCTGACTCACAGGAACTAGTCAACAATGCACTCAGAAGATACATTAAAAATCAAGCCATAAAAACCTACTTAAGTCTGCTCCAGGGCTTGAGATATGACCTCATCAGTACCCTCAGGTTTTGAGTTTTGCTTACTCCAGGCCCCCTGAAAGCAAAGCATATTTGGTTTGGATAAGCAATGGGGCCAAGGGCTACTGCCACCTTCCAAAAGAGTCCAGATAACTCCAGAAATAACCCCCCCATCCCCAGAGTGTGACTGTTGGAAAGCCAGGGAAAGTTCTGAAACAAGAGTAGAAGGATGAGGTAAAAATAGCCCTATACTATCAAATATTAGTCAAAAGTACACCACAGGCCTTTAACTTGATCACCATTTTCCATCTCTATGATTGAGGATAAGCTGATGGGCAAAGCACTGAGCGTTGTAACTTTCCTCTCTGCACTGGTAATTTTCAATTTTTGTCTGCAACTCAAATCACACATAGTAAGTTAAGGCTCTTTCTTTTCAGCCCAGAAGTAAATTATCAAGATTCCCATTCCATTTCCCAACAGCTCATTGAATGAGGTTAAATAGAATTTAGTGTCCTTAGGCCCTTTTTTTCTGCTGATAACATCTGACCAGTGCCAAGTTCAGCGTGCCAAATGCACTACCCCTCAGTATGTCCTTTATAGTGCTGAGAATTTAGAGAGGGAGAAGGGGTATGAAAAAAACCTTCCCACTGAAACTATTACACTCACCTAAATATAGCCCAAATCTTCTGCCCTCAAACTTTGATTAGTTATTCCCAGAACTGCTTTTTGCTGTTTCTTGAGAGAGAGACAGGCAGAGAGGGAGAGAGGGAGAGGGGGAGAGAGAGAGAGAGAGAGAGAGAGAGAGAGAGAGGGAGAGAGGGAGAGAGGGAGAGAGGGAGAGAGGGAGAGAGGGAGAGAGGGAGAGAGGGAGAGAGGGAGAGAGGGAGAGAGGGAGAGAGGGAGAGAGGGAGAGAGGGAGAGAGGGAGAGAGGGAGAGAGGGAGAGAGGGAGAGAGGGAGAGAGGGAGAGAGGGAGAGAGGGAGAGAGGGAGAGAGGGAGAGAGGGAGAGAGGGAGAGAGGGAGAGAGGGAGAAGGGGGAGAGATTCTTATTAATAAAGAGAAAAACATAATCTAGGCCCAAGAACAGTAATTGGCTTAGGGTGCTGTTGCATAAGCTGTTCGTTAGTCCCCTTATTTCCCACCAGCTTGAGTGTGGCCTGGTGACAGCCATCTGGTCCTGATCATCTGATCCTCTCTTTCTTATGACCCATCCTCCTTTGAACTGCAGGTCAAACCAATCTCTTACAAGTTATCTTTTGCTCGAGCTAATTGTGAAGTTCATTGAAAACAACTGCTCTCCCCTTGTTATTAGTTCTTTCCATTCCTCCTCGACTCTGAGAGCTCAATAATTACAACACACAAATGTTTCGTTTCTTTGCTCTTTCAAAAGCTATAGTTAGTGTGTATAGCATTTTTCAGAATTTTTTAGAAGAGACGTTTTGGCCGAAAGCATAGCTTAGTAATTAAAAGCAGGGTTTTAGAGTCAGACAGCTTTTAATCACAACCCTACCATCTATTACTTATGAAATCTTAGGTAAGTTATTTAAACTCTCTCTTTGACCAACGAATTTTTTTAAATGTATTTTAGAACTTCAAAATGTATGAGTGAGTTAGTTATCTTTTTTTCTTTTTAATTGAGGTATAATTTCAAAGAAAAAAAATGGACAAATCTTAAGTGTTGGCTTGGTGAATTTTCACAAATATATGCACAGCTATAGCCATCAACTTCGTCAAAATACAGAATATTTCCCACACTCAGCTGGCTCCCCTTGTGACCCTAACTCTACAGATATCCTTCCCTTAGGAAATTACTATTCTGACCTCTTTTTACCATAGACTGGTTTGCCAGTTATTGCTCATCATATAAATGGAATAGTACAGTATATATTCTTTCAACATATAATGCACAGTGGTATATTTAGTTTATGTTTAACTTTTTTAGGAAACTGCCAAACTGTTTTCCAACATGGCTGTGTAATTTTATATTAGCAGCTGCAAGCTATGGGAGTTCTACATCCTTGCTCACCTTTGGGATGGTCTGTTTTTTTAATCTTACACATTCCAGGAAATGGTTTTAATTTGCATTCTCTTAAAGCCTAATGATATTCAGCATCTTTTTGTGTTTTTTTTGATACCAGTATATTTTCTTTGATGAAGTGTCTGTTCAAATCTTTTCCCCACTTATTAAATTATATTATTTGTTTCTTTATTAAGTTTAGAGAGTTCTTTATATATTCTGGGTACAAATTATTTATCAGATATGTGATTTGCAAATATTTTCTAATAGTCTACAGCTTCTCTTTTCATACTGTTAACAGTATCTTTCAAAAGAACAAAAATTGTTGATTTAGATAAAATTCTACTTGTCTTTTTTTTCTCTTATGGATGGTGTTTGGTGTTATAGCTAAGAAATCTTTGCCTAACTTCAGGTAGCAAAGATTTTTTTCTCCTATCCTAGATGTTTTATATGTTTAAGATTTACATTTAGATCTATGATCAGTTTCCGGGCCCAAGATGGTTCCTCGTCTGTTTGCTCGTTGTTGTTTTTGTTGTTGTTGTTGTTGTTTTTGCTCGTAGTTTGCACTCATTGATTTTGTTTGTTTATTTTTGTGTTGGTGTTTTTTTGGCTCATCGTCTGCTCATCATCTATTTTTTCTTTAGGAGGCATCAGGAACTGAACCTAGGGCTTCCCATGTGGAGGCATGCACTCATGCTTAAGCTACATCTGCTCCCCACTCATTTTTTTGTTTGTTTGTTTTTGCTCATTGTCTGCTCATTGTCTGCTCATCGTTCATTTGTCTTCTTTAGGAGGCATGGGGAACTGAACTCATGTATATCCAAGAGAATACCGTAGAAATGTTGGTACATCACTTCTGAGATTAGTTGATAAAAGACACTGTGACCTCCATCTCTCTTGCTCTCTCTCTTCCTTTGTTCACTCATGCTGAGGAAAGCCAGCTACCATTTCACAAGCAGTCCAATAAGAGGTCCACATGGCAAAGGAATTGAGACCTTTTGCTTAGAGCCGCATGAGTGAGTCTGATGGCCCCAGTCAAGTCTTTAGATGATTGCAGCCTTGGCTGATAGCTTGACTGCAGTTTAATGAGAGAACCTGAGCTAGAACCATCTAGTTAAGCCACTTATGGATTCCTAATCCTCATAAAATGTATTAGAAAATAAATGCATTATCTTCAGTTGAGAATTTTTAGGGTAGCTTTTATGCAATAATACATAATTATTAGAACATAAAAGAAGGATCTTTATTTGTAATGCTCTTTTCTTATGTGTGTCTCATTTTGGTATCAGTGTAATGATTCCCTCATAATTAGTTAGCAATGAATCTTGAATTTTCTGAAACTTTGTATAAAACTGTTACTATTTCTTTAAATGTTTGTAGCATTCCCCAGTGAAGCCATCTGGGCCAAGGTTCTTTATGGGAAGACTTTTAAACCACTAATTCAACTTATTTAATAGATATAGACCTATTCAGGTTATTTCTTCTTGAATGAAGTTTGGTAGTTTATATATTTCAAGAAATTGTCCCATTTCATCCCAGTTGTCATATTTACTAGAATAATAAAGTTGTTTACAATATTCCTTTATTTTCCTTGTATAACAGTACAATCTCATTCTTGGTATTGATAATTTGTATATTCTCTCTTTTTTTAGATTAGGCTTACTATAGGTTTAGTGACTAGATTGGTTTTCCCAAAGAAGCACCTTTGAATACTCTATTGTTGATATTCTCTATTGTTTTACTGTTATCTATTTCACTGATTTCTTTTCTGATCTTTATAATTTACCTTCAGTTACTTTAGATTTCATTTATGCCTTGTTCTTTTTTTTTTTTCTAATTTTATATGATGGAAGCTGAGGTCATTGATTTAAGATGTTTCTTCTTTTACAACATAGATATTTTTATGCTACAAATTTTCTGTACATACTGCTTTAGCTTCATCTCACAAATTTTAATATGTTGTGTTACAATTTTCATCCAATTTAAGGTAGTTTCTAATTTCCCTTTTAATTTCTGCTTTGACTCATGGGTCATTTTGAAGGGTCTTATTTAGTTTGCAAATGTTAGGTATTTTCCAGATACCTTTCTATTATTGATTTCTAATTTAATTCCACTCTAGTCAGAGAATATAATTGGTATGGCTTGAATATTTTTAAATTTACTGAGCTTGTTTTACTTCTCATAATATGGTGTTCCTGAGAACTATTCATGTGCATTTGAAAAGAATGCCTATTTTACTGTTGTGGGTGGTATTCTACAAATGTCAATTAGCTCAATTTAATTGCTAGTGTTATTCAAATCTTCTGTATACTTACCGAGCTACTCATTTTATCCATTGAGAGAGCATTATTGAAATCTTACTATAATTATAGATATGTGTATTTCCCTTTGCAGTTCCATTGTGTATTTTGAATCTCTATTAGGTATGTAAACATTTATGATTGTTTTCCTCTGAATTAACTGATCCCTTAATCATTATAAAATAAACTTCATCCCTAATAATCCCTAGTACTATCTGAAATCCAATTTGTCTGATATTTATATAGGCACTTCAGCTTTCTTTTGATCAGTGTTAGCACAGTATAGTTTTGCATCCTTATGCTTTTACTTGTGTCCTTACGTTTAAAGTGTGCTTCTTGTAGAAACCATATAGTTATGTCTTGCTTTTGTTATCTAACCCCAAAATCTCTGCCTGCTAATTGCAATGTTTAGACCATTTACATTTAATGTGACTATTGATGTGGTTGGAGTAAATCTCCCAACTTGCTATTTACTTTCTTTCTGTTCCATAAGTTCTTTTTTCTTGTTTTCTTTTGCATCTTTTAAATTAAAATAGTAATTTTAATAATTCTATTTTATGTGCTTTATTGACTTATTAGTTATAACTCTTTATTGAATGACTTAGTTTATCATTTCTGGTACTGCCAATCTACTGATGAATTCTTTCATCTTTTGTATTTTTTAAAAAGTATTTTGCCTTTGTTTACAAAAGATATTTTCACTGGGTTAAGAATTCTGGGTTCACAGTTTTGTTTGGATTCTTCCATATTTTAAAGTTATTACAACTAACAAGATTGTTAGTACAATCTTGTTATTCTGTCTTATAACTTCATTGCTTTCTGTTGAGAACTCTGCTGCCATCATTATTTTTGTTCCTCTATAATGCTTTGGTTGCTTTTTAAGATTTTCTCTTTTTATTGGTATTGAGAAATTTTATTATGCTGTGTCTTGGTGTAGTTTTATTCATGTTTCTTTTCCTTAGGATTCATTGGACTGTTTGGATCTGTGGATTATGGTTTTCATCAAATTTGGAAAACATGTTGGCCATTATTTCATCAACTGTTCTTTGTCCCTCCCCCCCACCTACCTTTCAAACAACCATATACACTTGGTTCTTTGAAGTTGGCCCATAGTCACTAATATTCTGTTCTTTTTAAAATATATATATTTTCTCTATATGTTCATTTTTTATTTCTAGAAATTTGTTTCCTTTCTCAAATCTATATTTGGTTTTTGTTTTGTTTTGTTTTGTTTTTGTTTTTGGTCACTTTCTTGCCCATGTATCCTATATCCTTTTTCATTAAAGAAAATATAAAAAACATGTTAAATATGTTAATTTATATTCTCTAAGTACAATGTATGAGGTATTTTCAGGGCTGATTATGCTTTTTTTTCCCCATTGATATTTGTTCATAGTATCTTGTTTCCTTATATGTTTTGTCATGTATCTTTGATATAAGAGAGAAAGTTATAGGAACTCTGTCTTTTATGCATGATTTTTCTGTAAACCTACAACTTATCTAATAAAATTGTTTTTAAATTTTAAATAAATTTAAAGAGAGAAGGACTTTTATAAGAATTGTATGAGGATATGTTCATATTTGTTTTGTTTTTTAAATGTATGATGGAGGCTATCAAATGACTATGGTATTATTATTCCATTGGATGCATTTAAAGTAGTGATGTAGCAGTTTTATTTTTAAATATCAATATATATTATTGGTAAGCAGATGTGCCTCAGGTGACTGGGCTCCTGCCTACCACATGGCAGGTCACTGGTTTGGATACCAGGGCCTCCTAATGAGGACAGTGGGCTGGCACCATGGGCAGGCATGGCAAACTAACACAACAAGAGACAAAAGAAGTGGGAATATAATGAGAGACACAACAAAGAGGGAAGCAGAGGTTCCCAATGCCTCCTAAAGAAGTTAGCAAGCTGTCAAGACAGGCAGGTATGGTGAGCTGACATGACAAGATGACACGAGAGACATGGGGAAGAAAAATAATGAGAGACACAACAAAGCGGGGAGCAGAGGTAGCTCAAGCAATGAAGCAACTCCCTCCCATATTGGAGGTCCCAAGTTTAGCTCCTGGTGCCTCCTAAAAAAAAAAAGGCAGACAGACACAGCAAGTACAAACAACAAGGGGGGTGGGGAGAAATAAATAAAATAAATCTTTAAATGTATATAAACATATATAAATATAATAGCTGGAAACCACATCTGTTACAGTTATTTAAATTTGTGATAGATTTTAGATGCTAACTTAAGAATGTGGAAGGGATCTACATAGTTCTACAAAATTCTTTCAGGAGCAAAATTTTAAGACCTCTGAGAGAGTCAAATGTCCTCACAAAGCAAACACCAGGTTTAGTGCACCATAACTACCTTACCTTCCTGTTTCAAATAATTTTTTAATGCTTTACTTTTATGTGGGGTGTGTTATAGTAAACTTCAAGATCTCAAGTGGGCCATCTTGTGAGAAATGAAAGGTATAATCTCTAAGCCTCATTTTAAGCCTCATCTGTATAAAGGGAAAAATATCTGTGCTCCCATCAGAGGGATGCTGTAATGAACAAATGAAATATGAACATAAAATTCTTAGCACAATCTTGCAACATAGTAAGGACCCAGTAAATGCTAGCTATCATTTTATTTAGTTCTGAGGCATAGGTTAACCAAGACCACACACACCAAAGGTTAAAGTGACTTGCGAAACTTATAAAATACAGAAGCACACATGGATAACTAATAGACACAAAACAAAAGAAGATGAGACAGGGTTGCTGGTTTCCTAATACTATTCAAGAACAAATTTACAAGAAATGACTGCTTTTGACACAATGCAATCCTGTGAAAGACACTACAAATTGGACCTGTTTCTCATAAAAAACAATCTTGGAGGTGGGAAAAATGGTTTGGAATCAACTACATCAGAGATGCCATCAACAATGCTCCATCTTGTCAGAAAAAAATTAAATTAGTAAAACATGCTTTAAAGCATAGAATTCTATAGCTCAAGTGGACCTGAGAGATTATTTAACTAATTTAACCAAATTCACCCTGTGAATTTGTGGCCAATCTCAGGTCTAACTTTCTATTAGACCGTATTGCTTCCCTAAAGAGAGTCCTAAGGAACTTAAATGTACTGAATACATTGGTTTTATAAGGATTATCTAGCATTTTTATAGTATATACATATTTTTCTGTTAACCTACAACTTCTCTAATAAAATATAAAAATGAAACAGCTAAGAGACATATCAGCCAAAGGCTGAGTCAAATAAACCAATATTAAAAAGGTATTTATGAGAAAATTAGGGAGATTCAGCACTGGCTGGATATTAGATGATATTATGGAATTATTGTTAATAAGGTTTTTAAGGTAGCATGTATATATATATATATATATATATTTGTGTTTATTAAAGAGAGGTCTATCTTGATATATACTGAAGTATTTACATACATCTAGAATTCACATTAAAGTAATTTAGTGGTGGGTGAGGGATGGGAGTATATGAAAGAGGATTAACCAATGTTAACTGTTGGGAAACTAAATAATGGTCTTTATTCTGTTCTCTACATTTATGCACATTTTAAAATTTAAATTAAAAATTAAACAAAAAGAATGGATCTCTGGAAACAGAGTGATAGAACTCAATTCCCAGCTTTCTTCTTCCTAGGTATATAATCTTAAACAATTTACCTAACCTATAAATCTCAATTTCCTGATCTATAGATTGGACAGTAAAAGTTCCCACATCATAGGAAAGTAATAAGGATTAACTGAAACAATGCATATAAAGGGCTAACGCAATGCCTGGCACATGGTTGAGTATCATAATAAGATGTTTGCCATAATTAGGCTCATTACTTAATACTCACTTCATGTATTCATGAGATTTAATCTCTCCTCTTCAAAGGTCAGAACTTTAGAAATATATAAATTAAGGGAAAGTTTTAACTTTTAAAGAAAATCTATCATAACGTCTCATTTCTGCCTTACAACATCTATGTCATATAGTTTACTGTATAAACATTTATGAGTTGCCCACCAGAACAAAATCTGAGAAGGAACAATTCCTGACAAGTAGAATCACTAAGAAAGAAATGAAAGAACTGATGTGGAAACAATGAGTCATGAAGTTATGAGTTTAGACTTTTTGTTCTAACAGTGTCCTAAATTTACTCAAAACTTTTAAAACATTATGTCTATGTAAACATACTTGGTGTCACCACTGACTCACCTAGCGTTTTGGCAAGGCTTTTAGGCTGTTTCATTTCTAAAAGGGCATAATAAAATACTGTATTTATGTAGTAACATCAGAGGGTTCACATAAACCTCTTGCAAAGGAAAGGCTTTTATCTCAAATTGCATCATCTTGAATTTATACAGTATATTTCCTTCATACATCCCTCTGAATGAAGGCATTATCATATTTCACAAGTGAAGAATCTCCATTAAATTGTCCAGTGTCAGAGATAATGAAGACCATTACATTGCAATGGTACAATTAACATTCCACTGTCTGAAGGTACTTTTACATCCCACCTCTGCAACTTCACCACAACCAGTTTTACCTTCAAGTTCTCCGACAACTCTATCTAACTGGTTAATTTGAACAATATTAATCTATTCCTTTGAGCCTTCAAAAAAAGGTAACAATGTATCATCTCAAATTTATAAAATAGAACTAGAACAGGCATAATACCATCACCTGAACACATCATTTTACTTGTTCTCATTCAGCCTGAAACTGGTAATATTCATTAAATGTTCCCTTGCTCTCCCTGCCCTGCCCGCCCCCCCCCCCCCCCCCCCACCAACCTGTTTCAGGAAATATTGAGTCAGAGGAGTAAAATTTAGAAAGAATCCTATTTAGGATGGTTCTATCAGTCTGAGATATTTTCAAAATGGTATCATCCCCTGAAGTAGCAAAGCTTGTTTCCTAGTGCCATCCTCCCCATCCTTGGCCTGTGCCATTCTAAAGTAAACTGCATTTCCTTCTTTTCCTCCCCTTGTCTAATTTTTCAAAAATCAGAACATGCCCAAATTCTTTTTGCCCTCTCTCCCTTGGTTGATTCCTAAACTAAGTCTATTCCTCCAGGTCAGTGATAGTCAATCCTACCTGCACCTTGCAATCACCTGATACATTTTTATAAATTGATAGCTGGGACTTCCACCAGCCTGAGAATCATAATCTCTAGGACTGAAGTTAAGAACTTGTTTTGTTTTGTTTTTTTAATCTCTCCAAGTGATTCAGATGATCCAGAGTGTTTAGAAACTATTGTTATAGCAATTACAGTTCTCACAATCAAGTCTTGCTAGTTCCAGCTTCCTTTCTCTTACCTCCATCAGTACCACCCCTTTGGTGTTTGAAAGAATAAAGTTCACACAGACATATATATTTGGTTTCTCACTTAATCTATTCTTGCTCTAGGAATACTGGTCTCTCTGTTTCTTCCCTAGTTTATGTCCCCTTTTTGGTACTGTCCCTGAATTTTTATTTAGCCTCCCTGGATTCTCTTTGAACAATGGTTCTCAAACTTTATTGGGCATCAGAATCACCTGGAGGGCTTGTTAAAATACAGATTTGGGGGGCCTCACCCCCAAATACGTAATTCAGTAATTCTGAGAATGTGCATGTCAAACAAATTTACAGGTGATGCTTACGTACCTGGCCAGGGGGTCACACTTAGAGAGCCACAGGTTTATTGTGGGGTTTTGTTTTGTTTTTTAGCAGTTTTATTGTGTACCGCCTATTTTTTGTTTTGTTTTGTTTTTTGTTTAGGATGTACCGGGGTTTGAAACTATATCTTGGTCATCAACTGGCAACTTGACCATTAAGCGAGTGCTCTTCTCTCCAGAAAAATTACCAATCTCCTTTTAATACTCCATTTCTGAGTAACAATACACATTGGTATTTTAAGGCAATTAAATTAAATAAATCCAAGTTAACAAAATGTTTGAGCTTTTACTATGGGAAAAACATGGCTGATTACTAAAAACTCTGCTTTCTAAAATACATGTTAGATGGCCCACTGGATGGAACGTGGGAGAGTATGGGCTATGATGTAGACCATTGACCATGAGGTGCAGCGATGCCCAGAGATGTACTCACCAAATGCAATGGATGTGTCATGATGATGGGGGAGAGTGTTGCTGTGGGGGGAGTGGTGGGTTGGGGGCGGTGGGGGGTGAATGGGGACCTCATATTTTTTTAATGTAATATTTTTTAAAAATGAATTTTAAAAAATTAAAAAATAAATGTTAGAATTCTTAAGGTACATTTATGTGTTAGTACATAGATCGCTGACCCCATTTGAGAATGGAATAGCTCTACTCTCAAAACAATGGGCTTTGTATTGAGTTCTGCCACACCAAACTCCAGTTCACAATGGTCACCTTTGTTTAACTCTTACTGAACTTAATTTCATATATTAGTATTAAACTATCTTTCATTGCATTATTTGGGTGAATTTTACTTCTTTAATAAGAATGCAAGCATTGTAAGGAGGGAACTCTGTTATAATTTTGTATGCCTTATCTGATAGTGCTGGGCATGTGATAGGAACTTAATCCTTATTGGCTGATTCATTTATTCATCACTTCCCAACATGCTTTTCCCAAGCCAGGGTTGTAAACAGGGCCATGGTCTCCAAAAACATCTGTCTTAGCCAAAAGAAAAACATATGTCAAAGCTAATTGAATGATTTGTGTTTTAGTCACTTTCCTAGATTATGCATGTTTCCTTCCCTTCTTTTACCTGTATAATGAGATCTGACTGTACCATGATGCATCAAGAAGAAAATACTGGAGACAGCCATCAAGGGTTAGAAATGAAATCATATATTACTAACAACAACCAAAACCTCTGGAAATAGAACGGATAAGAAACTGAAAATGGAATTTTTTCCTCATTCATCTTCTAGTAGGTGTCACTAACAATTCCTTTTTTGACATCAAAACTGGATCAAATTTGAGAGTCAAGAATGAAGTTGAGAAACAAAAATCAGATATTCAAAAAGCATACCTCTTTGGACTTATATATTCATTTGTAGCAATCAGTAAAGTTATTCACACATAGTAGGTGTCATCTCAACAAAACTCAACAATTATTAACTCTCACATAAATTCTACCATGCCCTTTCCAAATGATTCTATTTCTATATTAGCATTTTATCCATTTTTTTCTGAATTAAGACAATATTTAATAAAGACCCACAAAAGTACATAATGCCATCATCTCTCAGACTCTTCTCCCTTACTCTACCCAGTGTCCCCAGCCATTGCACCTCTCCACTACCATTCCTCCCTATCTCTGGCATTGCTGGTATGTTCTTAAAGATACAGAAAGAGGAAATAGCAGGTGAAGGTTCAGGAAAAAAAAAAAAAAAAGATGAATCATACTAATCAGGCTAACCTGTGCTGTAAAAGCTCTATAGTCTGTCCTCAGAATCCATTTTGTTTGTTCTAATGAGAACTCAAACATCACAAAATTTTTTGAGAAATGGAATGGATAACAAAAGTAAAACTGGGCTGTTACTGAATTAAAATGAAACAAAATATGCTAGACACACTATTTAGGCCTTACTAACAAAAAAAAAACATTTAGGTAGGTAGGTAGATAAAGACAGATGTTAGTATTACATGCTCTTAAAAAGAAAAGTAATCCTTAAACTTTTTACTTTTCAGAACAAAAGACCCACCCATGCCACTCCATCATGTAATAGCTTGTCAGGGAAAAGTAAAATTTACTGATTTCTTTTCTAGATATAATTTTTTAAATCTTTCACTTATTCAGATATTTAATTTTCATGCTTTAGAAGTACTTAAATATTATATAAAATACATTTTAAAAAACCATTATTTTAGATATGGAGAACCCTTAATAACAACCAATGATTTATGCCTCATATTTAAAGAACTGTTTCTTTCTCTTTTAATTCTCTAGCTGAATATAACTGGGATAGTAGTGATCAACTTGCCCAAGGAAATCCAGGAACTATATTCATTTGAATTCCTAAGTGCCAGCAAACACTTAGGCAAAAGAGAGCAAATCAATGATGTGAAGCAGGGTTTCTCAACCTTGACACCACTGACTTTTTGGGTTGGATAATTCTTTGTTGTGGAGAGCTGTTCTGTGTATTGCAGGATGTTTAGGAACATCTCTGCTTTGCATCCACTAGATGTCAGTAACACCACCATACCGTCTTGCGGCAGCTAAAAAATGTCTCCAAATGTTGCCAAATGTCCCTTAGGGAGTAAATCATCTTTGGTTGAGAACCACTATTACAAAGTGAGAGAAAGGGTTAGTCTGTTAGATAATTCACTGAAAAAAGCTCTGTGACTTTGCACCCTAACAAAAGTATCAATTTGTTTTTATGCATTATTTCAAAGTATCTCCCAACTTTCATATTTTCCCAATGGTTTACTTTCCTCAAGGTACAAATGATAACTCCAGAGACAAGAAGAAAAGTTTATTTTATTGTTCAATTATTATTTTAAAAATTTTAATGTCTGATAAAATAAAACAAACTTTTAGTACCATAGAAACCTTTCAACATGTACAATGACATATTATTACTATGTACAATTTCAAAAACAAATATTACCAGCTCCAAGTAAATGATGTTGAACATCCTGATTATACTAAAGCTGTAGGAAATGTCCTGGATGGCCAATGTTTTCCTTGGTTTGGGGGAAAAAATTATACAATTGGAGAAATATAAATAAGACCTTCAATGAGTTGAGAATCATAAAAAAAATGCCTTTTGAGTTTCAGTTATCAGGATCTTGGGGAGTTTTTAGTGGCTATAAGGGTTCAACAAGCAAAAAGAAACCCTGTGGATATTTGAATTTCAGTCTTCCAGGAGAGGTCCTTTACGTTCACAGTTGGTCTATCAAAAATAAAAGCTATTCTTCTTGTGGTAGACTATGGCATCTGGTTCATATACCATTCTTCACCAGCTCATGGACTCCATTCTCATCAATGATTAAAGGTGCGTGGAATTCTTTATCTGCCACATAACTTTCTATTCCCTAAAAGGAGGTTTGAAATGAATCACAGTTAGAAAACTGTTGGACAGATGCTGGACTTAGAAGCCATAATAATGATTTAAAGTGTGAATGCCAAAAGTTGGGTTGAGATGTTCAATTTAAAAATCAATAAAAATTTATTTAATATAATTTTTAAACTGGGCTTAATGACCCATTTATGGAAGCATAAAACAAACAACAAAAAAAGAAAATTATTCTGATTATAATTTTAAAGTTATTATAGAATGACTTCATTCTTCCTATAATCTTCACTCAAAAGAGTCAACTTTCTAAGCAAGGTGGCTGTGTCTGAGGTTAATACCAAGGATCTCCAGGAAAAAAATACTACATAATTAGAAGGGTAGGGACTCCAAAATCTCTAGGTTTTAAAAGTAAAACTACTGGGTATGTAATCAAAATAGCCTCTTTGAGAGGAAAAATTACATTGCATTAAAAAAAGCCAGGTAATTTATTTAAAAACAGCATTGATCACATATTTTTTAAAAGCCCAGTGCATTTCAATGTATAGGTAAAATGGCCCAAACAGTAAACATTTGTTAATGGCAACTAACCTATTTATAGGACAGCTGCTAAGCTGTAACAGGAATTCTCAAAGAAAAGAACTCAGAACAAATGCAGCTTCTTGGCTTGTTCCCAGGATGAGCACATCAGAGCAGGGCGATCAGAAAAGACTGCATCCTCTCTAAGGACAATTTAAACATAAAATAACACTAAAATCCTACTTTGAAAGAAAAAAGAAGAAAAGCAGTGCAAACTTACTTCTCCAGCATAGGAAATAAGAGGAGAGATTTCACACTGGATTGGTGCATCATTGGCATCCTTCAAACTGAAAGAAAGAAGCCCAAACATACATTAAAGAATTTGTTTCCCATATTATTTGCCAGAATGAAAGTAAAGACTGTAACTTCCCTCTGAAAAGCTTGCAGATAGTAAAATTCTCCTAGTTAAACAAATAGAATAGATCCTACCTTGATGATCACTATGTTCTCTGAGGATTAAGTTAACATAAAATTATCATAGAAAGGCACTATTTGGGGAAAATGCCAGTAATTACAGGTAGCTCTTCAAAACACTTCACTGTATATATATGTATTATAGTATATATTGATATACTATCTGTTTATATATATCTTATTTTTGTCATTTCCAAGCTTAAATTTGATAACAGAAGGGATTATTTGTTGGTATTTACTTTCTGCCAGGTCCAGGAGTGGGTGCTTTGAATCCTCACTACAACTTTGCAAGTTAGGTACTAATGTTGACCAACATTCTAAACCTGCACTGTCCAATAGAGCAGCCACTTAAATTAAATTTAAATTGGATTTTTAAAAATTTAAAATTCAGTTCCCCAGTCATAATAGGCACATTTCAAGTGCTCAATAGCCATGAATGTAATAACTACAAATTGGACAACACAGACATAGAATATTTCTTTCATTGCAGGAAGTTCTTTTGGACAGTACTATTCTAAAGGTCAGTTATATTCCCAGGACAACTAACGAGGAGGTGAGGATGGACAACCACCATACCAAGGAACTAAGAGAGTCTATAACTGCAAATAAGAGTCCCATCTATCAGCCACATGGGATCGAAGCCTCCTCTCAATTAGAGGTGGAGTGGGCATCACCATCCCAGAATCCTCAGGAATGGGGAATAAAATATGGACTAGAGTGGACTTACTGGTATTCTACTACAGATTTATTGTGACTCTAGCAATGAAAGAAATTATATCATTGATATGGAGACAGTGGCTGCTGGAGTTGCTGAAGGCAGGGTGAGGGAAAGAGTGTAATATGGGGGCATTTTGGGAACTTGGAATTGTCCTGAATGATATTGCAAAGACAGATACAGGACTTTATATATCCTGCCACAACCTACAGAATGGAGTGGGAGAGAGTGTAAACTACAATGTAAACCATAATCAATGCTGTGGAACAATGCTCCAAAATGTGTTCATTAATTGCAATAAATGTACCACACTAATGAAAGAAGTTGTTAATGTGGGGAAAAGTGGCAGGTGTGGGGAGTGGGGCATACGGGAATCCCTTATTTTTTTTTATGTAACATTTTACATAATCTAACTATCTTTTAAAATAAATAAAAATATATTTTAAAAATAAATAAACAAACAAACCTTGGATTTTTCTAGCTTAAAAAAAAAATCAGTTATATTATCTTCCAATGCATGTATTCCTATACACTGAAAATCTCCTAAATTAGATGACCTGATGTATTCGGTATATTTCATTGTGCTTTTGTTGCTTTTACCAAAAGTCCTTTTTTAAGGAGCTGAGGCAGAATGTATCTAAATAAAGGCAAGGCCAAAGTCACCATTTGCTTCTTCTAAGTCATGATCTAACATTTATATCCATTTGCAATCCTCAGTTTCTAAATTATCTAATAAAAAAACTCAATCAATAGTGTTTCCAATATGTTTACAATAATTTGGCCTCTGGTTGTTCACTATTTCAAGAATCTTACCAACAGGACACAGGGCACACAAAAATCTAGTCTCCTACAGTCTCAAACCATAGCTCTTCTTCACTTCACCATGTAGTCCCAGGCTTTGGTAAAGTCAATAAAATCAAAGGGCTACTGAGTTCAGCCACAGGCCAACCTTTCCCTGAATAGAACCATTTTTAGCTAGGTATTCAAGGTGCTCTATCTCCTACTCCAACTTAGTTATCCTGTTACTTTCCATTCAAACCAGGCCAATGGCACTCTCTTTGTATTATTCCAAGTCTTTCTCAACTATGCTTTCTTCTGACTATCCAAATAATACCCATCCTCCAAGATTTAGCTCAAGTCTCAACCTCCCCTTGATAACTACAGTTCATAGTGCTTGCCCCCATCCACTGATTTATAAAAGAAAAAAAAATAAGTTTATTAGACCCCTGCTAAATCAATGACCTACTAGAGTAATTACTGTTTATACCACACATATAGCATTGTAATCACATACTGCCTGATGGTGTTATTTAACTCTTATGCATATGCATCTGAAACCTCCTAGAAAGTAGTAAGAAATAACTTTAATATATTTCAGCATCCAGCACACTGCTAGGGATATTAGCAGGCCTACTAATGCTTATTGGCTGAATGAAAAATGCACTATGAGAGAAAGATGATAGACTAATGCTGGAGAAAACAGGACACACAGATTTGGCACATATCTCTCTAGACATGTGCTTGATTGTATCAAAAACGCTCAAGGCTGGGAAGCGAGTGTAGCTGAGTGGCTGAGCACCTGCTTTGCATGTTTGAGGTCCCAGGTTCAATTCTGGTACCTCCTGGAACAAAAAGAAAAGCTCAGGCACACTTGCCCAGACCCTCTGGAGCAGCTACAGGTTATACTGAACAAACTGGAAAAATAAGGGCCTATCCACTTGGTAAGATATATAAAGTCCTGTCAATCTGGATCCCTGGGGGATCCTGAGGAACACAGCTGACCTGGATATAACTTCCCTCCTAGTAAAACAAAGACACCTCAAGAAACCAAGAAGGAAAAACTTTAATAAACAAAGGTAAATTCAAGAGAGTGAAGGCAGAAGCTACTATCAACAATGTAAATCTCAGGATATAGGCACTGCCCCACTCCCCAAATTCTTCAGCCAAATAATCTTTTAACATCTCATACTGCTTTAAGGTGAAAAATAAAATAATACTATTTTGACAGTACCCTTGTTCTATTCTTTCAGAATACCTCTAAGCTGTTTCTTCTCTCACACAAAATTTTTTTTTCCATCTCTCACTTCTAAGTTCTTTTTCCATTTTTCCCATGAGGGCACCCTTCGGAGCTAAGGATTTCTACTATTTGAATCTATGAACTTATTTGGAGTTTAACTTTGACTTCAGTTTAAATATTCTACATATGGCTGAAGTGAAATAAATGGGGAGAGGGAGGTACTAAGTAAAAGATCCCAAACAAGAACTAAATAATGTTTAAAACTTTTTGTATTTTGGCTGAGATACCAATATATAGTTTTCAGGTATAGTTCACTTTTTAGAGTAAAAGCTGTGGTTCAATGGGAAGGACATTTAGAATCAGAACTTTATTTCTTAAATTATAAAAGCAGCTTGCTTCCACATATTAAAAATGATGGATGGGACAGAAAAATGACAAAGATTCTGCATCTCAGTGCACACGGCATAAGGGACATTAGCCATCTATGGCTCCTGGAAGACACTAACAAGATCTGTGAGTCCTCTCCCTTGTCTCTAGGGCCACAACACAGAAATACTTACATTCACATGTACTCGTTGCTACAGGGCAAGGATAAGTGGCCTTGAGAGAAAAAAGCATGTGGATGAAACTGACATCAGTGCTACTCTATTCTAAAAATAACTTTCCAGATCCTTCCCCCTGTACACATTTCCTAAATCATCTTAAAAACTTAAACTAAACCTAATAACTTTTAAATTATAGCAAGAATATCAAGCTGTCTCATTAGCTACAACAAAAATGGCTTTCTCAAACTCTTTGTCAGTACCCAGAAGAGAGAGGATATGTGCACTTCTAAAAGGACCTACTATCAGGACAAAAAGATACTTTCTTTGTGAGCCGGATAATAACTGAATAAAATTAATGTACCATGACAAAAAAGAAGAACAATTTATGTGAGAATTAATCAAAAGAACAATTTTCTCTATATTAAGAACCATTAAACGTGTCAGGAGCAGGTAGCCTTTGTACAGGAAGCATATATCCAATTCGATAATGCTATTTTTATCTTCAGAATGCTATTTTTATCTAAGCTTAAGCTTATGCAAAAAGGAGTCAATTGGGATCCAAATTTGTTCTTCCTGGCTTGTAACTTGCTCTGACTCTTACCTACCATCTATAAATTTGTCATTGCAGGCTCAAATACCTTTGGTCAGATTATTTAGTAAAGCATGCGCCCCATTTCCAGCATGCACAGAGATTCTGAGTTAGTGTCATCCAGACAGACACCTGCCACCAAGTAAGCAGTGTACCCCCACCAAAGTTTTGACCATCCTCTCCCCATACCCCCAAAAGGCAGAGCACTAAACTACAATGCCAGTTAGTATGGAGGGAAGCACAGCCCCATCACCATGCACTGCAGGCAGGCTGGTATATTTACTTGTCATTGACATCAGCTGTGATGGTCTCTGACTTTCCATTTGTAGCACTGCTATGTAGGAATAAATAAGCATTAATGGGAATGGAAACAAATCAAACAATAATAATGAAGTGGGCTGGCAAAATATTTTTGACCAAATGGATATTTATGGTAAATCATAAATTGGGCAAAGGAGACCCAAGAGGGGAGAAAAACAAACTCAATGGCTAAAGATGAAATATGAGGGAGGGCAATATGACATGCCACAGAGCAAGCTTGTTGACAAGACAAAAGCCTGATGGCCTTGGACTGTGAGCCAGAGGCTACCATGCTCCTACTTACGAAAACACAGTTATGGGAGGATAATGAATTCCAAAGGCCAATGTTTTAACATTCATCATGGCATTCTAGCAATTTTATGCATGCAGCCAGCCATTTTATCCCTTAAGACTATAAATTATAGAGCAGAATGTTTTTGACTTAGGTACAGAAACAACAAATGCAAAGGTGCCATTGAAGGCTATATCATGAAATATAAGAACCATTTAGCTTAAAAGTTATTTATCTTGAATAGATAGCTCTAAGTACCTTTATTTAACTTCAAAATACCTAAAACATTTCTAAAATTTGAGTCTCAGGTAATTTAACTGGCATTCACTTCTCTTCTTGGCACCATTCAGGAAAGTAAGACTTTCTCCTACCACGGTGAGACTATGGTGGGCCCACATCTTGTAGGTGGCCTGTGAGTGGTGGGTCTCTGGGAGGGGCTCATAGAAAGCACTTGTAGTGAGCCCACAGATACACAGGCAGCAACAACCAATTCTCTGTGACTGAGCACAGGGATTTACCCTGTAGTATAGTGGAGTACCTATCATGTGGTTTTAATCATATGGCATATCAGAAAAATATCTTCTGACCATTATTTAGTAGGAGTCATTTCATTGACACAGGGAAGGGAGGGAGGAAGGAAGGGAGGGAGGGAGGAAGGAAAGGAGGAAGGGAGGAACGAAGGGAGGAAGGAAGGAAGGAAGACCATGAGCTTCAGAAGAGATTCCTCTCTAAGAGAAAGTAAAACTATCAATCTCTTTGTAATGGACACCTCAGTAACTGCCCACATACCATACTTCAGATCTAGGATCTAGGAATCTTTTCAGAGAGAGAAGAGAAAGATGTCTAAGAGGAAAAGACCAAGAAAACATCCACAAAGAAGAGAAAAGGTATTGACTTACCGGGGAATTGCTGGAAGACGAGAGCCATTTTCATCTATAAAGTGGCCCCCGGCATTGAGGACCCAGCAGTGATGAAGGGACATCAAAGCATGCCTGGCAGTAGTAGGGTTGTCCTTCCCATTCTGACTGTCTGCATTCTTTAGTGGGGAAAACTCATCTTCCCGTAATACTTCATACACCACAAACTTCCTGGAGTGGAACCATACAAGACTTCTTTATTATGAAATAAAACTGCATACAAAACTATCTGACTCCTCTCAACATAGCTAAGCCTTTGTCTTCAATAATATGTTCTCTTAATCCAATTTCAAATATATGCTGAATGAAATACTGCTCATCACTGAACCAAAGAAAGTTGGAATTCTCTTCTCCAAAGCAAAATTGAGAAATTATTTCCTCTCCCAATATAAAACACTTCATCTTCAATCAGAAAGACTGGAAATGTTAATGCAAAAAGCTCAAATTAGTATCTGTTCTGGGGGGAGTGGGGAACATACAAAAAGGATGATTTAGAAATGTAAATGGGAAGATTAATCTTATATAGCTAATTCGCCTTCCATGTTACCATAATGGTCAAATTCACATATTGGTCAAATATGATCTTTTACAGAAAGCCAAATAATCTCAAAATATGCTCACTGAAACATTTACTCATAGGTTAAGACATACCTCAAACACAAAACGGGTCAATCCTTTCGCTCAAACTTTTTAGTCTCTTAGACAAAATAAACGACTTAAACAATTTTGCAGAAGGACCAGAAAATGAACTAATTGATAAAAAGAAAACTGTACTCTCAGGCAACTCAGACCACACTCCTTGATTGGTGGTCTTATACCAGGGAATGATAATGAATCTATACTATATACTCATGATCAAAATGCCATGTCTAACATGTATGCTATCAAATGCCTCTTTAAAACAGTTTCCTCCCTAAAAGAGGAAAGAGCAGCATTTTAGGACATATATTTAAACTTACTGATGCTATTCAAAACATACTTTGCAAACTGGAAGATGTCAAAGACGAATTTTTCCATCTTTATTCCATTTGGTTTGTCTGGCTTAATTAACTGCCCCTGGGAATCCACATATGGAATCTTCTTTTGAGCCACATGGTGCTGCAACTGAGGTTCATAAACACTAGGAAGAAGAAAAAAAGATAGTCACTTTCCAGATTTAAAATGCCAAAAATCTGAAAACACTCAGGAACAAATGCATCAATAACCAATACCAAGAAGTTCAAAGTGAAGAGCATTTGTTATGTCTCTTTCATAATTTCCATGTCTTTTATAAAATGTCTGACTCTTTGCCCCAACTTTCCCAACTGCGATCCCTTCAAGTACGGGATGGAAATATGAATATTAATAGTCACTACGGATGAACACAGTTATAAAAATCATAGTGGACTGGGAAATGTTTTAGAACTGGAGTTGATATACTAAAGCAGAGCTCTTTAACTTTTAAATAGAAGACAGTCATCTTGAATGTTTAAAAGCTACCAAGTGAAAAATTAGCAAGGATGTTGCTCATTTAAATATCTGGTTGAATAAAACAGCTATTATTTTACCCTTATGGCATTAACATGCTGAATTTCACTCAGGGTTCAAGTTTATTTTTCTTTACTCTTTAATACACTAGTTCCAAAATGCTAGTCTGGGAGCCAACAGCATGAGAATTTTGTAGCAGTTTTGTTGTTTTTTGTTTGTTTTTTTGAATGCAGATGCCCTGGATCTTTCCCCAGAAATTCTAATTCAGTAGGTATAGGGCAGACATCTGTCATTTTCAAAAGCTCCCAGTTGTGGTCGGGACAGGATGTTTCATTTCTTATTTTTGCTCCTTCGGAACCTATCATTGCTGAAGGGAGGGGAGAGCAAGAAGAGAGGAGAGGAATGCTTTGGACTCCAATTAATGGATTAGGGGATGGGTTCCTACTAATACACACCCTATGATATATCTTACTGAAAACTACCATGTGGGATAAATTTACATTTGATAAAGGTGGTTCTTACAAAAGAAGATGAATTCTGTGAAATATGGAATTGGGGCATCTGACTACCTCTCGAGTGAGTTTGTAATTAACAATATAGAAAGCAACACAAGGCCCCCAGTTTGACCATACTTGACTACATCTCTCAGAAACGGTATAGTGAAGAAATGGTTGGCGATGTTCCCGGCATTGAACAGCAGCCGTCCATCTAAGCTTCTTTTTTGTGCTGTTGCCAGGGAAATCTCGCTATATTCTACCACCTGGTACACTCCATCCACTCGGCAAACCACTCCAACTGGTTCTGTAGGGTTTGTCTTCTCTACCACCTGTCCACAAAAGAAAGAACAGTAAAGGAAGAAAGTCCATCAAATGCTATCTGGACATTTGCTACTTTCAAAGCCACATTATGATTTTGCTTAGTCTTTAAGATATTAAGTCAAGAGGAATCTTTAACTTTAGATAATCATTCAATCATCTTTATATCTTTGATAGAGTACTTTCCAATTAGAAATGAGGTAAATTTTCTCCTTCCTACTTATCACACAGCTAAACCATAGAATAGAAGTTCTATTATACACATCTAGCCCAAAGAAAATTATAGAAGTAATGAAATGAGGAGTCTATATCCCCCAAATATTTTTTATTTTTTAACTTATCCTTAACCACGCTCAGCTACTTTAAGAATAAATGAAATGAAATTTCACTGGGATTCACAAGAAGAAATGTGATTCAAGAAGTAAGGAATTTTTGTCTATCATTTTATATTTTCCAAATCATTACTTCAATTGAAAATGGCGTTTCTTTAATTTGGTTCATGAATACAGCATAATCCTTGTTTTTCAGGGACCTGGATTAGAGGTAGAGGGGTTAAAAAAGATAGGTCCTGGGCTCCCATTCCAACTTCAGTCAGAAAAAGCCCACTCATGTTTGTCTGGTTTGCATACTGGATTTTATCTGAAGTAACTCTGTGCTTTTAAAAAAAGTTTGAAAACCAGTGTGTGATAATCTATCAATGGCACTAGACTGATAGGAAGCTGAGAGAAGGATGTGTATTAAAACAGAGGGAGAATGTAAGAGTACTTTATTTGAAAAAACCTCAAATTCTATCTCACTATGCTAATCCCACACAGGAATCACTAACCTAAATTACATGATTAGAATAAAATTATAAAAAACTGTATGCAATGCACTAATATTTAACCAAGGTTATATGAGATGAAACAATAAAAGATATTTGAAGATTTTGTTTTGTTTGCCCTATCCATTTAACAATTCAGCAGGCTTCCAGAGTATTTTTAAAAATCTATCCCAATTAGAAAAATTTGTCCTATATATGCATAAAATTATACCAATAAAGTTATAAGTTTTCTTCAGTAAATGATTTCTTAACATCAATACAGTCAGTAACCGTCTCTTTCAGACAACTAAGGCCACTATTAAGAACTTCGTTTACACAGCAATTAGAGATATAGGCAATGAGTCTAGCTCAGTGAGGCAGGGCTACTGGATATGCAAGCCTGCTGTATAGTTTCACTGTTTGCCACCCAGAAAGGAGCATGGTATTCAATGAAAAGAAACTTTCTAACAAGGAAATGGATTAAACAGGAGGAAAGCATAATACAGCAAAAGAGTTTAAAGCAATCATGGGCCTATTTGTAACTTTTTTCTATCACCCCATCACTACCTCTTACTTCATATGCTCTACAGTAGGTATCTTTCTAGATGGAATTTGGAATAGATTCCTATCATTCCTATAAAATAAAAATAGGTTACTTTTCCAATCACGCCTATAAACCCCTTCTCCTGACCAGCCATGAAAAATAACATGAAGCACACTCATATTTTATATTTCCAAACTGTTAATCTACCCATGAAAGTTTTACATATATAACAATTAATGAATATCCTAATGTTACAGAAGCCTAAATTATAGAAAAAAAGCACTTGTAAACTATATAAAGTTGGAAGTCAGTTTATATTATACAGAAAAGATACAGTATAAAATTAAGTTTATTCAACTTTCCACAAGTTTAAGAGAAGCTGAGTCCAAATGAACATTATAACCTCAAAGTTACTGTAACTGTTTTACAAAATGATCTGCAATTAATGATATTTCCTACCCTTTTAGCTCTGTGCTTTTTGCAAGCCACCGCTTTAAGTCTTTTCTCAAAGCTCTCACTCCATAAAAAAAATAAAACAACCACTTAACACACTAAGAAAGGAGTCTACTAAAGAAATACTGCAAAGAATTCTACTACCATATTATGAATCTCTCCCTAGATTAGGTGTTTTAAAATATATTTTTAATACCTTGATTTTCTTATTTAAAAGGGGGGAAGCATATTACCTAAATGGTTTCTAACATTTCTAAAAGTTTTTTAACATATACCACCTTGTCATATTTTGGTGCCATCTGAATATTTATTTACTCGTTCATTGAGTGACCATCACGTTATGTACCAGAACAGGGCTTAGCAATGAATCTGCAGAGAAGACTAAGACTGAATTTGTTGTAGAGGACTCATGGGTAGTGGAGATGAATGACTGGTTAACACTTGCATTTCTATGTGATTAGTGGACTAACAAAAGTTAGTGCACTAATTTGAAGTTTGAGCTGATGGAAAAAACAAATCTAAAGAGTTTGGTTTTATAATATGGTATGGTACTAGGAGCTAGGAAACATGAATACTAATCCTGGTTCAACTAATATGATGAATGACCTTAAGCCTTGGACTTATAAAGTACTGGACTATAGCATGCTCATTTCTGAGATCTAAGTGGTTGACCAGAAGATGATCTGAGAGGTTCCCCTCCAGGTTCAACTCTCTCTAGCTGTATAGAATTTAAATTGATTCTGAAACTCAGAGCAGTAAAAATTTGAAATCATATTTTAGAAAGAAGACTGACACCAAGTGGAACAAAATCAGAAATACACTTGTTTGTTTCTTTTGTTTTTAAAGCTTAATAGTTACCTAAAATTCAATACACTGTTTCTTTTACAGCTTAGCAGCACTTACAATACAGATATTCATAGAGTATTAGAAGAGACAGATCAGTTTTTGCTACCATAAAAAAGCAACTCTTTTATTTTCAGAGTCAGGAGTCATCTTATTAGATCTCCAATCTCTCTATAACTTGAATTCATAAATTTAAGACTTCAGTCTCTGGATGTGACTTTACAAAAGAGTTATCAATTAATTTTGAGAAAAATGACATTTGTATAACAGAAAATCTCCAATCAGGAATACGGTATGTCTCTAATGGCAGGTCTTTTTTTTAAACCCAGATATTTCAAATGTATGTATAGTCTGATTTGTTTTTATCAAAAGTCTGTATAGATTCTACTTTTGGCAGAATATTATAAAATTATTCTAAATTTTCTACTACCACACTTATGTTTTCATTTTTTATATTTAACTTTATAATCTATTTTAATTTGATTTTGTTATGGTCTTAATCTTATCTTAATTTTAATTATTCCACCTCATTCATTGAAAGTACATTCTTTCCCCAATTTAAAATGTCCTTATTTTTATATATTGCATTCTTTTATATACATGCACTTGTTCTGACTGATCTATTATTTCCATTAATCTTTTTTTTTTTTTGGTGCCAGTACCAGACTCCTAATTACTTCTTTGATAATCCATTTTAGTAACTGGTAAATTGTTTCCAACCATCTCTCCTCTTATTATCTTTCTTTTTTCAACATTTTCCTGGCCAATTTTATACATTTATTCTAAACTTTTTAATCTGTTTGTCAAATGTCCCCATAATAGTCTCACTGGGATTTTAATTGGGATTGTGTTATACTTTAATTTGATGAGAATTGATCCTTTTACAGACTTAAATCTCACCATCCAGGAAAGTAATATTTATATGTCTTTTCTAAGTCTTCTGAAGTGTTAAAGTCTTGTATGTTTCCTATTTCATCTCTATGTATATTACACTTTTTGTTTGCTACCATAAAGGCAGGCCTCCTATATCTTCATCTGTGTGATTAAAACAAATGTCAAAAAGAACACTGCCAAGAACAGGGCCTTGTAAAATGTCAGCTAACTTCCCTCCATCTTAGTATCAGCACGTTTGTGGTCATTCAAACAGTTATTAATCTCCTTAATTGTCCTCATCCCCAACCTACATATTTTCATCTATTCACAAGAATATTATCAAGAGATACCTTGTCAAATGTCTTGCTGAAGTGTAAACCTACTATTTCTACCATATTTCTCTTATCTACTGCGCCAGTAACTTTATCATAGGAAGAAATTGGGTTAATATGACCAAATACAAGTTGATACAAATGAATTCATCCCAGGCTAGACATGATCATTCACTTTCCCAGGTACTTTCAAATCATTCTCACATGTTTTAAACTCTTGGGATTGACAAGTATATAACACTTCTTCTGTAATCAAATGTTGCCAATTTAAGAAAAAAAGGGTGTGTGGATAGTTTAATTACCTTAGAGAAATGAATGGTTCAGAAATATTGAGATCACCCTAAAAAATCTAGTTTGGCTGCTGGAATGTACTGACAGAGAAAGACCATTTTAAACCTCACTATGACTGAGAAAGGAATTACCTTTGCTCCACAGTCTGCTCCTTTCTGAATGCAAAATCCAATGAATCGTGGATCTGCCACTTTTACTAATATGTTATCAACACAATAGACATGAATACTCCAAATGCCTCTTTGCTCCATATCTTCCACAATATTCTGGGCTGCAAGAGCCCGATAAAGACCACCATTCCCATCTAGAAAATAAAACAGCCCACAGTAGCACACCAAAACCCATTATATCAATAACTCAAAGATTATTTAATGTCACCATACTGGAGCGTGAAGATCTCTGAGGGCCAAGTTTCACATTACAGGGCCAAAAAAGCCCTGAATATCATCAAGGAAGGCTTCAGATGTCAAAAAGTTAAACTACACGCTTCTGAGCATTATTTAGTATAGTATCCAGAGAGTAACATTATTAATGTAGAACCAGGCAACCCCAAAGGTCACACTTTTTTTTTTTTTAATCAATCTTTTTAATAATCTGGCCTGTAAAATATTGTGAAATATAAATTTTTTACGAAACAATGATTATTTCATAAGATTTCAAGTTAACATCTATGTGATTAAAGTTAGCTGAGTATTTGACAATTGCCCCAATACTGACAATTTCTTCCATCCCAAAAAGACAAATATGTAAGCATTTTATACCAAATAAGAAATCAGATTATAATGGTCAATGATTTTTTACACATCTAATTTTAGTGCTATTTCTACCTACTTCTTCCCTCAGCAACCTCAGCCCCAGTTTAAATGATGAGGAAAAACTAGATAACATCACAAAAAAGAGCTAATAATTGTAAACTCTTTCACTAATTAAAAAGAATTACAATGAAATAAAAGCCTACATCTAGAGGTCACCACTGCTACTACTACTTACTGCCTTTCAGCCTTCCCTCCAAGTATAGATTCACAGAGATAAGAATCTGTCCATATCTCTATTTTTATAATTGGGATCTTACTCAGTTTTTCACATAAATAATATAGCCATGAACATCGCAATACATAAAATACTGACCAAAAAGAATGAATATTTTGAATGATACTCAATTGCTCTTTAGAACAGACTTCTGGCAGTGGCCACCAGAGGTTCTCAAGGCAGGGAGACGGAATAATAGGTGTAACATGGGGCATTTTTTGGACATTTGGAATTGTCCTGCAAGACATTGCAATGACTGATACAGGCTGTTATATATTTTGTCAAAATCTATAAAATAGTGTGGGGCAAAGTGTAAACTATAATGTAAACTATAGTCCTTGGCTAGTAATAATACAATGCTTCAACATGTGTTCATCAATATTAACAAATATTCCATGTTAATGAAAGATGTTGTTAATGTGGGAAAGTGAGGGAGGGGGAGGCGTGGTATATATGGGAATCCCCTTTTTTGATGTAACACTTATGTAATCTAAAGCTTCTTTAAAAATAAAAACAAATTTAAAATTTTTTTAAATTTTAAAAAGTATTTGAGAGAGTATCCATTTCAGGTCTGGTCATTTTCATTTTTTTTAAGAAGCTGCCAAATTCAAATATATATATTAATTTTTTAACAGCCATATTACCTTATCAAAAAGAAAATCAAAACTTAATGATTTATATACAGTCATATCTAGCTGCCATTAAATAAGGAAGATTACAAACCTGGAGCCATAGAAACTTTGCTCTTCTCTTCTAAAATAATTTTCCCATCAAACTTCATAGCAGGCAGCATTCCTTGCTGAAAAAAGATTACATTCTCTTTTTTTAAACCAAAGTACTTGTGCTTTATGAAGAATTCCTTTGTAGATTCCATTGTTCTGCCACTGGTCATTATATACCTTGCAAGAAAAAAAAAATAGCTCTTCTAAGCAGTAGTGCTATGTAAATTAAGGAGAAAAGAAATTTTCTATTTCCCAGGCTAAAAAAATCTTAAGAGCAGTGCTTTTTCTTTTGAGTTCCTTCATTCTTTTCTGTATAAGACACATTCTTTAGCTGCTACCCAAAGGGAATTTCTTCCAATAACTTTATCAGTTCTTATAAATAAATCTAGCTATTGATTTTAACATATGTCCCACAACAGAGAACCTATAAGAGTCTTAAGTATTTTAGAATTCTGTAGAAAGCATGTTTTATATTTAAAAACTCCTAAATAAATGGGGAAAAAGTAGTAGTAACTGTAATAAATTCTAATGATCTCTTACGGTTCTTATTAAAATTGTGAAATGGAATCTGGACTCTATTCTCTACTCACTCTTCATTTAGAACCATAAAGTCTAATTATACCCTCTGTTGTTATAAAACTCTAACCCATGCTAGTGTGGCAAAAAAGAAACATTATCTAAAACCAAAATTAGTGACTGCAGTGGCTTTTGTCCTACTAGAATGTGAACTACATATACGTAGGGATTTAGTCTGGTTACTGCCATATCCCCAGAATCTAAAAGCAGATACTCAAAAAATATGTTTTGAATGAATGAATGAATGAAGAAAATAGTACAATTCCCCACTATAGTAGGTATCTGTAACCTTAGCAAAATATCCTGGGCATTTTGAACTCAAGTATAAATAAAATATAAATATTTGAGTTCAAAAGAGGTGGCTAACTGCCTACATAAGAAAAGATCAGCAATTCTGAGTTGTGAGAAGATGGGAGAAAGGGGGGTTGGGAGAGGTGGGGAGAAAGACCATGATATTGGAGGGCAGGGCTGTAGGTGGAATGTTGGCCTCTAAGAACACAGATGTCGCTCACAAACTCCCATAGGGACCAATATGAAAAAACAGGTCATAGCAGGTCAACATTTGTGTTGAGAAGAACTAGAAAAGCTGGAAAAATCACAAGCATACTTTTTAAGGCATTAGAGAAATGCAGAAGCAATGTGAATTGGAATAAACTTCAAGAGAGGGAGACTCTTTCAAAGGGTAACTGAGGATTTGTAGCTGTCTTTTCCTGAGGGCATTTGCTGATTTGGGTACTGGCTAGTGATAGAAAAGTCTGATCTTGGATAAAGCACAAGGTCATTGCTGGGGGACAGAGAAACAAGCACAGATTTGATTGGTCACAAGGGGCTGAAGTGACAATATTAAGGACTTGAAGGGCCTCTTCCATACAGTTGGCTCCACTCCACCCCCAAAAAGTGCTAACTTCTAAAGAGGTTCTGGGGCAGGAGGATTAAAGAGCTAAACCAAAAATTTCTAAAAAGCAGAGAATTCCCTATAGTCTCTTCGTGCTTAGGATACAAACACTGGGCAAGGGAAGGGCCATATGAACACTTCATACTAGCAGAGACTGAGAATACACATTTAGCCCATAGCAGAGAAATCAGTGGAGAACAAAGTATGGAGTGACACTTGCTAAACTTTGCAGCTGTATCTGGCAGGAGGCTAGAGAGCCTGATTAATAAGGATGTGAGTTTCTAGACTGAGACAGCCCAGAGCAGTGGCTGAAAACAAATCCATAACAACAAAATCATGAAATTTCAGATACTGAGGATAAGAAAAGAAACTAAATGTTCTGAGGAAGAGAGAAATAAAAAGAATGGGAATCAGAATTGCATTTGACTTCTCTCCACACTGCTGGAAAAATTATGAATCAAAATAAAGTTTCTAGGGAAGTTGATTTGGCCCAATGGATAGGGTATCCGCCTACCACACAGGAGGTCCAAGGTTGAAACCCAGGGCCTCCTGACCCATATGGTGAGCTGCCCACGTGCAGTGCTGATGCACTCAAGGAGTGTCGTGCCACGCAGGGGTGTCCCCCACGTAGGGGAGACCCACGTGCAAGGAGGCAACCCGTAAGGAGAGCCACCCACCGCGAAAAAAGTACAGCCTGCCCAGGAATGGCACCGCACACAACGGAGAGCTGACGCAGCAAGATGACGCAACAAAACGAGATACAGATTCCGGGTGCCACTGACAAGAATACAAGCAGGCACAGAAGAACACACAGCGAATGGACACAGGGAGCAGACAATGGGGGGGCGCAGGGAAGGGGAGAGAAATAAATAAAAAATACATCTTTAAAAAAAAAAGTTTCTAGACTGAGAGATGGTCAGATAGGGATATAAAATCAGATAAGAGTATATATTATGCAATTGCTATAGGGGTCACCTGCCTAGCTATAATAATTAGCAGATATAGTGAATTATACCTCCCAAGAAAATCAGTAGTAAGAGAAGATATATCCACTTATAAGTAAAGTATACAAACATTTTATATCTTTAAAATGTTCTGACACATTCCCATAATCATGTGACATATCTTACCATGGGATGGTACACTTTTTGCCATGATATTTTTCAGCTAACTGCTGTAGCTTCAGGATACGCTCTGCTTGAATCTGAAAAAGTGTTTTGTGTGATGGCAAACCAACATCATACATCCCTTTAGGATATGCAACGCCGAGTCTTGTCCCCTGACCACCAGCTAGAAGAAGAACTGCTACTTTGTTCTGAGAAATCTGGAAAAGTCCTAAAAGAGAAAGCACTTATATCACAAAAGGTCTATAATTCAACATTTTAAGATTATACATACATGGGTTGGCAGCAAACAAGGAATTTACATGGAATCATGTATTAACTCTCTTGTTAATAAAAAATATTTTCATTATTAACATTGCTGAATTTATATAACCCAACCAAACACCAAACAATGAATGACACACTTAAATAAACTAATAAAATATTTTTTCTGGTAACATCAGAAAGCAAGGATCCAAGAGACGTTACAGATATTTTGCAAGTACTTGGGTACTTATTAGATGTGGCAGGGCAAGAAAAAAAATGATACAAAGGTTTCAGAAAGAATGATGATGCTAATTACCTCCAGCCTATAAATCAGTTATAATTAATTAATCAATAAGCATGCACATATACTAGGCAAGCTACTACATAATAAATATAAAGAAACGAAACTCTCAGTTACGAAGGCAGTATAGTACAATGAGTAGGAACATAGGCTCTGAAATCAGGATGCCTGTGTTTGAAATTCAACTCAACTCAACTGGCTTCAGGGATTACCTGCAAAGGGGACGAAGGTACCCTGTAGGGTGATGGAACTGTTCTGTGTCTTGATGGGGGTGGTAGTTATGTGGGTTGTATATATTGTTAAAATTCATAAAACTAGTGCATTTTATTGCATACAATCCATACTTGAATAAAATTCATTAAAATGCCCTTTTTAAAAAGTGAGCCCCCCCAAAAAAGTGAGCCATCTACAACAGCTCAGAAAGATGTGAGACTCAAAGACTTTTTGTTGCTGATTTAACTCTTCTGTCTGGAAGCCCGTCAGTTTCCACTAGTCAAACATTCAGCAGTAGGTAGTAATCAAATATAATGCCTGAATAAAAATGTTAAATAAATTCAAGACAGATTTAAGATTCAAATGCAGAAAAAAGAAAAAAATTAAAAAAGCTATTGAAAGACACAGACTCTCAATTTGGATTTTAAAAAATCCATATAGCATTTCTAAGATCTACCTTGTCACTCAAAGGTAGATAGTCAGCACCACAAGGCAGAGTAGTTTGTGGGAAAAGCATGGAGCCTGGGTCTCTGGGAAGATCGAAAAACTGAAGTTTCAGATGAGATTAAAGCAATGGTTAATTTTTTTCTGTCTTTATCTTCAATATTTTATATTCATTAAAATTCTCAGAAATTTGGTAAACAAAGCCAGCCTACTACCCAAGGTGGAAGGGCAAGACAGAGGGTGCATTGGTGGCCACTATCAATTATTACTATTACTATATTGTTTTTTTTAAATCCTTAGGTAATGTGGGTTTATCTAATATAACAACTTTATGCTTGAGATGTTTTCAATGTATCAGATTTTCTTAAAGCTTATAAACTAGTACATTAAGAATTTAAATAGGGAAGCGGACTTTGCTCAGTGGTTAGGGCATCCATCTACCACATGGGAGGTCCGCGGTTCAAACCCCGGACCTCCTTGACCCGTGTGGAGCTGGCCCACGTGCAGTGCTGGTGCACACAAAGATTGCCCTGCCACGCGGGGGTGTCCCCGCGCAGGGGAGCCCCATGTGCAAGGAGTGCTCCCCGTAAGGAGAGCCGCCCAGCGCAAAAGAAAGTGCAGCCTGCTGCACTTACAGAGAGCTGACACAACAAGATGACGCAACAAAAAGACACAGATTCCCATGCCGCTGACAACAACAGAAGTGGACAAAGAAGAAGACGCAGCAAAGAGACACAGAGAACAGACAACTGGGGAGGGCGGGTGGGCGAGGAGAGAAATAAATAAATCTTAAAAAAAAAAAAAAGAATTTAAATAAATACCCTAAATAAGCCCACTATATAACCAGAAGTGTCCCCAGTACAGATTCTACCTTTTTTTCCTCCATTAGTGAATAAGAATAGAAAAAGGACATTATTCAGCAATTATTATAGCTGGGTTTCTTCACAATTAAATATTTTAAAAGCATATTCTATATTTCTATAATTTTCACTTTTGATATAAAGCTGACCTTAGCTACCTGAGACTTAATTTGCTCTCTTTCTTTCTTGCCTAGAAACTGAAATGTCATGTTATCTCCACAGCAATTATCTGTACTTTAGTAGAGTTTGAAAATAAGAAAATGAGAGTAGGAATAACATTAAACTCCCAAATACTAACTATAATAAAAAAGTAAGTATAATTTCTCCCATTTTAGAGCTAATAGTCTCAGGAGTTAAGAGCCTTGCCTAAAGTTGCATAGGTATAAATGTGAACCAGGATTAGAACCCAGCTCCTGGACCTATTTACCACGACACTACACTGTTTCCAGCAGGCTCTTTCTCTTATCCAAACATTTAACAGACATATTATAGCAACTTTTAGGTACGTAAACTTTCCTCCCAATTTGTTGCCCTTTCTTACCTTTTCCACTGAATTCATGAGAAATTGTGCTGTTTTGGTGGGGTTTTTTTTAAGTTTGTCTTCTGCATAACCTTATGGAGAAAAGCTGCTGAGCATGGAAGAGCAAGCATTCTCTAAAACTTTCCAAACACAGAAATTTCTAACAGCATTCAGGGTCTGTATCCACCTTAAGTAAGCCCAACTCCACCTTATAACAAAGATTGACTGAGACAGGAATTTCGTTATTCCCTGAGTTTAAAAAAAAATTATGGTTTCTAGGGAATAAATTTAATCCTGTTATCAATGACCTAAAAAGCATTTTAAAATACAAGTCCATAATCCCTTAGCTAAATCCTTAGGGTCAGATTTGCTTTAGAATGCAGAAGTCTTCAAAATTCAGAAAAGGAATATAGTACATATATCAGACATTATATCCTCAGCAGATCTTGTTCAACATCAAGTTTTTAAAATAGCTTCATGTCTGTTGAGCTCAGGTTTCACTGTAAAAAATACTTTACCTAGTCTGGCCCAGTCACAAAAAAAGTATCTCACCCAGCCTTTTTGAAATTGCATACAATCATTTAACACCAAAAGTATCAGCATCAAAAATACTTCTCAGGGGCCTCCAGGAAGATGATGGACTAGAAAGACCCAGGACTCTCATCCCTCCCAGAAAAACAGCTAGAGGACAGGTGGAAATGACCTGGAAAAAAAATCTTCTAGGATTTAGGACACCAGGGGGAAGACCGGACATCACCCAGAAGAGAGAGGGGCAAAGGAAAAGAATCTCGATGGTATAATTTCTCCCTCCCCAAGGCCCTTCAAAGTGGGTCTGCAACCCATTACTGGTCCAGTGCCCAGCTTTGAGCAACTAATAGGGACAATCCTAAAACACATATCAGGTTAAATCAAGAATCAAAGAACAGTAGTAATATAAAGCCTCCTGCCACTAAATCCTTATGAAAGAGAGAGAAATTGAGCATCTGAGTTAAACTCACCATCCTAATCAGATGCCTAGACATCAGCAGAAAAAATTATGACCCATACTAAAAAAATGGAAGAAATGGCCCAAGAAAAGGAATATATCAATGATTTAAGACAACTAATCACCAAGATGCACACAAATTTCCGAAATCAAATTAATGAGTTGAAAAGAAAATATGGCTAAAGAGATAAAGGACATCAAGAAGACACTGAGCAAGAACAAAGAAGAATTTGAAAACGTGAAGAGAAAAGTAACAGCTCATGGGAATGAAAGACACATTAGGTGAAATAAAAACACATTAGAGGCATACAACAGCAGACTCAAAATGATAGAAGAAAGAATAAATGATACAGAAGACAGAACAGCTGAGATTGAAGAGAGATAAAAATAGAAAAAATTGAGCAGGGGCTTAGGGAATTGAATGATAACACAAAATGCAACAACATACATGTCATTGGAATTCCCAAAGGAGAACAGAAGGGAAAAGGGGAAGAAAGGGTATTTGAGGAAATAAGGGCTGAAAAATTCCCAACTCTCATGATAGAAATGATCTTACATGTCCAAAAGGCATAGCATAGCCCAATCAGAATAAATCCAAATAGACCTACTCTAAGACACATACTACTCAGAATGTCAGCCGTCAAAGATAAAAAGAAAATTCTGAGAGCAACAAGGAAAAAGCAAACCATCACATACAAGGGACACCTAGTAAGACTTAGTGTGGATATCTCATCAGAAACCATGGAGGAGAGAAGACAGTAGTATGATACAATTAGGATACAGAAAGAGAAAAACTGCCAGCCAAGAATTCCTCATCCAACAAAACTGTCCTTCAAATATGAAGGTGAGTATAAAATATTCACAAGTGAAAAGAAACCAAGAAAGTTCATAAAAAAGAACTCAACTTTGCAGGAAATAGTAAAGGGAGCCTTACAGCCTGAAAGAAAAAGGCAGGAGAGAGAGGCTTAGAAGAGAGTATAGAAGAAAGAATAGCAGACAGGGTAACCAAAAGAGTAAAAAGACAACCAAAAATAATATATGACATATGAAAAACAAAAATAAGATGATGGAAGTAAATAATTGTAATTATAGTAATATCATTGAATATGAATGGATTAAACTTCCCAATCAAAAGAAACAGGATGACAGAATGGATAAAAAAACCTGAGCCATCCATATTCTGCCAAAAAGAGACTCACCTTATATCCAGGGATACAAACCAGATGAAAGTGAAAGCTTGGAAAAAGATACTCCACACAAACAGTAACCAAAAAAGAGCAGAGACAGCTATACTAATATTGGACACAAGAGACTTTAAATGCAAAAAAAGTTATAAGAGACACAGAAGGCCATTATATATTAATAAAAGGGACAAATCACAAGGAATAAATAATAGTGACAAATATCTATGTACCTAACCAGCATGCCCCAAAATACACAAGGCAAATCCTGGCAAAAATGAAGGGAAAAATAGACATCTCTACAGTAACAGTTGGAGACATCAACATACCACTCACATCATGAGACAGAAGAACTGGACAGATGATCAACAAGGAAACAAAGAACTTGAAAAACAGGATAAATGAGCTAGACCTAACAGACATATACAGAACATGGCATCCAAACTCAGTAGGTTATATATTTTTCTCAAGTGCTCATGGATCTTTCTCCAGGATAGAAGATATGCTAGGTCATAAGGCAGTTCTCAATAAATACATTTTTTAAAAATTTACAAGTCAACTTCTCACATGATACTGGAATGAAACTGGAAATCAATAATAGATGGGAAAGAAGTAAAATCACAAATGTGTGGAAGCTGAACAACCCTCTTAAATAATCAGTGGGTCAAAGAAGAAATTGTAAGTGAAATTAGTAAATATATTGTGATGAATGGAAACAAGAACACACTTATCAAAACTTAAGGGATATAGCAAAGGCAGTGCTAAAAGAGAAATGTACAGTCCTAAATATCTTTATTAAAAAAAGAATAAAGAGCTAAAATCAAATATCTAACTGAACAACCAGAGAAACTAGAATAAGGACAGCAAAACAACCCCAAAGCGAGCAAAGAAGGAAAGAAATAATAAAGATTAGAGCAGAAATAAATGAAATTGAGAACAAAAAAAATAGAGAAAATCAACAAATTCAAAAGCTGGTTCTTTAAGAAGATCAATAAAATTGACAAATTCTTAACTAGAGTAACAAAGGCAAAAAGAGGGAAGACACAAATAAATAAAATCAGAAATGACAGGGGGGAAGTTAAGACTGACCCCACAGAAATGAAAAAGAGCATAAGAGGACATTATGAGAAACTATATGCCAATAAACTTGACAATCTAGATGAAATGGTCAAATTTCTAGAAATGCACAAACCATCTACACTGACACTACCAAAAATACAGGAACAAACCAATTTTAAATCATTTAAAAAGTATGAATCAGTCATCAAAAATCTCCCAACAGGGAAACGGACTTGGCCCAGTGGTTAGGGCATCGGTCTACCACATGGGAGGTCCACAGTTCAAACCCCGGGCCTCCTTGACCCATGTGGAGCTGGCCCATGCGCAGTGCTGATGCGTGCAAGGAGTGCCGTGCCATGCAGGGGTGTCCCCCGCATAGGAGAGCCCCACACGCAAGGAGTGCGCTCCGTAAGGAGAGCCGCCCAGCATGAAAGAAAGTACAGCCTGCCCAGGAATGGCGTCACCCACACTTCCCATACCGCTGACAAAAGAAGCGGACAAAGAAACAAGATGCAGCAAATAGACACAGAGAACAGATAACTGGGGGAGGGGGGGGGGGGTTTAATTAATTAAATAAATAAATCTTAAAAAAAAAAATCTCCCAACAAAGAAAAGTCCAGGATCAGATGGCTTTACAAGTGAATTCTACCAAGCATTTCAATCAGAATTATCCTGTTTAAATTCTTCTAAAAAATTGGAGGGAAAATTACCCAATACATTTTATGATGCCAACATCATCCTAATACCAAAGCCAGATAAAGATACAAGAAAGGAAAATTACAGACCAATCTCTCTAATGAACATAGATGAAAAAATTCTCAATGAAATAACTGCAAATAGAATCCAACAGCATATCAAAAGACTTGTACACCACAACCAAGTGGGATTTATTCTTGGCATACAAGGGTGGTAAACATAAGAAAATCAATTAATGTAATATACCACATTAACAAATTGAATGAAAACACCACATGATCATCTCAATCAATGCAGAAAAGGCATTCAACAAAATCCAGCATTCTTTCTTGATAAAAACACTTTGAAAGATAGGAATAGAAGGAAAATTCCTCAATATGATAAAGGGCATATATGAAAAACCCACAGCCAACATCATACTCAATTGGGAAAGATTCAAAGCTTTCACTCTAAGATCAGGAAAAAGACAAAGATGCCTACTGTCACCATTGTTATTCAACATTCTATTAGAAGTTCTAGCTAGAGCAATTAGACAAGAAAAAAAATTAAACACATCCAAATAGGAAAAGAGAAAGTAAAACTCTCACTATTTGCAGATGACATGATCCTACATTTAGAAAATTCTGAAATGTCTTGGACAAAGCTACTTGATCTAAAAAATAAGTTCATCAGCAAAGTGGCAGGATACAAGATCAATACATATAAATCAGTAATGTTTCTGTACACTAGTACTAAACAATCTGAGGAGGAAATCAAGGGAAAAAATCCCATTTACAATAGCAGCAAAAAGACTCAAATACCTAGGAATCAATTTAATCAAAGTATGGGAACTATATGCAGAAAACTACAAAACATTGCTAAAAGAAATCAATGAAGACCTAAACAAATGAAAACACATTCCATGTTCAGGGATTGGAAAACTAAGTATCACGAAGATGTCAATCCTACCCAAAATGATTCATAAGATTTAATACAATACCAATCAAAATTCCAAGAGCCTAATTTACAGAAATAGAAAAGGTAATTAGCATATTCATTTGGAAGGGAAAGTGCAGCCGAACAGCCAAAAGCATTCTAAAAAAGAAGAGCAATGTGAGAGGAATCTCACTGCCTGACCCTGAGACATATTATAACGCTACAGTGGTCAAAACAGCATGGTATTCACATAAAGATATACACATCGATCAGTGGAATAGAATTGAAAGTCTAGAAATAAAACCTTACCTCTATGGCCAACTGGTTTTCAACAAACCTACCAAAGCCATGTTAACAAGATAAAACAGTCTCTTCAACAAATGATACTGGTAGAACTAGATATCCATAATCAAAAGAATGAATGAGGACCCCTATCTTACTCCCTATATAAGATTCAACTCAAAATGGATCAAAAACATAAATATAAAAGCCAGGACCATAAAACTACTAGAAGAAAATGTAGGGAAACATCTTGTAGTAGTGGTAGTTTCTTGGACCTTATACCCAAAGCACAAGCAACAAAAGAGAAAAAAAGATAAATGGGAACTCCTCAAAATTAAACACTTTTGCACCTCAAAAGACTTTCTCAAAAGGGTGAAAAGGCAGCCAATTCAATGGGAGAAAATATTTGGAAATCACATATCCAATAAGAGTTTAATATCCATGATATATAAAGAGATGCTACAACTCAACAATAAAAAGACAAACAACCTGATTAAAAAATGGGCAGAAGAATTGAACGGACATTTATCCAAAGAAGAAATACAAATGGTGAAAAAACACATGAAAAAAATGTTCACCATCACTAGCGATTAGAAAATTGCAAATCAAAGCTTTAATGATATCATTTCACACTATTAGAATCATGGCCACAATTAAAAAGATGGAAAACTACAAGTATTGGAGAGATAGAAATGCTTATTGACTGTTAGTGGGAATATAAAGTGGTATAACCACTGTGGAGGACTGTTTGGCAATTCCTAAGTAAGCTGAATGTAGATCTTCCACATGATCTGACAATACCACTAGGCATATACCTAGTAGAACTGAGAGCAGTGACATGAGCAGATATCTGCACACCAACGTTCATAGTAGCATTATTCACAATTGCCAAAAGTTGGAAAAAAACCGGGTGTCCATCAACTAATGAATGCATAAGCAAATTGTGGTTTATACATATGATGGAATATTATGCAGCAATAAGAAGAAATGAAGATTTGAAGCAAATGACCACATCAAATCTGGAATACATTATGATGAGTGAAGCAACTATGACACAAAAGGACAAATACTGTATGATTGTGCTATTATGAACTAAATATAGTGTGTAAATTCATGGAATTAATAACTAGACTATAGATCACCAGAAAATGGAATGAGGTTAGATAATGGAAAGTTGAGGGTTAATCTGTGTAGAATTGGCAAAAAGTTTGTTTGTAAATCTTTGGAAATGAATAGAAATGGTGAAAGCACATCATAGTGTCTGTTAACTAGCAGTGCTAATACATGAGTATGACAGTGCTTGAAAGGGAAAGTCTAAGGTACTGTATATTACTAGAAGGAAAGCTAAAAAATGTAACATGGGACTTATGGCATAGCAAAACCTCATGTGAAATATGAGTATGGGTAATACTGTATATATAAGACTGTTTTTCTTTGACACTGAACAAATGTACGTTAACGTTACAAGATGCTATTATCAGACAAAAAAAACTATTATGCTAAGAAACCAGACACAAAATACTACATATTACATGATTCCATTTATACAATATGTAAATATAAATCAATTTATAAGCTGAAATTAGATTAGTGGTTATGTAAGGCTAGAGAAGGATAGAGGAATTGAGAGGTGACTGCTAAGGGGTATGGGGTTTTTCTTTTTGGAGTTATAAAAATGTTCTAAAATCTTTTGTGTGATGAATGCACAACATTGTGATTATACTGAAAGCCATTGATTATATACGCTGGATAGATCATATGGCATATGAATATATCTCAATAAAACTTCTTAAAAATAAATAAATGTGTACGACTAGCCAGAAATAGCAGCTATGTACAGCAGGGGAAGCATATAAAGATTGAAAGGTGAAGAATTTTCTTGTGTTTTTTTGTTGTCTGTTTGCTGTTTATTATTATTACTGAAATAATGAAAATGTTCCAATAATGATTGAAGTGATGAATGCACAACTATGTGATTATACCAAGTACCAGTGATTGTATACTTTGGATGAACTGTATGCTTTATTAATATGTATCAATAAAATTGATTTGTTTAAAAAAAAATACTTCACAACATCATCAAAAAAATTCCCAGATAAATATTCTGGGCACATTGGCCTATGTTCTTTTCGTACTATTTCTTATCTTCATTTTTGGCACATGTATTTTAAGTTGTTCTACTGATAATGGGGCTCTAGTCAGTCTTCCTGGCTAATCCATTCTTACTTTTACTCTCAATCCTAAAATGAGTTATTACTCTCAGCTACTTTCCCTCAAAAAGGTAAGAGCCACACTCCCAAGGGCCAGTGCCATGTCTCAGCCCCTGCTCTCCCGAAGGTCACCCAACACCACTGCAGTGTTTCCCACAGGTCTGAACCAGCTATCAAAATATTCCTCTAAAAACTTTTCTCTTTCTTGGATCAGTCAATAATCCTAAACTACTTCATTTCTGTTTTCCAGATTTCCCAGTGTTAAAGTTTTGCTGAGCAGGCCTTCCTGCTTATGTGTCTTCTTTCTGAGTAGACAGAAAAATAAGAGGAATGAAAGCAGTCCCTAGAGTTATCAAGGCCAGCTGCAATTCAACAACTAAATGAGCTCCAGCTGTTGTTACAATATCAAGTTGTGTGTACACTGGCTGAAGTACTCACCTGTTTGGCTGTGTTACTACAATAAAGCTGCAATGCTTATCAAAAATATGTGACCCATAAATTAGTCTAATATATATGTAGATAATATATGTAGGTAATATATATATACACAATAATATATATATGTTGGTAAAATATTATTTGAAATTAAAATGGACAAATAAAATTCAGTAAGTCCTTCAGTTATATAGCAATAATACAATATTTTTTACAATAATATAATATTTTGTATAAAATTGGACTGGTCTTTGTCATAACATAAATTTGACATAGGCAGCACCATAACTATCTGAAGAAATACGAACTGATTTATAAATGTACTTAACCTGTATGAAAACTAGGAAACTATGAACTTCTATTCCAAAACTACTTCTGTAGAAATTTTTTTTTTTAAAGTGCATCTCTATATCATCTTTTCCATTTCTCAATTATAAGACACAGGAGATAATAACTTTCCTATAAGGTCCCCTCAAAAGAGACAAAATCAGATGTTTAAAAAAAAAAATCCAAGCCAAAGTGAGATGTTTCTAGGGCTGGAGTACATTCCTCTTCTTGGAGAATCTATATTATGAATTCAACATAATCTGAGCACTATTCCTGATAACCTTTATAAGAAACAGGAGTTTGCAGTGGTCTGTCAGAGGACACTTCCTGAATAACTTTCTGCTTGGACTAGTTCCTCCTAAACACTAACTTGGGCATGTGCCTGAAACAAGGGTGGTACGGGTGCTTTGAACATAAAGCACTGTAGAACTTTCATATCAATCGTCAGCACTCCAGGGCAAGAGCTGTGGGATGAAGAGGCTATTCAAGAGGTAGAAATAAAGAAAAACCATCCAAAAAAAGTTAGGGGAGATATTTTAAGGCTTTAATTTTTTATTATATTTTACAGCTGAAACTATTATTCTATAAAGTAACCACTTCCCCAAAATGTTAAACACAAAGAACTGACTAATTAGGGAAATTTCTATTTGAACCAGGTATTAGATATTAAGGAGTCACCACGTGTTATAAGGTACAATGATGGCATTGTGATTAGTAAGAAAATCTCCATATATTTAGAGATACATACTGAAATATGTGGGGGTAAAAACAGTATGATGTTTGAGATGTGCCTTAAAAATTACAGCAAAAAAAAAGAAAAAAGGGATAAAGCAAAAGTGATAAAAACTTGATAATTGTTTAATTAAGTTGGTGCATATGTGGGGTTCATTATTCTACTTTTGTTTCTAAATACTTGTTTCAAAATATTCTTGACTTGTTTTCATAATAACAAATTCTTAAGCAGGATACAAAATTGAACATAAACCATAATCACAATGTGTTCATAAAAGTGTGTGTGGGAAAAAATCGTCTAAACTACTACTAGTGAGTATTTATCTCCAGACAAAGGGATGGCAGATTTGTATTTTTTCCTTTGTACATTTTTTTATTTTCCATCTCCTCTAAAATAAGCATGTATTGCTTTTAAAATAAAACAAATCTATTAAGAAACATCACTGTACTAGATTTCGGAAAATAGAAGATAATGTTGTAAACACATTTCTTCTAAACGATCCATTTACTTTTCTACCATAGCACTGTATAGTAGAGAAGCACCATTAAGAAAATACCTCACTGGCAAAACAGATTAATACTGAATAATAATTTGTTCTTAAAATATGAAATTGGAAAAGTGTCTTGGGTTCAATACAAGCATGTATTTGTTCATACACTTTTTTTAATGGTACCAGGGCCAGGGAATGAGTCAGTGCTCAACCACTGAGCCATATCAGCTCCCCGTTGTTGTTGTTGTTGTTTTTTTCATTTATTTGCTGTTGCTTGTTTTTGTTTTTAGGAGGCACTGAAAACCAAATCTAGGGCCTCCCATGTGGGAAGCAGGCGCTCAATTGCTTGAGCCACATCTGCTCCCCATTTGTTTTCATAATAAATGGGGGTTTGAATTAAGCAAACATGTTTTCCAATGTGATTATCTTTACTAAAATGATAGTCTCATTAAAGTTTCTAATCATTTTCTTTCAAGAGCTCAGCTTATAAGACAGATATTTTCCAGCTGCTCCTCCACATTCCATTTTCTACTACCGGCCACAACACTTTAAGAATTAAATTACAACAAGATTTCTTTCGACCAAAGAGCACAGTGATCTTGGTCACATATATAATCATCCCTCAGAAAGAAAGACTTTTCCATGTTAGGTGTTAAAACATCCATTATAATGCCTGTAATTACCAGGCACTTTGAAATCACCGTGCAATGTTTTAATCCCCCATCCTAGGAAAAAACAACACTGTCCTTGATACAATTGTCACGGTCTTCCCACTATCTGAAATATTACTCCATAATCTTCATAATGGCAATCTCATCCTTTTGATAATTTATTTCAACAACCTCATTTTATTATGAATTTGCAACACATGACAGTTACTAGCTAAGTGAAAAGGACATAAAGTCAGTTACAAAGTCTCCTTCTCCACCCCTACTGTTTAATCTACAAATATTGTTCCTTTGACACTAAGCCAAAAGGAAGTTTGCTTTGCACCTTCTCATACTGTTCTTAGTTGTAAGAGTTCCGGATTTTAGTTTAAATGAAAAGTCATAAACATAGACTTCGTGTATACTAGGTTCTACAGATTCTAACAAGGAGGTCATAAAGAAGTTGGGAAGCATTACCAACAGACTCTAGGAGATCTTGATTGCTGCTTATGTTTCCCTTTATACAAGGTCAAAGCTTTGCCTCTCCATAAGAGTTGATTCTAAGACTTCATCCCTTTAAAATCCCAAAAAGAGGGAAGTGGCTGTGGCTCAATCAGTTGGGCTCCCATCTACAATATGGGAGGCTCTGGGTTTGTGTCCCGGGGCCTTCTTGTGAAGGCAGGCTCACCCCCATACCAGGAGCACCACCTGGCCCACAACTTCTGCTGATAGCCAACTCAGCAAGGTGATGCCACAAAATAAGGGAGACAAGCAAAAACACAGAAGAGCGCGAAGCGAATGCACAAGAGAGCAGACAGCAAGCAAGCCACAAGGGGGGAAGGGAAATTAAAAAAAAAAATCCCTAGGAGAAATATAGGCAGCTTTTTAGGATACTAAAGGGTAAGAAGAAGCAGGTATACAGGGGCCTGGTCAAGATGATGAAATAAAATGCTTCTGGGCTCTATCCCCCCAAAGAAGCTTTGAACAATCAGCAAGAACTAGCAGAAACATCTTTCTCAAAGCTCCAGAAAACAGAGAACTGCAGTAACAGGGTGAGCATAACTCCTGGCGCCCTGGTTGGTCCCTTTTCCATCTCTACTGACTTGGCACAGAGCCAGCCCCCACTCAGTTCCAGAGGAAGCAAAATAACCCTTGTGCACATACTGGGAGTAGTATATCTGACCCAATCTGTCTGATGGTAGCCTGAGGAACTCAATGTTCCAGAACTTACTCTGCATGTAGAAGGTGGTTCACAGAGCTGCCCTCCAGAACACAGTGATAGTCAAGTGGAAGCCTGGGGCAAGGGATTGCTACCTGTGTCACAGAGTGCAGTGCCAGAGACCTTAAGGAGATTATTTCCAAGGGAAGAGGGGCTATTAGGAACCCTGTAAACAGGGAATTCCCAGAGTTATACATAGATGCTCAAGACAAGAGGCATGCACAGAAAGGATCAGGCAGACCCCTACTTTTGACTGGGCTATTCTCTAAACTTATTATATGGTTAAGCCCTGGAGGAGAGTACTAGAACAGGTCAATCTGCAACACTGGGAAAGGTATTTTCTTTTTTTCTTTCTTTTTTTTTTGGTTGCTCCTGGCATTCAAGAAACTCTGTTGTAACACTAGCTGGATACATGCTTAAAGAACAGATGCCTCAGAGTCTAAATTTCAGTGATAACACATTAAAATATAAAAATGTCTAGGTTTCAACAAAAGATTAGAAAACATACAAAGAAATAGGAAGTAATGGCCCAAGCAAAGGAGAATATTAAAGCATTAGAAACCATCAATGAGGAAAACCAGACTTGGAACATACAGAAAAAGACTTAAAAAATGATCCTATATATATGAGAAGAACAAAGGAAAACATGGACAAAGAACTAAAGGAAAGCAGGAAAATGGTGGATGAACAAGAGAATATCAATCAAGAAGTAGAAATTATGAAAAGGAACAGAGTGGAGTTGAAGACCACAGTAGCAAATTTTAAATTCTCTAGAGGAGTTCAACAACAGATTGAAGCTGAGAGAAATAGAAAAATCAGAAAACCTGAAGATAAGAAGATTGAAATCATTCAGACTGAGAAGCAGAAAGAAGAAAGAATGAAGAAAAATGAACAGAGCCTGAGGAACCTGTGAGACACCATCAAGAGAACCAATACACATATTGTGGGATTCCCAGAAGACAAAGAAAAAGAGACAGAGGCAGAGAGAACATTCAAAGAAATAATGGCAGAAAACTTTCCAAATTTAATGAAAGACAGAATATACACATCCAAGACAATCAAAGAACTCCAAAAAGAATAAACCCGGGAGAGCAGATATGGCTCAGGCCATTTGGCATTCACCTCCCATGTGGAAGGTCTTGGGTTCGGTTTCCAGTATCTCCTAGAAAAAGACAAGCAAAACAATGAGCAGACAGACAAGAGAACTATCTAGGGGAAGGATGGGGATAAATTAAAATAAATAAAGTAAAAAACAAATCTTAAAAACAAGAGAAGCAGACTTGGCCCAGTGAATAGGGTGTCCATCTACCAAATGGGACGTCCATGGTTCAAACCCTGGGCCTCCTTGACCCGTGTGGAGCTGGCCCACGTGCAGTGCTGATGCGTGCAAGGAGTGCCGTGCCACGCAGGGGTGTCCCCCACGTAGGGGAGCCCCACACACAAGGAGTGTGCCCCATAAGGATAGCCGCCCAGCACGAAAGAAATTCAGCCTGCCCAGGAATGGCGCCACACACACGGAGAGCTGACGCAGCAAGATGATGCAACAACAAAAGAGACACAGATTCCCATGCCACTGATAACAACAGAAGCAGACAAAAAGAACACACAGCAAATGGACACAGAGAACAGACAACTGGGGCGGGGAAGGGGAGGAAGGGGAGAGAAATAAATAAATAAATAAAAATAAATTTTAAAAAAAGCAAAAACAAATTATGCAAAACTAATAAACCCAAACAGACCCACATTACAGCATATTTTAATCAAACTGTCAAATGCCAAAGATAAAGAGAGACTTCTGAAAGCCACCAGAGAGAAGCAACATCTCACATACAAGGCTGCTTCAATAATATTAAGTGCCAATTTCTCATTGGAAACCATGGAAGCAAGAAGGTAGTGGGATGACATACTGAAGGGCTGAAAGCAAAAAAACTGCCAAAGATCTCCCATGAGGGTAACGACATCAGTAAATATAAATGTCAGACTATTATATTTTTGGCTTGTAATTCTACTTTCAAAGGCAAATGTATAAAATGTAATGATAAATCAGTCGTTTGGGACTCGAAATGTATAAATATGTAATTTGTGACGAGAACTACATAAAAGTGGGGACACAGAGGGGTATAGAAACATAGTTTATGCATGCTATTAAAGTTATCAAAGTAAGCAAGACTGTTATAGATTTAGGATGTTAAATTTAAGCCCCATGGTAACTATAAAGAAAATATCAGGGCTCAAAGAGAAAGAATTTAGAGTACTGGTTGCCAGGAGCAGGGGGCAGAAGGGAATAGGGAATTGATGCATAACGGGTATATGGTTTGGGAGATGAGAAAGTTTTAGTAATGGAAGGTAGTGAGGATACCACAATATTGTGGGTAGGATTAATCCCATTGAATGGTATGCTTGAGAATGATTGAGATGGAAAAGTTTACATTATATATTTGTTTCCACTATTTAAAAAAAAAGAATGAAAGAAATAGCAACTAAAGAGACAATGACAATCAAATGCAATATATGATCTGGGTGGGATCTAGGGAGGGAGGAGGAAAGACTCAAAGGGAGGGGAGTAGGTGTAGTTTAGTGGTTGAGTGCCTGGTTCTCATGTACTAGGTGTTGGGTTCAATTCTTGGTACCTCCTAAAATAAAAAAATAAAAAATGGAAAAAAGGCTCAAAGAAACATTATTGGGACATATGAAAAAAATGGAATATAGACTGTAAGCTTTATATCAAATGTTAAATGTGAGGCATGACTCAAATTGGGTCTCTGCCCTCTTACCACAGTCAGTCTTAATAAACTAAGAACACACAGAGAGAAAGAGACAGAGAAAGGGAGTTCTGCCATTTTGACCCCTCTATGTGAGACTCCACATTCACCTACAGCTGCAGAAAGACAGAGAAGACCCAAAAGGCTCAAGAAGTAGAGGCCCAGGGAGAGATGTCTCACTGACCACAGCTGAGCTCAAGGAGAAAGTACAGACAGACCGGCAGACCTGCCATCTTGCTTCGCCACCTGACAGGACTCCAGGATCTGCTAGCAGCCAACCTTTGGTGAAAAAGCATCTCTAACGATGCTTAGGATGGACATTTTTAAAACTTCAGAACTGTAAGGTTTTACCCCAAATAAATTCCCCATTATAAAAGCCAACCCATTTCTGCCATTTTTGCATCAGCAGCCTTAGCAATCTAAAATAGGTGGTTACATAAGTGTTCTTAGGAAATGCACATGGTAGTATTAAGTGCCTAGGGATCATGATATAGGCAATCTTTACTCAAGTGTTCAGAAATGGATTCATGGGTAGACAGAAAGAAGGATAGATGGATGGGTGGGTAGATAGACAGACAGCTGGACAGAGAGAATGATATGGCAAATGTAGCAAAATACTAAAATGTATACAATAAGTACTAGGTGAAAATATGAGAAAGTAAACACAAGGATTCGATGAGGTTTTAAATGGCAATTTCTGTATCATATTTGCTATTTTGATATTATTTTTGCAATAAAGCAATGTTTTTGAGAAAGAAAATTACTAGTCAAATCTGTTCATTCTACAGTTGAGGCAATGAAGCCAAGATTTGAAGAGCATACATAAACACCTAGGGATGCAATGTATAGTCAACCTTTTACTTACGGAGGAATACTCAATTATAAAAACCACAGGTCTCATCCCCACCAAAAAGCTACATTTTATTCAAACTTTATTTCAAATTCAAAAAATAACAGACAAAAGGCAGCTCAACATGGAAGCACTTCCAAAAATAAATAAATAAATAAGCTACATTTGAGCTATTTTTCCTCTTTAAAGTACTAATTAGTACTACTTATGGGGATTGGTTATTGACATACGTTGGAAGAAAAAACACTGCGGCAATTCAAAAAAGAGTTATTGACCATCTTTTACCTACAAGAACCTGTTCTAAATGCTATGTCACATATACAGACAACTAAGACATGGGGTGTGCTCTTTTAAGAATCTACAACATATTGAGGAAGACAGAGGTAAACTACTCAATATAAGGCAGAATGAAAAGAAAAGCATGAACAACTAATTTCAACTTAGGACACTGAAGGAAAGGTCATGAATTCAACAGCATATGTAGTAACCCTTAAAGAATGAGTGTAAGTTCACCACGTGGCAGAGCCACTGCCTTACACACCAGGAGATATCCTCACGAGGTAACACAGCTAGAAAGAGATGGAGCAAAGGGCAGACCAAGCTAAGGATAAGCATGAGCAAAGGCAGGAAAAGCACAATACAATGTTCATGGAAAGGTGAACTATTTGGTATGACTAAAATACGTGGGCAGTAAGAGCGGGGAAAAATATAGAAGACAAGATTGAAAATATCAGCCAGGGCCAGGCTGGGGCAGGTTTTCAGATTAAGCCAGCATAAATGGAAATATTTAACTTAGGCTTCAGGAAAAGAAATCCAGCAGAAATAAGGAAAGTGAGGAGAAAGAAAAACTAGAGGAAAATGAAGACTTGAATGAGAAGAGCCTAATAAATGAAAAGAAAATGGAACTAGCGAATGCAGAGGTCTTGGCAACACAATCTGTCACTTTCTGTAACACCTGGTTTAAGGTAGTATGAGATTCAAAATATTTGTTACCTGATCCCTCTACATTAATAATTTTAGCCTATATCATAGTAAACCTTAGAACAAATGTGCACATGCTCAGTACCTTCACTTTCCCAGGCCTGGAGCTGATCCTGATCCCTAGTAGCACTGCCCAATACCTCTCGAGGTACAGGTTCCATTCGTGTGTCCACTTTCTCTTGATAAGAGGATTGGTTAAATCCTTCAATGGCCTTTTGGAAAAATAAGTTCAGTTCCTCAAAGTTCATGGCCTGGAGCTCTTCATAAAGTTCTACCTGTTGGGCTTCTTCCAACTCATTCCAGAACTGTAGCAGGTGTTCTTGCCCAGCCTTGGACAACCTGCGTTTGAGGTCATTAACGTTCATAACGCTCGGCAGCCAAGCTTTGTGGAAACAGGGGTATAATTTCTGCTCCTGTAAACATAAAAGAGAAAAGAAATTAATAATAGGTAAAAGTCCAACCCCCAAACCTGGAGATTTTCCTACCAAAAATAAGTACATTAAAAAAAAAAAAAACTTAAGGAAATTAACTTTTACTTTTCAAACACTCATTATCAGTAAGAAATCAAATTTGTAAGCCAATAATAATTAGCATTATGTACTGGGCACCATTAAGTACTTTACCTACTCTCATTTAGTCTTCAACACCTCTACGACATTTGTGCTACTATTACTCTTTTACAGTTGAGGAGATTAAGGCACAGAGAGGTTACCCAAACTACTCAACTGGTGGAGATAGGATGTGAACCTACGCGGTCTGATTCCAGGACTCACAGGCCTTCCCTACCACATTTAGTTACCTCTGGGTTATTCCTCTGACCACTAAGCTACAACTAAAAGAATACACAGCTGCTTATATGTTTAACTGTTCACCTTTTTTTCTACAACTTTAGAAATAACTCTATTGTATTTCAGAATACAGAAAGATTTAGGAAGACAGAATCACCTATAATCATGAAAATACATTTTATTTCAGCTTCTGCAGAGAAGCCATTAAAAACATCCCATTATCTCTGCTTAAAGCCTAGTTAAAGAGACAAGCAAGACACACCTAACAATCAGTAAATAAGAATGTTTCTTAAAATCATTTCCTGATAACATCACAGAATGTTTAACTTAACAGTACTAAAAAACAGAGAATGAGGAAGTATTTATCTCCTGGTCTAACACAGATAAATGCAAAAGTTAAGTATTGTCTAGAAAGAGTTTACAAAGGAATGTGGGCCTAGAGAGTTGAGCATAAAATTAGGAAAAAAGCATAGCCAGGGTGGCAATGAGGGGTAAGCATGTGTGGAAAGCAGTAAGAAAGCTCAAGTTTTATGCAGAATGTTGGGAAACGAAGTAGTGTAGGACCAGACCATGAAGAACCCCGAAAACTAAGCAGAGAATTAGATTTAACATATTAAGCAATAGGAAGCCAAGAGCAGATTACTAACCAGGGAAGTGTCACTTTGCATTAGGAAGATCAAAGGAACACTTGAACAGGATAGATTCTAAGGAAGAACAACTAGAAGCAGGAAGCAAGTTAAAAGACAAGTGCAGGTGTGAAAAACCAAGGGTCCGAACCAGATTCGTTGCAGAGGAAATGAAAGTGAAAGGGATAAATTTGAGGGAAAAAGAATTTGAGTGGAAAAGAATCACTGCTGCAATGTAACTGGATATGTGGGATAAAGAGAAACCAGATACCGGAGAAAAGTCCATTTCACCTTCTCCCACCCTAAGAGTAATGAAAGGCAATATAAATACATGTGGTAGTTGAGAGAACAATTCTGAAGTTTGGTTGAGTTACTTAACTTCCCTGTATCTCAGTTTTCTCACCTGTAAAATGGTCATAAGTTTCTACTGCCTCAGGACCATTAAACATCAAACACCATTTACAAATTCACGTTAAGAGAACTCCATCTACTTGTCCCGTAAGGTGGTAATGTAATAATACCTAACACATATCTATTACAACATGCCCATACAATTCTAATTGCTTTACAGATACACTTTTGTTTAATCCTCTACACAACTCTGATATGCTCTTATTGGGACTATTTTGTTTTACACAGAAAGAAAGTAATCCACAGGGATAAACTGCCCAAGGTCCCACAACTAGTAAAGTGATCAAGTTGGCACCTGACTCCTAAATTCAAGCTCTTAACCAGAATGCTTCTAATCTCAGGAGAAGAGGGCTTTCTATATATTCATGAGGAAGAGGGCGGAAGAGAGAAACAGAAAAAGAAACACACTATTCATACTGTACCTATTCAGAAATATAGATACAATTGATGTTCTTATATCTGACTCTGCTGAAATGAGCTTACAAACCAATAGAAATGAAGAAAAGAAAATGCACAATGCAGGTGTATGAGGAACTTTACAGGATGAGTAAATATTTTGTGTTTTAAAACATTACTTTTTATTCTATGTTGGACATGTCGACCCAAATCAGAAATTTCTTAGAAATAATTTTAACTAGGTTTCACTCAAAAATAAATTCAGGAAAAATATTATTGTCTAATTGACAGGGAGATAACTTTTCTTTTACTTGGATGCCCCCCAAATTGAAGTGACAGATTGATTTCTTGATTCTTCTTATAAATTCAATTTCAAATTCATTTAGCACATAAAGTTGCATGTGTTATATTCCCAACTTTTATTTTTGGTTTGTTATTTCGATTTACTCCAGGGATAGAACACTACAAGTATGAAATAGATTATACTATCTATAAACAATTCATAACCAAATTAGGTCTCTATCTCAAATGAAAATGAAACTTTATTGATCATCCCTATGGGATATTGTCCTAGCTTTTCATCACCTAAGATCCTTATCTCTACCTTGAACAAGTTACTTAACCTCTCTGTACCTCAATTTTTCTCATCTGTTAATTGGGGATAATAATAGTACTTATCTCATATGGTTAAGTGGCTTAATGAATTATAGGGAACAGTATTTAAAGCAGGGCCTGGCACAAAGAAAGCCCTCTGTAAATACTATTAGCTACTATTATATAAGTGAAAATTGTCCTCTGGATCTCTGAATCACAACCTCCAAACATGAGGAGAGTTACTCTGAGTTGGGCATTGAAGAATGAAAGAAGTTTGCTAAGGATACAACAGATTAGAAAAAATGCAGTCATTGGAAACAGTATGAAAAATGTCCAAGAAAGTACAGATGCATTCAAGGAGAAAAGCAAATATCAGGATAGAGGTGGTAAATGGTGATAAATGAGGGCGAACTTCGATCATTGCTGCTAACTCTGTTGAATGAAAGACGATGGACCCACAGTCACCCTTCTCACTTATGTAAATAGGTTACTCCTAAAAATTTCCTTTTAATGTGCAAAGATAATGAATAGGGAAGCAGCTTTGGCCCAATCCATTGGGCTCCGTCTACCATATGGAAGGCCCTGAGTTGGCGTCCCAGGGTCTCCTTGTGAAGGCAAGCCAGCCCGTGCCTGCAGAGAGCTGACGGCCCACACCCGCAAATAGCTGGTACAGCAAGATAACGCAACAAAGGGAGACAAACAGAAACAGAAGAATGCGCAGTAAATGGACACAGAGAGCAGACAGCAAGTAAGGGGGGGGTAGGAAATAAATAATAAATCTTAAAAAAAAAAATACATGAATAGACCATTTTAAAAGGAAAACTATTAAATAAGCACTTACTGTACACCAGGCCCTCGTCTAGGTAGTAGGGACACAGAAATGAACAAAGTGACGCATCTGACCACATTTCAGTGTGTGAGATGGACAGATAAATAAAATATCAAGTAGTGTGTACTATGAAGAAAAAGAAAGTGGGATGGGCAATGGGGCTGATGGTAGATATTTGTAGACAGGGCAGTCAGGTACAATGTAGCATACTTTGTTTTATTGTACTTCACTTTACTGCACTCCACAAATACTGCATTTTTTTTACAAACTGAAGGTATGTGGCAACGCTGTGTCAAACAAATCTATTGGCACCAATTTTCCAACATGTGCTCACTTCGTGTCTCTGGGTCATATTTTGGTAATATTTCTTGTAATATTTAACATTGTTTCATTATCATTATATCTGTGATGGTGATCTGTGATCAGAGATCTATGCTGTTACTATTGTAATTGTTTTGGGGTACCATAAACCATGCCCAGACAAGATCAATAAATGTCCTGTGTGTTCTCACTGCTCCACTAACCAGCTGATCCCTGACTCTCTCTCCTCTGATTTACCTATTTCCTAAGACACAACAATATTGAAATTAAGTTGCATGTCTCTTACTTTAGATCAAAAGCTAGGAAGTATTAAGTTTTCTGAGGAAGGCAAGTCAAAAGCCAAGAGAGGCCAAAAGCTAGGCCTCTTACATCAAACAGTTAGCCAAGTTGTGAATGCAAAGGAAAAGTTCTTAAAAGAAATTAAAAGTGCTGCTCCAGTCAACACACAAAAGATAAGAAAGTCAAACAGCCTTATTGCTGATGTGGGTAAAGTTTTAGTGGTCTGTATAGAAGATCAAACCAACCACAACATTCCCTTAAGCCAAAGCCTAATCCAGAACAAGGCCTTAATTCTCTTCAACTTTATGAAGATGGGAAGCGGATTCGGCCCAACGGATAGGGTATCCACCTACCACATGGGAGGTCTGCGGTTCAAACTCCAGGCCTCCTTGACGCATGTGCAGCTGCCGCATGCACAGGAGTGCAAGGAGTGCCCTGCCACGCAGGGGTGTCCCCCGCATAGGGGAGCCCCACGCGCAAGGAGTGCACCCCATAGGGAGAACCGCCCAGCGCGAAAGAAAGTGCAGCCTGCCCAAGACTGACATAGCAAGATGACGCAACAAAAAGAAACACAGACTCCCAATGCCACTGATAAAGACAGAAGCGGTCACAGAAGAACACACAGAATGGACACAGAGAGCAGACAACTGGTAAGGCAGGGAAACTTTTTTTAAAAATCTTAAAAAAAAAAAAAACAACTATGAAAACTGACATAGGTGAGGAAGTCACAGAGGAAAAGTGTGAAGCTAGCAGAGGTTGGTCCATTAGGTTTAAGGAAAGAAGCTGTCTTCATAACATAAAAGTGCAAGTTGAAGCAGCAAGTACTGATGTAGAAGCTGCAACAAGTTATTCAGAAGATGTAGCTAAAATAATTTATGAAGATGGCTACATTAAACAACAGAATTTTAGAGAAGATGAAACAGCCTTATATGGGAAGAAGATGCCATCTAGGACTTTCAGAGGTAGAGAGAAGTCAATGTCTGGCTTCAAAATTTCAAAGGACAGCCTGACTCTCGTTAGTGGCTGATATAACTGGTGAGTTTAAGTTGAAGCGAATGCTCGTTTGCCATTCTGAAAATCCTAGGGCCCCTAAGAATTATCTAAATCTACTCTGCCTAGGTGCTATTAATGGAACAGCAAAGCCTGGATGGCAGCACACCTGTTTATAGCATGGCTTACTGAATTTTTTAAGCCCACTGTTGAGGCCTACTGCTCAGAAAAGTTACTTTCAAAATATTACGGCTCATTGACAATGCACCTGGCCACCCAAGAGTTGTGATGGAGATGTACAGTGAAATTGTTCTCATGCCTGCTGCTAACACAACAACCAATATGCAGCCCACGAGCCAAGGAGTCAATTTGACATTCAACTCTCATTATTTAAGAAATACATCTCATAAGGCTATAGATGCCATAGATAGTGATTCTTCTAAGGGATCTAGACAAAGTCCATTGAAAACCTTCTGGAAAGGACTCACCATTCTACATGCTATTAGAACATTTGTGATTCAAGGGAAGAGATAAAAATATCAACATAAACAGGAGATTGGAAGAAGTTTATTCCAGCCCTCATGGACGACTTTGAGGGGTTCAAGCCTTCAGTGGAGGAAATAACTGCAGATGTGGTAGAAATAGCAAGAAAACTAGAATTAGAAGTGGAGCATGAAGATGCAAATGAATTGCTGCAATCCCATGATAAAACTTGAATGGATGAGAAGGTGTGTCTTACAGATGAGCAAAGAAAGTGGTTTCTTGAGATGGAATGTACTCCTGGTGAAGATACTATGAACATTGTTGAAATGATCACAAAGAACTTAATTATATAAACTTAGTTGAAAAAGCCATGGCAGGGTTTGAGAGGACTGACTCCATTTTTTTTCTTTTTCTTTTGTAAAAAGGTATTTATTGCCAAACTTCAAGAAAGGCGCTTCATAAGCTCAAGATGTGCTGACTCCATTTTTGAAAGCAGTTTCGTGAAAGGAAGAGTCAATCAATGTGGCAAACATTATTGTTGTCTTATTTTAAGAAACTACCACAGTAACCCCAACTTTCAGCAACCACCACCACCCCATCAGGCAGTATCTATCAATACCAAGGCAAGGCCCTCTATTAGCAAAAGATATGACTCACTGAAGGCTCAGGTAATGGTTACCATTTTTAGCAATATTTTTAATAAGGTAGGTACATTGTTTTACGTACACTTAATAGATTATAGTGTAAACATAACTTTTACATGCACTGGGAAACCAAAAAATTCATGTGACTCCCTTTATTGCAATATTCACTTTATTGTAATGATCTGAAACCGAACCCGCAATATCTTCAAGGTATGCCTGTACATGTGAATGAAGAGAGAGGACAAGACAAGTTATAAATCTAGGGGAGGAACACTCTAGGTAGAGGAAACAGCAAGTAAAGTGGTCCCCAGACAGGAACGTGCTTGGCGAGTTCAGGGAAAAGCAAGGTCAGTGTAGCTGGAGCAGAGTGACTGAAACAGAGTGGTGGACCCATTAGGAAACTACTACAATAGTCAAAATCTGAGATGATGGTCATGTTAAGTTTGAGATGCCTATTAAACATCCAAGCAAGACATGCAGATTAGACAGCAAAATGCAGTGGTCTCAAGTTCAGAGGTGATAGTGGAGCCAAAGATAAAATTTTCAAGGTCATTAGCATATATCATATTAAGTTCTTAATTGAATGAGGGAGTGTCGACAGATAAAAAAGAAGACAGGAGCCTAAGCCTTGAATACATATTATATTATTAAAAGACATTTCTACTGACTTGTATATGTTTCAAGAGAAAAGATCCAACTATTTTTGAATTTAAGAAAACAGAGCATATATAAAAAAAGACAGTTGAGATAACATTTACATTGAACTCTTTTCCAAAGAATGTGGTCTCATTTATACTATGGTATTTGCCTAGACCAGGTAAGAGAACAGTCCTAGTTCTTGGTCCCTCCCCATGACTGGACCCTGTGCAAATCATTTCACCTCCCTTTGCAGACATTTCTTCTTCTTTACAATGAAGGTAACACAAGCACTCTTTCTCACATACTCTCAAGTGAAAGAGAGCTCTGTCTACTAAAAAGCATATGCAAATATATTTTAAGATATATGTCAAAATGTTCCTAAAAGTCTTAGATAACCATCTGTCTTCAAATGCTTGAGAAAACAAATCCATGAAAGTAGGACAACTCATTGATTAATCTTTTGATATCTAGGCCCAGTCTGGAGACCATCAAATGTTGGCAAAGTTATATACGGTCATTTACATATTGCGTAAATGCTCACAAGATAACAACCATACTTGAGATTTGGGCAAGAATAATTTATCCATAATGTTTATTTTGAAGCAGATAAACCACCATCATGTCCCAAAACTGTTTCCCACCAATTCTGGTAAGAGGTGTGTATGTGTAATGATAGGTAGCAGCAAAGAGTCAGACTGAAATTTTTTATTTTGACAGCAAAAGTCTGAAAAAGTTGAAGATCTGCTCTAGGAATGATGACAGAACTTGGTATATACCCATAGTGTAATGCAACCACCTCAAAAAAAAAAAAAAAAAAAGACAAATCTGGTAACAACCCACCATTATCAAATATCTTTTACAGGATTTAAGCACAAGTATTAAAGAAATCTCCTATTTCCCCCTCCTTTTCTGGTCTTCTTCCTGCCCCTATCTCTACACCTATACATACCCCCAAATTGACAGAGCTTTTGAAAACTTGACCCCCAAAACTGGGGTCAAGCCATAAACTGAATCCCGTAAATGCTTGGCAGCACAGCCTATGAAGTCTTTCATTATTCATCCCAGTTAAGTGAGCCAACCGACTAAGAGACAACTGCCTTCAGTTTCCTGCAAACCCTTTAGTCCACACCCAGTGAATTTCACCTAAAAATTCTGAACCTAAAAGCATAAATAATGATATATATTTATTACCCTCATCACTACCACCTCATTTCAGATTTCATAAACCATGTTGAGTACCACAGTGCCAGGCCAAGCTTGATAAAAGCTTCAGGAAACCATATGTTCAGCACATGCGTGCTTTCAGCCCTCCAAGCTATTCTTCTGCTTGGCCGAGAAAGGGGAAACCCAGAAATTTCAACCCTTTCTCGCTACCAGTGTTAAAACAAAACAGTGGCAAGTAGGTTTTATCCCATTCTCAGGCTCCTCACGCTATCTCCTGTCCTAGGCAGTGCTCTCCGAATTCTTTTCCTCTTAATTCAACGGACCCCAACTCGCTTCCACCTGACAGTTCCAACGACCATTCAGTGCCACTGGAGACCCCCCAGCTTGGCACTGGTGCCGCCAGCAACCCCCTGCATAAGACCCCGGCTTGAGAACTTCAAGGGCCCCATCCGCCTCCAGGTGGGTCAGACCCCAACCCCAACCGCTGTGACAAGCCCCCAGGGCTGCAGACGTGGCCCCAAAGCCGCCGGTCCATCTGGCGGCCCTCGTCTCCTCCACGGCCCCGCACCCACCCGGCAGCCCAGCGCAGCCCCACCCCGGTGCGGTGGCCCAGGGTGGCAGGCGACTACGGGGCAAGGTTGGGTACGGGCGTGCAGGCGGGCTCCTCGGCGTGTGCCAGGCTGTCCGCATTGTGCACGTACGTGCGACGCGTGTCGGCGTCTGTGCGCGTGGCCGTGGAGGCGTGCGTGCGTGTGTGTGCGTGTGTGTGTGTGTGCGTGTGGCGGGACCCCGCCCTCCGCCGGCCCCGGCTCCCGAGCCCTGCCGACCCCTCAAGGGTGACAGCGGAAGGGAGCAGCAACTGGGCTGGGAACCCCTCACCTCCCTCGGCGTAACCACAACTCCGCCCGGCTCCGGCTCCCTCGGCGCCGCCACTCATCCGCGTCCCGCGCCCGCTCGGAATATATACCCTCATCCGGGGGGCCGGGGCAGCGGGGCGGGCCGGGAGCTGCGGCCGAGGGGGGCTCGGGCCCCGGCCACCCCGCCCCTCTCTCGCCGCGACGAGTGGCTGCGCGCGCGGGGAGGGGCGGCCACCGCCCGCCCCCGACACGTCAGCGCGGGGAGCGCAGGCGACGAGGCGGGCGCGGACAGGGACGCTCGGGCGGCGGCCGGGCCTTGCGTCACTCACTGTTGGGCCCAATGGGGCTGGGGCTGGGCGTCCTGGTAGCAGGTGGCCCCGCCCCTCCCGCGCGCGCAGGGCGGGGGATGGGGGCGGTCGGGGCTGGGGCTGAGGTTAACCGCCGGCCTGGTCCCGCGAGCCCTAACGTCACCGGGTGGAACCGCGGGGTGCGAGCGCGTCCAGCTCATTCGCCCCCTTGGACCAGCGGCTCGGGTCGCACCGTTCTTCCACAAGAGGACCCGGGTGTGCGCGGGGAGCCGTGTCATAGGGCGGGCTGATTTCGGACCGCCCGCGCGGTTAGTTGGCAAAGAGCCCCGGATTTCCCCGCGGAGCCTCCTCGAGGGCGGGCCTGACGCGCCCTCTGACCTTGAGCTAGTTATTTCGTCCGGAGTTCAGCAGACGCCTGGCGGGGCTCGTACTTTCTTTCTCTTTGGATTTTAGGACCCAAAGGGGTGAAGCCCGGCCAGTTTGCTTTTGCACAGACAGGGACTATTAGAAGAGATGAAAGCAAAGGTATCAGGGTAACCTGAAGTAGTGAAACCGCGCCTGTGAAAGTGAATCCGGGTTCAGCTTTGAGTGTCTCGAGAACCTTGTGGACCCTCAGTATTCGGCAGGAAAATGGTGGTTGGACTGGATCACCTCCAAGGCCGTTCCAGGACCAGTGGTTTAAAATGCCTATTGTATAATATCAGTCCTGTTATATAACCTCGTGTGGGTAGGCACAAGGTTAGAAGCTGTGTTTACTTTAAAAGTTGCATTGCACTTTTCTTTGCGCAGCTTTTGCAAGAAATCCAAACACCTAGATTTTAGGACACCTATCAAATTCAGGGGAGTGGATGTGGCTCCGTGGTTGAGCACCAGCCTCCCACCGCGAGGTCCCAGGGTTCATTCCCCTTCCAGGTACCTCAAAAATATATATATATATAGAAAGTATATCTATGTATATCTGTATGTTTATATAAATAAGGAAATTTAGACATCTAGGTGCTTCTACCTTCTTAAGTGCAAGGTCCTTTTCATTTCCTTTATCAATTGCAAACCCCACATCAAGTAACAACTGAAAATTTTAGAACTGTAGTGCTGGTAGACTTACATTCAGGATATTGAATTTTCTCCATCTTTTGTTGTCCCAGAATATCGTTCATTCATTGGAAAAATTCATGTAGTATAGTGGTTAAGAGCAGGTGATCTTGAGCAAGTTTTTGTACATCAGTTTTCTTATCTATAAAATACAGATAATAGTAACAATGCCCTTAGGATTGTTGTGAGGATTAAATCAGTCAGTACCAATAAAGTATGCAGAACAGAGTAAACCCTAAATAAAGTTTAGTTGATACTGAGTGCTTACTTTATGTCAGCACTATTCTTGTTTCTTTTTGCCTTGATATAATCACCTGGAATACCTTTGGTTGTTTGGATCCCTGAGACCATAAGGAACATTTCTCTCAAATCGCTCATGATAACTGAGAAGAACAAACTCACTCCCAATAAGGATCACTAGATCCCACTTTAAAAAACCTAAAAGTATGCCCACAATGATGTAGCTGAATATAGCGTTGTGACCTTTAATGATGCAGAGGGAAGAGAGTTTAAGACAATTTTCTAAAAATACACAGATTGTTACTCTTCTACACTTGTTCTCCTTGAGAAAGAAATGAGGGTTTAGAAAAAGCAAAACCAGAAGTCTAGTTTCAAAGATATAATTCTATCCTTCTTAATTCTATCCTTCTATGACCTTGGGTAAGTCATTTAACCTCCCTAAACTCCAATTTCCTCCTTTATAAAAATGAGGATAATACCTGTTTCACATAGATGTAGTAAGAATTAAGTGAGAAAGTACCTAAGAATGTGCCTGGACTATTATAGGCATTCTGTACATCTTAAATGAATAAGTAAAGAAAGAGTACAATTGTTAAAGAGTGCTTTAAAGAAAAAGAACTGGGGTCCAGCACAAGTGATTTTTTTCTTAACAAATCAATTTTATTGATACATATTAATAAAGCATAAATCCATTCAAAGTGTACAATAAGTGATACTTAGTATACTCACAGTTGTGCATTTGTTACTTAAATCAATATTAGAGCACTTCCATTATTCCGATAATAATGACAAACTCATCACCTCTCCATCTATGCTTCCCCCACCATACATAGCTGCTGTTCTGTTTCCATCTCTCTAGTTTATATGTGTCTATATTTTGTAAAAATAATCATATATATGCAGTATTACATATATTCATATTTCACAGGACGTTTCACTATGTTATACAGTCCCATGTTAAACATTTTAGCTTTGCTTCTAGTAATATACATGTCCTTAGACTTCCTTTTCAAGCACTGTCATACCCATATAATAGCTCTGCAAGTCACAAACACCATGATGTGCTCTCACCATTACCATTCATTTCCAAAGATTTACAAACAACCTTTTTACCAATTCTGCACAGATTAACCCTCAGCTTGCCATTCTTTACCCTCATTCTATTTTATGGTGATCTATATTCTAATTATTAACACGAGCTTATACGATATATTTAGTTCATAATAGTGCAATCATTTGTTCTTTTGTATCTGGCTTGCTTCACTCAACATAATGTCCTCCAGGCTCATCCATGTTCTCACATGCTTCACAAATTCATTTCTTCTTATAGCTGCATAATATTCCATCATGTGTATACACCACAGTTTATCCATTCATCAGTTGATGGAGACCTAGGTTGTTTCCAACTTTTGCAATGAATAATGCCACTATGAACATTGGTGTGCAGATACCAGTTCATGTCACTACTCTGAGTTCTTCTGGGTAAATACCTAGTGGTAGTATTGCCAGGTCACATGGAAAGTCTATATTTAACCTCTTTGGGAACTGCCAAACAGTCCTCCACAGTGGCTGTACCATTCTACATTCCCATCAATAGTGAATAAATGTTCCTATCTCTCCAAATCCCCGCCAACACTTGTAGTTTTCTGACTTTTTAATTGTGGCCATTGTAATAGATGTGAAACGATATCTCATTGTAGCTTTGTGATTTGCATTTCTCTAATAGCTAGTGATAGTGAACATTTTTCATGTGTTTTTTACCATTTATGTTCTTCTTTGGACAAATGTCTATTTCAAGTCTTTTGCCCATTTTTTAATTGGGTAGTTTGTCTTTTTAATGTTGAGTCAGCACAAATGATTTTAATGAACTATTGTAAAATCAAATTTTGACTTTTATCCTTGTCTTAAAGGTTTTTTTCCCCCTAGTTACTAGGCACAAAATATAGGACTTTAATCTCCCCTTGCCAGTGCAGTATCAAGAAGCTTCTTCTACCAAAGTATTATTCCTGTCCTTCAAAATAGTTATTATGTACATGGTCTTTTAAAAGCTAATGGTGGAGAACAAGGTAAGGATGCTCACTCTACCCGTGATTATTTAACAATACACTGAAGGTTTGGGTCAAAGCAATTAGATAAGAGAGTCAAAAATTAGGAAAGAATAATAAAACTACTTTGTGGCAGTTTGAGATTATTTTATGAATCCCAAAAAGAGAATGATTACGTTTGAAAACTGTTCCTCTGTGTGTGATACCCTTTGATTGCATTAAATTCAACTCAGTTGTGTTTGATTAGATTACCTGTTAAGATGAGGGCTTTTGATTTTACTATGTCAGTGACTCACATTGAGCCTCCACCCCCTTGCTGGGTCTGATATAAACTGACACTCCCATAGACAGACACAGGAAGAGCGAGCACTGTCATTTTTAATCCTGCCATGTAACAGAAAGGAGAGGCTCAAAGAGCTGAAGCCCCAGGGAGAGATGAGCCATTTTCCTGACATCTTACAGTTGACTTTGGGAAGAGAGCAGGACAGCTGAGACTGACATAGGAAGCCATAAGAGATAAGCCCTGTGCCAGTCTGCAGGTGAAATTGAGAAGCAGAGCAGGTAGGCCTGACAGAGGAAGCCCAGAGGGGGAAGCTGAAACCTTGCAGAAGTTGCCCACCTTCTTGCTTCAACATGTGGCAGCTGACCTTGGTGAGAAAGTACCTTGAGTTGGATTTTCCATGACAATGGGACTGTAAGTTTTTACCCCAAATAAATACCCTTTATTTCTGGTACTTTGCATCGGCACCCCTTTGGCAGACTAATACATACTATTTGCAAATGATACAAGAGTATTCCTGGAAAACCCTAGATAATCAATGATAAGGCTAACTCAAACAACAAAAAAATTCAGTAAGATAGCAGACTAAATGAACATACAGAAATCAATAGTTTTCATATATGCAAACAATAACCAGGTAGAAGATAGGATGGTAGAGAAAATCCCACTTAAAATAGAAACAAAAAATTAAATAGGAATAAAACTAACATGATCAATATAAAGCCTATATGAGGCAAACTGAAAGCCACAAAAAGATACTTGACCAAATGAAAAGACACCCTTTGTTAATTTGTAAATTAAACACAACCCAATAGAATAGCAACATAAGGTTTTTTTTAAGATTTATTTCATTTATTTCTCTTACCTTCCCACCGCACCCCCCCCCCTTTTGTCTGCTCTCTGTCCATTCACTGTGTGTTCTTGTCATGCAGCAGGGGGAAACTGTTGCTTTTTTTGTTGCGTCATCTTGCTGCATCAGCTCTCCTTGCATGCGGCACCACTCCTGGGCAGGGCTGCACTTTTTTTCACACCAGGCAGCTCTCCTTGAGGGGCGCACTCCTTGCACTGGGGCACCCCTACGCAGGGGACACCCTTGTATGGCACAGCACTCCTTGTGTGTGACAGCACTGTGCGTGGGCCAGCTCACCACATGGGTCAGGAGGCCCTGGGTATCGAACTCTGGACTCCCCATGTGGTAGGCGGATGCTCTATCAGTTGAGCCACAACCACTTCCCAACATAATTTTTATAGAATTAGACAAGTAGATACAAAACTTCTTATGGAAAAAGGAACATTCAAGGATAGCTAGGGAAATGCTGAAAAAGGAAATCTACTCTGGGATAAAAGATGAAACTAGATCCATACTTCACGCCATGCACAAGAATAAGTGCCAAATGGATCAATGATTGAAATACAAAATATTAATTCAAACAAGAACTAGAAGAAAACAGGGAATACCGTACAGCAAAAAAAAGAAAAGAGCTCTATGAACTGATATGGAGTGATTTTCAGGATAAATTAGTACATGAAAAAAATATATATAAAGGAGTATACATAAAAGAATGAACAGGTATTTTAGTTTGCTAAAGTAAAACTTCAAACTGTCACCCTCCACCCTCTGAATCCCAAAGAGACATGTTCTTAAATCATTTCAGTAGCAATGCTATGTACAAAATCACGTAAAAATCAGAGGCATGTAGTCTGTCTTGGGTATAAATTCCCCTCCAGCTATAGACCTGTGAAACTTAGAAAACAAGTTATCTGCTTCCAGTATACAAAGGAGAGACAGTCACAGGATAAACATTTCCACTGCCATAGGGAGAAATTGGAAGGAAAACAGGTGTCAGTGGTCTCAAACAGTTCCAAAAACCTGCAGGGCATCCTCCATTAGATTTCAACATCTGAGTGTCATCTATAGAACACCCTCCAAGAACACTGAGGCGACGGCCATACTGTCCCTATCTCTGGTACATAGGCCCAAACCCCTCAGAACAGTGGGGTGGACCTAACTCCTAACTCTCCTCAATCTCCAGGGAATGTGCCCTATACTCTCTGTAGCCTAGGGTGGCTGAACTCTTCCTGAAAAATGGTGCAGAAGGCCTGCCATCTCCAAGCCCTGGGGTTTACTCAACCCCTCCACACCGTGTGTGGGGTCACTCACTTTGCCTGAGAAGATGTCTTAAGTCCAGGCCTCAGTTTCCAAGGTTTTGCTCTTGATGTTTTTTGTCCTTCCATCTCTCCCTTTCCTGTCCCTTTTAGAAAAGAAGAGAGTGGTTTCATTCATATAGATCTCACAAATAGCTTTGGTGGCTTTGCATGCAGTTCACAGCAGGCCAAGTCGTCAGTACAACTTTTCACAAATCCTTCCTGGATAAGTGCATTTCCAATTGTGACTTGTGAGGAAATGGCTGACTTGTTCCCTGTTCAGTTAAATCCTTACATGGGGCATTATCTTCTAGGGACTTATTTTTTGGAAACTCAGAATTTCCCATGCCATTAATTTCTGGTTTCTTTCTGCTCATGAGTTTAGGTCTCAGCTTATCCCTTTCCTCTCACATAAGCTGTAAGGAGAAGCCGGGCTGCATTTTCCACACTTAGCTGGGAAACTTCCTCAGCTAAATCTCCAACCTCGTCACTTTCAAACTCTGCCTTCCATCTAACATCAAAAGTCAATTCTTCCAAGTTCTCTGCCACTTTAAAACAAGGATTGCCTTCCTTCCAGTCACAGTCATCATTTCTGTCTAATGCCTCATCAGAAGTAACTTTAGGGTTCATATTCCTAACAACAGTCTCTTCAAAGCAATCTAGGCCTTTTCTATCAGACATCTCACAGTTCCTCCAGAATATACCCCTTACTCATTTATAAAACCATTCCACAATTTTTGGTTCTTGCAAGCAGCAGCACCCCACTCTCTCACTATCAATTTCTGTTTTAGGTTACTAAAGCTGCTGGGAGCAAAATACCAGAAATGGATTGACTTTTACAATAGGGATTTCCTAGGGTAAAGGCTGACAGTTCTGAGGCTGCCTAAATGTCCAAATCAAAGCATCAGTAGAGATGCTTTCTCACCAAAGTCAGCAGCTGGCAGATCCTGCATGCCGGTGATATGACAAGGCAAAATGGCAGCTCTTCATCTGGGTCTCTGCCTTCTCCAGGCTGCTTTCTCTGTCAGCTTTGAGCTGCTCCATGGGCCTGGTCTCCTGAGGACCTCTTTCCATGCCTCTGTACTCTGCCGATTCCAGCCTTTGACCTCCAGAACCTCTCAGCTTCTGGGAGCTTCATTGTCTTTCTGTGACTGTAGGTGACCCTGGAGTCTTTTCTCTCAACTGGCATGGTGAAAAGGCAGTGGTCTTTCTCTGTGTGTTTCTGCTGTCAGCTCTTTATTCATAAAAGCCTCCAGTGGGGGGGCAGTGATCCAAGCTGGGTCATACCTCACTGACATAATCCAACCAGGGGCCCTAAAGCAATCTAATCAAAAAGTGATCTAATTAAAATCCCCTTTAACTGAATCTAACACAGTCAAAGGGTCCCACACCCACAGAAATGGATTAAAGAACATGATCTTTTCTGGGATTCACAAATCTTCAAACTGACATAAGAGAAAATAAAATATACATATATCTGCTTATGTTTGGAGAAAGGAATACAGGATAAACGGAAACCAATGAGAGCAAAATAGGGTAGGTAGAAATCTAACCACAGGGAGGCTGAAGGGAACGACACTTTTCTAAATATAACTTTGGTAGATTTTTGGCTTTTGGAAGCATGTTAATGTTTAAAAGGAAAAATGAAAATCATTGAGGAGGGGGTTGAACCCTGAAATTGAAAACAGAAATCATATCTTAAACAACACACTGAGGGAAACAGACTTGGCCCAGTGGTTGGGGCGTCCGTCTACCATATGGGAGGTCCGCGGTTCAAACCCCGGGCCTCCTTGACCCGTGTGGAGCTGGCCATGCGCAGTGCTGATGCGCGCAGGGAGTGCCCTGCCACACAGGGGTGTCCCCCACGTAGGTGAGCCCCACACGCAAGGATTGCACCCATAAGGAGAGCCGCCGAGCGCGAAAGAAAGTGCAGCCTGCCCAGGAATGGCACTGCCCACATTTCTGGTGCCGCTGACGACAACAGAAGCGGACAAAGAAACAAGACGCAGCAATTGGACACAGAGAACAGACAACGGGGGAGGGGGAGAATTAAATAAATAAATTTTTTTAAAAAACCAACACACTGAAAGGGGGGGAAAAAAGGACTAGCCCAAGTAACTTTTGAACACAGTATTTTTTTTTTTACAGTTTTCTGAGGATGTCTTATAATAAACTACAGATATTTAAAGTGAGCATTTTGGTGAGTTTTGACATGCATACATCCATGAGTGCAGTATTTTCATAATATACTCTCAATCTAAAAGATAAAAGGAACTGTAAACAAATATTACACTCTATTTATTAGTTTTGCTTTTCACAATGTTATGAGATAGTAATTGTGGAACTATTATGGTATATTGTAGGATTGAGCAAATGATTAAAAATATTGAGGGTAAGGGAGCAGATGTAGCTGAGTGGTTGAGCATCTGCTTCCCATGTACAAGGTCTTGGGTTCCATCCCTGGTACATCATAAAAAAAAAAGAGATGAATTTTTTTACCAAAGAAAATTACAAATATGGAAAGAAGGAGAGACTATAATTAACATTTTAGTGCCAGATTGGAATTGGAGTTAGTATGAACTCATGGCATTTAATTTAAATATATGTGATAGAAATATATATATATGTACACAAATGCACACATATGTTTCTTAGTTCCATTTCCTGAGGAGGCCTTGAAATTACCACCCTCACAGTAGCAATGAGCATACATAATGCTGAGGACTTAGTTTCTAAATACCATGCCCTCTAAAACAAAGCAGGGTTCCTTGGAGAAATGTCTGATTCCTCATCTAAAACATCTGTTGAGCAAGAAAGGAAGGATGGTGCATGTAAAAATGGTGCATGTAAAAATGACATAAGGATGAGCTGGAAGGGACTGCCATCAGTCATATCTGGGACAGTTTAAGCATCAATAATTAAAATAATGTTTTAAAACCCAGTGAATAAAATAAGAATTCATGGAGCACTGATTAAATAAATAAACAAACAAATAAATGGCAGAGAATGGAATGTTCTTCCCTCTAGTAGAATGCCAGCTAATATGTGTAGAAGAAATTATGGAGTTAGCAATTATTGTAGCAATAAAAGATTCAGGCTAGAATAGTCAATGGATGCTAAAGCCAGTGAGTGAAATTTGGATAATGAAAAGATATTTATGGAGTCATATTTTCCCACAAATTGCTTATTTATTACAAAGGGGAAATAGCAGTTTCATAGCAGAGAAACCTGACAGACATTGCCATAATCAAATGGTCAAAGTTAACATTATCAATGATGGTACAAATTGACATCATGTGCTTCCTGATACAAAGACCAAGGACACAATATCACTTCCTTTGTGTAACTGCCCACAATGCATATTCTCAATCTAACCAAGAGGAAACATTTGACAAAATGAAGTTGAAAGGCATTCTATAAAATAACTGGATTTACTCTTCTAAAATGACCAGGTCATAAAAGACTAGGGCTGGCAAATGATTCCAGATTAGAGACTAAAGATACATGCCATTGAAATGTAATATGTGATCCAGGATTGTATCCAGACCAGTAAAAAAAATAGCTATAAAGGTCATTATTGTTGGGAAGTGGATGTGGCTCAAGTGATTGGACCCCTGCCTACCATGTGGGAGCTCTGTGGTTTAGTTCCCAGTGCCTCCTGGGGAGCGAGCAGGGAAGGGAGGTGGGTGGGACAGTGAGCTGGCATGATGGGCAGGCACAGCAAGCTGACACAACAAGATGACACAACAAGACTGTTGTTCAGCCTCTGTGATAAGGGCATTCATGAGCTGGTTTTTTGTTTTCCCATAGCAACACTGTCACCTTTTCTAACTCCTACTTCCTCCTTAATGAAAGAAACCAAGGAATTTGTACTCAGATAAAGAATTTAGGAAGGATGTATCTATCTAGGAGTTGGTATTAACTAATCTTTGAAATTTGAAGCATAGAGAAGTGATTGAGCACCTGCTTCCCACATACGAGATCCCAGGTTCAATCCCTGGTACCTCCGAAAAACAAAACAAGCAGCCAACAAACAATAAAACCAACTTAGGGGAGCTGATAAACTTCAGAGGTTGAACACCAGCTTCCCACATACAATATCCCAGGTTCAATCCCCAGCTCCCCCCAAAAAGAAAAGAAACCCGAAGCATCAAAAAAGGATATTTACCAAAGAATACGTGTTTTGAGTAGTATGTTATAATCCCAGCTTTTTTGTAAAACAGATGTATTTTCATCTATTAGATGATAGAGAGATGTTGATAGATAAATGATAGATAATAGATAGATAGATAGATAGATAGATAGATAGATAGATAGATAGATAGATAGATAGACAGACAGACAGACAGATAGACAGACAGACCAAAAGAAAGAAGCTGTGAGATTTGGAAAAATTACCTAAACTCCCTGTCCTAGTTTGCCAGGTTGCTAAGACAAATCACACAATGGGTTAACAGGAATTTATTGGCTCATGGTTTGGAAGGCTAGAAGTTCAAAATCAAGTTGTCAACAAAAAAATACATTCTTCCCAAAGTCTGTAACATTCTGGTGCTGGCGTGCTGTGATCTCTGGGGTTCCTTGGCTTGCCCCCGTCATGTGGCAATTTCTCTCTCCTTGTATCTGCTTTCTGGTATCTGCTGACTTCCAACTTCTGCTTCCCCTCTGGCTTTCTCTGACTTCTGGTTTCTTCTCTTAATAAGGCCTCCAATAACATGGATTAAGATCCACTGTGATTCAGTTGGCCACTATTTAACTAAAATAACATCATCAAAACGTCCTATTTGCAAGTAAATTCAGATACACTTGATCTTCGATTAAGATTAAGAACCTGGGAAATGGATGTGGCTTAAGTGCTAAGGCCTCCACCTACCTTATGTGAGGACACAGATTCAATCCTTGGATCCTCCTGGTGAAAAAGAAGGAGAGAAAGCATGCCTGAGCGATGAGCCAGTGCCCGCACAGCAAGCCGAGTGCCCATGTGGGTGCCCGTGCAGTGAGCCAAGTGCCAGCGCGGCAAGCCAAGTGCCTGCGTGGCGAGCCGACTGCCCATGCGGCAAGCCGAGTGCCCACACAGTGAACCATTGTCCATGCAAGTGAGTCATGCGGCAAGATGATGACCCATCAAAAAAGAGACAAAAGGGAGAGTCAAGGCGAAGCACAGCAGGGACCAGGAACTGAGGTGGCACAATCGACAGGGAACCTCTCTCCAAATCAGAGGTCCCCAGGATTGAATCCCAGTGAATCCTAGAGGAGAAAGATGAGAAAACAAAAAGAGAAATAGATACAGAAGATCAAACAGCGAATGGACATAGACAGCAAAAACAGCAGGGCAGGGGAGAAAAAATTTAAAAAGGTTAAGAACATATCTTTGTTGGGGCACATAATTCAGTCTTAACATCCCGAACATCAGTTTTGTCATCACAAAATTGAGACAGTAATACAACAGGATATATTTATCTCGTAGGGTTGGAAAGAGAGGGGGGAAAAGAGAAAGGCCCTTCCTACCCAACCCCCGCCTGCCTTTTCCCTCATCCCTTGGCAGGATGAGGTGTGCTGTCCTGGGTGAAGGAGGACCTCCTGGCAACTACAGTTATGCGAATAGTGGATATGGGGCCTGCAAAGAAGAAAATGAGAGGCCCACTCAAAGTCTGAGAAGCAAGTAACTGCTATAAAATCTCTTTCCATTGAAATAGACCACTCAATTAAACATCAAAATTAATTACTAGCTGAAATAGATTCGCAACTTGATTCTACAACTCGATTTCTGGGTAAAACAATGGATAGATGGAAGATTTTATCCGGGGAGAGCCAAATAAAGCTGCGGTGCTATATGATGCTGTTTTCATTCTCTGTGTGTTTCTGTCAGCTATTGGATTATTACACTGAAGTGGTGCAAGTAAGCATTCCAACCTAATGACTTGGAGTACCGCTTAGATAAAAATAAGCATCAAAACCTTAATTTTCAAACACTATGGCATTTTTGTATGGAAGATTACTTATTTTATAAATCACATTAGCTGAAACAGTGTTCTTTGAATAGTGTTTCTTAATAACTCATTTTTAACCCCTGTTTTCAGGGGTGTTGAGATGGCTTGAAGTCAGTCTGGCCCCCAAAATTTCATTCCATTATTTGTTTAACCATCAAATTAAATAGCAATGTAATATTATATTAACGTAAATGGAGGTTTGTGTTCCATGTACAGAAATTTAGAGGGACACTAGCAAAATGCCTGGAGAACCTAACGCTGAGCTCTTGAAATGGTGAACAAATTGGTGATAGAATCGTAACTGTATTATCCTGAAATGTCATTGGCTATGTAATTGTACTCCTCTTTCCTCCTTCTTTGGTTAAAATTGTGTGCCTATTTCTTTTTATTTATAGTCCTCATACTTTTTGATGACACAGCTCCTCTTCCCATTCTACCCAAGGACTTCATTCTTTTAAAGTTTGTCATTTTGGCATTTTTCTAGTAGGGTACAACACAAATGTGTACCAGTATAGTTATTAATTGATATTAACTTTATAAATTTCGTTAAATTGGCTTACAGTAATTTTATGATTTTGGCTACTTAGGTAGATCATTTGTAACAGAATATGTGAAGCTAAACAATTGCTAAGCTCTGAAAGGAAATGAAGTGCTCAAGAAAACTTTTTAAGAGGGGTGGATGAAGGGCCCAGCACATAATAGCTATTCAACACATGAATAAATGAATGACAGAAAGAAAGAAAGGAAGGGAAAAGAAAGAAAAGGAATGAAAAGAAGGGAAATGGAGTTGCCTTCAGTATAAAATATAGAACCGTGTTGGGATTCCAGGAGCGATATTTTGAATGGGGCATTATTGAGAACAAATTTGAAAATTCAGACAGATACACAATAGTAAAACCTACTGTTTTATATTTTGCTGTTTAGGGACAATGAGCTTATGGTGATTTTTATATTCTTTTGGATGCTTTTTTGGTGTATTTTCTAAATTTGCTATATATTTTGTGATTAGGAAAATATATATATATATATATACTTTTTAATTTCAGAAAAAGCACATATGTGACTATAGAACTAAAAGAGCCTGCTCGTTTGATTGTTTTACCATGCAGTTGTGAGGGATATGTGCCAGTCTCTCCATACTTTCTTGTCTAATACAACCAGTAATGATCCACCCAAATGTTTTTAAACAGTGGGCTGGTATTAGCAGGGCTATAAAAGAGGAGTACTCCCTTCACCGTCCTGAATGTAACGACCTCAACTAATCCAACCGAACTTCTAACAGTGTCCATCTTATTTCCCAGGAGTACGTACTATGCACTGGGAGAGTCTGAAACATTTCAAGGCTCGGATCAAAGCAAGGCCTGAGTATTCATGAGATCACTGTTTCCAAGAAGCTACAAACAAATGGGCGGTGGAGGGATGAGGGTTTTGACTTTCCTGTTGACAGTTTCCTAGAACATGGGTACTTCATTCTCCCAGGAGATCGTCCTGACCCTTCCCAACTCTAAATTTTCTGTAGCTCAGGATATGTTTTGAAATATTGTGAAATGACAAATATGCCCTGTTAAATGTTAAATTTTTTTTTCACTCAGTAGTTTTCCATATCCTCCTAAGGAGTATGCAGTCTTTCAGAGGGTTTGGGGACAGAAATTTGCCTGTGGGGGTCTTTGAACTAGTGTATGAGAGGCTAGGGGTGAGATACAAAGAGGAGTAAAAGTATAGCCTCTCAAAAATGCTTATAATCCAGAAGTGCATAAATTACATACTGGAGTGAACCAGGGAGGAAGTAGAAAAGAGAATGATGGTGTGTGATATGAAGAAACATAGCCTCAGTATTCCAAAGGGAGGGTCTGTTTTTGTGGCATGAAGCTGCTATAAAAACATAAAACTTTAAATTTCATTCCAGGGTTGTTTCCCAAAGATTATCTTGCCAACCTCCCTTAAGATGCAGATAAGGAAACAAAATCTTCCAAAAGTGAAATGTTTTACCTAAGGACAGAAGAGGTATATAACCAAGGTTTTTTGGACGTAATGAGTATAAAAATAATATAGTCATTCAAAACCACCACCACTATAATAATTAGTTCCAATATATTTTCTTCTCTAAAGGGTGAATGGCTCACTGCCATGATAAGCCCTGAGTCAAACATTTAGTGCCTTTTCTTGGGAAGCCACCTGGCTGCCTCTTTCTAATGTAGGCAGCCACACAGTGATGCTGTCTCTTGTCTCCAAGGAAAATTCCTTACGAACTTAGCCTAGAATTACATCTGACCAAAACTGAAACAGGAACTGCAACATATTTTGGTCCAAACTTGCCTCTCTACCTGTCTGACCAATTTTCAGCCACCCACCTCTGCTTGGCCGGATGACCTTTCTCAGCACTGCTGTAAATGAGTTGTTTAACTTATTGCACATTTTATCCCTTATGCTTCTCAACTAAATATGAGTGACAGACACAAGGTATCCCCCCAAGTTATTTTTGGGAACAATATCTCCTAGTAAACTATTTCTTCTTTATAAACCTCTGAAAGATAAAATTTGCTTTGTGTTTTCTAGGTAACGGCTGTCTAAACAAAACAAGGAAAAGCTAAAAGTGGGATGTCATCTCCAAGGTATCTCAGGCACAGGAAGACGTTCCTCAATATTTTTTGTTCCAAGACGCTAATATCCACTCTGCCTGTGCTACTTAATACTCACGGAAGAAAGACTCAGCGTCATAATAAAAGTCCCTAGCAATGCTGATTGGCTTGGGGTCAAAACTGACTACAAAGTATCATCGCAGAACTTACTGGAGAGCTGTTGAGCTCTCAGAGCTCATTTAATTCCTTTTTGGCTGCTTAGCATAAGGGGTAAGAACATGGACTCTGAAGCCGGAGTTTGAATTCTGGTCCGGTCACTTCCTAGTTGAATGACCCTGGGCAAGGTAACTGATAACTCTGCACCTCAATTCCCCACCTGTAAAATGATGATAATAATAGGCCCCATGAGCTAAGGTGGCTGTGAGGATTAAAGGAGTTAATGCTTTAAAAGAGCTTAGAACACTACTCGACCCAGAGTCTGAAAATTTTGCTTAAAAAATGTTTGCTCAGCCTGTCTTACCGGGTACCAGGCATTGGGCAGAGGGTGGCGTGACGACGCTGAGGGGGCCTCCGTGGTCCCCGGCTCCTGCTGCCCGAGCTGCTGTGTGAGGCCCTCCCTTGAGTGGAGGCAGGACCAGGCGCCTGCTTCTAACCCGCAGCCTATGGCAGAGGTGATGGGATAGCACACCCACGATTACATTACACACACGACTCCACCTTGCTGGCAGCTCACACTACTGGCCTTGAGAAGCCAGCTGCCTTGTGCACTGCCCCTGAAGAGGGCCACCTGGCAGGGACCTGCAGGTGGCTTCTGAGCTGAGAGTGGCCTCCAGCCAACAGTCTGCAAAAACAAACCAACCAATATGGGGAGAAATACACCTAAGGCCATCTATAGACCATAGTTATTAATAATAGTACTACTTTAATATTCTTGCAATTGTAAGAAAGATAACCACTAACGCAACGTATCAACAATAGGGGGATATGTGGGAAAGTTGTATTTTTTACCTGACTTTTCTATTAACCTACAACTCCTCTAAATAAAAAATAATAATAGTGAAAAACATTGTGGCTAAGTGAAAAGACCAGACACTAAGTATTACGTAATGTAAGATTCTATTTATATAAAATGTAAGTGTAAATAAATCCAAAGAGACAGAAGTAGATTAGTGGTTATGTAGGTCTAGGGAGGGAAAGAGGGATTGAGAAGTGACCACCAAGGGATATTGGGTTTTTCATTTTGGAGTAATGAAAACGTTCCAAAATTGATTGTGGTGATGACTGCACACCTCTGTGATTACACTAAAAGCCACTGATTGTATAGTTTGGATGGATTGTATGGCACGTGAATATATCTCAATAAAACTGCTTTTAAAAAAAAACAAAACCAAAAAACTAACCTACAGAGCTGACGCTTTCAATCCTATAACCTCAAAGAAATAAATTCTGCCAACAACCTGAGTGAGCTTTGAAGCAGTCTTCTCTAATCGAGCCTCCTGGTGAGAATGCAGTGCCGATGATTGCAGTCTAGTGAGGCTTTGAAGCAGAGAAGCCGGCTAAGCCCGGGAACGGCTAGTTTGTAAGGGACGCTGAACCAGAGGACCCAGCTCAGCTGTGCCTGGATTCTTGGCTTACAGAAACTGAGATAACAAATGTGTGTTGTTTTGAGATGCTAAGTTTTGAGTAACTTGTTCTCCTATAGGATCTGTGCCATCTCTTACCTCTCTAACTTACCCCCTTTAAATACCTTGCCCTAGCTTACCAGACTCCGACCACGTTAGAACTTAGAATTTGTCCAGAAAACAGTAGGGCACCTCTGAGGGATTTTACATGCCATCCTTCTGCAGTCCCTGCATATAAAGTGAGGCAAAAGATAGAGAGCTAATATCACAGACCTGCACATTCTCTAGGCTGCCCCCGGGAGGGGCACAAAGTATTTCTTTGCTAGTTGGGCCTCTTTTTCTATTTTCTGGTTTGCAATAAAACCAATATTAAAAGTAGAAAATTCAGTCAGAAACCAGAGACTTTTACTGTTTTAAAATAACAATTAGATTAGTTTTTAATAAACAAGTATTATAAATATTTTAAAATTTGAAGCACATGAAAGAAAAAGAAGAGAGGAAAAGAGGAAGAGGCAGAAAGAAAGAGGACAAGAGGAAGGAAGGAAGGAGGAAGGAAAGAAGGAAGGGAGGGGGAGGGAGGGAAAGGGAGGGGAAGAGAAAGGAAGGAGGGCAGGGCGGAGGGAAAGGAAGGGAAAAATTACTCCATGGGCCTACCACATAACTCAATTTTTATTAACATTTTGGTATGTTTCCTCCCAGACCAGAAATTCTAAGAATTTTTTAAGAGTATTTAATCTAAGAATGTTTTAAGAGTATTTAATGTCGTTTGCTACATGCCTGCCTCCCTCGGGGTAAGGGTGGGAGGAGCAGTGCCTGAAATCCTGACTTCTCATAGCGCGCCGCACCCTGTCCTGGCTAAGCTCATTTCTCACCCACGAGTTTTAGAACAGACACCCTGGGGTTTGCCGATGAGTCAATGACTTCCTGGAATTTCACTGAAATAATTTCTAACTAGTGTATCCTCATCATAAAGCTGTTTTTGAAAGGTAATCTGGGGAGCAGAAGCAGCTCAAGCTGTTGAGCGCCTGCTTCCCACATGGGAAGTTGGGGTTCGATTCTCCATTCCTCCTAGAAAGAAAAAAAAACAACAAGCAAAACAAATGAAAAAAAAAAAAAAACAACTCAGGGAAGCCATGTGACTCAGTGGTTAAGCGCTGGATTCCCATGACGTTCCAGGTTCAATCCCCACACTCTCCCTACTTTAAAAAAAACAAAAACAAAAAAAGCCCTGATAATCTGGAGTCTTCTCCTGGCAGAAAAAGAGTAAATTCATTTGCATTGTATTCCTGGAAATTATAAGGAATGTGTGAAAGTATAAACAGGCCACCCAAGAATAGAATAAATCCTTCTGATTGAAATGAACACCTTTCTTCCTTTCCCCAGAATCCCTCACTAAACTATATCATGATGGAATTCTGACATCTGTTCCTTTTAAAGATTGTTGTGCACTTTCATTTGTCACTAAACACAATATTCTATTAGTATTAGGTTTCATTAGGTTCCATTGTAATTATTTTTAAAATTGTAATATTCTGCTTGAAGGCAGTCATTTTTTGTTTAAATAACTGTGTAAAAATGGTTATTTATTACTGGCTATAAGAGACTCACCTCTAACTACAAATTAGAACATAGAAATAGTACCTTACTAGAAAGTAATTAAGATGTAAGAAAGTATAAATGGAACTTTCCAAATGGCAGTTGGTGGCTATTTGATGCACTGAGTATGCTGGTCTGAGTCATGTTTAGAATAATGTGAAATATTTATGATATTTAAATAATGTGAATATTTACAATTCTGTGCTTGAAAGTTTTCTGACTACAAAAATTAAGAACACTTTCTATACTTATTTTCTTTTTTTTTTTTAAAGATTATTTATTTATTTATTTATTTCTCTCTCCTTCCCCCCCAGCCCAGTTGTCTGTTCTCTGTGTCTTTCTGCTGTGTGTTCTTTGTCTGCTTCTGTTGTTGTCAGCGGCATGGGAATTTGTGTTTCTTTTTGTTGCATCATCTTGTGTCAGATCTCCATGTGTGCGGCACCATTCCGGGGCAGGCTGAACTTTCTTTCGCGCTGGGCGGCTCTCCTTACTGGGCACACTCCTTGCGCGTGGGGCTCCCCTACGCGGGGGCACCCCTGTGTGGCAGGGCACTCCTTGCGCGCATCAGCACTGCGCATGGGCCAGCTCCACACGGGTCAAGGAGGCCTGGGGTTTGAACTGCGGACCTCCCATGTGGTAGACGGATGCCCTAACCACTGGGCCAAGTCCACTTCCCTATACCTATTTTCATCATCATCACTTGTCATCATCCATTCTCTTCACAACTGGGCCAGTAAAAGTTTCTATGAACTGTGATCTAAGTAAACATGGTTAATTGTTACAAGATTGACAGATTTTTGCAACTTCATTATCAGTTATATTGACTTGCCATTTATTAAGCAAAACAAAGTATATTTTTGATAAATTTGGTCCAAAATTGGCTTAAATAATATATGCAAATCTTTTAGTTATTTATAACTATAGAGAAATTATTTCCTAGGTACATATTGTGAAATAGGAGGTCCCATTTATAAATTTAAGTTTTATATTTTAAAATGTGTATGTGCCCCTTAAGTGATTCTATGGTAGCATTGCATTAGTGACAACAGAGGTACATATTACATTAAAACTAATCATGGTATAGAAAGCACTGACATTTCTAAATCACTGAGCTCTTCTCAATAATAACAAAAATTTACTGAATGATTTTTATTAAATTTTTATGGACACTTTTTCTTATTTTCTCATTTAATTTTTGCAATGATCTATTATTAAGTTAATTCCATTACTATCTTCATCTTATCAATTAATAATCTGAGGCTGAGAAAGCTTAAGTAATTTTGCAAGTTCTCACAACAGTGGCAGATTTCAAATTTGAACACTTATTTGTTTGATTCTTAATTTAATGCTCTAAATCAATATTTCCTGTCAGATCAGTTTCCCTAGAGAACCCTGACTAATACAACTTCGAACCAGGAATGGTTCTTAAGAAAAAAGGATCTTAAAAATGGAATTTCTGAATTGGTTCTGGGATTTTTGCAATTGGCTCTCTACTCTGATTAGATTCAAGGGTGCTAATGACTCTGTTTCCAATAATCAAGAGGCCACTGAAAGTCCATGGTATGTGTTGGCAATAGAGATATGCAAAATATCACCACTGGTTTGACTACTTCTATGCTTAAAAGAGGCAAGGCTCTAGGTGAGAGTGTTTTTAACATCTTAACAGAGTTTTGTGGAGTTTAAAGGTACAGTTATGTTGGCTGGCTGTTCCTAAATGTGCTGGATACAGTTACAAAAGAAAGGGATGAATGAAGTCTTCAATTTGCAAGCACAGCATGAATCATGGGAATGTTTTTATGTGTGCCCTGAAAGAAAATCTTGTTTCATGCAGCAGCAGACTTGAGATCTCTGGAAACCAAACCAGAGTTTCATCGAGCAAATAGCAGTTACAACGGAAACTAAAATCTCAGCCTTGCACAGCGTCTGCTGTTAAAGCGAAGGCATTGGAAAGCAGTGGAACCCTGAGGATTGGGATAGAGACATATGGGTTGATGATGATGGCAGCGGGGGCATTGAAATCCTAAAATCTCCTAAGACTTTGCCAGATAAAACCGTAATGGTTTGCCCTGAGGATACAGGCCCTCGACCTCCTCCCCACCCTGAGAGATGACCACCCAACCTCTAGCATGCCCTGGGAAGACAACCACCCAACATCTAGTCTGTCCCAAGGAGTCTGCCACCCAACCCCTGCCTGAAGAGATTAATCCTGTTTCACCAGATGCAGCTGCAACAGAATGCCCTAAGTAATTGGCTTGCAAGACACTTCTAATACTTCTCCTTACCCATCTCCACTACCCCTCTTTACTTCCAGACCTATAACTAGACTAAAGTCACAAGCCCCAAAAGGTGAAGTACAAAATGTGACCTATGAGAAAATACACTATACACCGAAAAACTCCGTGAGACAAGGTGGGTGTGGCTATCACAATGAAAAGCAGACTCAAAGTAGCGATCAAAAGAGACCGAGCTGCATAGACCTATGGTGTTGACTAATAGATCATGGGGTACCTAGAAATAAAATAGATGGGCAGTCTACTACTAAATTCCTACTTGCTCTATATAAGAGCTAGAGCGATCAAGTATACAAAACCCTAACTTAAACTATAGAAACAGAGTCATGGCCCCTTAATCAATTCCCAGACCTCAAAAAGTTTACAGACCCAGAGACCCTTGAATGAGGGAAGACTGGGTCCCCTTGGGGAAGAACCCTGTTACACTGCCAAAAATCTATACTGTTATTCTTCCTCCCAGCCCTCCCTAAAGAGACCTTCGACATTTTACCAGGGTAATCATGCATTGGGAAAAAGAAAATGATCAGACATTTCAGGGATTATTAAACACTGGCTCAGAAGTAACATTAATTCCAGAAGACCCAAAATGTCACTGTGGTCCACCAGTCAGAGTAGGGGCTTATAGAGGTCAAGTGATTAATGGAGTTTTAGCTCAGGTCCATCTCACGGTGGTTCCAGAGGGTCTCTGGACCCATTCTGTGGTTATTTCTCCAGTTCCACAATGCTTAGTTGGAATAGATATGTTCAGCAACTGGAAGAATCCCCACATTGGTTCCCAGACTTACAGAGTGAAGGCTATTATCGTGGGAAAGGCCAGGTGGAAGCCACTAGAACTACCCCTACCTAGTAAAATAGTAAATCAAATGTAATATTGGATTCCTGGAGGGACTGCAGAGATCAGTGCCACCATCAAGGACTTGAAGGATACAGAGGTGGTGATTCCCACCACATCCCCATTCAACTCTCCTACATGGCCTATGCAGAAAACAAATGGATCTTGGAGGATGACATTGGATTGTTGTAAACTTAACCAGGTGGTGACTCCATTCACAGCTGCTATGTCAGATGTAGTATATTTGCTTGATCAAGTCAACACATCCTCTGGTATGTGGTATGCAGTTATTGATCTGGCAAATGCTTTTTTTCTCAATAGCTGTTAGTAAGGACCACCAGAAAACGTTTGCTTTCAGCTGGCAAGGCCAACAATATACCTTCACTGTCCTGTACCAGGGGTATATCAACTCTCCAATCCTATGTCATAATATTGTCTGCAGGGAACTTGATAGTCTCTCTCCCTCCCACAAGACATCACACTGGTTCATTATATTGATGGTATCATGTTGATAGGACCTAGTGAGCAAGCAGTAGCAATGACTCTAGACTATTGGTGAGGCATTTGAGTGAGAAAGGGTGGGAGATAAATCCAACAAGAATACAGGGGCATTCTACCTCAGTGAAATTTCTACGTGTCCAGTGTATGGAAAATGTTGAAATATCCCTTCTAAAGTGAAGGATAAGCTGCTCTATCCGACCCCACCTATGATCAAAAGAAAAAAAAAGGCAAAATGCTTAGTTGGCCTTTTTGGAATTGGGAGATAACATATTTGTTGTAATGTTGTCTGGAGCGAGGGCTCGGCCTCGCTTATGCCCAAGAGCCAGGGGGGGCTCGCTCCTGCCTAACCACCGGCGGGAGGTACTCCTGAAAGGAGCACCAGTTCTTCCAGGCGTGGGGGACGCGTGGTTAAAAAGGAACCACGGAGACTGCCTGAGCGCAGGAACAGGTCTGCTTTATTGCGGAAGTACACTTGGTTATATAGGGTTGGGTGGAGGGAGGGGTTGGAGCTAGGGTGTGCTAGCTACAGGGTGGTAGAGGGTAGGTGGAAGTGGGCGGAGGGCTATGAGGTAAGCAGTGTCTAAGGAAGGAGGCAGATTATATGCTAGCAATGTGGGCGGGACTGGCGGGAAGGACCGCAGGGGCTGGAGGGGGAAGATAACAACGGCTGGGAGAAGGGGTGGAGGGAGGCAGTAACAATTGCTCTCCTTTTGTTTTTAAGAAGGAAATAATGAGGGGAAAGGGGAATAGGCGGGGGAAGGTGAGGGGTAAGGGGGCAAAACCGGCTGGCTATGGACGAATGACATAGCATCTGGCCAGGATGCATGCATTAGCCCTCAGGGTCGGTGCGTGCCGGCGCTAGACGCACACCGAGCCTTGCCAGCGAAGCGGCCTTGCGATGCCCTAGAACCCCTATTAGAGGGGAAGGAAATGACAGGGAGTGGCTAGAGTAGGTCTCGCGGGCGGAGAGGGCGAAGAGGACGGTGGGGAGGGGGCTCATCGGTGGCGAGGTGTTGGTAATGGACCTGCACGAAGAGGACGGTGGGGAGGGGGCTCATCGGTGGTGAGGTGTTGGTAATGGACCTGCACGAAAGAGCTGAATACTGCATGGGATACAGCTTTGGCTTGATCTTTGGCAATGCTGAGCACTCTCTTGATGCCCCAGGGGCCCACAGTGAGAATCAAAATGACGACAATGAGCGGGCCTAGAAATGGAAGGAGATAGGGGAGGAGGGCATGAAAAAGATTAGAAGAATAGTTTGCGTTTTCTCGCTCTTTGCGGCGCTTTTCTAGTCCCTCTTCGACTTTTTTCAGATTGTCCTCGACTAGGCCGGTGGAGTTGGCGTATATGCAGCATTCTTCTCCAAGAGCGGCGCAAAGACCTCCTTCTTTGAGAAGGAGGAGGTCGAGGCCACGACGGTTTTGCAGGACTACTTCGGAGAGAGAGTTAAGAGAGTCTTTTAGATATTTGACAGCTTCGCGAAGATAGGTTATGTCTTCATCTACGGCCTGTCTGAGAGAGGAGAGGGCAGAAGACTGTGTGGCGAGGGCAGCGATGCCGGTGCCTGCCCCTGCGAGACCCAGAAGGGAAGCAACAGTTAGGGCTGCAGTGATTGGTTCTCTTTTTAGTAGGTGGAGAGAGGTTTGTTTGCGCAGCAACCGGCGGAAAAAGTCAGTGTCAGAGTGGTAGAGGACTCGAGGGGCGAGAAAGATAAGCACACAAGTTTCATTATTAGCATCGAGGGTGGCGACGTTGAGGCAGGGGGTTAGTCCAGTGGAGGTACAAAGCCATTGAGAAGTGTTATGAGGAATTAAGAATCTGGTAGTAGTGTCGGGAGAGGAGTAGTCAGAGCAAACACTAAGGGAGGGGTGAGGGCCCCGACGAGAATGAACACAGTGTCCTGTGGAGGAAACAGACTGAAAGGTTAGGGGGACAGAAGAGGCGTTCCAATTGCATTCGGCAGGATTCTGTTCGGAGGATTTGCTGAAGGAGAGGTTGGTGGCGACAGACTCATAGAGAGGAAGGGAGGGGGAGAGGCAGAGCCAACAGTTCCGAGTGAGGTTGGGGTAAGATGTGTTTAGGGAGGTGTATGAGGCATTGATTAGTTTGATGAGGGGACTGGAGTACTGAGTAGGAGGCAAGCGAGGCTTAGGAGCATGGGAGCTGAGGGAGGCAGTGGTAAGGGGGGTACCAGATGAGGGAGTGGGTGAGGTGGAGTGGAGCGGGGGTGGAGAAGGAGGAGGAGGCGGTGCCTTAGGAAGGTTGAGAACTCGATTTGGGCCTATAGCAGAGGGACGTGTTGCAGTGGTTGCATGGCGCTTTTGTATGGTGAAGAGGCTGCCGTGGTGGTGGCCGTGTGCATATAGGCGAGCTCCCCACGTGCGGCCAGTCAACCATTGGTCATCATTGGGATTTTTGATTGAAAACGTGATGCTGGCGGCCAGGTTGGTTCGCAGGGGGGTGGTGCTTAAGAGAGAGAGATGGGAGTCTCGGTTAGAAGGATTTTGCCAGCCGTAGGCTATAGTTTCACAGCCCCAGGAGGGGCAGAAGAATTTTGTTGGGTCTTGGCAGCCAATGGCGGAAGCTGGGCAGATATAAAAACCAGTGGCAGATGAGACTATAGTCTCTTCGCGAGTGGGGCCAGGTTTTTCGCAGTTGACAAAGGAGCGCCGGTTTGCTGTTTGATACTTGGGCCGGAAGCCGGCGAGTTGACAAAAGGGCAGGGTAAAGGAGGGGGCACCTGCAGTTACGTTGAAGGAGATGAGTTTGTCAAACTGAGTGAGAGTCCAGTTGAAAGGTCGGTGATTCTGATTGGCAGCGGCTGAGAGGGCGAAGAAGGCCAGGGTGCAGGGAATGGCCACGAAGCTGTAGAGAGGCATCACTTGACGAGGCAGCATCTGTGGAGATAAAAGAAAACTCCTCGCTCTCCACTCATGGCGAGCGGGTGACATGAGGGGGTTAAAGGGGGTGAGGTAAGGGTTAGACGCATTTTATGAGGAGGCGTCTCTAGATGATGGCTGGTGCTGGATCTGGGCGAATGGGGCGACATCTGGGCCACATCCACTGTCAATGTTATCTCTCACTGAGGGCATAGGGTGCTGATCGCTTGCTGGGACCAATGGGTCAGTGGCAGGCCGGATGCAGCGCCCAGGAATCCAGAGAGGTTGCGGCTCAGAATCTGGAAAGACACAAGCAAAGCCTCTCCCCTGTGCTAGGAGGGGAGCGGGATTTTGCCAACGATTGGTGGCAGGGTCTTTCCAATGGACTAGGGGGACTTGCGAAGGCTGCCACATTGGCCCCCAGTGCTTGTGGGTGGGAGAAAGTCCTAGATTGTCAAAGGTTAGAAGATTGTGGTGAATGAGGCAGACAGTCACAACATCCGTTGGGGCCTTGTGGGGGGAGGAGGCTCTCTCCTTCTGAATGAGCAGTTTGAGCTGTTGATGAGTACGTTCGACGATCCCTTGTCCTTGTGGATTATACGGAATGCCGAAGTGATGTGTGATGAGATACATTTGCACGAAGCTGGCAAAGGCAGCACTACGATATGCTGGCCCGTTATCTGTTTTGAGATCCCATGGGACCCCCATGAACAGAATAGCTTGGCGGAGCGCCTTGATGCAATGCTTGGCGCTTTCCCCTGCGAGGGGGACTGCATAGCACAGATGCGAAAAGGTGTCAATTGCTACATGAAGATATTTGAGGCGGCCGAAGGCGCTGACATGAGTGACATCTAATTGCCATCTCGAGTTTGGGCAGAGACCGCGGGGGTTGACGCCCTGAGGCTGCAAAGGTCCAAGTGGCAGCAAAGGCGCACAAGTCCGGCACGCACGCACGAAGTGCTTGCAGGTTTCAATAGGTATATCTGGAAAGAGTTTCTGGATGGTCCGTGCAGAGAAGTGAAACTGGGAGTGTAAAAGCTTGGCTTGGTTGACAAAGTCTCCAAGCCGCGGTTCATAGGTGGAGTCTTCTCGAAAAGTGACTGGGTTTATCTGATGGGCGGACACGGAAGCGTCAGTGAGGTTATTTCCCTGAGTCAGAGGCCCTGGTAGGCCAGAATGGCTTCTAATGTGAGCGATGAACCAGGGCTGTTGCCGCTCTTCAAGCAGTTGCTGCACAAAGGCGAGTGCCCGATCGATGTTTGATTCACTTGGCAAGAAAGTGGCAAGTGGAAGGCTACGACACACTTGAAGAGTGTATAGACTGTCAGTAAAGATGTTGAGAGGCCGGTCTGGGTGGAGATTGAGGACTGCAGCGACAGCTAGAAGTTCGCCTACTTGAACAGAAAAGTCATTTGCGAACAGCAGTTGCCGTGGCTCAGGATTTTTAGGAGTGTATATGATGGCTGCAAATGCCGTTTTTGAGGCGTCTGTGAAGGCAGTGATGGCTGAAGGGATTGGGTTCCGAGCGGGCAATGGACGGAATGGGTTGGAAAACGCCAATTGAGACATTCCCTGCAGCAATCGGTGATGAGGATAGTGGTTGTCAAAGGAGCCACGAAAGAGCTCTACCAGGCTTCGCATTTGGGCATTGTTCATGATGAGGGAGGTAACTTCTTTTGCATCTAAAGGCCAAACAATGGTGTGTGGCGGGATGCCGTACGTTTGTATGGAGAGAAGTACTAAGTCAGTGGCCAACGCGATCCAGGCCCTTATAAAAGGACAGATTTTTGGGAGTTTGCTTTTTGATGTATGCAGAAAAAGGAGAGGGCCATCTTGCCACAGGAGGCCTGTGGGAGTGATTGGCGTTGGCAGGACTAAAGCTAAAATTGGAAGGTCAGGGGAGAAGCGCTCTAGGCGGCATTGTTGGAGAGCGGCACTGACCTCTTGGACGGCTTCTCGGGCAGCGGGGGTGATGGTGACGCTGTGAGTGGCTGCAGTTGGTGGGCTATCCTTGGTCTGTAAGAGCTCGAAGAGGGGCTGCATTTGTGCTGTTGTGATGGGAAGCGCCGAGCGAAGCCAATTAATCTGTCCACAAAGCTGTTGGAGCTCAGTGAGTGTCATCTTGTGAGAGACGTGAATTTTTGGACTCGCAGGTTGAATGGACTGGTGAAAATGAAAGCCCAAGAACTGAAAGGGAGGCTGGAGATTGATCTTGTCTGATTGCACTGCAAGCCCGAGGTTGGGGAGGCTTGTTATGGTTGTTGAGAGTAGATCATTGAGGAGCGCATGGGAGCTTGCTGCCAAAAGGAGGTCATCCATGTAGTGAAGGATGTATGTGTGCTCTGGGTTGAACTTGGAGTGCAGTGGCTCCACGGCATGGTTGACATACAATTGGCATATAGTAGGACTGTTGCGCATGCCTTGAGGTAGCGCTTTCCATTGAAATCGCTGCGCTGCACCTTGGTTGTTGATGCGCGGAACTGTGAACGCAAACCTTGGACAGTCCCGGGGATGGAGGGGGATAGAAAAAAAACAGTCTTTGATGTCGATGGTTGCTGCATGAAAATGTTGGGGGACTGCGGTGGGATGCGGGCATCCTGGCTGAGGTGATCCCATTGGCGTAATATGCTTGTTGATTTCTCGGAGGTCGTGGAGAAGGCGGAACTTGCCTGTGTTTTTCTTGTTAATGACGAAGATTGGCGAATTGTAGGGACTGGTGGACGGCTCAATATGCCCTGCTTGTAATTGCTCTTCGACGAGGGCAGAGAGAGCTTGTAGTTTGTGAGCTGGCAAGGGCCACTGCTCAACCCAGATGGGCTCCTCTGTGTCCCATTCCAGAGGGATAGGGTCAGGTCTTGAGATGGGAGCAGTGGCCCCTATAAGGGGGGGGGCAGCGCAGCTGAGAAGGCTTCTGTGGTGATTCGAGCTTTTAGCTGGCTGAGGACATCTCTCCCCCACAGGATGGTTTCGACTGAAGAGAGGACGAGTGGGCGAATTTGGCCTTCGTGGCCTTCTCGGTCGCTCCAATGCAGAGGCTGGGATGTTTTCCAGGAGGTAGCGGCTCCCGTGGCGCCGATGACTTGAGGGCCAGTCTCGAGGGGCCAGTGATTGAACGCAGCGACTTCGAAGGGAATACAGGAGACTTCAGCGCCAGAATCCAGAAGCCCGTCGAGCCATTGTCCATCGATTTTAAGCTCTAATGAGGGTCTTTGGCAGCGTGTGATGGGCATTGTCCACATTATGGCTTGGGAGTCTTCTTGAGGACCTCTTGCGGGTGGGGCTGAGGCCTGCCCCGCTGGGAGTTTAAAGGCTGCTGATAGTTTTGGATGGTACGGCAGTCACGAGCCCAGTGATATCCTTTTCCACAGCGTGGACATGGCGTAGAAGGGCCTTTCGGTCTTCGCGGTGGCAGGGCGGAGCGGGGTGCCGGGCCTGGCTGAGGGCACTTGCGGACAAAATGGCCAGACTGACCGCACCGAAAGCAGACGGAAGTGGAAGTGGATGAAACGGCCATGGCAGAAGCAAAGGCAGCAGTGAGCGTTTTGACTTGTGGGTCAACGTCGCGGCAGGCGAGAACCCATTCGTGGATAGCTTTATCACGTATGGGGAGGACTACAGCCCGGAAGGGCGCAAGGCATCCATCTATGATGAGCTCTTTGGCGAGTGCGAACTGAGCGTCTTCACTAGAAATTTTCCGCTGGCAAGCTTCCAGGACGCGGGTGATGAATGCTGGGAAAGTTTCATTGGAGTCTTGAAGCAGTTGTGCGAGCTTGGTGGGCTGCTTGGTGGAGACCAGAGAAAAGGACCGGTGGATGAGGAATTTTACCCGGTGCCAAAATCCTGGGTCAATGTGTAGATATGGACGAGGGTCCGCGTAGTTGTTGATCCCCGTATACGCATCAGGTGGATCTAAGACACCAGCTTGGGCATTTTCTACTACTTGCCGGTCAACGGCTGCTTGGTAGTGAGCTCGCCATTCAAGAAACTGGCCTGGCGTTAAGATGGCGCGGGCCAGGGAAATCCAGTCGTATGGGAGAACGAGTTGAGTTGCCAGCTCTTCAAGGAGCTGCGTTACATAAGGGCTGCCGACTCCATCTTCTTTAACAGCTTTGCGGAGGGTTTTAACTTCTTCCGCTGTGAAGGGCAGCCAAGTTTGAGGTCGTTGCGGCGTAGGTTGCAGATTTAGTGGATAAAGCTGGGGGGTATGAGAGGGTGCCTCGCTAGGAGTAGGTGGAGGGCTACTGCCATACGGTGGTGGCGAGGGATAAGCGGAAAATAAGTGAGAAAATGGCGGCCGGGCAGCATTTTGACAACAACAAAATGGCGGCGGGGCACTTCCGGGCCAAGATGGCGGGGTGGCCGCGTCACTTCTGGGCGCCGGCCGAGATGGCGGAGTAACTGCGTCACTTCCGGGCGCCGGCCAAGATGGCGGAGTAACTGCATCCGGTTGTGAACAAAATGGCACGGGGGAAGTTTCCGGTTTAGCGGAAGATGGCGACCGTACGGTTTCCGGGGCGGAGCCGGATGCTGACAGGGCAGGAAGAGGCGGGTAAAGGCGGGAAGAAGCGCCTTTGTTCCCGCCGGCGGGCTCCGGTCCCGGTGAAGAAGAAGCCGGAAGTGCGCCATTTTGGGCAGAGGTGGAGGAAGAAGGTGGAAGTTCGCCATTTTGGGGAGCCGCAGGAGCGGTCTCTGTGTGCCGCGGGGAGCTCGGACGGGGGGGCTCACGCTCGAGGGCGGCCGCAAGTTGGTCAGACAGAGAGTCAGTGTCGGCGGACTCATTGGGATTACAGTCTAGAGGCTGCTTGGGAGAAGCCTCATGAATAGTCTCGGATGGGGCACCGAGGAGACAGGCGCGGATGGCGACTAGAACGGGTAAGAGGCCTGGCGGGAAGGAGCGTTTTTCATGCTCCATTGCAGAGGCGACTCGATCTATGAGTCGAGAGTATGTGTCCGGGCTCCAGAGTTGGCAAGTGGCGAGCCACGGATTAAAGGGGAGCAGGAGGTCCCAGTATTTTTGGAGTTGCCGCAGGGAAACGCGGACTCCATTGGTGTCGAGCAGGGCGGAGAGGGCCCTGACTTGCGGCGCCTGACGCGTAGATAGAGAGGCGCCCATGTTGAAATAGAGACAGGACGACGGCGAGGGGTCCCTACCTGGAGAACGAGGATGGGCCGTCCGATTCACAGCAGCAGCAGCAGCAGAGAGGGGCCGGGGGAGGAGCTTCCATGCTGGGCGCCAAATGTTGTAATGTTGTCTAGAACGAGGGCTCGGCCTCGCTTATGCCCAAGAGTCAGGGGGGGCTCGCTCCTGCCTAACCACCGGCGGGAGGTACTCCTGAAAGGAGCACCAGTTCTTCCAGGCGTGGGGGACGCGCGGTTAAAAAGGAACCACGGAGACTGCCTGAGCGCAGGAACAGGTCTGCTTTATTGCGGAAGTACACTTGGTTATATAGGGTTGGGTGGAGGGAGGGGTTGGAGCTAGGGTGTGCTAGCTACAGGGTGGTAGAGGGTAGGTGGAAGTGGGCGGAGGGCTATGAGGTAAGCAGTGTCTAAGGAAGGAGGCAGATTATATGCTAGCAATGTGGGCGGGACTGGCGGGAAGGACCGCAAGGGCTGGAGGGGGAAGATAACAACGGCTGGGAGAAGGGGTGGAGGGAGGCAGTAACACATATTCCTCATTTGGGTGTGCTACTCCAGCCATTTACCAAGTGACCAGAAAAGCTGCTGGTTTTGATTGGGGACTGGAACAAGATAAAGCTCTGTGGCAGGTCCAGGTTGTCATGAAAGCTACGTTGCCACTTGGACCATATGGTCCATCAGATCCAGTGGTGTTGGAAGTGTCAGTAGCAAATAGAGATGCTGTCTGGAGCCTTTGGTAGGCCCCTATGGTAGAATCACAATGCAGACCCTTGTGATTTTGCAGCAAAGCCGTGCCATCCTCTGCAGATAACTACTCTTCTTTTGAGAAGCAGCTTTTGGCCTGCTACTGTGATTAGTAGAGACTGAACACTTAACCATGGGCCACCAAGTTACCATGGGACCTTAGTTGCTTATCTTGATCTGGGTATTTTGTGACCCATCAAAACATAAAGTTGAGCATGCACAGCAGAACTCCATCATAAAGTGGAAGTGGTATATACAAGATAGCATTTGAGTGGGTCCTGAAGACACTAGTAAGTTACATTGAGGAAGTGGCCCAAACCCATGGCCACCACACCTGCCACATTACCTTCTCCTTCCCAGCCCACAACTACAACCTTTTAGGGAGTTCCTTACAAGCAACTGACTGAGGAAGAGAAAACTCAGGCCTGGTGTACAGTTGGTTCTGCATGATATATAGGTACCACCCAAAAGTGGACAGCTGTAGCACTGAAGTCCCTTTCTGGATCATCCCTGAAGGACAGTGATAAGGGGAAATTCTCCCAGTGGGCAGAACTTGGAGTTTATTTCTCTCTGGGCTCAAGGTTCCTCTCTTCCTTGGGCTTGCTTCTTTTTCCTCTTAACCCAAGCTCCTCTGTGTGCTTACTTCCTGGGGCTCCAGCTCAAGACTCGAATATCAAAACTCCAAGAGCAAAACTCCAACATCAAAATTCCCAACTCTGTTCTTTGCAATGTCTTCCATCTGTGAGTCCCCACCCACCAAAGGGGGGGATCAACATCCTACTGACATGGCCCAATCAAAGCCCTGATCATAATTTAATCATGCCCAGGTACAGACCAGTTTACAAACATAATCCAATATCTATTTTTGGAATTTATAACTATATCAAACTCCTACACTGCATAGGCAAAAAAACATGTCTAGATGAGGTGCTTGTTGACGGTAAAGGGGAGATGGAATGGGTAATGGAAGAAGGTAGTGATAAATATGAATTTCAACCATGTGACCAGTTACAGAACCAAGGAATGTAGTGGTCATGGATATTTCGTCCTTGTTTTGTTATGAGCATGTTTGTATATGTATATAAAATGAATGTATTTGTTTTCTTCCCTATCCTTTCCCTTTATCATACGACATAAGTTGCATTAGTTTCACATCATAATATTTAAAGATATGAGTTTAAAAGTGAATGTTACCCAAGGACTTGAACCCTATTGTGGAGGAATTTAGTGTGTTTCTGGTCATATGCAGTACAGTTGAGTATTGTTAGGTGAAAAAAAAAAGGCTTTTATTGTTTTTATTTAGAGATTAAGTATGGTTTAAGGTGATGTGTATGGCTGCCAAGTGACAAGGGGTAGACAGTAGTGATTAGGTGAATGTGTCAACCTGGGCAAGTAATGGTGCCCAGTCATTTGTCAAGCAAGCACTGAGCTAATTGTAATATAAGGACATTTAGGGATTTTAGTCATCAGTGAGTTGATTGTATCTATGGCTGATTACATCTACAATCAACTGAGGAGATTGCAGTCAACAATGAGTGACATCTCATCCAATCAGTTGAAGGCCTTAAAAGGAGAAATGACTTCAGCATTCAGAGAAAGAAATTCCATCTCTACTTCAGATAGCCAGCATCTCCAGGGGAACTCATGAAGGACCTTCACTGGAGTCCCTGACTTGCAGCCTGCCTTACAGAATCTGGACTTGTGCATCCCCATGGTCACATGAGACAATTTTATAAAATCTCACACGATTTACTGATATTTCCTGTCCATTCTGTTTCCCTAGAGAACCCTGACTAATCCAGTAGATAGTTATGGCTGCCGTAGCAAATTACCACAGATCTAGTGAGTTAAAACAACCCAAATTTATTATATCACAATTTCTGTGAGTCAGAAGTCTAGGTGGGTTCAACTGGGTCCTCTGCTTAGGGTCTCATAAGACTGAAATTAAGGTGTTGGCAGGGCTGCAATTCTTACTGGGGGCTTCCAAACTCATTCAGGTCGTTGACCATGTTTGCTTCTTGTGGTTACAGGATGGGGGACCCCATGTCCTTGCTGCTGTCTGCCAGGGGCCAGTCTTTGTTCCTCCAGGTTGGCCACATTATTTCTCATGCTTTCTATGTGGCTTCCTCCAACAAGGACAGTTGATTTCATCTCAGGCTCCTAGTCTTTTTGCCTTCCTTCTGCCACATCTTTCTGACTTTGTCTTCTACCACATTTCTCTGACTCCTGCTGGAGAAAGTTCTCTGCTTTTAAGGGCTCAGGTGATTAGATTGGGTCTCCCCAGGCTAATCCAGTATAACCTCCCTTCTTTAAGATTCTTAACTCTAATTATACCAGCAAAGTCCCTTTTGTCATGTAGTGTGACATTTTCACAGGTTCCAGGGATCAGAGCATGGATATCTTTGGTGGGCATTTTGCCCACCACAGTATAATATCTGCCACACTCATATTTCCACTCATTTTTCTGAAATTAAAAAAAAAATTAAATTTACTAACAACTGACTACAGTAAGTGTTTTAGGTAGTTGTTCTATAGCATAGTATAAATTAAAGATCAAATATATACTTAAAAGCGGGGGAAAAAATTACTCTAAGTGCATTAGTAGGGATGAACAGTGCTTGACAGTGGTTCTACGAGAAGAAAAACAGGAAAGAAAGAATAGAGATCTTCCATGGCAGTCTTCAAAGATAACTCCCGAGGACTTTACTGAAACTGTGTTCTGGAGTTTTATGAAAGGAGTCACCAGTAGGGCCACATTCCTTTATTCGTCTGATTAATAATTGTTGAGATCTTACAATGAACTAAGCAACATCTTTGATGCAGGGGATATAATTGTGACCAAACCAGAAATAGTTCATGATTGAATAAAGCTAGAGGGGAAGTAAACAATCACATGGAAGTACGCTAATAAATGTTAAGTTATAGCTGTGATCAAAGTACCTAAAAGTATTTTGAAAGTGCTATAGTGCTATGATAGTTCATATTACAGTGCCGACATCGTCTGCAGGGGATTCAGGAATGGTTTTCCTAAAGAAGTGAAGCTTGTGCACATATTTGAAAAAAGAGGCATTACATCTCTGAAGTATTTTCTTCAAATACTCCTTAGCTTTGTGTGATATAGAATGAATCGATACAGTTTGAGAAAGGGATGTTAGCATTTATGCATGTCTGTGTGTTAATGTATGCTTGTATCTTTTATACACTATCAGTTTTAGTGAATGTCAATCAAGGTCCCCTGCTTTTTAGTTCTCCTTGTCTCCATGCAATAGAAAAAATGTCAGAATAAAGTAGACAGACAATTTACCAATGAAATAATGGCATAGAGTAAGGAGGAGCGAAAAGTCAGAGAGAGTATAAAAGCTATTGGTATATGAACTGCACTTGTAACTGGTTCCTGTTACCAAATTTCTTTTTCTCAAAAATTTGTTGGATACTCCATTTACACTAGTTTTCTTGTTTCTCCTCACTTTAGCAGAATTCCTAGGTTAAAAAACTGTACTTCTTTTCATGATGAGAAAGTTGAAAATAATTATATAGGAAGAAAATTGAACAAATTGAGGTGGAATGCAAAGAATATTTCACCAAAGTATATAATTGCAAGTAGCCAAAAGAATTATGATACTCATCCATATATTTGTTTTGTTTTGTTAAATTAATTTTTATTTTTTATTTATTTCTCTCCCCTTCCCCGCCCCCCCAATTGTCTGCTCTCTGTGTCCATTCACTATGTGTTCTTCTGTGACTGCTTCTATCCTTATCAGAGGCACCAGGAATCTGTGTTTCTTTTTGTTGCGTCATCTTGTGTCAGCTTTCCATATGTGTGGTGCCATTCTTGGGCAGGCCGCATTTTCTTTCGCTCTGGGTGGCTCTCCTTACGGGGTGCACTCCTTGCGCGTGGGGATCCCTTATGCGGGGGACACCCCGGCATGGCAGGGCACTCCTTGCATGTATCAGCACTGCACAAGGGCCAGCTCCACACTGGTCAAGGAGGCCCGGGGTTTGAACCATGGACCTCCCATGTGGTTGGTGGATGCCCTATCCATTAGGCCAAGTTCCCTTCCCTCATCCATATATTTGAAAAGAGGAAATACATTACTTGTGCCAAAGGCCAACAAAATGTCTATAACTATTTTAATTTAAGCTGTGGCTATGTAAAGTAAAATTGAGAATTGAAGCTCCAGTTGTGGCATCAAAGCATGGAAAAATAACATTTTAAAAGACATTTTCAGGTAATTTGGACAACATGGAACTGGATTATCTGTATACATGTATAAAAATTTGTCTACTTTGATTTAGGCTCGAAAGAAAGTTAAGAGATGATCATTATCTGAAGATTTTGATTAATGTAAAGGAAAACTGGACAAATTAGGTATAAATACTCTAAATCAAATCAGCAGAATATTAGAATTGGAAGACGCTCTAGAGATCACCTAGTCCAATCTCCCTTATTTTAGAGATGAGACATCTGATCCCAGAGAATTTAGGCAGCTCAGACAATGTCATGGAATTACAAAAGAGTAAACTGGGGTTAGAGAATGTGTCCCCATCACAGTATTATATCTAGAATAGTAAATAAATTATATTGAAAAGGTATTAAGATACCCAAAGTTATAACTGACTTTAGAAGTTTAATATTATTGATGAATTCTAAAAAAGAAATACTGGATTATGTTTGTAAACTGATCTTTTCCTCTGGGCATATTAGATTATATTGGATTCAGAGGTTTGCTTGATTAAGTAATCATGTAAACCTCTTGTGCAGTAGGGCGTTGAGTCCCCCTCTTTGGTGGGTGAGGGCTCACAGATAAAAGCCATGGCAAAGGACTGAGTCCGGGCTTTTAATGTTTGAGTTTTGATGTTGGAGTTTGATGCTGAAGTTTTAAGTTTGAGCCCCAGGGAGAGAGACAGAGCGGTTCACCTGATAGTCTACAGCTGACCTTGTGGAAAAACAGAGATGCTGAGCCCAGAGGAACCCAGGAAGCCTGAACCCTCGCAGACGTCAGCAGCCATCTTGCTCCAACATGTTAAAACAGACTTTGATGAGGAAAGTAACTTATGCTTCATAGCCTGGTATCTGTAAGCAACTACCCCAAATAAATACCCTTTATAAAAACCAACCAATTTCTGGTATTTTGCATCAGCACACTTTTGGCTGACTGATATACTGACTAAAGCAAACAAAAAGAGTAAAAAACAGCATCCCCCTTTTGCCATTTGCACAGTTAAAGAGGTTAACAGCACTGTTCCTATTCACAATAGGTCAATAGATGTTAACTGTCATAAGAAGCATAGAATTTCCTAGATGTAGAGTATATTTCTATATTCTTATGTAAGTCTTTCAGAAAGAAGTAAGGAAATTTTCTGCATCTTAGTAAATATTTTAATGTCCTAATTATGCAGGTACTGCAATATATGAATTTTAAATCTGGGAACATGATACATGACATTGAATATAGACTCAATTATCTACCTTTTTCTTTCCATGAACAGAATTGGCTGTAGCATTTGTCAGAAGCAAACTTGCAGTATTGAATAACGTGCACATACTTAAGTGAGTACAGAGAGATTGTCTAGTTTGATGTGGGCCCTAAATGATATGGAAATTTTAATAGACTGAATTACTTAATCGAAACAACCTTAAAGAATAGACTCGAATGCCACAATACTGATTGAATGAGTCAGTTTTCATATGTAACAACCAGACATTGCTTTTCCTATTTGTGTGACTTTGGTCATGTGAAACACTATTATCTCCATGCTGAGAATGCATGTTTTTCTTATTCAGAAGTAACCGTAATCTAATTTTAGTTTAATTTTTCCTTGCCTTCCACTCAGTACAGTTGCAATATGAAGCAACAGGATTCTTGTATACATTACTGGTAAGTAAGCATTAACTGCCCCAAAGTCAAGGGTGAGAATGAAGAACTTGATCCTGGGATCTCAATCAACTAAGTCTTTCCATATGAAGGACCACCAAAGGCTTTGCAATAAGGAGTTACATGTATTCTTTTTTATTTTAACGATTTATTTTATTTATTTATTTCTCTCCACGCCCTCATTGTTTGCACTTGCTGTGCCTGTTCACCTTCCTTGTTTCTTTAGGAGTCACGAGAAACTGAACCTGAGAACTCTGATATGGAAGGGAGGCACCTAATCACTTGAGCTACCTCTGTTCGCTGCTTTGTTTTGTCTCTCATTACATTTTCCTTCTTGTGTCTCTTGTTGCATCATCTTGTTGTGCCAGCTTGCTGTGCCTGCCCATTGCACCAGCTCGCTGTCTTCTTTAGGTGGCACTGGGAAGCAAACCAGGGACCTCCTGTGTGGTAGGCAGGAGCTCAATCGCTTGAGCCATGTCCACTTTCCTACATGTACTCTTAAATGGCATTATTAAGGTATAATTTATATACCACAAAATACTCCCATTGTAAATGTACAATAAAATGATTTTTCATAAATTTAGAGTTGTGCAACCACCACCACAGTCCAGTTTTAGAAAACTTTTATCATCTCGAACAATTCCTTGATGCCCATTTGCAATTAATACCCACTCCCACCCCCAACTTCAGGCAACTATTAAACCCTTTTCAATCTCTACAGATTTTACTTTTCTTGAAATTTCATATAAATGGAATCATCCACTATGAAATGTCTTTTGTCTATTTTCTTTCACTTAGCTTAATGCTTTTGAGGTTCATCCATTTTGCAGCATGTGTCAGTAATCTGTTCTGATTTTCTTGCAGAGTAGCATTCCATTTTATGAATATATTACATTTTACTTATCCACTCACCATTTGAAGAGCATTTTAGATTGTTGCCCGGTTTTTTGATATTATGAATAATGCTGCTGTGAACGTTCACATACAAGTATTGTATGGACCTCATTTATCTATAAGTAGAATTGCTAGATTGTATGGTGAGTTTATATTTGATGTTTTAAGAAACTGAAAAACCCTTTTCCAAAGTAGCTGCATATACAGGATCATATTGACTGCAAATATACAGTTTTATTTTTTCCTCTCTAAATCCATATGCCTTTTTCTTTTTAATTATTACACTGGATAGAACCTCCAGTACAATATTGAATAGAAGTGGTGAGACATTTTTGCTTTATTCTCCGTCTTAGCAGGAAAGAATTCTGTATTTCTCCATTAGGTATGGCATTAGCAGAAGGTTGTTTGCAATACCCTTTCTCATATTGAGGAAGTTCCCCTTTATTCCTTGTTTGTTGAAATTTCTTTTTTTATCATAACTAGTTATTGGAGTTCTTTGAATGCTTTTTCTGCACCTATTCAAATGATCTATTAATTTATTCTATTTATATTGTGAATTATGTTAATGGATTTTTGCATGTTTTATATATCTTACATTCCTGAGATAAATACCATTTGTTCATGCTGTACAATCCTTTTTATATGTTGCTGGTTTTAATTGGTTAATATTTTTTAAAGAAATTTTGTGTTTGTCTTCATGACAGATACTGATCTACTGTGTTCTCTTTGGGGATGCTTTGGTATTAGGGTAATATTAGCTTCATAGAATGAATCGGGAAGTGTTTGCTCTTATTCTGTTTACTGAAAGAGTTTGTGTAGGGTAGGTGCTATTGCTTCTTTAAATAGTTGACAGAATTCATCAGTGAAAACATCTGGCCCTGGGCTTTTCTTTGTGCAAAAATTTCAAATTTTCAACTCAACTTCTTTACTTGTTATAAGACTTTTCATATTTTCTGTTTCTTCTTAAATCAAAATTTTTAGTTCATGTCATTCTAGAAATTTTTCCATTTCATATAAGTTGCTTAAGTTGTTGGCAAAATGTTGTTCATACTATTCCCTTATAACCTTTTTAATTTCTATAGGACAGGTGATATTGCTTTCATTCCTGAATTTAGAAATTTGTCTTGTCTTCCTTATGTTTTTTTGTCATATTACTTAAAAATTTATCAATAGATATTTTTTCAAAGAAACAACCTAAAATTTTAAAATCTTTATTAGAGAAGTTGTGAAGTTTACAAAACAATCATGCATACCATACAGGAGTCCCAAATGTTACCCTACCACCAATACCTTACATTGTTGTGACACATTTGTGGTAAACAATGAAGGAACATCATCATAATATTACTGCTATTATAGTCCATAGCTTATATTTGGTGTATTTTTCCCACAAACCATCCTATTATTATTAGCATCATGTATTAGTATTGTATATTTGTTATGGTTCATGAGAAAATGTTCTCATATTTGTTCTTTAACTACAGTCCCCTGCCTTGTATAAGTCATTCAATGTATATACTTAGTGGCTCCCAGTTTCACTGAGATTTGTGCTTTCATCACCTCAGTCCATTTCAAAACATTTTCATTACTCCAAAAGAAAAGATCCCATACTCCCTTATAAAGAAACTTAAAAATTTCAATGATATTCTCTATTGTTCTTTTGTTTCTGATTTCATTGATTTCTGCTCTGATCTTCATTACTTTCTTCCTTCTGATTGTTTTGGATTCAATTTACTCTTCTTTTTATAGTTTCTTAAGCTGGGAAGTTTAGATTATTAATTTGAAACCTTTAAACAGGAGCTTAGAGCTATAAATTTGCCTTTAAGCACTGCTTTAGCTACATTCAACAAATTTTGATATGCTATGCTTTCATTTTCATTCTATTCAAATATTCTCTAATTTTCCTTATAAAATCTTTTTTGACCCTTGAGTTATTTACCAATATGTTGTTTATTTTCCAATTATTGGGGATTTCCCATACTTATTTCTGTTGTAGATTTTTAATTTAATTCCATTGTCATTGGAATTACTTTGAATAATTTTATTCTTTTTAAATTTATTTATTTATTTATTTTTAAAGATTTATTTATTTATTTCTCTCCCCTTGCCCTGCTCCGGTTGTCTGTTCTCTGTGTCTGTTTGCTGCGTCTTCTTCTTTGTCTGCTTCTGTTGTGTCAGTGGCATGGGAATCTCTGTTTCTTTTTGTTGCATCATCTTGTTGTGTCAGCTCTCCATGTGGGCAGCGCCTTTCTTAGGCAGGCTGCACTTTCTTTCACGCTGGGCAGCTCTCCTTATGGGGTGCACTCCTTGCGCGTGGGACTCCCCTACGTGGGGACACCCCTGCATGGCATGTGCGCATCAGCACTGCACATAGGACAGCTCCACATGGGTCAAGGAGGCCCGGGGTTAGAACCACGGACCTCCCATGTGGTAGATGGACACCCTAAAAATTGGGCCAAGTCCGCTTCCTCTTTTTAAATTTAAAGAGACTTGTTTCATGGCATATCCTAGAGAACATTCCATGTGTGCTTGAGAATAATATGCATCCTGCTATTGTTGGGTAAAGTTTTCTATAAATGTCAGTTAAGTCATTTATGATAATTTTCTGTCCAGTTGTTCTTTCAGTTGTTGAAAGTGGGGCATTGAAACATCCAAATATAATTGATGAATTGTATGTTTCTTCATTCAATTCTGTCGTTCCTTGCTTTATGTATTTTAGGTCTTTGATATTAGATACATATACATTTATAATTGTCCTATCTTCCTGATACATTGACCCTTTCATCACATCATTAAGAAATATCCCTCTGCATCTCCCAAAGCCTATTTTGTCTGATATTAGCATAGCCACTCCAGCTTCTTTCCTTTGGTTAATATTTGTATGGTATATCCTTTTCTTTCCTTTTCTTTTCTTTTTTTTTTTTTTAAAGATTTATTTATTTCTCTCCCCTCCCCCCCACCCTGGCTGTCTGTTCTCTGTGTCCATTTGCTGCATCTTCTTTGTCTCCTTCTGTTGTTGTCAGCAGCATGGGAATCTGTGTCTCTTTTTGTTGCGTCATCTTGACGCATCAGCTCTCCATGTGTGTGGCGCCATTCCTGGGCAAGTTGCACTTTCTTTCATGCTGGGCGGCTCTCCTTATAGGGTGCACTCCTTGCACGTTGGGCTCCCCTACACGGGGGACACCCCTGGGTGGCACGGCACTCCTTGTGTGCATTAGCACTGTGCATGGGCCAGCTGCACACGGGTCAAGGATGTCCAGGGTTTGAACCACGGGCCTCCCATGTGGCAGACGGATGCCCTAACCACTGGGCCAAGTCTGCTGCCATCTTTTTATTTTCAATTTATCTCTGTCTTTGAATCTGAAGTGTGTGTCTTACAGGTAGTTGACAGTAGGATCTTTATTCTTTATCTAGTATGACAATCTCTGCCTTTTTCAATGTTTAGTTGATTTACTTTAATATAATAATTAATATGGTTAAATTTACCTCTGTAATTTTGCTATTTGTTTTCAATATGTGCCACAATTTTTTTATTACTCAGTTGCTTTTATTGCCTTATTTATGCTAAACATGAAATTTTTCTTGTGGTTACTCTAGTGATTACACTATGCCTTTAAATGATCACTCTATTTCAGGTTAATAATTACTTAATTCTGGTAAAATATAGCAACTTCTTTGACTATAGTTTCATCTTCTCCTATATATTTATAGCCCGGCAATAAAGTGCTAAGATTATTCCCTTATATATTCTTTGGTTTTTGAAAGAAATGAAGAGAAGACAAGATTTAAAACATATTAATAGTCCTAAGTTTACATACATATTTACTATTTCTGGTGCTTATCATTTCTTCTATTGATTCAAATTGCCATCTGTGACAGTTTGATGCTGGATGGACACTAAAAAACCATGTCCTTAGAGCTAATCCATTCCTGTGGATATGAACCTATTGTAGGTAGAAGCTTTTGATTAGATTGCTTTAGTCATGGGGTTTTTGGTTAGATTACTTTAGGAGGGCATGACCCAGGGTCTTTTTTTCTGGAGTCTTTTATAAATGAGATGAACATGGAGAGAGGGGACCTCAGGGATAGAAGGAGCTCAGAGAGAGAAACCACAGAAGCTAAGGAAGGAAGACATGGAAATCAGGAACTTGAAAGCCATGAAACCCAGAGGAGAGGGGAGATGCCAACATGTGCCTTCCTGCTTGACAGAGGGGTCCAGGATTGCTGGCAGGAGATCTTCGGAGAGAGGGCATCACATGGTGCCTTGATTTAGACATTTTCATGCCTCAGAACTAAAGCTTGAACCAAATAAATCCCCATTGTAAAAGCCAATCCATTTCTGTATATTGCTTTCAGCAGTCTTAGGAAACTAAAACACATCTGATGTTTTCCTACCAAATTTGCTATTTTTACTGACATCACCACTGGAAGTGCATTTTCTACTTTCCATCCAAAGCAAGCCATCCCCCTCCAATAGCTAAGATGTCGGTTTTCACAGTCAGCCTCATCGTGGTAGCACTAAGAAGCTGATCAGGAGAGGATACAATGGACACATCTCCAGTCAAGATACTATAGACTCCCTTTCTTTCTATAGAAGTTCAGTAGTTTGTCATTAATAAATGCTTTTTTTTAAAAAAATTATTTATTTTTTTATCTATTTATTTCTCCCCATCCCCTTGTTGCTTGCACTTGCTGTGTCTGGTATCTTCATTGTTTCTTTAGGAGGCACTGGGAACTGTACCTGGGGCCTCCAATGTGGGAGAGAGGTGCCTAATTGTTTGAGCCACCTCCATTCCTTGCTTTGTTGTATCTCTCACTATGTTTTTTCTTCTTGTGTCTCTTGTTGCATTATCTTGTTGTGTCAGTTTGCCACACCTGTCCATCATGCCAGCTCCCTGTCTTCTTTAGGAGGCACTGGGAACCAAACCATGAACTCCCATGTGGTAGGTGGGAGCTCAATCACTTGTGCCACATCCGCTTCCCAATAAATGCTTCTTAATTCATTGTTTTCCTTTGATCTTCTCCCAGAACCCTGAAATGATTTTTTAAAAAAACTTTTTCCTGGGTTTATGGCTGTTTTTTTCAGGGGGGAGGGGAATAGAAGGGCAGATTATTTGCTGCCAGAAGTCCTGTTCTGTTGTATGAGAAGCAGGTATTTTCAAAGGTTTTAACTCTTAAAACAGCCATTTACTTAAGAACTCCTTATAATTTTGGAGCAGTAAAGGTAAATATCCTATTCTATTCATAGAAGCCTATTGCTCTGGAGTATTTCCTTTTAACTTTTTTTTCCTGCAGGCAGTGCAGCCAGTTCCTTGTGGTGGCTTAAGTTCATGTGTCAACTGTAATGGTTATGAATATTTCTTCCTTGTTTTAAGTATGTTTGTATATGTACATAAAGCAAATATTTTTGTTTTCTTCCCTATCTTATCCCATTATCATCTGACCTAAGTTGTATTAGCTTCATGTTGTAGTATTTGATATAGGATGTCAAGTTTAAGAGTAACTATTACCCAAGGACTTGCACCCTATTTTGGGGAGAGTTCGTATACTTCTGGTTGAATGCAGGACAGTTGAGTACTGTTAAGCAAAAATATGACTGTTACTCCTGCTTTTGTTTTTATTTTGAGATTAAGTATGGTTTAAAGAGATGGGTATGTGTTCCAAGTTGACAAGGGATGGACTGTGACGGTTATGTTCATGTGTCAACTTGGCCAGGTTGTTGCCAAGTCATTTGGTCAAGGAAACACTGGCCTGATTGTTACTTTGAGGATATTTTGTGGATTTAAATCATTGTGGCAACTATGATTGCACCTGTGGCTGATTACATCTACAATCAACTGAGGAGCTTGCCTTCAGCAATGAGAGACATCTAATCCAACCAGTTGAAAAGGTTGAAAAGAGAAGTGATCATTTCTGCAGTCAGAAGAGAAAAATTTCCTTCCTTACTTCAGCCAGCTATCTTCTTCTGGGAACTCATTGAAAAACTTCATTGGAGTTCTCAGATTGGGCTTCTCGTATGGAATTTGGACTTATCCATCCCCACAGTCACTTGAAACAATTCTTATAAAAATCTCATAATATTTAAAAATATTTCCTGTCAGTTCTGTTTCTCTAGAAAACCCTGACTAATACACTCTTTATCAGAGTTAAGGAGACTTAACATTTAGTTCTGTTTCTCTAGAAAATCCTGACTAATACACTCTTTATCAGAGTTAAGGAGACTTAATATTTATTGGACTTGTACTAGGGCCCATACATGAGATACATGTGCACTATTTTCTGTTAATGCTTGGGGCTTTTTGTAACTGTATTAGCAATATATATTTATTTTAGAATATTTGGAAAAAACAGAGTAAGGTTTTTCCTCTCGAAAAAAAATTCATGATACCACCTAGAGAAAGACATACTTAATATCATAGTCTATGTTCATTTGTGTGTTTGTGTATATGTGTTTTTATATTAGCTGAAGAAGATCAAGGAATAAATCTCCTTCTATCTTCCTGTCATGATCATAGCCCTCTTCCAAGATCCCAAGTTCTGTTTCTTCTTATAGAGATTGCTGGAGGAAGAGGAGAAAGCCATAGCACTTTGAGTGTGAGCCCTATGTAAGACATAGATTTTGATTATACAAAAATAAAGCAAAGATGCTGTTCTTAAAGAACAAACCAGATGTTTTGCTCCAAAATTTATATTCTTCTTCATATGTAAAATTTATCTTTTTTGTGGGTACCGATTATATCCTTTAAATTTTTTTAGGATATAAATATGGATTTGGGCAGCTTTGCCTTGAAAAATTGTTGACAGTAGGATAAACTTCCTTCAGGGAAGACTTGAAATAGAAAATAAAAGAATTTAAATCTGAGCTGGTGCTTCTCTTTCATTACAGCAAGAAAAAGTAATTTTCAGCCAGTGTATGATGTAAGACAGGTTCAGGAAAAAAGCAAATGTTTCAATGACCAGGAATGCATTATTTGAAAGGAACAGTCAAACTCATAGGAGATTTTATGTAAGTATGTGTGTATGTATGTGTGTGTGTGTGCTATTTTATTAACTTTTAGGTGTAATGTCCCTAAGGGGGAAAAGTTATGCTTTGTTGTTGAATTGTTGTTTGGTGAGTCTGAGTTGTGCTTATTTCTTAGGTGAAGTCAGGAGAAGGCTGATGGGGAAGCCTAAATTGGAACTGTAGTACTCCCTATCACCCTCACTCCACAAAGGAGAGCTGGTTCCTCTTCCCTCCAGAGCTGACCTAGGTAGAAGAGACTTCCATTAGCATCTTGCCAAAGCCTGAGGTTTCCCCCTTTGAACAGTCTGTGAAGACACTGAGGAGAAAAATGTCCTTCTCCGGAAGGTGAGGCTGGAGTTTTCTACGGGAACAGTGGCCATGGGCCCACTTGAGTGAGGGACTTTGAAGGTCAAGACTGCAGGAGAACAAAGAAGAAGTGAGGGAAGAGCAGAGTGTGTAGATGAAGCGATTGATGGATTGGTCTGTTTGGACTCTGAAAATCTACTTGATAGCCTTGATGAGGATCTGCTTTTGACTCAGTCCTAGCAGAAGCGAGATGCATGTGGCACCAGTGTTCAAAACTATCTCAAATGGATTCATTATGTACCCCAAATATTCCAAAGGTTTTTAGTCTCCTGAGATGAACATACTTTTATTATTCAAATGAAATAATCCCAATTTCATGTCTTTGGGTTTCTCACAAGCAGAGAATCACGTAGTCACTTGACATTCTCTGTACCCAAGGAACACAATATTTAATATACAGAACAGTTTGGCTTATAATTTCCACATACTGGTCTGTGAGTATCTTCTTTACATAGCCCAGAAGCCCATTAAATTACTTCCCCAAACAAAGATAAATTCTGTCAGGAATCTGAGAATATAGTATGCAAAATTGTGATACATTTGCAATCGTCACTGTCACTCAAAAATTATTTTTAAATGGTTGAGGTTTCCTTGGTTTCTCTTTCAGACCTTATATCTAAGCTCTTAATTATCCCATATCTAGAAGAGTTTTCTTTAAAGTTAGTACCCTTTTGTAGAGAGTAACAAATGTCTGTGTATAGGAAAGATATACATATATATATATATACACACACACATATATATACATATATTTCATATATAACACAAATTTCTTAAACTAGCAAGAAAAGGGTTATGTAATCCAGCAAGCTGAGGCTGAACTTTTAATTCTTCTGTGAGCTCAGCATGGTCAGGCAAACCTTCCCTCTTCTATCTATGGGCTTAGAATACTTGTTGGTCAGTTCTAACCGAGATCACAGTTCTTGCACGTAATTACCCTTGATGAGAACTGTATTTTTCCTTAGAGAGGATGTGGTTTTAACTTGGTAAGGAATTTTGGAAAAGATGAATGTGGAGTGGTGCAAGAGTAAGGAAAGGGCTATGAACTCAGACAACTGGGAAGTTTAGATGTGTCATAGATGCAATCATATCCTCTGAAGCCAGTCATTACAAGTCTCTATGTGATTTTTGTTTTCCCTTGAAAACTAGAAAATTAAACTTTGACCACATTCCTGGAACTCAAGGAAGTATCATGAACAATGAATAAAGTGTGAATTTTATTCAAGAAATGTAGTTTACCTACATGGAGCATATGTATGTGAGGCACATATATAAAATTCAGTTATGTCGAAGTCAATTGTGAAGAAACGTAGTTAAAGAGATTCTTAAGGTTTGAATTTCTGGCTATCCAGAGGATAGACTGTTTGCATTAGGCTACAAATTTATACCTGTCATATTAAACAGCTTAGGAAGGAAATAGCCACATGTAAGCCCATACCTACCTATATTAACAGTGAAATATTTTGTGAATCAATCATCAGACAACTTACATGGTTTTTCATCATAATATAACAATTCTCTTTTACCTCTTCATATAACTATAAGCTAGAAGCAAAATGAAGGGCCTGTTATTTGTGAAAGGAAATATATTATTTTAAAAACCCAAACAAAAAACCCTCCAAAATCTTCATTTAGAACTGATAATGAAGCTGTATTGATGGCTTTAACTTTGACATATAAAAACAATTTTAAATGAATTTAAAAACTGATGGTAGCAGTATTTATTACCACAAAAAAATGGAAAGCTAAAGAACCTATGGTTTATATTTAATAATTCCTTGACAAGCTTGAGAAGCTAATGAAAAGAATAATAACAGAAGGGGGAAAGTATTAATAGCTATGTTTCTGAACCCATTGTAGTTGACACATTTCCATAATTGGACATAGAAATGAGAGTTTTCCAAATGTAAACTTAGAAATAAAAAGTATGGACTTGTCAAAAAAAGAAATAAATCTGCAATTAGGGATGTTCTGGACGTCACGCACGGGCAGGAGGAGCTGTATATGAAGCCAAATGCGGCAGAACAGGCAGAGAACACTGCAGGGCAAGTGTTGAGCAGTGCATTCCTTGCTGCCTGGCACAAGCAGAGTAATTAGGATGGTGATGAGAATAAAGCGAAAGAGAAGAAAATAAAAATACCTTACTGTGGTGTTTCATATGAATAGCCGATTTAGTCTTCACAACAGCTTTATGGTATAAATATTATCTCTGTGTTGTCAATGAGGAATCCAAGTCTTACAGAAGGTAAGTTAACTTGTTATGGTCATATAGTTAGTGAGCGATGAAGTCTATCCAAATCCAAAACTGTGCTGGAGGGTTATAAGAGTCCCTCAAACTTACTTCATTGTCTTCATTCCCAAGCCACCTCTTTGCATTGGTCCTCAAAACTCTAATTCTGTGCCACGCATCACTGTGCGCTAGCGCTCGCGCGCACACACATACACATTTAGTATCTCATCATCTCTCTTTTCTTTACCCAAGTAATGGTCTTTCTAATCAGGTAAGTGGCTCCAATGCTCAGTCCAAAAAGATATTGGGGAGATATGGCACTAAAAAGAACAGAACAGAGATTTACTGTTCCTATAAACTTTCTGTTCTTAACCCCTGACCATATAAGTCGCCTTGCTAGATCTTCCCTATTGCCTATGAACAGACACAAGAAGAGTGGGTGGAAGCCTTTGTGAGTGGCAGCATTCCAGTTTACAGAAACTATAAAAGTGACCCTCAAAATACCACTTTGCAGCAGCCTAGGTCAGGAGCAATAGCTCTATGTTACCTATCAGAGCGCCAATCTCCAAGTTCCCTTTCTGGGCTATCATCCCAAAGTCAGATGCTTAGACTCCTGATGAAATGCAGTAATGACAAAAAGAGAGTGCTTTATTGGGAGCTGGGAGTCATCTCTGATTCAAAGTGTTAAAGGTAAACACTTGGCCCCACTCTTGATGTTCCATGTGGAAGGAACTCCTTTAGAGTGGCACTTCTGCCATCATTGTACCTCCTTACTAATTTTCAGAGAAGGAGTGAACTAATAGGTAAATTTGGAAATAGGGTTTGAGTATGCAGTCCATCTCTCTCTTCTTTGCTTCTGCCAAGAGTATATGCTCTTGGCCATTTGGTAAACTTAGGAGTAAATGCTCTCTGCAATTGCAGTGGGGAGGCTGTGACTGGTTATTAAGTCTAATTCTTTGGTGCAATATTAGGAAGTTGTTGTTCCTGTGCACCTAAGCTACATTCTCCAGCTGTTGGGTCAGTAAACAGTAACCATTCGATCTTCCCTTGCCTATTTTATTTCAATTGGTACAGAGGAGAGGGATATAACTTTTTTTCCCAGCACTTTCAATTCCTGACAGAAATAATGTAGCATTTCTATTAAAATATGTTCTTTAGCTGTAAAATAAAGATGAGGCAGTCACTGCTCTCAAAGATCTCACATGTAATTGTAAGAAGCAGAGAAAAGTCATTTAGTGTTAAGAAATTCTATTAGAGTAGAGCACGAGGACATCTGGAAAGGAGGTGAGTCTGCCCAGGATCAATAGGTTTACAAAGAAGGTGGTACATGAGGTGATGTCTAAAGGATGAGCAGATATTTGTCAAGCAACGAGGCAGAGAAGTGGAGCTCACTAGGCAAATGGTAAAATACTGGGCCCAGCATCCAGGGGAATGTTGGGGATGATTGAACAGGACAGAAGAAGAAACATTGTAAGCAAATGGAATGTTTGTTAAAAACACAGATTACCAGGATCTACCCCAATTTAATAAATTCAGAATTTCTGGAGGAGTAGACTGGGAATCTGTTCTTTTAATCAGCATCCCAAGTAATTTTTGTGACCAGGAAAGTTTGGGAAACACTGCCTTAATTGGGGGAGCCACTGAAGAACTTGAAGTGGAGGAATTTGATCAGAACAAAATTTTAGAAAAATAACTCTGATGGCAGAGAGGCTATTGGCAAAATGGAGCCTGAAGGTAGGAAGATCACTGTATTAGTTTAAGCGAGAGATTATGATGGTCCAAAGTATGGCATCACAATGGGTTTGAAATCCATGGACTGGAAGCAGATTTGCCTCAACTGATAAGAGCATCCACCTACCATATGGGAGGTCTAGGGTTCAAACTCATGGCCTCCTGACCCATGTGGTGAGCTGGCCCATGCGCAGTGCTGATTTGTGCAAGGAGTGCTGTGCCACGCATGGGTGTCCCCCATGTAGGGGAGCCCCACGTGCAAGGAGTGCATCCTATAAGGAGAGATACCCTGTGCAAAAAAAGTGCAGCCTGCTCAGGAGTGGTGCCGCACACACCGAGAGTTGACGCAGCAATATGACAACAAAGAGAGATAAGGATTTCCAGTGCCATTGACAAGAATGCAAGCAAACACAGAACACACAGAGAATGGACACAGAGAGCAGACAACAAAGGGGTGAAGGGGAGAGAAATAAATAAATAAAAAAGAAATCCATAGACTAAATTAAAGAGATGGTTAAGAATTAGGATGGACAGGACTTACTGACTGAACCTTAGCATGAGGATGGAAACTTGATTTGGGTTGCTGGGTGGATGGACTCTTACCAGGAAAAAGAATATAGTCAAAATATGCTTGGAGATATCTCCTTAACAAATGAGCATATGCCCCCTCCCCCCACCCCGTTCTGTAAGAAATGCTTCCCCAGAGGAAGAACCCATAATAGTCTGTGTGTCATATGGGTTAATATCTCTGGTCATAGCTAATTGACTTAGGGGACACTTTATTTTTTATTTTTTATTGATTTTTTGACCTAGGGGACACTTTAAAACTCTGTGCCAATTAAATGCCCTATTCTGGGAATGTGTGACTGGAACCCAAAGAATAATGGGAATTTTTAACTATGCTGTAGACAGTCATATCCCACCAGTGGAGGTGGAAGCAGAGAGAAGGTAGTTGTAGTTGTAGTCATAGCAAGAAAGGGGCAAGAGAGGCCTAGGACAAGAGCAAGAATGAAAGCCAGACAAATAAAGCAGGAATATACTGAAAGGAGCAGACACTAAGGATGAATCAGGGAGAGTCTGGCAGCTTCCCAATTTCTGGTTACTATCCATGTCTGAGACCTGGCTGCATTCTTACCCTTGTATTCTATAAACTCACCTGTATCTTTATGATAAATTCTTTTTTTCTCTTTTTTTTTCATTTCAGCCAGCACTATGTTCTATTATTTACAATACATGGATAAAAATAAATTGGATTTGGGACATATTGAGATTTGAGGCATCCATAAAACATCTCACAGGAAAAATCAACTCCTAATGGACAACTTTGATGACCCTTTTATCACCTAATTCATAGCATGCAGAAATTCAGGATGTAATGCCACTGACTTTGCTAAAGATATTGGGAATGATTTCTTAGCTTAGCTGCAGATGAGGACAGGAATACCTCATGGAGTGAAAAACTTTACCACACCTCTGAAATCAGCAGTGGCCCAGGAATTCTATCTGGGATGACTTCCAAACATCTGTTATGAGTTATCTGTCATGGAACTCTGTAATAAGTTTTGTTTTTATTAAATGGGAGTTAGAACATTTGTCAATTATGATGGTTCTTTGGATCGGACTTGATCCTTCTTTTCCTCTAAAAGTCACACAGTGTTTTAAAATATTTTTTAAGTTTAGGGACTGAAATGTATGCCATTTTGAGCATGCTAGTCCCCTGACCAAAAATCCATTATTGGTGACAGAAAAAACAAAGCCTACTCAGGAAGGAAGCATTTTATTTATTTCCAAATTTTCACTGACCACAGCATTTATTTAAAAAAAATGTAATTAAAAGCATCATTTAAAAAATATATCTGGGTCTGTACATTGTTAGTGATTAGTATATATTGAATTTCCAAAGGACACTCTTGACGATGGTTGGTTAATTCTTCATAATTATTATACTTGCTATTTTGTCAGGCATATTCTGGTACTTAGTAATTGTAGTTCCTTTCCTTTGCCAGCTTGAGATATGCAAATGATAAAGCACACACTCCAGTTGATAGTTCCCCTCAGAAAAGAAAATATTTTCATAAAGTGTTAATATTCATTAAATTTCAAGAAAAGGGCAGATTTAAATAAATATAATTTAACTAGCCTTTCTCAAGTAGTGTTCTATAGAACACTGACATCCCACAAATTTTCAATTGATATTTTGAACACCAATGAGCCTTGATTGGATTTGGAACAACAACAAAAAAAGTTATAAAAGAATTATCCAGAACTCTGGGAAAAACTAATACGGACTGTATATTAGATATGTTATCAATGTTAAATTCTGAGAGTATGATAAAAGTATCATAGTTCCTTAGGCAATTCATGCGGAAGTACTTAGGGGTCAAGTGTCATGCTGTCTGCAACTTACAAATGATTTAGAAAAAAATATCACATTTATATATATAAAGAGGGAGAGAGCAAAAGACCAAACAAATGTAGTGAAATGTTAACAAAGGGTAGAAATTAAGGTGAAGGAATATACTGGCATCATTGTGCTAGTCTTCTATAGTTTTTATATTTTTAAAAATAACAAACCTGGGGGAAAATGAATTTGCAAAGTCTAGGTTTTCAATTTAAAAGTTTAAGTAGGCTTTTGTTCAAGACTTCCCTAAGGAAATTGGGAGAGTACGCAGCATATCCAAACCATTATTAACCATGGAATATTTTCACCCTACTCCACCCCCCACAGCTTCTCTTAATTTCATATGGCATGCTAGTGTTCTAACAATAAAGTCTGGGAAATGTTGAACCAGATACTAATAAGCACTTCTTTTATAATGCCAACTTTTCCAATTCCTGCTTAACTCTGGCTTTCATTCTTAAAGATGAGCCTTGCTTGATTCCTACTTTCTGAACATTTTATTTAAACATGTTTTAACATAGTTTATTTTTTTAATAAAAATAAGCCTAAGAGTGTATTAGTCTCCCAAGAAACTCTCTACTGCCAATTGTACAAAACTAGGACTCTACAGGCCATGCTACTCAGGTGACCAAATGTGTTTGCTACCTTTATAAATGGCTCATTTTCACCTAAAATGCAGTCTCTCTCCTTTGAGCATCATCTGTAAATGATTATTGCAAAATTGCAACTCTATAGTCCTTAATCTATCCTGATCCATCTTTCTTTTAGAGAATTATGAAGATCTTTATTAAAATGCAAATACTCTAATTATATAGCAGGAATCTCTTGCTTCTGGATTGATATTTCCCCACAGAAACATCAACAGTATGCCTCATTGCTTTAGAAATTAATCTATTTTGAACAGGTTTCTTCAGAGGGTCCTTGTGATAGAGCTTCTTGTCAGATCTTCACAACTCTGGAAGACATTTAATTTAGTTGGTTTTTAAATATGCAGCATTTAATTACCCACCTTCCTTTGAAATGATCTGAGCATTATTTTTATTTCCTATGTAAATGAAGATATTGAAGCATACATACAGACATTATATGATTATATATGTATGCAGGTAATTTATTGTGTACTACCTGGAAAATGCGTCTTCGGTAATGTTTTAGTAATTATGTGTTGCAACTCTCTCATGTTCCAACCTATTTCGTAAGTCAAGAATTATTATTAAAAAGTGCAAAATAGCAGGGAGAACTACAAGTCACAATAAAGTCCCTCATGTTTTAAAATTGGAATTTTGCTTAGCAAATCCAATATACTCATGCTAGGAAAAGGCTCAAGGATTTTGGTTGTTGAGATACACAATTTTATGCAGTAGAAAGAAGTAAAAAGTCCCATTTCCTTAACTTTAAGAACACAAATTCTTTCACAAAAAATAAAACACCATTTTAAAATCTAAAGAAATTGTACCTTGCAAATTCCTTTGCACGTTACTTCATAAAATTGCCAATATTATTATTCATATGTCAAAGGTTCAATTTTCTAATTATTTACTTTTGTTTTATAATTAAGTAGAAATTATTGAACTGTCATTCTTTAATACCTTGGAGTCATCTGCATCCAGTTGGCTGCCAGGTTCTATAAATTCATTTTCAACTCAACAAACATTTATTGAGCAATCCAGACACATTAGGTGCTAGGGATTCAGCTCGGATTATGGTGATCTGATAGTAAAAACATATACAAAATAAATTTGGCACAGAGCTGGTAGTTAACTTGAAGGGTGGCGGGGTATGGTTCAAGGAAGACTAACCAGTGGAGGTGACAACTGAGTTGTTTTAAAAGATATAGGATTTCACCACATGGATAAAGGCAGGCAGGCACAGGTAGAGAAAAGAAAGGCATTTTTGTTAAGAGGCTCAGGTACAGGAAAAAGTATGAAAGTTGTAGAAATATTAGTACAGCTGAAGCATAAAGTATAAATATGGAGATAGGAGGTATGACAGGATTGATAGGGTCAGGCTGTGCAAGGTCTTAAATGCCAATCTAAGGGGATTAGATATTGTTGGGAAGGCAAATGGGAAGAAGAGACTGGAAAATAAAATGAAATTTTAGCAGAGAGTAGCATGAACAGGCCTATTTTTAAGAATGAAAACTGGCAGCAGTGTGAAGGAGATGGGAGGACATGAGACTAGACACAGGGGGATCCTGTTAAGAAGCTATTTCAAGACTAAGGGAGACCCCAGAGCTTATACCAAGTAGTATCAGAGGGAATGTAAAGGGGAAGATGGATCTGAGAGAAATTAATATTAAGAGCAAGACTTTAGAGCCAGACATTCATCTACCCACTGTGCAACCCTAAGAAAGTAAACTAAATGTACATTTCAACAATAAAATGCAGTGAACATTAGTACCTTCTTCATAAGTTTGTTGTGAGAAGTGGAGGAAAAAAGATAATGCACAAAAAGTGTTTAGCAGTGCCTGGCACAAAATAATTGCTCAATAAACATTAGTTAGTATTATTATTGTGACTATCAGAGAAAGGGAGAATAACTCCCAAGTGGCTCTTGAATCTTGCCTGCATCTACTTTTCAATCCTGCAACCAATGTCTTTCGTTTAGAACAGTCATTCTCAAGAGTGTGGATCAGCGGCAAGCAGCACCCCCTGAAAACCTGCAGAAATATGAATTCTTGGGTCCCACAAAGAACTACAACCAGAAACTCTAGTGGTAGCGTCCCAAAATCTCTATTTCAACAAGCCCTCCCAAGTGATTCTGATATATGCTGAATTATGGGAATTGATGGTTTAAACATTCGTTATCCCCAGTCAGCATTCTTAAAACAGTCCTTTAGGGTCTCTCTCTTACCAGAACCTCCCCCTTGAATTCATCATCCAGAGACTAACTTCCCACAAAACATGCTACTCCCCAAATCAATATATGAACCACCACCACTAACTTTTATGAAATATTGGGAGTGTTTATTTAACTTAATTGAGCCTCAGTTTTTATATATTGAAAAGGAACATTAACATGTGACATACGTTCCTAAAATAGTACCTATCTTCTAGAAGATACTTCATGAAGGATGGTTTATTATCATAATCCCTACTATCTCATTTGGTCCTCACAACATAAAAATACTACTATTGTCAGAAATTAACTAACTTAGTTAAAGCTACCCAACTTGATAAGAAAGCCAACTAGTATACAAATACATCAATTCTGAATTCTGGTTCTTTCCAGTAAAACAGGCTGTTTCTACAATATCGAAAGAATTTATTCCAAAATAAAAAATTACATTTCAGTATGTCAATTTCACTTACTATTTTCAAAACTGAAAATTCATACTCTTTAGAAATGGACCGTTGAAGCTCCATGGAAACTTTTTCAATGGGGCCTTGCAGTGAAAAAAAAAAATTATATATATATAAAATAAATTATTTACCTGTTAAGCTGAACTCAAATATTTGTACTAAGTATAGAAACAGTTGAAATGAAAAAGCAATCCCTTCATTTTTAAGCTTTATTATCACCCTTATCAAACACACATCAGAAAGCATATCAACAGTGCATCTTATTAAGTCAGTTTACAGCAAAACTGAACAAGGCAATTGTGTTTACAGAAAAAGTTTTCAGCAAAAAACTATACGCAACACAGTCAAATGCAGTGTTCATACTTTTTAGGTATATAGGAAAGTGGAAAATAAAATTTCTTTGCTGTTCAGCAAAAAAAGAAATTTAAAAGATTTGAATGGAAGCCAGAAATTTAGGGATTTGAGAAAAAAATCTTGTTATTGACACACATCTACGTTTATAGTCCCACTTAGTAATTTTTAAAAAATACACAAATAAGACATCACCAAGAACAGAGAACCATAGTACCAAGAAATGCCAAGACCAATATGCTATTGAAACAACTGGTAGAAATGTTACAACTATTCACTAGGTATTGTAATATTCTTGTAGTTCTGAGGTGAAGGTATACCAACAGGAGAGAATACTCCTTATAACTGGCTTTGGTTTAAGTGATCTTTCAAATTTTTTCTAATCATACCTTCATATCAAAAACATAGCAATTATATATTACTGAGGAAAATAGTAGGTCTTAATAGTCACAACCAACCCCTCCAGTACTGATAGGAGACCATAAATTGTTAAAATGTACTGATTATAACTGGATTTCTAAGAGTGATTGAAAGGTAGCAAAGTTGGAGCCCTACTAGGGTGAGAAATCTCTTCTATCCCAGCTTTGACACTGTTTAGAAGACATAGAGGAATGTTAAGTTATTTAAGGTAAAAAAAAAAAAAATTTAAGAATTAAGGAAATAATCCTGCAGGAAAAGATATGATAGCTTTACACTCTGCAAAGTAAATATTCTACAGAGTTGGAGCTTAACTTTTTCTTGCTATAATAAATAAACTAATTACTTCCATAAGGTGCTATAACTTTGCAGCAAGTGCATACTGATGCCACCTACTATACCCATTGTGCAAAGGGAATATGAAGATGGCTAACCCCCAGCTTCTTTCTGATCCTTGAGTTGTAGGAGTGGTGATGTACACCAAATACACAAAAGTTGGGGTTCAACTATTTATTTTTAAAAATTAGGCCTAACTGAATATGGGTATTTAATATGGTTTCATAAGCTTTTACAATAACTATATGGAAGGAACAATAACTAGGGATGTTTCTATACTACAGTGTTTCTGAACTACAGGTACCTAACCTGGATTGTAAAAAACAAATATTTTTACATCATTAAATTTAAGGAAGATTACTAATTTGAGTAAGAACGGAAGTCATTTTCTTCCTCCCATCTATTTTTATTACTTATCTTTCTCCTCTTTACCTTTAACTTTGGCAAACTTCTGACAAAGCACACTTAAAAAGGCAATACAGCTATAGATAATTCAAGTAACTGAAGAATTTCAATTTCATATATGCGTGATTTTAAAATACCTCATTACATTTGCTTTTACACTCTCATTTTCCTATTACTACAAATATTAGTAAGGAGAAATAATCTAAAAGGGATAAAAAAGTGACTACAAATAATTCTCTTACTGACAAGTACAACATTATGGTTCCAAGTAGCTCTCCTTACATAAGGGTTTTCCAAAAAGAAACAAAAAAATAACAATTACTTTTTTTTCAGAATGCGATTTATTTTTGTTATGCAATGTAGTATAACAAAATAAGCTCTCTTCTGCACAAGGATTAATGGTCATAGAGCAAATGAGACAGAAAGCTACTGTTTGCCTTTAAATGAAAATACTGTGAACCTAGGTCATAAACTGTAAATGGCCTTCAAAACAATCATTAGTTTTCTTCAAGTTACTATGACAGCTACCCTATTTAATGAGAAATAACACTCAGGAAATTATTTGGTAAGGTTCCCATGAATTCCAGCATTTATGGTGCCACAAACACAACTGCCATAATTATGACAATTCTGAAAAGCACAAATAAAGCAAATTTAAAATAATCCTAAAAAGCAGTCCAAGAAACAACAAAGATGCTAAGTTGTAGGAAAATGAATAAAACTTCTTATCAGGGGAACAAAGATTGTGTAAACTACTCTGTATCTTATATCCTGAAGATCGACTTAACAACACCTATGAAATAAAGTCTCCTAAGTGCTCTCTGGTTTACAGATTTTGCTTTTATAGCCCATTTCTACTATAAAATCACAGTTAAAAATAGTTTAAATGGTTTATTATCTTTTTAAATATCCACAGTTCTTGCCAATTACATGCCACTGGGTGAATCTAGTGGTCATCAAATAATTTAAAAATTAGTGAAGAACAATTGAGGGGAGGGCTGGTTAAGATAATAAACATGATTTATCCTGTAGTATCAGGTAAAGAAGCTAACCAAAAACAAAACAAAACAATCTTTAAAACCCTGGGTACTCCAAAAACAAAAACATCCATGGATCCTCTACAACTAAGAAAATGTAACTTACTCAAATATACCATAAGAGGTTCTGATAAGTTCATATTACGGAGACTCAACATTTTATATTCGTTGAGATGGGTAATAAATAACGGTAACTTGAAAAATGACCATTTCAAAATAAAGGTGATTTACTGAGCACCTTAAGAAGAAATGGAAATTCTTTTGAACAAATTATGACCAACGGCTGGTCTATATCTGACCATATTTGACAAGAAATAAATACATAAGATTGGAAGAAGAAACTTAATATTAAAAATGGAACTAGCTCCAAGAAAGAATTAGATTCTGCCAGATAACTCTGGCTTTCCATCACATATAATAATGGGAAAATTAAAATTTGAACACTTTTACACACAAACACACACACAAAAGTAAACAAAGGAGATTTTGGACCTTTATACATGACTCAATCCAAAGGTTATTTCAAGGAAAAGGCTGAGGTGCAATTAATTATCACCATCTAGGAGGCTTTCACCAAAATGAGTTTTAATATTTTCTAGTAAACACAAGGCACTTTCTTAAATCTTTGATTCTCTATGCATCAACCAGACTAAAAGTCGTGATATGATTCCATCTGTACCCTAATCTGAATAAAGCCACCTAGCATGTACCCTTGGCATAAGATTTTAGGTAAAATACATGGTTATGGGGGTCTCCCAAACTCACATACACATACCCGGTAACTATAATGGAAATTATGTACAATAGATCTAGTTTAAAGATCTAAGAAGAAAATGATGCCAAAACTTTAGTTACCTGCATCTGAGGGACTGGAGTGCAAATGAACCATGAAATAACATTCTCTGTGATGAGTGCTATAACTCCACTTATAAATTATTCCAGAAAGGTAACTGAGGCTCTTAGCCCTGCGTGATAAGGTAGAAACAAACATCCCAGCACTGTTTCTGGCAGCATTCCTGGTAAATACATTTGCTCAACAATTACAATATAAATACAAGTAACATGAATCTAGAAGGTAAATTAAATAAGAATTCAGACAGTTTTTTCTTAACATATCTGAGCACTCTTTAGCAGCTGGAGGAGCAAAAGAAGGCAACCCTTACCTCAATAAGAACACAAAAGGAGGGTTAGTAAAACTATATTTATGGTTTTTGTTCTAAAAAGCAGTCATGGTTTTGGCTCAAGATATAGTAGAAAGAGAATTTCTCTAACCAGAGTTGCTATATTGATGATCACAAAACAAGGAAGACATACAGTGGTAAAAACTGCAGATCTCTTATTGCAAAAGTATACTTTTTGTCTTATTCCTTTCAAATGCAGCCAATAGTTACTTTTAAGCTACTGCTATCACTTACTGAGGTGTCCAAATTGAATTCCAGTTATTCTTCCCCACTAAATACAGTCTTAAAATTTTTAAACTGGCTAACTAGCCATCTCTTTCCAAAATGGTGTTCCAAAAAGCCAAAGATTTCCTATAGAAAAATCAATTTATCTGCCTTTCCTCAGGTAAAATGTGCCACAGCAATATCACGGAACAGTAAAGAATAAACTGGGAAGGTAAGAGAAAAGGAAGCAAGATAGCAATTTAGAGAAAGAAAAACAACCTGAGATAAAATTTGCCCAAAAGGGTAGGGATTAAGTGACATCAACTCTCACCTTTTTACCTTGCCTCTGAAAAAGAAAATTTCTAAGTTTTCAGTAACGTCAAGGGATCGAAATCTGTCTATATATTTCATTCTAAAAGAATCATTCAAAATTGCATCTTTTGTTAGTATTTGGTTCAGGTTTAAGAAAATATTAAGATTAAAACTTCTGATTATATTAGAATAGAAAGGGAGAATCTGCAAATGTCATCTTTGGTAGTAATGGACTAAGAGCTATAAAATGACTTAATTTAAATAATAGGAGACATCTTTTTTCAATTCTATAGCGTCAATATAAAATATTCATTTCAATGCATGGTTACCCAAGCTCATCAATTATTCCCTCGTCTCTCCTAAAATCTAGTTAGTATTTTTGTAATAAAATTCTACAGTGTTAAATACTATATATATGTATGACTATATCAGCAATATGATGATGATCAAAGGATGTTGTGAAGTTCAGCATCAAGACTTTAGCAGCAAACTGCATCACTAAGCTTAGAAGCATACCTGCAGTTAAATTTTAAGGATTTCTTGGGGGTGGGGGGTGGGATGAGAAAGGTACCTGTGCTAACCTAGAATACTTGTCCTTAAAAATAATTCACTTGTATTCCTTGTTCACCAGTATGGATGTAAAGACCTAGTGTTTCTATCACGATGGAAGCTGCCACCCATACAAACATTTGTTTTAGAAATGTTTAGGTCTCCACAATAGCCGGTCTACTCTCATGAATTTTATCTGGAACAAACCAACTAACCAATCTCTGAAAGAACCAAAATAATAATTCTTCTAAGGGCACATATGGGAAGCTTACTATATAATTTTGCCTGGAGGACCATGTCACAAGGTCTTTTGGCAGCTCATAAATAAACCTCCTTATATCAAATTTGGCTTTCTAATAAACATTAAGGAAGAGTACTGAATAATTTGATAACGCAAATAAATGAAATGGCAAAATGGTGATTGTGGGAATAGGGTAAAATATCTTCTAAAATGTAAATTTTAATTGGTCTTTCAGTAACAGCATGGCACTCACAAGGAAAAACTATATGAGGAGGTCCCAACAGGGAGAGATATAAAAGACTTTGTCTTTACAAAAATAAAATCGAAATTTCATTCCAAGTGAGGAACTAAGAAAAAATTCATAATCTTTATACAATTTGTCTTTTGTATTTTTTAAAATGTATAATTAGTGCTTCATAAAGGTGTCCTAGTTGCTATACCTTTAAGCAATCTACCATATAGTGAAAGGAACCTGCAATTTTAACTCCTAGAACCATGCATCATCAACCTGAATTCCTCTATTCGGAAACCCAGTAGACGGCTATGAATCCTCTTAAACTTCTTTGAATTTCCTTCCTTTCTGCTTCACCTTTTATATCAACAACTCTTTCTAAACCTTCTTGCTGCCAAAAGCCAGATGCTTGGGATGGTGATCCTCTAGCTTCTTGAATAAAAAAATCCTTGACCATTCATTGTCTCTTTGCCTATTTTTCTTCTTTTCCCTTCATGCATCTAATTCTTTCTTTTTGATCCACTTCAATTTTCCTGCATAGTAGACAAAACTGTATTTTGAGAAATCTTACAGTGATCATAGGAGATTCAGTACGAAAATCAGGGCAGATAAAAGGTCTAAAGTAGACTGAAGGATGGGACAATTTATGTGTAGCAAAACTTTTTCATTGTTTCTTAGGTTCTCTTTAAGAAAATTTCAATGTAACGCCAATCAATCTAGACTCCAGTTTGTTCTGAGCCTCTCAGGAATGAACTTTTTTGTTGTATACATTCTATCAGACAGATCAATTCTCATAAAACATATCCTAAATCTTACAGATATGAAACAGGTAGGGAAAAAAAATGGGTATAGACTGTATATTAACTCACAAAACTCACACTAAAAGTATTGACCAAATTTTCTCTAATCTCTCACACCTGCATACTGACTCAAGCATACATACTAGACATAAAAATTGTGCAAGATCAAGCATCAGCTTTCTATTTTAAAAGCCTTAATTAAAAAAAAATGTTGATAGGCTCACTGCAGTTTCTTTAAAGGAATATTCAGGACTACAGTACTCCTTTTTAAAAAATTCACAATTCAGTGTTAAGAACACAATATGTAATTGTTGTTTGACAATTACTTAAAATTGCTGAGAGCATCCAGTGCCAACTATGGATATCAACAATAAGGAAGAACCACCTGACAACACAAAGAAATAATCTTTACGTGATGTCACCAATCCTAACAAATTTGTTAAAAATATTCACTATGACATGATATTATTCATCCTTGCTTCATGATCACATGAAATAATTAATATCTGATTAGGTTACATACTGAAGAGTAGCACCTACCCCACCGCACAAAAAAAGGTTGCCCACATGGATGCTCTAAAGCCCCTCAATGTATAGCTGAGAGGTGTTGTCCTACTCAAAGCCAAATGTCTGCAACACAGTCACTGCTTGGGCAATGGCTGCAAATTAGGAGGTTTAAATAAATGAACAAATAACCCTCTTAAAATGGTAACAGGGTACTTCTGCATTCAGATATGGAATACAATAATCCAGGAAATGGAAGAGGAGAAACAGGAAATCGTCCTAGGTTACTGATTAAAGCAAGGTTTGATACAGATATCCCCTCTTGTAGGCACTCAGTGGGTAGAATGTAGCCACAACAAACTTCCCATCAAACATCCTTCCAGTCAGTAATTTCTGAGCAGCTTTGGAATCACCAGCATTTGCATACTCTACAAAGACCTACAAAAGGACAAAGAAAACAAAGTAAATTCATTTTCATTAAGATCATTTTAGAACAATGCTTCTCCAACTTTAAAGTGCTTTAGTCACTTGGGGATCATGTTAAAATGCAGATTCTACTTCAACAGGTCTATGGTGGGGCCCAAGTTTTTGCATGTCCAAACTCCCAGGTGATGCCAATGCTGCTGATGCATGGATGAAACTTTTGAGCAGCAAGATTTAGAATACTTCCTTAGAATTCTGCTCAATTCTGAGAAAATCCATCGAAGACGAGCTGGATAAAAAATGTACAACCTTCTGCAAGTTCATATAGGAGTGCTGAAAATTACTAATCACTTGCCAACAACAGGACTGAATAGCCCAGAGAACAACTGCATTTCAATGGTGCCTAAAAGATAATCTGTACCTTTAGAATTGGAAGGAAAAAAACATTGGTGAAAAGCTGCTGGAAATTATCCCGTATTAAAAGATTTGCAGAAGCCATAAATATAACTGTAGTAAGAAACAAGTTAAAATCTAAGTAAATTCCTTTTCCAGAGCATCTGAATTCCTACCTGAGGTAGGAAGAGATATAACCTAAGTATAAGTTCTTTTTTGTTGACCTAAAGCAAAAGGTGAAAAGTAAGTCAACATCATCTCAATGACCTACAAGGCTCATTCTATTTTACCTATCCCTCACACTCCCTTACATCTTTGATCTCATCTCCTAGTCTCCTTTCTAATTCTGCTACAGCTACATTGGCCTCCTCAAATTTACCAAGCACACTCAGAGGCTGAGAATTTGTTGTTTCCTTTACCTGGAATTCTCTCCCTCACCTCCTTCAAATCTTGTCTCAAATATATTCTTCTCAGTATGCCCTTTCCTTCTATTGTATTAAAACTGTAATCCACCCCACCCCAGCACTCCCTAAGACTCTTCAATCTATATTTCTCTATAGCACTTATCAATATAGATTTTATTGTCTGTTTTGATCACTCTTGTAGGCTGAGTGCCCAGAACATAACAGATGCTCAATAAACATGGGGTGAATGAATAAACATTTAGTATGCTCCTGCCACTAAATGAAGTAAATGGATTACAAGATTGGTAATAACTTTTCACTAAGATTAAAGTGAAATTTCTTCCATATTTTTAAGTTCCTAAGAAGTTCCCAAATATTGAGCAATAAGAAAAAATATTCCTCAACTGGAGGCAATTTCACCTTCATCTGGGAATGTCTAGAGACATTTTTGATTTTCATACTTGCAGGGAAGAGTTCTGGCACCTAATAGAGGTCTGGGATGCAGCTACACAGCCTTCCTATAATGTACAGGATAGCCCCATCACAAAGAATTGTCCATCCCCAAACGTTAATAGTGCTAAGGGGTGAGAAAAATATCTGAGATAGAATAAAATAATATTCTATTCTGCCTCCCAAAATATAAAAATACTAAAGTAAAGGATTTTCTCTTAAATTCTTTGCCAAATAATTTAACTTAGTTTTAGCCTATAAATTTTATAGATAAAGAAACTGAGGAACATCATAAAGCAGTGACATTGAGAATGGCACTCTAGTTTTAGAATCCTCAGTCTAGTACACTTTCCCTATTGAAATTATTACTGGTAATTCTATTAAAATCCACTGAACCTAATTAATTCTCTAGCTCTACTTAAATAGAACAAAATTGGATCAAAATACTTCCCTATAGTTGAACCTGACCTGATTAGCTATGAATTCAGTTGATGTCACTGTTTACAATGGCTCAAAAGTAGATGAATATTTTTTTAAAAACAAATTTAAACGGATGAAAAATAATGCAAGACTTTTGGAAAAAAAGTTGAAAGTACAAGAAAATAAAAATCTTCCGTAACACAAAATTTATAATCTCTAGCAACATTTTTGTATGTATCTTTCTACAGAACTAAAAAATCTTACACAGAATTTTAACAACCTCTGAATAATTCTACAATGATGAAAACATTCACTTACTTGTCCTCTGCCAGGATTTTCCTTTGGAACAAGCAGAGATACCACTGGTCCATATTTTTGACACTCCTCTTTTACATCTTCTACAACATCTGGTTATTTAAACACATAACAATACTGCTTTTATGTAATTAATAAGCTTCCATTGTTCAGAAATTTTAAAACATCAAAGAATATAGGAACACATATTTAAGTAATGAAGTAATTTCTTTTACCTTCTAAAATCAAGCTTAAGTTAAGAATCATATAAATTCAATGCATTTAGTAATTCTGTAATTTAAAATTCTAATTAGTTAATACAATCAAATAAATAAATTTATAATAAAGACAGCCTCCCAACTGCCATTCCTGTCCCCTAAAGGCAACAATCATTAACAGTTTCTTCCAGAAATATAATAGGCCGATACAAGCAATTATGATTATATATGCTTTTTAAAAATAAAAATTCTTATCTTGCTTTTTGTTTATTATTATATCTTTATGATCTTTCCATGAAATTTTCTCATTTTTATGGCTGTGCTACATCACTATATGAGTATTCTATAAATTAGCTTAGTTATTTCCAAACTTTAGTCATTATAAAGCATACTGCAATAAACAAACTTATATTTATATCCTTCTACATGAGAATATTTAAAACTGAATTTCTAGAAGTAGAATCTGTGTCACGGTTGACATGGATTTATAATTTTGTTAAAATTACCAATTTACCTTTCATAAAGGTTTACCAATTTAAACTATCTCAAGTGATGTACGAGAATGTCTATATTCCTGTACCCTTACCCAAGAGAGAGTTATCAAATATTTTGATTACAGTCAATGTGATAGGTAAAAAAGATCTCAGTATGGTTTTAATTAGCATTTCAATAATAAGGCAATATAATCTGTATTTTCATACATGTGAGATACATTTGTACCTTGTTCCTATAATCAGGCTATTCATATTCTTTATCCATTATCTACTGGGTTGATTTGTAGGGGCTCTGTCTATAGTAAGAGTTGTAAATATTTTTCCTAAATTGTTATTTGTCTTTTAATCTTTCTTACGGTGGTTTTTATCAGGGTGGAATTTGTTGAATTTTGATTTTACTTCTTATAGGTTTTGCGCTATACTTGAAAAAGACCTATCCCACTTTGGGAATATAAACAGAATTCTCACATGATTTAAAAATTTTCTTTTCAAACTTTTCTTTTTTCCTTCCCATCTACCATCTTCCTCCCTTTCTAACTTCTGTTTTCATTCTTTGCCTTACCACTTAAAAACAAACAAAAAACACTTTAATTAATCTGATTCATGTGCAATTTATTTTGGTATAAAATGGAAGGTTAGAATCTAATTTTCTGCGCCCCCCCACCCCCCAAGATTATAGGACGGTTGTCCCAAAATATAAAATGATTTTTAGCTAAGAAAACTTACCTAAAACTAATAAATATTATCTAATGATGACCCTCCTAATCAGAACCAGCAAAGGTATTTTATCTTTTATAATTACACTTTACTTCATGTAAGATTCTTAAACACTAAGATTTAATAACAATATTTAAGCAACCTTTAACTACTCAATATATTTAGAAGGAAAAAAACTATTACGTAGCAAGATACAAAAAAAAAAAAAAATCTGAGACTGTTATCCATTCTATACTCTTAATCACTACACAAAATTGCCTCTCTAGGACTAGTACTGGGTTGATGCAAAATTCTTTACAACCAGTATCCCTGGCCCAAGTGTGGCCCTATTTTAGTCCATTCACCACTCTATTTTCAGAATGCTCTTTCTAAACAAATCTGACATTACTCTCCTATTTTAAATTTTTAATGGCTCCTTATTGCAGTCAACAAAAAAAAATATTCATTGAACAAATATTACCATAAACCAGGGACTATTCTAGGCTTGACGCAAGTTTCTCATGTATTTTATACTCATACAGTGATAGTATCTTTGCAATAAAATCCAAATTCTTAAACACAGCAAACAAGTCTCTTAAGTATTTATATACTGACTAGTCTCCAATAAATGTCCTAAGATTCAGCCATACCAAACAATTTGCTGTTGTATGAACAGGCCACATTTTCTCTCATCTCTATGCCTTTGTGTTACCTTCCTCCTCAACCACTCAACTTTTAGTAAAGCAACTCTAATTACTGAGCTCAGATATAACCTCCATAGAGAACCTGTAACCAATCACTCAAATTGGATTACACAGCCTTCCTCCCTGCCCCTGTATATTATACCCTATCTTCAGATTACCACAACTGTAATTTGTTATATATCTTTCTGCCCTACTAGTGTAAGCGCCTGAAAAACAGGAAATAATCCCACAGTGAAACTCAGCAAGTGCTCAGTAAATATGTAATGAATGAATGAGCTTTAAAAGGAAAAAAGGGAACTAGAAAGGAGAAATGAAAGCACAGCAGAGATAGAACAGCAAGACAAGAAAAGACAAGAAAGTAGTTGGTAGGAAGGTTAAACTTCTTTATTAATTTGGTAAAGGCTTCTAAGATGTAAAAGAGGCAAAAGGGCTTTAGGAACCAAAGAGTGAGAGCACTGTAGAGATCATATGGTTCAATATTCTTACTATAGAAATGAGGAAATATGAGAATCTTTGGGATATATATATTTATTTATTCCAGACTTAGTTAAGAAAAATACATTAAAATATAGTTCAGAAAGCACTAACCTTCATATTCCTCTTCATTCTCAAGATAATCGTCATCTAGCACATTCAGCAGTCTTAGCACTGGAGTAGGAAGCATCACCAGATCTTCAATGTGAGGGGCTGGTAAAAGTTCATCAAAATACGGTTAAATGTAAATCTCAAAAATAAATTGATGAACAACAGGAACATAAATTAGCCCTTATTTGTCTTATTTGATCGTCACATGACCAGGAAAAAAATAAGTATACAACTTACCAAAAGGAATGCTGAAGAATGGGCTGCATAATGCCATTTCTGCAGGAATTCTTCTGCTTGGATCATCATGAAGCATGCTAAAACACAAAAATAATTTGATTTATAATTACTGTAAAATCTTTTGAAAATGCAACCATTAAAGAAAATTAAAATTTCTAATGTTCATCACAGTATTAATTATATTAATTTATAATTATATTGATTAATTTAATGACTCATTAAATCACTTACCTACAAAGACTATAAATACTATTTATGAGTAAATGGTTCAATAAATCATGATACATACCTATGATAAAAATTTTATACTGTGGTTTATAAAAGGATGTCTTTGATAAATAATTGCAACATGAAAAAATTATCCACATTCTATATACACTAAGTCAAAAAAAGCCAGACATAGATTTAGAGTGACCTAATTAAAACAAAAAGAAGATAATGGTGGATGACTTTTAAATCTTGTAAAAGCCCCCCCAACAATAAAGTAACTAGATAGCAAAACAAAAAACCCACTGACAGCATCTACAAAAACTAAGTGACAAGCTATCATGAATAAATTCCAAAATAAAAGAGACTAGGGACAAACCATCAATAACAGTAAGACTTAAACCATATTAGCATCTATGTAGGAGGAAGCAGAGGAAAGCAACAGTTGAACCTGTGAACAGATGATCCAAAATATCCCAATTCACCAGGTACTCTCTGGATTGTGTAGCAAGCCAATCTGAGAAAAGTAGGTGAAACTATGAGTAGCACGTAAATATAAAGAGTGCTCTGTTAAGGTCTGAAGGGACTGGAATAGTTTAGGTATTAGGACCTCTCAAAACTAACCAGCCAAACTTCCCTTCCCTAGGACAAAAGTTCTACACTGAGAAGAAATTCTTTAAGAACAGAAACCAAATTGAGCAGGATGGGATTTAAGTTTTTTAAAAAGAGAAAAAGAAGGTACAGAATAAAAGTAGGAAGGGGAAGAACCAGCAGATCTCAGAAACAAGCCATCATGTTTCTTTTTTTTAACATTACACAAAAACAACATTACAGAAGGTGGAGCACTGCATACTCAGAAAAGCTATCCCAACCACCTCCTTCTGAAAGTTCAGAAAAACTGAGTTCACATAAAAATGAGCAATATAAAAAGGACTGTAACAAAGTTATTATATGAAAGAAGTAAACTGCAAAATAGCCCTCAAACAATGAATGTATGCCAGAAAGATCTGTCCACAACACAAATGAACACTATAACTACTTCAAAATAAGCTAAAGACATTTCTTTGAAATGATACAAGGTATGAAAGAACAAAAATAAAAATTAGAAAGTCTCAAAAGTGATAAGTAACTCAAAAAATTTTCATTATAAAAGAAAAAACCATTTCATAAAATAAGATTAAGCTAAAAGGGATACAAGGATAAGTATAGACAACAGATTTCAAGAGAAAAAGAAGGTAGAAAGCAGGAAAGCTTTTTAAAATTGAAAGAAGCATGAAAGAAATAAAAAGTGATAATGCTGAATATAGGCAAAGAAAATCTAACATATGTAGAAAACCTGAAAAAGAAAACCAAAGCAAGGTTAACAGAACAGGTACTAAAATCTATAATTTAAGATAACTCTCCTAAAACAAAAATGATCTGAAAACCACATATTGAAAGAGCATATCGTGTTTCTGAGAATACAGATCTGGAACATTCAAAATCAAGATATATTCTGGTAAAATTACTACTTGTAAGAAAAAAATGAGATCCTTTGGGCATCTAGACAAAAAGACTAAGTGACTTTCAATGCAAAGACAACTAGAGGGTCATAAGACTTTTCAAGAACACTATATGCCCAAAGAAAATAGAGTAAAATGTTTGACATTCAAGGGAAAAAAAATGTATGCTGAGGATTTTTGTATCCAGCTAAACAAACTTTTCAGTATAAGCACAGCTAAATTTTTATTAATATGCAAGAACTCAAAGACTATCGCTCCTATGATCTTCTAGAAAATAAGCTTCAGCAAACTAAAATGACTAGAAAGACATCAATACAAGGATGTGAACATTAAACATACAGTTAGGTGTAAAACTACAAGGAAATAAGAGTTAAGAGAGATTGTATAGTACATAATGGTTACAAGATATGATGATACAGACAACTATTTTTAAAAAGGGAAAGAATGGGAAGAGCACACACATAAAAAAAATTGAACTGTTTTCAATAATCTTATAAGAGTACTACTATTCTGAGATTGTTTTATGTGTAATGTAGAATAAAGTAAATGAATTAGTATAAAGTATTATAATTTTAGTATTCCCTTTGTTCTTGAGAACCTGAATTCTTGGTGTGGAAGAAAGAGATGTAAAATAGATGAGAATAAGTAAAAACCTTGTGGTCCTGAATTTGAATTGGAAATACCAGTATAAACCCTGTTTATTCTGATATAAAAAGGCCAAGAATAATAACCATACCAGCAGCAATGAGTATTCCCAGCACTCAGACTGTGCTTTTAAAATACCATTTCCTACTACAAGAAACCAGGCTTCTTGGAGAAACGGCTAATTCCAGGTCTGGGGCAGGAAATGTATAAGGAGAAGTACCACCATAACAAACAGGAAGAATAGTATGTTCTACCAAAACCAATTTGCAGAGACTCCCATTCACCAAAGATGGAAAAATTTTGTCTTTGATAAGGATAAAATCTGCAGTGGACTGAAATACATTAAATAAATTTAAATCTATTCATTCATAAAGATTCTTGAATCTAAAAAAAGGAGTGATCACCTTGAGGATGACAGGGAACCAGCTCATCTTAAAAACTAGTAAACATACAGAATCAAATATTCATCTTATCTTAGTTAACCAAATAAAGAATAAATGACAGAATAAGAACATCACCATTTTAGAACCCCAAAGAAAGTAATGAGTCTAGGCATTGAGTATCAAATTGCCAATACCACGAAACAGAAGTAGCTGTATTATGCACCTCCTTATTAAAAAAACACAACGCTACCCACAGTCTTGTCTGTCCTAACTGCCCCCTCCACACAGAAAAAGAAACTAACAATTTCAAAAAAAAACACAAAAAACTCTAGTTTACAACTATTAATTTGCAGGAAATAAAGAGAAAAGAGAAATATGTTAAACTACACGATGCAATCAGCAAATTCAGGCTGTGGAAAACTACACAGGCTCAACAACCCTGGTTCTTCAAAAAACATACTGCAAGGGAAGAAGGGAGGAACAGGGACCCTTTAGATTAAAAGAGACTTAAAAGGGACTTTAAAAAAAAAAAAAAACAAGCAAAATTAAACCATAATGTTTAAGGTTGTACCTTGTGTAATAAAACTACAAAGAAACCAAGAAAATGATAATCAGGGTAGGGAGCAGAGGTGGCTCAAGCCACTAGGTGCTTCCCTCCCACATGGGAGGTCCCAGTTCAGCTCCTCATGCCTCCTAAAAAGATGACCAGCACACAATGAACAGACAGAAAGCAGATAACAAGCGTAAACAAGGAGGAGAATAAATAAATTAATTAATCTATTAAAAAAAAGTCTGGGTAGTGGTTACTTTTGGGGAAGACATAAGGGTCTGAGATTGGGATGGGGTATAGAGAGGATTTCTAGGGTAGCTGGCAAAGTTCTATTTTCTTGGCCAGAATGGTGGTTAAAGGGTGTTAACCTTATTCATTAAGTCACATATTTATTATTGTTTTTGGTATCCATGTTTTATTGCACAAAAAGGTTAAAACAATTTTTGTACATACACAATATATACTCATATGCAGAAAAATATTAGAAATATATTGAAGGGTTAAAACTGACATAAAATTGTAAGCAATTTTATTTTCTTTACAATTTTCTGGAGTTTTCAAATTTATTATTAGTTTATAATCAAAAACAGAAATAGCTACCATTTTAAAAACTACAACAAAAACAACCAAATAACAATGTCAGTACTAGAAACTGAGATGACTTGACTCCAGGCCAAAATCTATTATATAATTCCACACTGTCATCTTTTCAATCTAAAAGTGCAAACTGTAATATCCGATATCAATTAGATATTAACATCTATTTAAACTAATTTGAAACATATATACACAAATTAGTTTGTATAAAACTGGTGAGATCAGAATAAGGTTTGTGGATTGTACCAATGTCAGTTTTCTGGTTTTGATACTGCACTACAATTATGTAAGATTTTACCATTGGGGGAAAGTGGGTGAAGGATACTTGGGACCTCTCTGTACTGTTTTTGCAACTTCCTGTGAATCTTTACTTATTCTAAAATAAAAAGTCAAAAATTTTTTGAAGGTTTATAGGGCCAACATCCCAAAGAGACTATAATGTTCTAACTGAACTAAGAAACCTCTCTTTTCCAGCATACTGATTTCTGCCTCATAATGTTAGAAACCTGAAAAGCCAGCTATCTGCTAGTACACTATTTCTTATTTTTAAAATATATATTGTATTTTAGATCTACTCAGAAATCAGAAACATTATATCTGTCCCCAAAAGGTGTTCAGTGGAAATTAACTGAAGTATAATCACCTTATTCAAAAAGTTTTTGTTGGTAGTACAAAAACAAACCCAGTTGTTAGTTAATAAAGACTCTCTTTAAAAACCTGCATTCTATCAAATAAATACACCTGCCAGAGCTACAAGAGACCAAATGTAGAGTGGCCCCAAATTTATCTTCCAGTAATAAACAGCTACCAGGGAGAACTTAATATGTTGCACTCACCATCAATAAAATAACATTCCCTTGAAAATAAGTTTAGTAAAACTACTTATTATTTATGTTCCTTACAGGAAACGAACCTGTACAGAATATCTTAACTAAAATTCTTATTTCTAAGGGAGCAAAACCTCTATATGAACAGGCAAACCTGAAATAATAGTATAAATCCATACAGTAAAAGAAATGCTTCATATAGTAAGTGGACCCAAAGTAAGTTTAAAGTATGTGTAATGTACCTTTTGATAAGGTCTCTTAGGTGATAGGCTGGAATTGCGGCATTCACCACTGCTTTACTGGCAAATATGTGATCAATAATAGCAGAACTGTTTGCCTAAAAAAATGAGAAAAATTTTCCTTTGCTCATTCAATTCATTCTGTAATTACTGAGTACGAGGCACACAGCACTGTACTATTTGGTCAAATGCAACAGAAAATCTCTTCTGGGCTTACACTTCATTGAAGGAAACTATGTACACAAATTATAAGCTTCTAGATAATGAACACTTTTTTCTCTATTCCCAGCACTCAACACTCAGTACCTGGCACTCTGTGAACATTTACTAGGTGAATAAATAAACAAATACCAAAGCACCACATAAAAATGTAGTTCAATGCAAAGTGAGAAAATCAAAGTGTGACAGGTGAATCAGGGTGTATTCATAATGATTTAAATTGGTTTTCAGATAGAAACAAACTATCTAAGAGAAAATGAGGCAATATTTTAAAAGCTGCATTTGTCACATTATTCATAATCTATAACATTTTATCCCTAACTCAGAATTCGGAGCTGTGTATACGAGTAAAAAGACCTGATAACACCACTATTGCTAAAATTTCTTGAATACTAACAATGTGCCACATACTATATTAAGTACTTGGTAAGTATCATTTCTTTTTTATCAATACCCTTATGAAATATATGCTATTATTACTCTCATCTGACAGGAAGTAAACAGTAGTTTAATAAACCTAAATAAATAAATCAGTAAGAGGTGGATGCAAGATACAAACCCTAGTTCAACTTCAGAGCTTATACCTACTTGGCAATTAATTTTGCCTCCATAGAAAATGATAAACATAGACTAACGATATTTTACCTAGAGGGGCGAATACTAGGGATCCCATTAATACCATCATGCCTTCAAATTTTACAAAAAGAATCTCTGAATGTGACCTCGTTCTACCAACTCTGACCAAGAAGATATGGTCCAAATGGCTCAGACAGTCAAAAGGGAAGTCAAATAAGTGATCTATATTTGGATTAGCACTAGAGGAAGAATACCATTTGGGAGTGCCAATGACAAAGAATGACACTGGTTTTACTGGTGTAGGTAGCTATGATGAACATTTTCTGCCAAAAGCAGGGATTAGGTATGGCTGTTAAAGTATTCCTTCCAGGAACTGCTACACCAGAAATTAGTGACCAGGGATTTCAAATAAATAAAACTTGTGGTAAAATAGCCACATACCATGCATTAGATGATTAAAAAAACAAAACAAACCAAAAAACAAAACAAACCAAAAAAAAAAACTTGTTTAATATCAAAATGAATAACCATTGTATCGCTTATCTAGTCTCAAGCTTAAAGGATGCTGATATCTCAACAAGCCTCACACCAAGTTTGAAGATACAATGTAATTAATTCCTAACTCATGGACATATATAAAAAACTCATGCATATGTCAGTGGTTTGGAACTCAGAACACATGTTCCTACAGAAACAATGCTACAAACAGTGATTACTAGGATAGTTCACAAATGAAATATAAAGCAGTCTGGAAGTATAGACACAGCCCTAAACTTTGAATAAGAGGTAAAGAATGTGAAGCCCAGGTCTGCAACATGATCTGGAGCAAGCTGCTTTACCTATCTGTGCCTCCAGGTTTTCATTTATAAAACATGAAAAACCAATATCCACTCTAACTATCCTCATAGGGTTGTTGGGGGGATTCAATGAAATTGTGCATTAAAATACTTTTTAAAACTCATAACCTACTGCTGTATTAATAATACTTTAGAACCTAGTATAACTAAATTTCTAGGCAAAAAATTCACTTTTGATCCTTTAGGAAAATGCATGAATTCAAATCTTTTCTCAAATACTTACTACATGATAGGTCCTAAGCTAGAAACAGTGGGAATGCAAGGCTCACTGGTATGTCTGTAGCCACGGAATTCAGTAGTGGCATTTAAGGTAGCATAAAGGCAGAAGGAGAAGCACGGATGAGATGAGGCAAGCAAAGTACTCAGTGAAAATCATTATAAATTGGGTACTCTTAAATTGGGCTTAAGGACCCCAAAACAAAGTGTAGTTTACCTTCCATTCCTGAGATCTGACTGTATGTTTCAGTTTCATTCCTGAGAACATTTCCAGTAAAATGATTCCTAGGCTCCACAGATCAACAGCTGAGGTACATTCTGTATCACTCTGCAGGCCAGCCTGGGCCAAGCAATTTTGCAGTTCTGCTTCTGGTGCCCGATACCCATCTGTCTGAATATATTTTACATCCTAAAGAAGATAAATAAATATTACAACCAATAAAAAGCTGCTCACTTTCTATCCATCTCGACAGTATATTTAACTCTAAAGTATAGTAAATCACTGACAAACTTAATGCCAAAAAATTGTTTAGTCCTTGGCTACCATAATTCTTTGGTTCATTAACTGGGCAGTTCTCCCAGAGAATCTGTACACTTCAGATGGTCTCTTACCTGTTAGGCACTAAGGATAAATAAGGACACTCTGCAAAGAGCTGATAAATCAAGGAGAGTAGAAGATTTGCCAGAACTGTCACATGCATTCTGCCATGAGGCACAGCTACATAAAGCCTTTTTTACATGGTGGTACTGAAATTCCTTTTGTTTGCTTCAACCCCAGACATTTCAGTATTTTAGACAGAAATACATCAAGTCCCTACTAAACCACATTTGTTTTTAAAAAATTATTTGGCTTAGGCCAACAGATTTTAAGCTATAGGAGAAACAAATAAAGAAGATATTTCTTACCTGATTGCCTTCTTTGAAGCTAAGTCCAAAGTCAATGAGTTTAAAGCATTCATTCTCTGCACTCCATAATATGTTACGTGGTTTAAGGTCTGCATGGACATAACCCTCATGATGAAGAAAAGCAAGGGCCTCCAGGACATCTCTGGCACAGTGCTGTATCATCCACATGGAACAACCCTGGTGACTGGAATATAAAAGCAATTCCGAAACACTGACATCCAGGAGTTCAAGCAATAGACAGCGTGATGGCACATTTGGAGAGAAGTGGATTGTAAAGACTCCGTACAATGTCACTAGAAAAAGAAATGAGTTATAATGCTATAAAATCAGACTAAAGGGTAATTACTACTAAAATAAATAAAACCCCGCAATACAAATTTGGGATAGTCTAAATAAGTATATCTTTAATGAGCAACAAGCTTCCACTCTATTTTTCCAAGGAGGAAGGTGTTTGGACAACTGGATTATTTTAATAAAATGAGACAACTGTCAAAAGCTGATTACCACTAAATATGGCACAATGATTCAAATTGTGTTTCACCAATCATTCATTCAGTGATGAGTGAAAAGAATGCCAAGCAAGGGTGATCAAAAGTAAAAACTCATATACCAAATAACGCTCTGAAAGTGAATGTCACAATGGGTGAAACCTGAATTGAAGACTATTTTTTTTAGATCCAAAATAGCAGTCCAATCTAAACAATAAAAGAAGAGATTAAGACTCCAGATGACATTTCAACCTAATCTTGCAGAGATTCAACAAGTCCATGGGCCTGAAAAATATTCTTAAATACGAGGATTATAGTGATAAACAATTTAAGCACGCTAAAAAAAGAAAGGAAAAAAAAAAAACCTAAACACACCATCACACCACTAACGCTATGAAATTCTTCAAAATGCTAATATGAAAAAGGTCATTCTTCAAATTAAATCCGGATCATGATTGCCAGGAAATAAGACATTTCTTTATTGCCAAAATTAACACTAACGATAAGCTCTGTTGGTGTAGTGACAATGAAAACGGTTTCGTGGAGCAATCACCAATGATGACTATAAACCTTACATTCAGAATATGTGAGTCATGAAATAGTCAACGAGGGCAAAATTAGAGTGTTTCTAAATTTCACATTTCCATGAGGGTTCTATTTCTTCCAAATCCATACTAAACATATAGCAAGTAATATCTATATAAGTTACTGCCTCGATGCCACAAGTCTTAGAAGTATTTTCCATTTTTTACTGGCATGCACAGACTCAAAAATTTTCAGAGATGACAATTTTAAAAAGATACGCTTCCATTCAGTAGAGAAAATATTTCTCTATGCTAATAGGTGCAGAATTTTCCGATGAGGCATGAAGCAAAAGATGATTTATTTAACATCTATTATGTGACAGACACCCGGCAAAGCAGACCGCCAACTCCCCCCGTTATTACAGACAGTAACCCTGTGAAGGGGGGATGGGAAAGAAGCCTGACCACTTCTCCCGCCTAAAGGATCAACGGCGGAAGGCCAAGCTGAGAGAGAGAAGTGTATGCTTGGACCTGGGGAGGAAAAGAAGGGCTACAGCGGCAATTACCGATGTTCCTGTGACCCTGCAACTGCTCCAGCGCCGCCCTCTCTTTGCGGAAACCATACTCGGCAGCCGAGGCCGCAGCCCCGGTGGTTCCAGGTGGCAAGAACTGCTTGAGGGCGCCGGGGGGCGAGCCGGGGGTGCCGCAGCAGCGTACCCGATACACAGAGGCCGAGGAGCCGCTGCCCAGGCGGCTCTGTACCTGCCAAAGCCGCCCGAAGGCCTCCAGAAACCGCGGCGGCTCCGCGCCCCAAGCGCAGCCGGACCCTGCCATCGTTGGGACTGAGGGCGCTGACACGGGAGCTAACGTGACGCCCCGGGCAGGCCTGCAGACCCGCGGTCACATCCCCGCCCGCCGGACTAGCGGCGCCGCAGGGAGGGGCCTGCAGCCGCCTCAACAACTACCCGGACCTCAGGCCGCCATGACACCGGAAACCGTAGTGCCTTCAGGTCCCAGAAGCCGGAAATGGACGAACAGCCTATCCTACAGGTTGAAGGAGGCGGGCCCAGAAGAGGAGGGGTCTAGAGTTGATTTGAAGCGTTAGGATTGGAGGAAAGGCCTGAGAGCGAGAGTTGCTGAACTTGAATTCCTGCCATTCCAGGCCCAGAGCTAATTACTTTCACCTGAGTACTTGAAACCGAAACTGATCCGCTTTCTTACTGAGGCGTCTCACCTCACTAATGCAAACCAATTTTTCAGGAAAATAAAACCCCACCTACATTTCTCATAGAGGTGTCTGGAGGGAAATACCTTAGTTACTAAAGGAGAACCGTAACCACTATTGCCACCCAATAGTAACTAGTAGTAATTCTGGGTGCCTGGCCCTTGTGCTCCTCTAAATTCTCCTTGTTTGTTAAAAAATAAAGGTGCTCTCCAAATGCAAGTTTAGGTTTTTTAGTGGACGTATGTCTTCATTTCTCATGCATAAATAACTAGATATGGGATTGCCGGGTTGTATGGAAAGTGTATGTTTAATTTAATAGAAGCTGACTCGTTTTATTTTGCGTTCCCACTTGCGGTGAATGACAGTTTCAGTCACTCCACATCCTTGTCAGCATTTGACATTGTCAGGCATTTTCCTGAGCCATTCTATTAAGTGTTTAGTGATATTTCAATGAGATTTTCATTTGCACTTCCCTAATGACTAATGCTGTTGAGCATCTTGTGCTTTTTTGCTACCAGTATCTTTGCTAGTGAGCTATCCGTTCAGGCCTTTTGCCCATTTTTTAAAATTGTGTGGTTTATTTCCTTATTGAGTTTTGAGAATTCTTTAGTATTCAGGGTACCAATCTTTCATGTGTGCATGTGTATCTGGCCTTTATTAAATATATGCTTTACAAGTATTTTTTTCATAAGCAGTGCTTTTATTATCATTCCAAGAGTAGCGGTTTTAAAATTTGGTGAAGTCCAATTATTAATCTTTTTTTTTCTTTTATGGTTCATAGGTTTTGTGTCCTAGTTAAGAAATCTTTACTTAATCCTTTAATATATCTTCCTCACATTAATCCCAAACTCTCCACCAGAGCTGCCAATTCCTTTCATTGGTCAAGCAAATCAGGTAATAATGGATGGGGATCCCATAGAATGTGGCCTGGGGGCCAAATCCCACCCTCTGCCTGTTTTTTGTTTGTTTAATGTTTATTGGAACAGAGCCATGCCCATTTATTTGCTTATTGTTTGCCTACTATTATGCTACTATGGCAGAGTTGCAATTTGGTAGTTGCATTAATGTCCCACAAAGCCTGAATTATTTACAAACTGGTCCTTTACGGAAACAATTTGCCCACCCCAAGGCAATCCATTAGTTCTTCCCCACCTTACTCCCTACGATTTTCTTGCAGATAATGCTCCTGGAGCTACTTTATTCTCCTGTATCTTTCTGCACAGATCATTTTTTAAAAATCTGTATAGCTGCTGTCCTGAGAATCCCTGTTTCTGCTATCCTGTTAGTTCCCCTGTTTCCTGGACCTTTCATCTTTCCTGGTTTATTCCATTCCCCCTTCTGATGTTGACTATCCTCCAGTAAATCCACTGGTCTTCAGAATATACTGGAAGTAAATTATCAGAAACCACTGCATTCTACTCTCACACTTGATTGGTAGTTTTTCCTGATACAGAATTCTGGGTAATGAGTCATTTTCCCTGAGAATTTTGGAGCCATTGTTTTATATTACCTTCTAGCTTCCAGGGCTTCCATTGATAAATCTAAAAACCTTCTGATTTGTAGTCTGTTATAACCTATTCTTCTTTTCTGGAAACTTTTGGGATCTTTTCTTTATAACCAGTCATGAAGATGTGCCTTGTTACTGACTTTTTAAAAAATCAAATGTGTATTCAGTAGGCTCCTTTAATCTGAAAATTCATGTTTATGTTCTGGGATTTTTTTTTTCTTTGATAACTACCTTCTCTCTCATATTGCAAGATATATAGTAATTGGATATTAGACCTCTTGGATTTGATACTGTTTTTGCTTTTCCTTTATAAAGCTTCCTTCTGATTTAATAATTCCTTAAGGTCACCAAATATCCCACCAGTTTCATATATCCAGTAGTATCACAAATACCAATTTTTAAACAAATCAATTTTATTGATATATATTAAAAAAGCGTAAATCCATCCAAAGTGTGCTATCAGTGGTCTTTGGTATAATCACATAGTTGTGCATTCACTTAAATCATTTTTAGAGCATTTTCATTATTCCAATAATGAAAACAAACAAAAAACCCTCTCACTTCTCAGTCTCTTTATGCTTTCCCTGCTGTACATAGCTGCTTTTCTATTTCCATTTCTCTAATTTATTTGTGTAAATGCCATTTTTAAAAGGAATTTGTTTAAATCTGGATCCAAATAAAGTCTACACATAGTGAAAAATAAATCAATGAATCAATAAATCCGCCTTGCCTTTAGCTGCCTCATCAAAAAGCATCTACCTTGAGTAAACATGGGTCTTTTATAAATTTTTATTTTTCATTTATTTAATTTTTCTACTCAACAAACATTTACTGAGTAGTTAATATAGCAAATGGGACCTCAATCCACACACTAGGGTGTGAAATAGATATAACTTTTACTTTTCTGGAATTCATCTTTTTCTATTGCAAGCTCTAATCTGATGAGGCACAGAAATTTAAAACTCAAAAAATTTGTCCCATCTCCTTTTCCTTAGGGTTTTGTCTAAGTTACCAGGCAGGTGAAGTAGCTTATGTAGTGAAAAGTGGAGAGAGTAAGGAGCCATTGCTTTTAGGTATCATCAGTCATCATCTTGTCTAGCTACCATTGAGATGTACCTTATTTCTGCCTGCATGACCCTTTCAGGGTCTGAAGTAGGAAGAGCTCTGAGCATTCTCCTGTTATTTCTAACAATTTTCTTCATGTCTGAAATCCACACAAAGCTCTTAAGGGCTTGGGCTTTTGGAATACAAGAATCAAGTAAAGACACAGGCTTCTGTGATTTTGTAGCCACATCTCTCCTCTAAGGCAATAACCACATACCTCAAGCTGCTTCTGTAAAGGAAGAGCAAAGTGGGGACAATGCAAATTTAGGAGGGAAGTAGTAAGCATAACTGTATTAAGTCCTGAAGAGAGGGAAGAGATGAGAGAGAAAGAAACACTGATCTTGAGACTGAAGTTGGTAGAATGATTTAGTCATTTATTTCATTATGATCCTAGGTGTAAAGGTTAAAATCCTCTGAAGAGTGTCATCAGAGAAATAACAAACTAAGTAGTAAAGGCATTTATTTGGAGTCTTAGAATTGCAGTTTGGGGAGCACAGATTCAGGTAGCAACCCAAATTGTATCCTGTCTTTGCATTTCCAGACAAGAGTTTTTAAATGAAAAGAAGATTAGGCAAGTTGTTTATGGTGTCTTCAGGGCTTTGAGGAACATTTTTGCTTGAGGCTTTGTGTACTGTGGCAGGTTGTGATTATCTGCCTAAGAGTCAGCTCCAGAACGACCTGACTCCATCTCCTAGCCATAGAACTATTTTGTTTTATTTCTTTTAACAGGAGGTACAGGGAAAGTGCTATTGGAATTCAGAGGAATGCTGAGACAGTCACACTTAAAAAAAAATGTAATAAAAGCATATTATTTCTGTTATTGAAATTGATTGTATTGTAAACAGAAAAAATGTAAATATTGAACTTTTAGACATTGACTAGACCCTCTACTCAATATATCCATTGTTATAATCTATGCTTGTTTAGATGTAAACCTTTTCTAGAACACTAAGAACAGAAGTTGAAGTCTTGAAATGTTCCCCAGTAAAGCTTTATTTCTTTCTGCTTTTCAAACCTCCTCTGTTATACTATGATATGCTCTCATTGCTTCATTTCTTATGGGAATGAAGTTACAGAATTGATCATGTTCAGAAGTGTTACCAAGAATAATGCAAAACAGCTATGCTTTGGAATTCCTTTAACAGAAGGGCCAGCCCAAATTTTAATAGTTGAGTTCTTGAAGATCCAAATCTTTCACACATGAAAGGAATGACTCTCTGTGGTAGCCAACCTCCCAAATGGCCCCGATGTTCCTTGTCTCCTGGTATTCATGCCCTCTTCTCATCCTGCCCCATATTGAATAGGGCTAACCTGTGTAATCAATAGGATATTGTGGAAATGATGATGTGTGTCTTCCTAGATCGTAAAAGACAGTGCAGTTTCTACCTTGCTATCTCTTTGATTACTTCCTTTCAGGGAGGCCAGCTGCCTTGTCATGGGACCCTCAAGCAACCTTATGGAGAAGCCCATGTGCTGAGTATCTTAGGCCTCTGCCAATAGCCCTCTTGGAAATTGACCTTCCATCCCCAGTCAAGCCTTCAGATGACTGCATGTCTGACTGAAACCTTGAATGCAGCCTCATGAGAGACCCCTAAGCTATAACCACCCAGCTAAGTCACCTCTGTTCTATCCTACAGAAATTGTATGTGATAATAAATGTTTGTCATTGTTTGAATCTGCTAGTTTTGGAGAAATTTGTTACACAGCAATAAATAACTATGAAATAAAAACATTGAATATTTAATTGAAAGTTTGCAAAATGTAACATTATTACAAAATTATTTTTTAAATCACATCTACACATTTTATACTCATCAGCAGTGAAAGAATGCATGATATATCTATACCAATACAAAGCATTATTATTTTAAAAATCTCTAATTTTTTAAGTAACATATTTTGATATAGTTTTATTTTTTTGTTAATAAGGTAAATTGTTCATATTTTTATTAGATATATTTATTTTCTCCTATGTATATTTCCTTTCAAAATCACTAGAAAGAAAATCTATATTCTTTTTTCTTTTTGGCTTCCCTCACTCTTGTTGTCTTTCTCTTTAGTTCTGTTTCTTTCTACCTGGTTGGTACAGACCAGGGAATATCAGAGACTCATTTGGAATTGCACTTTCTAACCGGAAGGAATCTACTCCCCCCCAGCCCCCTCACCCCACCCCTGACCCATTCTTTGTTCTCTTCTGAGCAGTATATCCTTGTAATGGTTGTAGTAAATTTTGGCTACCTGATGCTCCTTGGGCATTCCTATAATAGAATCCATTTCTTCCTGTCACTGTAAATATCTATTTCAAGAGTCTTTGTTGCAGGGAGTAGATGTAACTCAAGTGGTGAGGACCTGCTTCCCACGTACAAAGTCCTAAATTCAATCCCTGGTACCTCCTAAAAAAAAAAGTCTTTGTTGAGTCCTCCCCTTCAGGCAGGTGGACCAGTTAGGGGTCTTTCACAACATTTCCCGTGTTTTCATTTCCCTTTGAAATCAGAAGCAGCTTTGGAAAGAGGCCAAGCCAAGTTCTTTGGTGCTTTCCCTATAAGTCTAGAGACTATACCCTGGCATCAGAAACAGACTGGATTTCACCTCCCAGCTTTACCACTTAACATTTATGTGATCTTTAGCAAATTAATGAAACTTTCTTAGCCCAAGTTTCCTTAGCTAATTTTAAGATGGAATGGATAATCTATCTTCTAAGTTACAATTGAATAAAACAACAAATGTAAATTATCTTATAAAATAACTTACTGGGTTTTCAGTAAGATTTGCTCCTTTTTCTCATTTCTGTAATTCTATGCTTGGATTTTGAGAACCCATTAGAACAAAGTGAAACCTTGTCATAATTACTTCTCAATGGACCACACAGATGCTATAGGTAGTTTTGTTCTCTGCCACACCACTAAGTGTTTCTTCCAGGTTCCCCTGAGGTAGTTGAGGGACCTGAATCACATTTTCTTTCCCTGTTCAAGTTTATTGTCTCTCAGATGAAGAAGGACAACATGTGGTGCAGGAGATTCATCTTGCAGGCCCTTTCAAGAAAGACAACATGGGGCAGCCATTATAGAGAATTCCATCATCTTCAGAGGCAATTTGAAATATTAGTGGGCTGGAGGCTGCTGGTGATTCAGAGACTGGGAGGAGTTTAGCATTGGTTCCCTTTACTTAAAATGGTGAAATTCCAGTTGCTCAGGGCCTAGGGCAAACTTGATTTTGGTCTGTTCACCACTTTATTTCCACTTCCAGGCAATTTTAAGCACTTAATAAGTATTTGTTAAATGATTTCTACTTCTTCTTCAGAGACAGCAACTGAGGCCAGTGAATGAAGAAAAAGAGAACAGCCAAGAGTGGAAAATATGGAGACATCAGAAAATAGAATTTAGCAAAAGAAGTTGTATCCTAAAGAGGAAAGAAGACTGAAAAGAGAATCAGGGAAGATAAGTCTTGAGAGGGGTAAAGAACAGAGAAGCTGAGGTGAACAAATTACCTTGCAAGAATAGAGGTGCTTGGCCAAATGCTGGGACCACATGAGACTAAGTGAGAGCCCCAAAGAAAGGTTCAGCCTGTTTATAGGTCAAGGTCAGGATTTGAGGCTTTATTTATTTCACCTCCTCCCCCTATCCTTTGATGGAGATAATTTCCCTTACAAGTGAATGAAACACATGTAACAGGCAGCATTACTGGAGAGTTGACTAGCAGTGGAGAGGTGGTTTTATTACCTGATTTTATCTAGGTTCTTGACTATGCTGCAGAAATGAATTTCAAGAGCACGTTGGGTAAGTTAGGCCAATAGTTGATTAAGGTAGGGAGGGACGAGAAATGGGAGAAAATAACAGATCAGGGGTCCCAGGTAGAGAGGAAGGGACTGAAAAGTGATTAAGAGAGGTGATTTACAGACTACAATTCCCCCTATAGATTATAAATCCCTAGGTTTACTTACATAGTGATCCAAACGGGGGAGAAGAAATGCAGCATCAGGGTCCAGAGGTGAGAGAGCATGTTCAGGCTACATGTCTGGATTTTGAACCATTAATTATTCCAACCCTTTGCTAATGGCAGGGGAGGAGTTCCACCTGTTTGCTGTTTTGATTGATTACCTCACCTATCAATCCCTTATGAGGGCCCAATGATAAAGTCCTTGGGGAGGGAATATCTGGGGCATCTCCTGGCTTCCAGAAGAAGACTTTGTTCTGAATGGCAGAATCTTGTGGATGGGGTGGGGTCTTCCAGCAGCCATTTGGGGGTTATTGATGTCCACATGGACTCTCTGCTAGGTTACAGATCTGTCTATTGATTCCCTATCTGACAAGCCTACTTCAGTTTCAACCTGGAGCCTTGACTCCAAGAGAAGTTCTAAGTGGCCCCCAAAACACCAGGCTCTTTAGGAGAAGTCTTAAATATAAAACTGTTTCAGTGTGAACCCTTCCCTCGTATAGCAGGATGACAAACTGATTTTTAATATTTTCTTTTCCCTACATAATCATTCTCTTTCCTCTGTAGCCGCACAGTACTGGTTGATTACATTGTTCTTCCCCAGACCAAGAAGAAGCTTCTGTAACATCTGAAGGAAGGACCCAGGTCCACAGCCCACCCCCCAGGGGAACTCTGGCTGCCGAAATGCAGTATACCAGAAATGGGTTGACTTTTAACAATGGAGGTTTATTAGTTTACAGGCTTACAGTTCCAAGGCTGAGGAAAACATCCAAATCAAGGCATCATCAGGCAATACTTTCTCCCTGAAGATTGGCTGCTGCCAGCCTGGTCGCCTCTGAAACATGGCAAGGCAAATGGTGACATCTGCTGGCCTCTCCCTTCTCTTCTGGGATTCATTGCTTTCAGCTTCTGGCTTCAGTAGTTTTCCCTTTCTATTCATCTTAATTTCATAAAGAACTCTTCTAGAGTTCTTTATATGAACTGGACCTTGTCTTACTGAAGTAATCTAATCAAAAGACCCTTAAATGAAATAACCTAATCAAAAGATCCCACCTATATTAGGTCCACATGTACCAGAATGGATTAACTAAAAGAACATGATTTTCTGGAGTGCTTATAGTCTTTAACTACCAAAGAAACCTTCAGCTCAGTTTTTCTTATCCTCAATCCTGAACTCAGACTGTCTTTTCTAGGATTAGAGGACACAATGAGATGAAGGAGGGGAAGGAAGAAAGGGAGGCCAAGGTTATGGGGGAAGAGGAGGAGGAAGAAAAGTGTCATGCACAGAACAGGCCATACATTACAATACCTTGCTTTCTTCCGCTTGTCCCCCAGCACCAACTAAAGCTTCAAAATCTACTTTCACAGATAGTAATGTTTGCATGGTATGGACTTTTCAACCTCTCTACTCAGTTCTTTCTGTCTCGTAGGAGTGTTAATAAACAGGGAAAAGATGATAAGCAAGACCAAGTAGAACCCAAGGATCTTGAAAATCCAGAAACTAAATAATGGATTATTTGTGACTGAGAATTGTCTGTCTATTAAAAAATGTTGTTTTTCATTCTTGATCCTGAAATAATGGAAATCACAGATAATATGTTTAAATTTAGATTATTTTAAATCATCACTTGTCACTGTTTTGCTTGGTGGCACAAACTAACTGCCACAATTATCAAATTTGCACTAAGAACTGCATTGTTATTATTTCAAATGCCAGCAGTTTGTCCTTTGAACATTTCAGACTTCACTTATGAATTATTGTTCTGGTTCTTATAGCCTGAGCACATTTCCATTAAAATCCTTATTGTTGCATGGGTTTAGGTGTTACATTAAATTATCAGTCCTTGCTTGGTTGTTATGACTTAATATAATACAGGTACTATATATCTTAATACTGTATCTTTTAATAGATTTTTGTACTTTATTTTTTGAATTGGAGAGGGATGGAGACAGATAGTTGGAAGTTTGTGTTTTTGGTTGTGCTAAAGCTGTGTTATAATATAGCAATTACTGATAAGATTGGCATAGAAACAAAATTCATGCGCAGTGGAAAAGCATAGATCTGTATTCTACCTATCCCACTTCTCATGATGAATAGCAAACTTTTTTTTTCATTCTTTAATGCTATATAATGTTCATCCCAAGATACAAAATTTTCATAAGTTACTGCTTAGTTGCAACAGACTCAACCAACTTGTTTCCTTATGAAAAGCAAGGACTTTTTATGGTCTTCCAGCAGTTGATAATACCAAGGCTCTAGACAAAATTTGAAAGTAGGCAATGGCAAATGATTTCAATGAATTTTTTTAAAAATCAGAAAAACTGCTGATTCTACAATAGATACCATTAAATTAGGTAATTAAATTATATTTTATTTTTATTTTCAACAACTTACGTTTTTAAACATATCATTGTTATATATGCATTTTATTACTTTTTTTGTATAGATCAAAAATTTCATTAGCCTTGTAGATCATTTTTACAAGCCTGAGGGAAGATACTTTCTGCATGTCTTTATTTCATACATGGGGTATTGGAAACTGATGGTAATGCATCCGCACATGAATTAGACAATGGACATCAAAAAAGGGTGACATGAATAGTCATGAATAGGTAAAAGACTCACAAATACAAAATCTGAGGAGTCAAGTAAGTTACAAGTTAGTAGCTTTAGGTAAGGTTTCACGACATGTTTGTGAAAGTATAGAGCAGTAGTACATGGTAGAGGGCGGATGTTCAATGTAGACTACGCCTGATTTATTTTGGGAGCCACTGCTCTTTTATTTCTCAGAAAATCTCAAATAATAAGGCATTCAAGTGTTATCTTGTTGCTGGAGGGGAAGATGAAGTTGATAAGTTTAAGTTATTGTAGATTATGAATCATTTGCAAATTCATATAAAAAGCTGGAAAATGAAACTTTTATAAAGACTACAACTTCAGTTGTCTATACAAACTACTCGATACTGGTTACCATTGACCAGAATAGAAATATATTAGATTAGGAGGATGGGAAATGTGTTTGGTTAAGAAATAAGTACATACAATGTGTTTGATTAGAGACTTTATAAAGATATAATTACATCATTGTATATCCTTGGAAAAATTCTGCATGCTGTGTTAACAGAAATAGATTATACTAAGTAATCAATTTAGGAGACCACATCTCAGATTAGAAGATATATGAAGATAAATGTGAGATGTGCCAGTTATCACCTTACTTTCCACCTTACTTTGGACCTGCTCTGGGTACCCAACCAGAACCCTGTAAACATTTTGCCTATACCAGCTGGATTTGTCAATAGAGGGCACTGGAGGGACACTGACAGAGAAAAGGCCTTCTCTTCCTGATTCTGGACTGCATCGTTTTCCTCGTGCAGGGTGGTTGCCAGTGGCAAGAGGGCAGCCCAACAATTCTCTGTCCAGTAGTTTCTCCAGCATCCCAACAAGCAGCATCCTGAGGAAAAGCTCTGGCCCACCCTCAGCACATTTGTTTATTATCCAACATGCTGCAGCCACACTCTCCAGCAAGTTTGGATCTTGGGGGAAGGAGAGGTACCCTCTGCCAAGTTCTTAGTTCTCTCCTTGGGTTCTCTCTCTCTTAGCCCTAGAAGTAGTAGCTGCTTCCTGTGGTTGCTATTCCTGTATTCCATAGAGTCCTCTCTTATCCCTTTTAGTTACCAGTGTGGGTCCTGACTCCTGACTAGACTCTGTCTAATGCATGAGATAAGAAGGAGGAGGCTCATTGATTGCTGAGATTGCCTTTGTCAATTTTTACCCCAGAGGAATCCTTGGAATAATGTTCAGGTCTCTAGGAACCCCTACAAAGAAATTATTCATTTTTCCCATTGTTTAAATGTCCTACTTGACTTTTTTTAAAAACCTTATCCAAGTAGGCCTAAACATCTTATGATAAATTCCTACTGTATAAGATGCTCATGAGGTATATTATGTGGCATATTGCATATGCAAGAATAAGTTTTCCCTCTATTTAAAACTAAAAATTATTTTTAGCTGGATTTCCATGAAAGAAGTAGTTAAGCTTAATTTACCTTTCTTGAAATCAATCTCTTTCTTTTCTTTCATAAACTTTAAAAATTCATAAAGCAGACAAAGTAAATATGTGTTAAATAACTGTCTTACGTCTTCGGGACATGGAGCTGCCCTGGATGGTGCTTCAGAGGTAATCACCGGACATTGTAAATCCTCACAGGGCCTACATGATGGAATAGAGGAGAGTATGGGCCATGATGTGAACCAATGTATATGAGGTGCAGAGGTGCCCAAAGATGTACTTACCAAATCCAATGGATGTGTCATGATGATGGGAACGAGTGTTGTTGGGGGGGCGGAGAGGGGGGGTGGGGGGGTGGGGTTGAATGGGACCTCACATATATATTTTTAATGTAATATTATTACAAAGTCAATAAAAAATAAAAAAATTTAAAAAAAAAAAAAAAAAAATAACTGTCTTAAGCCAAAATGTGGTTTCAGTTTTCTAAAGGTAAGCTTGGTAGATCTAATTTTTTTTAATTTTTAATTTTATATCAAAACATATCATTCATACATAAATATGCATAAACAATAAGTGTATAGTAAAGATTCTGAACTTACAGAATAAACATACATAACATCACACAGGGGTCTCATACATCACCCCTCCACCAACTCTTTGCATTGTTGTGAAACATTTGTCACAAACTATGCAAAAGCATCATCAAAATATTATTACCAATATAGTCCTTATCTTACATTTGGTGTATTTTTCCCCCAACCCATACTATTTTTTAAAAATATATTTTTGTTACAGATATTGTGAATTTGTAAAACAATCATACAAATGTGTGGATTTCTGGTATATTTAATTTTAATGAGGTCACACATTGATTTTAATTTTTGTTGCTTACAACATGAATGAATTTTTATTGACAATACTGAATAGTTAGCTATTTAAACCACAAGTCAAAACAATAAGAATAAAACTTCAATATACAATTTTCTACAAGATTTATTTCCTCCCTCCCACCTCATCATTTGTGCTCGCTGTCTGCTGTCTGTGTCTGTTCGTTGTGTGCTCTCTGTGTCTGCTCATCTTTTTTTTTAGGAGGCATCAGGAACTGAACCAGGGCTCCCCCCCCCATGCGGGAGGGAGGGACCCAACCACTTAAACCACATCCGGTCCCTGCTTGTTGTGTCTCTCATTGTGTTTCCTCATTGTGTCATCTTGTTGCATTATCTTGTTGCGTCATCTTCCTGCATCATCTTGTTGAGTCAGCTCACTGCGCCAGCTTGTGATGTCAGCTTGCTGTCTTGCTTGTCTTCTTTAGGATGCACTAGGAACCAAACCCAGGACCTCCCATGTGGTAGGTGAGTGCCCAATTGCTTGAGCCACATCCACTTCCCCTAAACATGCTATTTTTAAAAAGTACAAAATTTACTTCTTTAATACAAAATCTGTGCTTGTGTTTTGCTTCATAAATATCCTATTCTGAATTGAATTTGAGATAAGCATACATGGATTTTATTTTTAAATGAAATGACACAATTTTTGTTCTTGCTTCTGATACTTGTTATAATGAGACAAAAAATTCTCACCCATATGTGTGGTTGAAAACTGCAGCAAAATGATTACTGTTTTTCCGTGTATGCTAGGATCTTTCCATTAAGACAGCCAGTGGCTTGTAAGGGAAAGTTGGGGAAGATAATTTGGGACAGAGAAGCTGTCATCATCAGTCTACAACCTGCCTCTCTCTGCAATATAGTATTTCCAATTATTACCTCAAACACTGAGAATGAGCCAACTAAATGAAGATTGTCATACTGTGCACCACCCTATAAGTCTGAATGACTTCAGCGAAACTGCTAACAGGGCTATTGGGTCACTATCCATCACTGTGAGCACTAACATTGGGTAGCACACAAGCTAAAAAATGGTGAGTTTTGTTTCAGTCATGATTTCTTGAACCCAAGATTCCATTGAATCCTGGTTGAAAAACCTTCATTTAGATCTCTGTGATCACAGAGGTGAAGTAAGTTAAGAAAATGAGGACTTTTTCCTTTCTTTTATAATTTCAATATTTTAAAATTTCTTGAGACCTGTCTTGTGACCCAACATATAGTCTGTCCTGGAGAAGGATCCATGAGCTCTTGAGAAGAATGCATATCCTGCTGTTTTGGGGTGTCTATAAATGTTTGTTAGGTCTAGTTCATTTATCACATTATTCGAGTTCTCTGTTTCTTTAATCCTCTGTCCAGATATACTATCTAGTGCTGACAGTGGTGTATTGACGTCTCCAACTATTATTGTAGAGACATCTATTTCTCCCTTCAGTTTTGCCAGTGTGTTCCCCCTGTATCTTGGGGCACCCAGGTAACATGCACAAATATTTATTTTAATTATTTCTTCTTGGTGAATTGCCCCTTTTATTAATATATAAAGACCTTCTTCATCCTTTATAAGTTTTGCATTCAAGATCTATTTTGTCCCATATTAGTATCACTACTCCAGTAATTTTTTGGCTGCTATTTGTGTGGAATATCTTTTTCCAAACTTTCACTTTCAACCTGGTTGGGTCCTTACATCCGAGGTGAGTCTCTTGTAGAGAGCATATCGATGGCTTGTATGTTTTTACCCATTCTGTCAGTCTATATCTTTTCATTGGGAAGTTCAAGCCATTAACATTCAATGTTATTGCTATAAAGGCATTACTTTGTACATCTTACCCATTGGCTTTCTGTTACCATATTTTACTATTATCTGTCTTTTTACCCTTTAATTTACACTTCCTAATAATCTTCATTTTTACACTCTTCTCCAAGTCTCTCACCCTTGTTTTTTCCTTTCAGGCCGCAGCACTCCATTTAGTATCTCTTGTAGTTCTGGTCTTTGATAACATACTTTCAGCTTGTGTTTGTCTGAAGACTTTAAACTCACTCTCATTTTTGATGGACAGTTTTGCCAGATACAGAATTCCTGGAATTTTTTCTCTTTCAGTACCTTAAATACATCATACAGCTTTCTTCTCTCCTCCATGGTTTCTGATGAGAGGTCAGCACTTAATTTTATTGAGGTTCCCTTGTTTATGATGCTTTGCTTTTCCGTTGCTGCTTTCAGAATCTTCTCTTTATCTCTGATATTGTCATTCTGAATAGTGTCTTGGAGTAGGTCTATATGGATTTATCTTGTTTGGGGTTCATTGTCCTTCTTGGATATTGATATTTAAGTCTTTTATAATGGTTGGAAAGTTTTGGTCATTATTTCCTCAAATATTCTTTCTGCATCTTTTCCATTTTCTTCTCCTTCTGGGACACTGATAACATGTATATTTATGTGTTTCATGTTGCCATTCAATTCCCTGATACCCTGGTCCATTTTTTTCCCATTCTTTTCTCTTTCTCTTCTCCTGTCTTTGCAAGTTCAGATATTCTGTCCTTGATATTAACAACTCTTTCTTCAATCAATTCCAATCTGCTGTTATGTGCCTCTACTGTAATTTTTTAAAAGGAGTTACCAGGAATTGAACCTGGGACCTCATACATAGGAAGCAGGTGCTCAAACCACTAAGTTATGCCCATTCCCTATCTAATGCATTTTTAGTCTCATCCATTGTGTCTTTCATTCCCATAAACTCTGTTACTTTACTTTGTAGGCTTTCACATCGTTCTTTATGCTCACTCTGTGTCTTCTTAATCTCCCTTATCTATTTAGTCATATTTTCCTTCAATTCTTTGAATTGATTTAGGACGTTTGAGTGATTTGGGTTGATTAGTGGCCTTAAATCCTGTATCTCATCAGAATATTTGGTTTGTTCCTTTAGTTGGGCCATCTCTTCCTGTTTCCTAGTATGGTTTTTTTTGCTGATGTCTAAGCATCTGAATATGTTGGTGAATTTTCTCTGATGGTCAATTTCTCTTTCTTACCTACTGGGGTTTTTTGTTTTGTTTTTCATAGCTCTTCTTTGATTTGGGTTCAACTTATTCTGTCTTTAGAATTGCCAGCTTAAGTTATCAAAATCAGGCCAGGGACTCACTAATGGCACACAGATTTTCTCCCAGGAGTTCAAGCTAAGAGACCTAAAAGTTTTTTGCCTTGGAGTTTCCCCACTGGCCACCAGGTGGCAAATGTTTCCATGGAGATGCTTCTTTCAATCTCTGCTTGCCAGTGCTTCTGGTTTGGCTAGAGCCAAGCTTCAAAGCAGGCTCTGCTGGCCAAATTCACTGAAGAGAAACCACTCTCTGCCCTCCCCTGGACCCTCCTTCTTCTAAGAGAATAAAGTGCCTGCTCTCCTCTCAGTCAGCTGCAGTGGATCATGAGTTTTATCCAGGCTGTGTGCCTGGAGGGTGGGGTAATGGGTGCCCTTCCAGGCCACAGCAGGGGTTTAATAACATGGTTTTTGTTTTGGGTTTTTCATCTCTCTGTCCCTCACCCTTCTGTGGTTCGTGCAGCACTGTCCTGGTCTATTGACCCCCAAAGCAGATCCCTCAGACAGATTTTGTCTTTCTCCATTGTTTTTGTCAGAGAGTTGAGCCCTTCCTGCCTACTCTGATGCCTTCTTCCTGTAAGTCTTCCTTTCTTTTAATTAAGCCCTTTACATGATTTAGTCATTATACCCAATAAAGGGGATATACTATTGTTGTCTCCATTTTATAGATGAGGAAACAGAGGCACAAAGAAGCTAAGTAACTTGCCCAAGTTTACATACCAAGCTCCCACTGGGCATTGGTGATGCTGTTTCCTCCTCTTGCCCCTGTAGTCCTAGGGATGGTAAAATCACTGTTGCTAGACTCTGGGTGTCTTGCATTCCTTTGTACCCTCAACCCTACCCATGCTTCTGTGTGGTCCCTTCTCCAAAATCTGGTCTTTCGACTCTTTTGGAGTGAAATTGACTTCTTTCTAGGACATTGCTAATATCTTATGTCACATACCAATATAACTTTCTATCAAATCACTTGTTCTTCACTGACTTTCCTCTATGCATTATTCGAACTAATGATAAACTAATTAAGTCCAAGTTTTGAGTGACTGACCTTAACCCTTCCAGAGATTTAAACATGAGTCTCTAAAATGAAAAGTAAGTGGGATAGTTTGTTTTTCTTTCAGTAAAATTATAATTAAAATGTAAAATTCACAGAAATGTGAGCAAGCCATAAATATATAGCTGGATGAATTTTCACAAAGTGAACACATGCATGTAAGCAGCACCAAGATCCAGACGATATTTTCATATTCAGTTTCTTTGGCAGACTCACTTATTTTCTTCTATTCCCAACATACAGGTCAGAATCTAGGCCATTCCATTTTTCCAATCCCTGAGTTAGATAGCCAGTATAGAAAACTGCAGTATAAGAGTGAAACTTACCTTACAGGTCTATATGTGAAAGCACTTTCTAATCTGCAAACGTTTAAATATTTTCTGAAGATTCAGCTACAAGTTCTCCTTCTCTATGAGAGTTTTTGTCTTTGATGACGTTAACCAGGCACAATGTCTTCACTGTTTGTTCTATGGCAATTTTTCTGCCAGTCCAATTCAATAGATATTTATCCTGGTGCTATGTATGTCTATGCCCACATGAACTCACAAGAAAGGCACTGTTTTTGATATCTGATAATGGACGCTCAGGAAATGTTTGTGGTCTTGTCAGTTATATATTTGTCACCTCCTTTTTTGGGTGTGGAGGTAGGCCACAACACCAAACAGGTGTTATGTTAGCTCTTGACTGGAGTTAAATTTCAGTATCTGCTGTGCTACTCCTTCTGCCTGACTTTTTCCATGATATTTTATACTCCCAAAACCCTCAGGTGGGGGCCATGAGAGGGACTGGTTGGGAAATATTTTTTTAAATCAGAATATGTGTCTCTAAGTTTTGTCCTGGCTAAAATGCACTTCATAGGAGCCACTGCTTTAAAGGGGAATCATCTGATTTTCATCTCCTTTGAGGTGGTATGCACTGTAAAGAGAGTGATTTGGATTAGCAAAAAAAAAAACAACAAAAAATAGCAACCACACTTACCATTTTAATGGGAGCCTCATTTGTGCCAGGTGCTCTGTGAATGCTGTTTCATTTAATTATCACCAGCCCTCCTTGATCAATATGCAGCATTTTTCCCATTTTATAGACCAGGGAAACTGAGGTTCAGAGTAGTTAACTAATACGAATATATCACATCACTGGTAAGAGTGTACTCAAAGATCTATGCTCTTTCTCCCAAATGTTCCTGATCATGTCACTGTCCCTCAATTACATAAGATGTTGGTTCAGCATATTATAGGAGGATAGCTTGAGGAGAATAATTGCTTGGCCTCTCTTTATACAAGAGTTGTGGACAGAGTTTAGGATATTTTAGGCACATCCCTGCACTGAGGAGGGGGATCACTTGAAATCACTTAATGTGAATGTGGAACAATAATTAATATACCTTATTTGAAGAAAATAGAATGAAAACTCAAAATTTAAGCTAACAAAATGGTAAAAACATGCTGAATTCAAGAACTAGGAATTATAACTTTAAGAATGTTTAAAACTCTTGTGTTAAATATCAAACTGTTTTTTTTTTTTTTTTTTTTCCAGTATATATAGAATCAATCCATCTGTGTTTCTGGAGTTTCTTTGATTCAAAACACTTTCCTCTTATTACTGAACTAAGCGATCCCTTTTACATTTTCACATCCCTGGACCATTTCCCCACCCTCGATTTGTATCTCATTTTCCTCTTTCACTGCTTCATTCACTGAATTATTTGTCTTGTACTCTTATCCCCTCCACCATGACTGTCCTCTGTCAAATACTTTCATTTTGCCTTCCCTCCCATTAATACTACCAGTTCCCTTTAATTCCAACTAATAGTGATATTAAGATGGAAGGAAACACTGAGATCATCCAAGCCAACTCCCACTTTTGCAGATGCGGAAATGGAAACTTAGAGAGGGGAAGAGACTTGTCTACCCCAGTTAAAGGCAGAAACAAGATTATAACTCAGTTCAGCCACATCCTCCCACTGCTCACCTACCTACTTCACTTCTCTTTTACCAACTCTTTCCACTACATCACAAAGCAAAATAGTGAACTAAGTAATTAACGTATTAAGTCTGCACTAAGTGATAGAATAAAAAAGTAGAAAGGCAATTAGAATTGTTAAAAAAAAAAGTCAGGGCCTCTATCAATGAAACCTAGTTTCAAATCTTGGGTCTTTCATTAACTATATAACCTTAAATCACTGAATCCTCTGTTTCTAGTAAAATGGACATAAAAACAGTACTGACTTAGGGTTTTGAAGATTAAATCAGACAATGCTTTCACAGCATTGTACACATTATGGCTCAGAAATTGCATTTGGCTGCATGCAACAGAAAATACAAATAACAGAGGCTTAATCAAATAGAGATTTATTTTTCTCCCATGACTGTTCTGGAGGAGGGCAGTGTAGAGCTAGAATGGACCTTGTTTTAGTTTGCCAAATGGCTGTCAATGCAAAGTACCAGAAATCTGTTAGTTTTTATAATGCGGATTTATTTGGGGTAAAAGCTTACAGTTCCAAGGCCATGTATAGTCCAGTTCAAGGCATCATAAGAGGTGCTTTCTCATCAAAGTGAGCTGCCACATGTTAAAGCAAGATGGCAGGTGATCTCTGCCTGGTCTCTGCCTTTCCCTCTGGGCTTTCTTCCCAATTTCAGCTGCAAGCTGGCAAAGGGCTTGTCTCCTTCTGGGCTTCCTATATTAGTCTTGGCTCTTCTGTCCTTTTCCCAAGTTCAGCTCTAAGCTATCAAGCATATAGCAGGGATGGTCTCCCCTTGAGCTGATCCTTGGGCCCAGCTTCTTGGAGGCTTTGTGCTTAAGCAATTCTCCCTCTCTCATTGCAGAATTGCAGTCACCCCTCGGGCTGAAGTGTGGTTTGCTGGCCTGACGGGGGAGCAGCCGTGGCAGGCCAAGCCGCTGCCCCCATAATAGGGTGGCTGGTCGGACTCACCGCCACCCCTGAAGGGAGCTCGGCATGGGCGCAGAGTGCCCTCGGGTCTCCCCTTCTCGGCAGCCATGCTTCCACGGCCGCCCCTCTTCCCGGATGGCGCCACACGATGCCTGTGGGGCGGCACCCTTCTTCTTTCTCCCTGCGCAGGCGCAGGGTGGAAAATTCCAGTCTGCCCTTTTCCCTCCCCCCGACAGCAGCAACAGCCAGGCGTGGGCGGGAAACTCCAGTCTGCCCTCTACCCCAGCAACAGCAGCCACCAATCACTAAACCCTGCCACTTCCCCCAGCAACAGCAACAGCCAATCCCTAATCACCACCCCTCCCCCCGTCCAGTACCTCCCACTGACCTTTCGCCGGCAACCAATCAGAACAGGGCGTGCCTTCAACCAATCAGCCTTCCCCAGCCCCTATAAAACTGTTGCCTCTCCCTCAATAAAGTGGACTTGCGTGTTTACCTTGTCTCCGCAGTAGTTCTTCTGCCATGCGCCCTCCAGTCCTGAGAGCCCCCGACAAGGGCCTGGCCTCCCTTGTCCCCAGTTCGTCGCCTGCTTCTCCGGGCGACCCCTTCGTCGCCGGCTTCGCTGGGCGACCCCGTCAGCCGAACCGCGCAACCCCTGTGAGACCGACCCCTCGTCTGCTGCCGGACCGACCCCTCGTCCCAAGCGGGACCGATCCCTCATCCCAAGCGGGACTGACCCCTCGTTCTGAGCTGGACCGACCCCTCGTCTGCAGCCAGACCCCACCTCTACTGACCGAGCAAGCCGCTGCAGTTGGCGCCCAACGTGGGGCAGAGCACCCCCACCGCCACTGACTGAGCAAGCCGCCGCAGTTGGCGCCCAACGTGGGGCAAAGCAACCCCACCACAGCACAACGTGGGGCAAGGCAACTCCACCACAGCCTCACTCCATAACCTGGCGCCCCCCCCTCCTCTCTTCTCACCGTGGGACTTCTCTCGTGCAACATTGCTGCTACCTGAGCCTTGGCTACCTCATACGATCCACGGCGGTCTGGGAGAATCGCTGGATGGCTTTCTCCTTCCATGTCGGGGGCTTATACCGACCCGCTATGATTAAGAGGAGCCTTGGATTTCTCGGGAGCGCGCGCTTGCACGTCTGAAGTAATCCTACCACAGCCCTACGCCCTCCTCTCTTCTCACCGTGGGACTTCTCTCGTGCAACATTGCTGCTACCTGAGCCTTGGCTACCTCATACGATCCACGGCGGTCTGGGAGAATCGCTGGATGGCTTTCTCCTTCCATGTCGGGGGCTTATACCGACCCGCTATGATTAAGAGGAGCCTTGGATTTCTTGGGAGCACGCGCTTGCATGTCTGAAGTAACCCTACCACAGCCCTACGCCCTCCTCTTTTCTCACCCCTATCTTTTCACTCTGCATTGCTGCTCCTGAACCTTGGTGACCTCATATGATCCACGGCGGTCTGGGAGAATCGCTGGATGGCTTTCTCCTTCCATGTCGGGGGCTTATACTGACCCGCTATGATTAAGAGGCGCCAATAAAACTCTCAGGAGCGCGTGCCTGAGCACCTCCACCCCTGCCTTCACCTCTGCCTCCTCTCCTCTGCGCTTGCTCCCCTTTGCCTTGCTCCACTGCTCGTCGTCCCGCCCTCCCTTCGTCGGGGCCTTCTTTTGGCCCGCGACCACCGTCGGAGCCCCACCAGCTCCGACCCCTCGTCTCACCGCGCACCTCGGCTCCCATCGCCGCGCTCTCAAGGTAAGGGCCCCTTTTCTTATCGGCTCCAAAAGGCCATTAGCAATGGGTAACATCCTATCTGCTAAGCAAGCCCCACAAGTTCGGGCTCTTGCCGGTCTCCTAGACACTCACCGGTGTAAGATCTCTTTGAAACAGCTTCAAGTGTACTGGGACCTTCTTCTCCTCTTTAATCCGTGGCTAACCACGTGTCAGCTTTGGGACCCGGACACCTATACTCGCCTTATAGATAGGGTCACTTTTGCTGTGGAGCAGGAAGGTAAAAGATTCCCTCCTGGCTTATTACAGGCAACATGAAGTCCAGAAGAAATCTTGAAGGGTATAATCTATGATATGCTATATAAAAAAGGATTTAAAAGCAGCTATACCAAGAAAGTAAGAATTATGAGTCAACTGTAAATAAATTATATATTTCTGTTAATGTGTTGTAATTGTTCTGTGTTTGTCTGTCTGTTCGTTCAATGTCAACATATATTGTGATACCTCCGGATGGTAAATATAAATTACTAGAAATCTTTAAAAGAGCTCTATTCAAATGGCCAAAAAATAAATAAGCACTTATATTAATACTTAAGTTTATTATATTAATACATAAGTTTAAATGTTAATAAGATATCTACAATTTAAAAAAAAAAAATTGTAAGTCTTAATTAACAAAATTAACTGTACGTCTTCATAAAAAGTTGTTCTTGCCTAGATTAAAATGAATAACTTATTTTTCTTCGCAGGATAATATAAAGAATGTAAAATTTATATGAATATTAAAAAGGTTAAAAGTTTGTAAAAATGCTAACGGAAATGTAATAAGTTTTGCAAAAAGACGTATTTTGTCCTAAAGTAAGATGGCTAATTTTTCATAAACTCTTTGAAATTTAATTTGCATGCGGCAAGTGTAAAAGGTATTGTGATAACTTTACGTAAGGGAATGTGCTCTGTAGAGATAAAGTTTATCTTCAGTAGTTTACATTAAGGTATTAAATGGCTAATTCCAAAAGGTCATTCTTAAATATATATATATATAAAACTGAATTGATGATAATAATAATAAAAGGTAATTTTATAACAGGAAAGATTAACAGCAACCAAGCTCCCCTGCCAACTTGCTTTTAGGAAACGGTTTCTAATATTGCATGCTACTAAGTATTTAAAGAAAAGTTATTCTTAAGGAAACAAAAAATGGTTTTGTCTTTGCAGCCATTGTCTATTTAGCAACACCCCTCGCTATCGGCCTAGCCACTGTTGCGCCGGACGATTGGAACCTTAAACAAAGACTCCTCCTCACTGTCATCTTCCTATCTATCGTTACTATATTTACTGCCCTCATTCTCCTTCGTTTATAAAGCAGTCTCCTACAAACCACAAAGCTTCTGTCTTAAACATACCATTCTCAACCCTATCCTCTAAATGATCTTCTCACTTCCCCCACAGCCTTTAATACTCTATTTCTTCCTCATAACCTTTGCTTTCTTGATAATATTTTCCGCCATCTGTCTAGCCACTACCACCCCAGAAGATTGTAACCATGGCCCCCCATGCCGCCATCGCTCTCAAGCAGCTCCAGCCCCGCGAAACGGCCCGCAACCTGCTTTCCCCGGCCTGCGGCCTGCTTTCTAGCATCTAATAACGTTTCTGCTTTTGTCTCCCCATACTTCTGCGGGCTTCCTCCTGTCTTGACCTCACTCCTCTTCTCAGCCATCCAAAGCGTCCTTTCTCGTCCCCCGCCCCCCTCCTTTTTTTTGCTTGAACCCCCATTGCATTGCAGATTAGGCCGCCTCATGTCGGCCTGCCCCGTTAACATCGGCCTCTCTCGTGCCCATGGAGACTTTGGCCTTCTTGTTGCCCTTGCCTACGTCTCCACCACTCCCGATGCTGCCGCCACCACCGTCGCTGGTGCCCTCACACGACTTGTCCTCACCGCTGCGATCCTCCAGACCATCACACAGTCTGCCTCTACCGCTCTTCACCGCCAAGAAGAGATCAACTACCTGTAATGCACTGTCATTCGGGACTTTTAACAGCAGATAGACCTTATAGCCACTGAGATCAACAAGAATTGGACATTGGCCACCCTTGCTTGCAACAGCAAGATACCGCCCCCTAAATTGTACATTTATATCCCCGTCATACTCACCTCCCTCTTCAGCCCCGCTTCCCTCATTGCTTACTGCCTCTTGGGCCTCGGCTACTTGTTGCTGCTGCCATCCTGGCCCTTATTTGAAAAGAAGGGGGAAATGCAGTCACCCCTCGGGCTGAAGTGTGGTTTGCTGGCCTGACGGGGGAGCAGCCGTGGCAGGCCAAGCCGCTGCCCCCATAATAGGGTGGCTGGTCGGACTCACCGCCACCCCTGAAGGGAGCTCGGCATGGGCGCAGAGTGCCCTCGGGTCTCCCCTTCTCGGCAGCCATGCTTCCACGGCCGCCCCTCTTCCCGGATGGCGCCACACGATGCCTGTGGGGCGGCACCCTTCTTCTTTCTCCCTGCGCAGGCGCAGGGTGGAAAATTCCAGTCTGCCCTTTTCCCTCCCCCCGACAGCAGCAACAGCCAGGCGTGGGCGGGAAACTCCAGTCTGCCCTCTACCCCAGCAACAGCAGCCACCAATCACTAAACCCTGCCACTTCCCCCAGCAACAGCAACAGCCAATCCCTAATCACCACCCCTCCCCCCGTCCAGTACCTCCCACTGACCTTTCGCCGGCAACCAATCAGAACAGGGCGTGCCTTCAACCAATCAGCCTTCCCCAGCCCCTATAAAACTGTTGCCTCTCCCTCAATAAAGTGGACTTGCGTGTTTACCTTGTCTCCGCAGTAGTTCTTCTGCCATGCGCCCTCCAGTCCTGAGAGCCCCCGACAAGGGCCTGGCCTCCCTTGTCCCCAGTTCGTCGCCTGCTTCTCCGGGCGACCCCTTCGTCGCCGGCTTCGCTGGGCGACCCCGTCAGCCGAACCGCGCAACCCCTGTGAGACCGACCCCTCGTCTGCTGCCGGACCGACCCCTCGTCCCAAGCGGGACCGATCCCTCATCCCAAGCGGGACTGACCCCTCGTTCTGAGCTGGACCGACCCCTCGTCTGCAGCCAGACCCCACCTCTACTGACCGAGCAAGCCGCTGCACAGAATCAAAAATCACAGTTTAGTTTTTTCCTCCTGTCTGTCTGTCTGTCTGTCTGTCTGTCTGTGTGTCCATTTATATCAGACCCAGCAAGGGGACAGAGACTCAACCTGAGTCATGCTTCACTGCCATAGTCCAATAAAAAGCCCTACAGTGATATTAGGTAGTCTAATCAAGTTCCCTCAACTGAACATAATGCAATCAAATGGTATCATACCCAGAAAAAAATAGATTCGTTTACAAACATAATCTTTCTCTCTTTGGGGATTCATAAAATAATCTCCAACTGCCATAGACCTCTAGAAAGCCTATCTTCCTGTTCTGCCACCTTCAGTGCTGCAGACATTTTTTTGTTCCTCAGTATCCATTCTCTTCTTCTGTTAGGAAGAGTTTTACCTCTGCCTGTGGCCACTCATCTATAAGCTACATCCCCATCCTCTCTCTCAGCAAGGCAAGGTCATAAGACTAGGTACTGGCTAATGGGATATGAGTGGAAATGATGTGACAACTCTGGTTCTTACTCTCTTCAGAACTAGATGTGTTCTTCCCTGGTCTCTTTCCCCTCCCAAAGTCCATAAGATGGTGAGAGGTGGAGGAAATTCTTTGGTCACAGATTTGTAAGCCATGTTGACAATGGAAAAGTCCTGAACTGCCTATCTCTAGAGAAAGAGAAATCTATTTCTTCCTTACTTAAGACACTGTATTTGGTTCTCTTTGTCACAGTCAATTAACCAGCCTCTACTACAATTAATATATTAGCATCTTGCTTTCATTCTTTTGGCTGCCTTATGAGTACATGATGGCTAATTCACCTTCAGCTTCATGTTTTTGTTCCACACAGAAAAAAGAATGTGGCCATTGCTAGGTAAGTCAAGCAAAACTTTCCCACAACTCTCTGGCATTTATGCACATATGTCTCATTGACAAGACTTGTGTTATATAGCTACTCCTAATACCAGGAAGGTTAGAAACTTAGTTTTTCCCTGGGTACAACATTGTCCTGTACAAAATCAGGGTCCTCTTAGTAAGAGAGGTGTTGATGATCAATATTTGGTTGCAACTAGTAATTTAAGCAGTAAGTAATTTAAAAAATGGTTTGTTTATATTTTTAAGTATTATAATATTAATTGAGTTCCCTTGTTAATTATCTGATCAAGAATAACTTTCCAGTGTTAAATTTGATGATACTGCTCTAGATTCTTCTTTTCTGAACAAGCATAGAGTTTGACAGAGACTAAGAGCTTGCTGGATCTAACCAACTTTGAAGGTATTAAAACTCCATTTTTAAAATTCAGCATTTTTTTCAATACTTTCTTTGTGCAAGTTATTGTATGAGCTATTGGGCAAAAGAAAAGACCAACAAGGGGAGAGGAGGAATAATCTTAGTATCAAATCAGAAGGGCGGTTCCATAAAAGAAATTTATAGGCCTGTCTCACTCATGAACATAATTGCAAATGTCCTAACTGGGATGTTGGCAAAATTATAATGGGGAAAGAAGCCTTACCTGAAAGAGTACTTACCATATGATTCCATTTACAGGACATTTTGGAACAGTCAAAATTAATCCACAGTAAAAAAGAATCAGAATTGTGGTTGTTTCTTGTGGGGGTGGGGTAGGGATTGACCATGGATGGCATACAAGTAAACATTTTGGAATGACAGTAATGTTTCATATTTAAATAGGGGCTTGAAATTCAACAGGTATATATGTAAGACTTGGTGGATTTCATTGTATGTAAATTTTACATAAAAGAAAAAAACAAAAACAAATAAATCCTGGATTCCAGTTAATGATATGCCTACTGAAGTATTTAGAGGAAAATGTACTGATGCCTGCAATTTACTTTGAAATGTATCCACACACTCACGAATAATAATAAGATGGCTTAATGAATGGATAGATAAATGGATGGATAGATATATTATAGTTAAATGTTAATGGTAAAATGTTAAATGGTACATATGTAGGTTTTGTCAATTTTGTGTTGAATTTATGAATTATATTAATTATAAGAATTATTTCTGCTCTATGTTGGAATTTTTCCTTTAAAATATTGGAAAAAATAAATTGGTCAATTCAATTGCACAATGTTGAAAATATGATACATTTTGATAAACAGTCCAAGGAATGCAATGATTAGCTTTTCTTTGGCTTATAACATTATTCTTCAAACACTTCTTTGACACTGCTTCTTGCATCACTTAGCATTTTTTATTACAAGCAGCAGGAATAGGTCTGGACCAATTTATTCGGAAGGAGCTTTTTTTGAGGAGGATATAGGGACTCAGAGAAATAAGAAGAGACAGGTAAATTTTACTTAGGAACTAAAAGAACCAAGTAAGTGTCCGGTAGTCAAGAAGCATGAAGCAGAAAATGCAGCAACTGTTTCCTAGCAGAAATATTGTGGACACAATTGCTAAGATGGAGATGACTTCCAAATGCTGCCTTTCTCAAGATTTAATGTCCCCGGAGAGAGGTCCAATTGACTGAACTTTGCCAGTACAGCTGGGCCAAAGGATCTTGTGCCCTAAACTTTACAGTGCAATGTAGGCATCAGAAATTAACTTCCACTGACATGAGGTCTTTCAAAAAGGGTCATTCTCACAAAAATATCCAGTTACTATTAGGATGGGAGATGAATATGAGCAACCAAAATCTCAAAAAACATTATTCTACACTGTTTTCATTTGTTATTTCTGCTATAACACATTGCCACACACTTAGTGGCTTCAGACAACTCAAATGTACTATTTCACAGTCCTGAAGGTCAGAAGTCTTAAAATGGGTGTCAGCAGGGCTGCATTCTTTCTGAAGGACATAGGGGAAATTCTGTTTCCTTTACTTTTCCAGCTTCTAGAGGGCACCTGCATTCCTTGGTCCATAGCCCCTTCCTTCATCTTCAAAACCAGCAGTATAACATCTTCAAATCTCTTTCTCTGATCTCTGCTTCCATTATCACATCTCCTCCTATAGTTATTAAAAACAGCTGAAGAAATAGAAGCCAGATTGTAAAATGTTAAAGAGAAAAAAGGCATAAAGAAATGGATGCAGTGTATATAGAACATGTATGAGTTGTTTGGCAGCATGTTCTTTCTTCAGGGGATTTTATAGTTAATAATTAGGATTACACCATGTATCTGTTTCTAGCACTTCTCAAAGGCTACATTTCATAAATCTGTGGTGAGAATCAGTAATGAGATGTAAGAGTAGCTGATTTCCTGAAATTTTTACAGGAATATAACTCCACACAGTAAGTATCAGAAACTTGCTCTACTCTTGAATTATGCAATTCTATATCCCTTTTGTTCTCAGGAGGACACCCTCTGTGTTGAAAGCTATGAGGATAATTTGCTTATTCTTTCCACAGATATTTATGGTAATCCATAGAACAGACCCTTCTAGACACAAGGGATATATCAGTGAACAAAACAGGAAAATATGCTTGATTTTGGTGAACCTTTAAACGATCTCTTGGATTGCTGTGTTGAGAATAGACTGAAAAAGGAGTAAAAATATAATGAGGGAGACAATAAAAGACTATTCAATAATCTATTCATGGACCCAAATCTGTTCTCCATCCTGGTCCCAGTGGCTATTAGAGACACTCAGAAGGTTGACAAAGAGGCAGGGGCATTATCACTGAAGGGCCTGGTGAGAGCAAAAAAAAGCACAAGTCTGGGAGGGAACTTCCCAGTCTTTTACCAGTAGCACATGTGAATGGACTAGTTCATGTGGTCAGTTACCTCACTGGAGAGCATGATAATGACAAAATCTTAGCAATGCAAAGCAGCATTGGAGAGCTAGGCCATAATTAGTAAGATAAGCAAGAAGAATCTAAAAGGGGAGGGGAACAATGGTGCTAAGGCAACATTAATTCATTCAAGAGATATTTATGAGTATTTAGTATATGCTGGGAATTTTCCTAGGCAGTAGAGTGAGAAATAGAAAAGATAGTCCCTGTTCTCAAGGAGCTTGCAATCCAGTTGGGGAGCCCAAAAAGAAAACACATATCGGCAAAACAGTGAGGCAACTGCAAGATTTGAAGTGTGACTCAAGTACAGTTATGCGTAAAGGAATCATTGGTCAAACATGTCCAAAAGTTCAGAAAAGATTCATATGAGAGGGGATATGTAAGTTTGATCTTGAAGGATGCTTTTATTTGTTAGTCAAAGGGAGGCATATTTCAGGAAGTGAAGATATAGATATGTATAGATATAGATGTAAATGTAACTGTAGATATATGTAAAAAATGTGATGATCTTAAAGAGCATGTTCTCTTTTGGGAAATGCAGGTAATTCTATTTGGCTGATCTTATGTGTACAAAGAAGAGTGGCAGGCTATGCATCCTAGAGACAAGCAGAGACCAGAACTCAAAGGGCCTCGTAAGTTGGCCACAGGAGTTCAGATCTTACCCATGCAGTGATCCCATGATTTTCTACTCAACAGCAATTTCATCCATACTCCATTGAATAATATCCATGTGCTGTGGAAGATTGACTCCTTGGCTCTGAAAGTGGGTCCCAAATGGTTTAACCTATTTTAGTAACCTCATGTCCCTTCTCAGGGTTTAGTTCAGGATCTCAGACCTAAGCCAATCTGTGAATGGCTTTCCCTTTGCCAGAGAGATAGGTTTAGGAATTGTACACATGATGAAATATGAGCTAATGAAATTTAGAAGTTTGCTGGGGGCTTCTGGAAAAAAATTTTCTCCCTCTTAAGATGGAATTGCAAGAAGAGGTATTTTCCTCTTTCACTGGACATCATAGTGTAGATGTGATTACTGAAACTGCTGCAAATGCCTTGCAATCAGCCTGAAGAGTGATGTAGACATTGGAGAAGGCAGACACAAGAGAACTGCAGGTTAGTGGAGATGGAGCCACTAGATCAAGTCAATATTGAGGTTGCCTTCCCTAAGAACTTCCAGTAACATGAGCCAAGTGGTTTCCCTTGTGAATATCCTTACTGAATCAATTTAAGATAAATTTTCTGGTATGTACAACATAAAACAACCTAACTCATACAACTCAGTAGGCAGTGGAGAGATATTGAAGAGTTTTAAGAAGGATATAAATGGCACTTTTTATTTTAGAAAGATCATGTTGGTGAATTAGAAGTTGATAAACCAGAGGTATGGCTTAGCTGGGAGACAATTGAATCATTAGGAGCGATGAGGAGAACATGAATTTAAGTTATTATGGATATGAAGGTAGAGATACAAGACTATTACATGGTGGAATGGACATTATTTAATGACTGGATGTAGGACTGAAGAAGGAATTTTGAATAATCTCCAGTTTTCTGTCTTGGGAGACTGGCTGAACAGCAGTAGCATTAAGGATAGCAAATTCAGGGAGAATAAGATCAAGATCAGGGCAAAATAATCTTAAAGGTTAGCTTCCTAATCTGAAAAATGGGGTAGCCATGCCTACCACCTGTGGTGCTGAAGGTATTCAGTGAAATAACATACAAGTACTGGTCTATAGGGTGCTCAAAAATAACAATAATCATATTGTCCCATTATCTGGAATCCTCCTCTGATCTCCTTCATCTCTTCTTGTTAGAAAAAAAATCATTCTTTCCATCTTTCAAGATCAATCTCAAATGCCCCTCCCCTGAAAGGTATTTTCTGCTCTCCCACACTGGATGTAGTGTTTTGTTTCTCTCTCATAGCCCCTGTACCACCCTTACTGATCCCAATCCCATTCACAAGATAGCTTAATCAACTGTGCCCTTTTTTCTTGTTATCTGCTTCAGTCCAGAATGCAGTCCTTTATCCATATGAAACACACATGACAGTTTCTTGAGATGTTTCTAATTCCTTCTGCTTCTTTGTGTCACTGTCAAACTTTTGGTAACATTGGCTTAAACATTTCTCTCCCAGTCTTTCTGGGGATTCTTTTTTTTTTTTTTAAACAAATCAATTTTATTTTTGCATACTAATAAATCATACAATTCATCCAAAGTGTACAACAATGGTGTTTGGTATAATCACATAATTATGCATTCATCACTTCAATCATTATTAAAGCATTTTCATTATTTCAATAATAATAATAAAAACAGACAAACAAGAAAATTCCTCACCTCTCAATCTCTGTTTCCCCTGCTGTACATAGCTGCTATTTCTGACTATTCTTGCACACTTGTTTATTAAGCAATTTTATTGTGATATATTACATATCTTATTATCTATCCGAAGTGTGTAATCAATGGCTTTTAGTATAATCACAATGTTATACATTCATAATCTCAAAAATTTTAAAACAAATTCTTTACTCCAAAAGGGAAGACTCCACACCCCTTGCATTCATTCTTCAGCCCTACAAAACCACTAATCTAATTTCATCTTTATAAATTGATTCATATTTACATTTTATATAAATGGAATCATACAGTACGTAGTAATCTGTGTCTGGTCTCCTTCACTTAGTATCAGTTCTTGGTTTTTTTTTTGTCTAGTATTAACATTTTATAGTATTAACCTACATTTTTCCAGTTTCAAAGGACAGTGGTCTTATATAGTAACTTCTTTGACATTGATGTAAGAATATTACAATAGTGCTATTAACTATAGTCCATAAGTTACATTAACTGTATTTTCTCATGCATCATCATATTCTCACCACCTTGTAATAGTTATGTACATTTGTTCTAGTTCATAGTAGAATGTTCTTATGTTTGTACTATTAACCACAATCCTCATCTACCTCAGGGTTCACTATGTTATAGGACCCTTTTTTATTTTATTTTGATATTTTTTCATGTTTCTTACTCTCATCCTCTATTCTCCTACTAGAGACAACCATTCCTATGTGTTCTATGTGTATAAATTGTAAAATTTATGTGGCTATTTTACATGGTATGTGTGGCAGTTTGATATTATTTATGAATTCCAAAAAGACATACAGATTATGTTTGTTAACTGGTCTCTTCCTCTAAGCATGATATCCTTTGATTGTATTAGATTCAGCTGAGATGACTTTGATTAAATTATGTTAAGATTAGGGCTTTGATTTGGCCACATCATTAAGGCAACTCAGTTTGAGTCCCTGCCCCTCTTTGTGGGTGATATATATGGACACTTGCTCAGGGAGAAGATGGAAGTGGATACACAGAGAAGAAGAACACAGGGGAAGAGAGACAGCTCTAATGACACAGCAGAGGCCCTGGGAAGAGAGATGAGTCTGATACTTTGCAGCTGAAGAGAACAGAGCAGCTGAGAAGCCCTGAGAGATAAGTCTTATGCCAGCTAACAGCTGAAGAAGATCTGAAGAAGCTGGGCCCATGGAGCCTTAAGAGGAAGGAAGGTTGAACCCTCACAAACATCACCTGCCATCTTGTTTCAACATGTGGCAACAGAGTTTGGTGAGGAAGTAACTTTTGAGTTGGACTCTTTAGAGCCTTGTGACTGTAAGCTTCTACACCAAATAAATACCCTTTATAAAAGCCAGTGGATTTCTGGTACTTTGCATCAGCACCCCTTTGGCTGGCTAATACAGTATGTTAGCAGAATTGGGTTACATGTCTCATTCTGTTTTTTCCTTTTCTTAACTCTGCTGATCTTTATCACCCGTCTGTATTTGCCTGCTTTGTATCTGATCCTTTTTCCATACCTTTCCATTTATTGGATACCACCCTCCATTCCCCACAGACCACCAATTCAGGACAATATATGAAGCAGATTTTATTATAAGTTTTAGTTATGGTGTGTCTTATATTGCAGCAGAAGACAGCATTCAACATAAAACAGGATCTTTTATGTTTATCCCATCTCTCGTCTTCAGCATCTCTCCATCTGTATTAGTCAGGATTCTCTAGGGAAACAAAATCAATAGGAGATATCTATAAACAGTATGAGATTTAATAAAATTCCCTCATGTGACCATGGAGATGCATAAGTCCAGATTTTGCAGGCAGGCTGCAAAACCAGGGATTCTGATGAAGGTCTGATGAAGGTCTTTGATGAGCTCTTAGGAGATATTGGCTGTCCAAAGAAGAGCTGGGAAATTCTCTCTGCTGAAATCACTTCCCCTTTTAACACATTCAACTGATTGGATAAAACATCACTCATTGCTGATGGCACTCTCCCTGGTTGATTGTAGATGTAATCTGCAGTAAGCTCACTGATGTCTAAAGTCCATAAATGTCCTTGTATTATAGCTAGCCCAAAGCTTGCTTGACCAAACAACTGGGCACAATTACCTGGCCAATTTAACACATTAGCCTAACCACCACAGTCCACTCCTTGTCAACTTGGCAACCATGCACATCACATTAAACCATACTTCTCTAAATAAAAACAGACATGCAGATACATATTTCTGCCTAACAGTATTCAATTATCCTGCATACAACTGGAATGCATTAATTCCCTATAGAACAGGGTGCAAGTCCTTGGGCAATATTCACTCTTAGACTTGACATCCTTAAATATTATGACATGAAACTAACACAACTTGTCATATGATAAGGGAAAAGGTTGGGGAAGAAAACAAAGGTACTTATTTCATGTACAGACACAATCATACTCATAACAAAACAAGAAAGAAAGGTTCATGACCATTGCAGTCCTTGCTTCTGCGATTGATCACATGGTAGAAGTTCATATTTATTACTATCTTCTTCCACTACCCATTTCATGTTCCCATTACCTTCAGCAAGTACCTCAGCTGGCTGTGGTTCTTTGCCTGAAGGGGTGATCCAAATTGTCATTCCTGAAGATTCTGGACCATTGTTAGTCCAGCTTGGATTGGGTTGTTGTAGTTTCCCATTGACTTTAATCACAGGGCATGGCAGTACTAAGAGCTGCCATAAAGGATCTCCTGTATTCCAGGCAAACTATTCTTTACCCCCATTATGTAGATGCTGTCCTATTTCCCCTAATAGTGTCAATCATCCCAACCATTACAGTAATTCCCTTCTTTGCCTGTTGATTCAGAGGTAAGAAGAGCCCAAAGTGGAAAGATGGCAGTCTTAATTTTCAGTTCAATGGAATCATTGTTATGTTCCTTAGTGGAAGCACTCCTTTTGGAACTAAGACGTGTAGACCAGCAAAGTTTAAGGTTGCAGGGACAGGAAGTAAAAAAAATTTCCTAGTGGATCACTAAGCGAAATAGTGAGTGGTGCCACTCCCATTTTCACGCCTTGATTATTGGATCCATGAACCCTGACTATGGGAGAAACAGCCCCGTAGAGTGGATGCTGGTTCAGAGCATACATGGCCTTCTGAAGAACATTGTCCCAGCCCTGCAAGGTATTGCCACCTAGTTGGCACCATAACTGAGTCCTCAAAAGCCCATTCCACTGTTCTACCAATCTAGCTGCTTAGGGATTATGGGGAACATAGTAAGGCCAGTGAATCCCATGGGCATGTCCCCATTCCCACACATCATTTGCTGTGGAATGATCCTTAATCAGAAGCAAGCTGTGTGAAATGCCATGGTGGTGGATAAGACATTTGGTAAGTCCACAGATGGTGGTTTTAGAAGAAGCATTGCATGCAGGGAATGAAACCCATATCTGGAGTATGTGTCTATTCCAGTTAGAAGAAATCACTACTCCTGCCATGATGGAAGTGGTCCAGTGTAATCAACCTGCCCACCAGGTAGCAGGCTGATCATCTCAGTGAATGGTGCCATTTTGTGGACTGAGTGTGGGTCTCTGCTGCTGGCAGATTGGGCACTTAGCAGTGACAGTATCCAAGTCAGCCTTGTTAAGGGGAAGTCCAAGTTGTTGAGCCCATGCATAGCCTCAATCCCTACCTCCATGGCTACTTTGTTCATGAGCCTATTGGGCAAAGACAAGAGTGGCTGGGGAAAAAGCCTGAGCATTAGCCATAGAGCAGATCATCTTATCCACTTGATTATTAAAATCTTCTCTAGTGAGAATTCAGGTGGGGCACAAATATTTTCATGTTTTTTAGCCCATTCAGGTCTATCTACATTCCTCTTCCCCAGATCTCTTTGTCTCCAATTTTCTAATCATGTTCCTTCCAAGTCCATGACCATTCAGTGAAACCATTGGCAACAGCCCATGAATCAGTGTACAAACACACGTCCAGTCATTTCTTCTTCCAAGCAAAATGAACAACCGATGCACTGCTCAATGTTCTGCCCACTGGGAGGATTTGCCCTCACAACTGTCCCTCAGGAACATCCCAGAAAGGAGATACAGTGCTGCTACTGTCCACTTGTGGGTGGTAACTGTATATCATGCAGAAACATCTGTAAACAAGGCCCAAGTTTTCTCTTCCTCAGTCAACTGATTGTAAGGGACTCCCCAAGATGCCAAAGCTGTGGGCTGAGAATGAAAAAGTAACATGGCAGGGGTGGTAATGTTGGGCATTTGGGCTACTTCATGTAACTTACTTGTGCTTTCAGGACTGACTTGAACCCTATTCATATATGCCACTTCCACTTTATTATGGAATGCTGCTGTGCAAGCCCAACTTTATGCTTTGGTGTATCAGACAATATCCAGCTTATGATAAGCAACTCAGGTCTCATGGTAACTTAATGCCCCAAGGTTAAGCATTCAGTCTCTACTAAGGCCCAGTAGTAGGTCAAAAGGAGGGTAATTATCTGTAGAGAATGGCAGGCCTTGCTCCAAAATCCTAGGGGTCTGTGTCATGATTCTCTTATGGGGGTCTGCCAGCATCTCTATTATCCACTGAAACTTCCAGCACCATGGGATCTGCTGGATCATAGGGCCCAGGTGGCAGTGCAGCTTGCACAGCAGCTTGGACCTCTCACAGAACTTCCTCTTGTTCCAGTCCCCAATCTAAGCTAGAAGCTTTTCTGGTCACGCAGTAAATGGGCCAGAGTAGCATACCCAAATGAGAAATGTGTTGTCTCCAAAATCCAAAGAAACCAACTAAGCAAGCATTGTGTCTCTTTTTTGGTCATAGGAGGGGCCAGAAACAACAGCTTATCTTTCATTTTAGAAGGAATATCTTGACATGACCCATGCCACTGGGCATCTAGAAATTTCACCGAGGTGGAAGTCCCCTGTATTTTTGTGGGATTTATCTCCCATCATCTCATGCAAATGCCTTACCAATAAATCTAGAGTTTTTGCTATTTCTTGCTCACTAGATCCTATTGACAAGATATCATCAATATAACAGACCAGTGTAATGTCTTGTGGGAGGGAGAGATGATCAAGTTCCCTGCAGACAATATTATGACATAGGGCTGGAGAGTTGATATACCCCTGAGGCAGAACTGTTACAGTATATTGCTGACCTTGCCAGGTAAAAGCAAATGGTTTCTGGTGGTCCTTACTAATGGCAATTGATGATTTAAAAAAGCATTTGCCAGATTAAGAACTGCATACCAGGTACCAGGGGATGTGTTGATTTGCTCAAGCAATGATACCACATCTGGGACAGCAGCTATGCTTGGAGTCCCCGTGTAGTTAAATTTACAATAAAATGCTGTCATCCTCCAAGATCCATCTGTTTTCTGCATAAGCCAAATAGAATAGCTGAATGAGGATGTGATGGGAATCACTACCCCTGCATCCTTCAAATCCTTGATGGTGGCACTAATCTCTGCAATCCCTCTAGGAATCTGGCATTGCTTTTGGTTTACTATTTTACTGGGTAGGAGCAGTTCTAGTGGCTTCCACTTGGTCTTTCCAAACATAAAAGCCCTCGCTCCACAAGTCAGGGATCCAATGGGGGTATTCTGCTAGTTACTTAGTATGTCTATTCCAATTATGCATTCTGGAACTGGAGAAATAGCTACAGAATGGGTTGGGGGACTCCCTGGACTCACTGTGAAATGGACCTGAGCTAAAACTCCATCAATTACCTGACCTCCATAAACTCCTACTCTGACTGGTGGACCACAGTGATATTTTGGGTCTCCTGGAATTAATGTCACTTTTGAGCCAATGTTGAATAATCCCTGAAATGTCTAATTACTTCCTTTTCCCCAATGCACAGTTACTCTGGTAAAAGGCTATAGGTCTCCTTGGGGAAAGCTGGGAGGAAGATTAACAATATAAATTTTTGGCAGTGTAGAAGGACCTGCCCCAAAGGGACATGACCTTCTCATTCAAGGGGCTCTGGGTCTCTGTCTCAAGACTGGGGGTTGATTAGGGGCCATGATTCTCTGTGTCTATAATTTGAGTCTGTTCTGCATATATAAATCCAGAAGGAATTTAGTAGACTGCCCATCTCTTTCACTTCTAGGTACCCCATAATCTATTAGCCAACGCCATAACTCTTTGCAACTCAGACTATTTTGTTTGCTGCTTTGAGTCTGCTTTTCATTGCAGTAGCCATGACCACATTGACTTTTGCAAATAACTGCTGATACTGGACTTTTACTTGCCCAAGATCTGATCATCCCCATAATGCTTAAGGATTCTAGTTCTATTACAGCAGTCCCTAAAGTAATATCTGGACTACAGAGAAGAGCAACTACAGAGCTCTTCAGGGAAGATGGAGTTAGTCTTACAAATTTATTCCTCACTGTCCTGGTTAAAGGTGTGTCCTCTGGGCATTCCTGGGGTAGGTAGGCAGTCTTAAATGGTAAGTCCACTTCTATTCCCAATCTCTATAAGCCTTCAAATTCCCTCTTCTACCGAACACCAGGGCAAACTGGACATCTTAATCTCAGACATGCTAGGCCATTTTTTGGTCCATGTTTCATCCAGCCACCCGAGCAAACTATCAGAGCCCTCTTCCCCTCAAGCTACAGTGTTAAATCCAGGATTTCTGCTTAGTGGGCCCATAACAATAAATTCGACCTGATCCGACCTTATATTCCTTCCACCATTATCCCATACCTTTAGTATCCATTGCCACGCACACCCAACTTGTGTCTCTATAAATTAGAAAACTCATGCGGGTTATTTTGGAGTATAGTACACTTCCTCATGGGTCACACTTTGCATTTTGTCTTTGGGGGCTTGTTTTGATTTTAGTCCAGTAATAGGTCTTGAAGAGAAGAAGGGTGGTGGGAGTGAGTAAGGAGAAGGTTTAGAAATGCCCTGCAAGCTACTGATTGCAAGGCATTCCTTTGCATTTTCGTCTGGTAAGACAGGATTAATCTTTTCAGTCAGAGGCTGGAAGGCAGATTCCTCAGGGCAGGGTAGAGGTTGGGCAGTATATCCTGGAGTTTGTCTGGTACCTGCCAAAGGAGTGAGAGAAGATTCAGACTCCCTGGGGCAGGCCAGAGGCTGGGTGAAACAACATTGATAAAGTGTGGTCCCCACAGGCAGGATGTCACAGGTTTATCTGGCAAAGCCTCAGCAGATTTTAGGATTCCAAGTATCTCCACCAATATCATCATCATTCCATAGGTTTCCAAACCAATCCTCAAGATTCCACTCCTTTCCAATCAATGCCTTCATTTTAACAGCAGACACCCTGTGAGGTTGAGATTTTAGTTTCCTTTGTAATTCTGCTACTTGTGTAGTGAGAGTCAGAGTCTGGTTTTCAGAGATCTCAAGCCTGTGGCTACATGAAACAAAATTTTCTTTCAGAGCACATATTGAACTTTCAAGTCATTCATGCGATGTTTAGGTTGCAAATTTGAAGCCTTTAGCTCATCTCTGTCTTTTGTACCTATATCCAGAGTATCCAGGAGAAGTCAGCCAACATTATTGTATCTTTGACCCCATAAAACTCTGTTAAGTTGTTGAAAACACTCTCACCCAAGTCTTTGCCTCTTATAAGCATGGAAGTAGGGGAATCCAGGGATGATACTTTGTATCTCCTTTTCCAGCTCACACCATGGACTGTTGGTGGCCCCATTATTATTAGAAAGGCAGTTATTAATACCCTTGAGTCTAGTTAGAATAGAGAGTCAATTGCAAAACTCCCAGAATTACTTCAGAAATCCTGTGTTTAAGATTCTGTTCCTTCAGAACCACTCCTGGTACCAAGCTGTATTAGTCAGGGTTTTTGAGGGAAATGGAATCAACAGGAGATATCTGCAAATAGTATGAGATTTTATAAAATTCTCTCACATGACCATGGGGATGCACAAGTCCAGATTCCACAGGAATGCTGCAAACCAGGGGCTCCAAAGAAGTTCCTTGATGAGCTCCCAGGAGATGTTGGCTGTCCAAAGATGAGCTGGGAAATTCTCTCTTAATGCTGAAATCACTTCCCCTTTTAAGGTATTCGACTAATTGGATAAAACTGACTGCAATCTCCCTGGTTGATTGTAGATGTAATCAGTCATCTATGCAGTAAGCTCACTGATGACTAAAGTCCATAAATGTCCTTGTATTACAATTACCACAGTGCTTGCTTGACCAAACAACTGAGCACAATTACCTGCCCAAGTTGACACATCTCCTGACCATCATACCATTTGACATGAGGGTCAAGCGTTAAAGCTCAGGAGTTAAAGTGCCTAAATCCTAACTCTACCATTTACTAGACTTGACCTTAGGCAAATAATTTAACCATTCTTTCCTTCCATTTACTCAATCATAAAGTGGAATAATCATATAATACATATTGTAGGATTATCCTGAGGATCAAATGAGACAGATATTACTGAATATGGAAGCATTTGAAATTTTGGCATGAAGTAAGGGCTCAGTGAAAGTTAGAGCTTATTATTCTTCCCATCTCTGGAGGATGTTCACTCATTGATCCTTCTGCAAAAGCTTCAGCCTTCTGCCCCTGTTTCTCCCTGGAGCCCCTTTTTCTCCCTTAACTTCTTTCCCCCTCCCATCTTGCTCATCCCCAAGGCAGAGGAATTTAGCTATCATTTACCTATTACTAGTTCTTCCAGGCCATTCCTTGTAAGTAAAATTACCGAGTAAGTTGTTCTAAACAAAGACATCTTCTCTAAAAGGAATTCCTTCAACTCTTAACCTTTTTACCCTATCATTAAAAGTGTTCAATAAATTTGGTTAAAATGAGCTAAAAATTTAGACCCAGCTTAGTTCTTCTGGAGTCATCACATCACCTCACTGCTTGGGTTAGTCCTAATGGGTTTCATGAGCACCTATTCTAAGATATGCCAACTTCCTAGGATGCCCAGGAGCAAAAGGAGAAGAAATATCTTCCCAAGAGAATGCAAGTCACTGGGAAGTTAGTACCTGCAGGTGCCTTGGAAATCTGGGAAAAAAAGAAAAGAAAAGAAAAGAAAAAACAAAAGAGAAGAAAGGAGAGGAGAGGAGAAGAAAAAAGTGAGAAGGAGTAAATGTGTCTCAAGTGTTTGAGTGCCTGCTTCCCACACAGTAGTTCTCAGGTTTGGTTCATGGTGCCTCTTTAAAGCAAACAAACAAACACAAACAACAAGAAAAGCAAATGAAAAAACCAACTCTGGGGAACTGATGTAGCTCAGTGGTTGAGCACCAACTTCTCACATACAAGTTCTAGGGTACAATCCCCAGCCCAGGAAAAAAATAAATGAGAAAGGCCTGGGAACTCATGCAAGGAAAGGGCCTTCTCTAAAGGTAGCTATGTCCTTCCTTGAGCTCTTACCCAAAGCTGCCAGAGCTCATTTCAAGGGATCTGGAATTTCTAAGAGGGTCCAGTTACCTGCACAGAGCTGCCAAGCTGACATGGAATGAAGCTGGAATTGCTCACAGGGTTTAAGGCTGAGCAGGTGTAGGTCAGGTGGGAGTCCTAGGACCTTCAGGAGACACCAAGGGTGCATCCATCATAGGACAAAGTTGTCTCCAGTTTCTATTGTGTCCACCTGTATGTGATGTTCTCTCCTCCATCTTCCAGAGGACACCTCAGAGGTCATGGAATCCACTGTAACTTGAGGCCCTGTCAGCTGCTTTGCCTGAGACAGTGTTTATGAGGCAGAAAAACAGCATGTGGAGACCTCTAAGGAAGCAGGGAATAGGAAGGGGACAGAAGTAAGACAGGCAGCACTTTGAGAAAAAGGATTCCCTAATTCTTAGGCAGCTCCCATTGAAGAGGGCTGGTACCCGGGCAACAGAATCAATCTGCCCTACAGCCCCTACCTTTCCTCACTGTAGACCCCCAGGTTTTACTGCGACATATGGCAAGAGTACTCTATGGAAGTCAGCCCTCTATAGGATCCTGCATCTGCCATCTTCGGGCAACTGAGCTGCAGTAAGAAGGACTGGGTGATGGTCACATGTTCCTTATCTTAGAATTGATCACTATGATGCTCTCTAAATTGTCAGCTTCTTTTGGTTTAATAGTTGCAAGAGTTGTTTGGCCATGAAACCAGATAATGGTTATAATATTCCTTTCTGCTGCTTGTCAGGTGAAGAGTTGCCGATTCCCCCAGAATTTCATTCACCACTACTGAACCTGTGTTCTCGCTGGAGGCGCTTGGCCCTTCAGACACAGAGCAGAGGCCACGGGTGAAGTCCAGTCACAGCATAGCCTTCCTGGCTCCTCATTTGCCTGAGTCCAAAGATGCGTCAAAGGCCCCTTCCAGCTCTAAATACCCACTATTTAATATAACAGTTACTTTGTTCTTTTGAGTGCAGGTATACCTGAAGAAGCCTGGATTAAGAGGCAGAAAAGTTAGGTCCTAGTTGTAGCCTGGCATCTGTATGACCTCTCTGCGCCTGAGATTCTCATTTGTAACAAAAGCAGGGAAGAATTAGGAGGCTCCTTCCAAACTTGACATTCCATGATGCGTGATTCTTAGTATCCTTGAATTATCCTTTCTCTTCCCCGTCACCTACCAACCCCATCTTATTCTTTTCCAGTTGTCCCATCTGTTTCTCAGCGATCTTAGTTTTCAGCCTTGGTCCCTTGATGGATCCCACACTGAGACCTAACGTAATGGGCGCAAACTGTCCTGGGTCCTAGTTCCCTTTTTTTTAAAGGAGGTACAAGGAATTGAATACTCGACCTCATATATGCGAAGCAGGTGCTTAACCACTGAGCTACTGGGACTGACCCAGTCTGCTGACCACAAGGGACCAAGAAGAGTAGAAAGAGCCAGAGACAGGATGACCCCAGGGACAGAGGCAAAGTATTCAACTCCTCACTAACCACTTCTGCTCACCAATGCCCTGGTTTCTGCTTCAGCTCCTTCCTCCAATATTGTTTCCTTCATCTGCAATGAACCGTAGATCTCAGGCCCTGAAGAAATTCTGTCTGTTTCCTTTGATCTCTTTTTGGCAGGCTCAGCTATACCCAACTTCCCATGCCATTTTCACTCATTGAATGAATATTTATTCAGGTTACACTGAAAACTTGGCTTTGGGCTGATGGGAGAGGGAAAGGCAGGGAGATAGAAAATAGCAGGAAGATAAGAAAAACAATCCCTGCTTTAATTGCTAATGGACATGGTGATTATGCACATTAATTTAGACCTTTAATATTTCTGAATAAAATTTTATGTTTTTCTCCATGGAGATTTGACATATCTTTGCTTAGATTTATTAATAAATTCTTCATATATATATTTTTTAAGATTAAAAAAAATTATTTTTCTCTCCTTCCTCCCTCCTGCCCCAGTTGTCTGTTCTCTATGTCTATTTGCTGCAAGTTCTTCTTTGTCTGCTTCTGTTGTTGTCAGAGGCACAGGAATCTGTGTTTCTTTTTTGTTGTGTCACCTTTTTTGTTGCGTCAGCTCTCCGTGTGTGTGGTGCCATTCCTGGGCAGGCTGCACTTTCTTTCATGCTAGGCAGCTGTCCTTATGGGGTGCACTCCTTGCACGTGGGACATCCCTGTGTGGCACGGCACTCCCTGTGCGCATCAGCACTGTGCATGGGCCAGTTCCACACAAGTCAAGGAGGCCCGGGATTTGAACCAAAGACCTCCCATGTGGTAGACGGACGCCCTAACCACTGGGCCAAGTCCGCTTCCCCTAGATTCTTCATATTTTTGACACTATTGTAAAACATGCCTTTTTATTTCATTTTCTATTTGTGTATATCTTGTATATTGATTTTTGTATCCAATAATATTGCCAAGCTTCCTTATTACTTCAAATAATTTATTTGTAGACTTCTTTTTGGATTTTCTATATGTATAATCCTATCATCTGCAAGCAATGACAGATTAGTTTTATCCTCATCAGTTTAACTCATTTTATATATTTTTCTGGCCCTTTATTACAGCTTATAGTATAATCTTGAGTAGAAGTTATGATAGAAGGGAATCCTAATTTCAAAGAAAACTTTCCCAAGTTTTATCAGACCACCAACTCAGGAAAATATATGCAGCAGATTTTATTGACTTTTTCTCCTTTCTCCTGTTAACGTAATGAGTTACATTAATTTGGCAAAAAAAAATTTATTATAGAAAACTTCATACATAAACTAAAGAGAATAGTACAAAAAAACTCCATGTTCCCATCTCCCAACATCAACAACTCATGATCAATTTTATTTCATCTTTGTGGCAGTTTGACATTATTTATGAATCCCAAAAAGAGAAAGATTATGCTTGTAAACTAATCTATTCTTCTGGGTGTGATACCCTTCGACTATATTAGGTTCAGCTGAAATGTCCTTGATTAAATTACCTGGTCAGCAGGGCTTGACTCAGGTTGAGTTCTCACCTCCTTGGTGGGCTAATATAAATGGATGCTTGCTCAAGAAAACACAAGCGAAGACAGAGAGTTCTGTCATGTTTGATCTTGCAGCTCAGAGGAGAGATGAGCCATTGACCTGATAGTCTGCAGCTGTTACAGACAGCCCAGAAAGACACAAGCCCTATGCTGAGAGAAAGAAAGCTCAAGAGGGAGAAACCAAGCAGAGATCAGCAACCATCTTGCTTTAACACGTAACAGCTGACTTCGGTGAGAAAGCCTTGAGTTGGACTCTTTAGGGCTTTGTGACTGTAAGCTTCTACCCCAAATAAATACCCTTTATAAAAGCCAACAGGTTTCTGGCATTTCGCATCAGCACCCCTTTAGCAGACTAATACAATCTATAATCCTATATACTCTCCTCAATTACAGAAAAAAACAAATAATATTTATGGATTTTTCCATGTAAAGCCATTATCAAATATCTGGAACAAAGTACATTTCAGTAGAAATTATAACTTTATTAGTTTATTGAAAGAATCAACCTTTTTATTCACTCTAGAATATTTTTTTTCCAACACCATTAATCTCTGCTTTCACCTTTATTATTTCCAACTCTCTACTTATTTGGGTTTGACTTATTATTCTTTTCATAACTTCTTGAGATGGATTCTTAGCTCATTAATTTTCAGCTTTTCTTCCTTTCTAATATAAGCAGTAAAGGCTATATATTTCCCTCTAAGCCCTGCTTTCATTGTATTTTACAAATTCGATTTCTAATTCAGTCCCTGTGTTATCAGAGATCATTCTCTGTATGATTTCAATACTTTAAAATTTATTAAATCTTGTTTTATGGTACAACATATGGTTTATCTTGATGAATGGTACTTGCAAAGAATATCATTCTCCAGGTATTGTGTGAAGTGATCTATAAATGTCAGTTAGTTCAAGTAGGTTGATTTTGTTTTTGTTGTTTGTCTTATATATTTCCATGGATTTTCTGTAGGCTTGTTCTGTCAGTTGCTGAAAGAGGAGAAATGAACTGTTGAATTATCACTATGGATTCATCTATTTCTTCTCTGTTCTGTCATTTTTGCTTCATGTATTATGAAGCCCATTATTCAGTGCACACCCACTTAGGATTCTATGTCTTCTTGATAAACTGACCCCTTTATCATTCTGAAGTGTCTCTCTTTATTCCTTTATCTAATAATAAGAGAGCCACTCCAGCTCTCTTATGAAGTGTTTGTAGGGTATATATGTCTTTATCCTTATGTTTTTAACCTTCATGGTTTCTTGTAGACAGCTTATTGTTAGGTCATGCTTTTTTCCATAATTCAAACGATAATCTCACCCTTTTAATTGGAATGTTTAGACCATGTATTTTTTTTTAATTAGAGAAGTTGTGGGTTTGCAGAACAATCATGCATAAAATACAGGATTCCCACATATCACCCCACCATCAACACCTTGTATTGGTGTGAAATTTTTGTTACAATTACTGATAGCACATTTTTATAATTGTACTATTGATTAAAGTCCATGGTTTATCTTAGGGCTCCCTTTTTGTGTAGTGTAGTTCCATGGATTATTTTTTAAAAACTTATTCTCTTACCATATATATAATCTAATATTTCCCCTTTTAATCATATTAAGATATATATTTAAGTGCTGTTAATGTTTTGCTACCATCACTACCATCCATTATCTAAACATTTCTATCATTCCAAATAGGAAATCTGCATATTTTAAGCCTTATCTTCCCATTCCCTATCCCTACCAGGGGATGCCCTGTTAACCTATATTCCAGATTCTGACTCTATGAGTTTACTTATTCTAATCGGTTCAAATCTGTGACGTCATACAATATCTGTCCTTTAGTGTCTGGCTTATTTCACTCAACACAGTGTCTTCAAGGGTCATTAAGACTTCATTCCTTTTTATGGCTAAATAATATTCCATTGTGTGTATATACAACATTTTATTTATCCATTCATCCTGGGTGCATTGTGTTGTTTTTTTTTTTTTTTGTCTTTAGATTTACTGTCTCTGTTTGCAAAATGGCTGTCACAGCTCCAGTATTCAAAAGTAGGAGACAGCGGTGTAACCAGGGCAGGCAGAGAATATTCTTTCAAAACTCATTCTTTTCTTACCATGAAAAAATAATCTTTTCCAGAAGCAGACTTCTCTTTGAACCTGATTGGTCAGAAATAGGTTAAGTTCATATCCATAAAACTATCACAAAGAAAGGAATAGGATTCCATGCTTGGTTTATTAATTATGATTTCTCCCTTGGTGCCAATACATTGCTATCTGAATAAAATAAATGAAAGAAGAGACTAATGGCTGTTGGGTAAGCAAATAATAGTATATATTACAGAGACAAAAACTTTCTGTGGACAATGTTTCCACCATAATGAAAAAAGTCAAGCTACTGAGAAAGGATAGTTGATATTTATGAACTAAAATACTGCTGCCAGGTGGTGACATGGTTAACAAATCCTACCAAATACTGCTGCCAGGTGGTGACATGGTTAACAAATCCTACCACTTTCCAACTTTAAATTTTTCCATATTTTGTAAATCTTTTCAGCTGGGGGCGGGTGGTTGTTATTAAGAAAATTTGAGGGAGAGGATGTGGTTCAGTGTGTTGGGCACTCTCCTCTCAGATAGGAGGTCCCAGTTTCGGTTCCCAGTGCCTCCTGGAGAAGGCGATCAAACAGTGAGCAGACAGACGAGCGAACCATCTGGGGGAAGGGGCAGATAAATAAAGAAAAATAAAGTAAATTAAAAAAAAATGTGTACATAAAGTTAGAGATGCTTTCTTTCTATCACACTTTATTTTGCATAATTCAAATTCTCATTGAATGGGCCCACAATACACTTGATGCATGATTATTAAATATATATTTTTCCTTATATTGAGGTTTGTTGCTTTGACTTGTTTCCTTGGTAGTTTGCCTATTTATTTGAGTTCCACACAATTGTGTACATTAGATCCTGACTTTTTCCTCTTTATCAGATGACATTGAGTGCTGTATAGAAGTGTAGTAGTGTGGAAGTTTTCCCTCAGATTTTTTGAGCCCAACAACTTTCTAAAGTGATCCTTGCTCTATCCCAGGGATTCTATAATCTTGAATTTGTCGTTAGGGTAGATTTGAATATTGTCAAAGGCAGATTTTCCTGAGCAGTGTGAAGAAGAACAGGCGAGAACCACCCCCGGGCCCACCAAAGCCTGTGCACAGCTGAGTTCCCATGCCCAGTGCCCACATCCCACCACTGCCACCGTGCCCAGGAGAAAGGCCGAAGGGACGTTAGAGGAGATAAAGCCAAGGTAAAGGACGAACCACAGGGAAGATCTGCAAGGTTGTCTGCTAACCAGGCTCCTCCGAAGCCAGAACCCAGGTCTAAAAATGCCCCTGCAAAGAAAGGAGAGGTTTCTGAAGGGAAATAGGGGAAAGCTGATGCTGGCAAGGATGGGAATAACCCTGCAGAAAACAGAGATGCCAGAATAGACCAGGCACAGAATGCTGAAGACACTGGAGACACCAAGTAAAGTGTGTACATTTTTTGGATAACTGTGTACTTCTGGTGACTATACAGTTTGAAATACTATTTTTTAATCAAGTTTTATAAAAATGCAGAATTTTGTTTTACTTTTTTTTAAAAGCTATGTTGTTATCACAGACAGAGCACTTCAGTGTTGTTTCTGGGGAAAGAGGCACATGTCACTAATAGAATGTTTCTGAAGTTGGATTGATATTGGAGAAAACACCGTTCCTCTCTAGTTTTTTTTCCTTTGCCCTCCCCTCTCCCCCTCCCAGTGTTTTAACAAATTTTTAAAAGGAAAAAAAAAAAGAGGAAGTTGGCACAAGTAGCAGGTATTGCTAGAAAGAATGAACTGTGAAACCAACTTCTGTGAATTCCCCATCAGATGGCTTCTGCTAGTCACTTCTCTTTTCTTTCGATGGACCCTGACATTTGTCTCAGTTTCTGTCCTCAGAGTCATTAAGAGTTTAGAAAGCGCTCAGCAGCAAAAATTCCCCAGCTGTACTGGCACTGATAGCCTCTGGTCTTCTGGCTGTGACCCCACACAGTTGAGTATCCACATGACTTCTGACCCATTTGACTAGGTGCTCATGTTTGGCCCAGCCTTCCTTTGGACTCGACAACAGAGTTTCTTCTACAAAGCTGGTTTCATGAGATTTCGTGGGTAGCATGAAACCAAAAACAGTGCAGAAGTCAGTTCGGACAGCGAGCGCGGTAACAGCGAGCGCGTTCGCCCGGCGCAGGGGTGACTGGAGGTCCCGGGGGTGGCCTGTGGTCCCCGCCCTGCAGACCCCTGCCCTCCCCCTTCCTCATGATGTCCTGACGGCGGCATCCGCCTCTCGAGCCTGGACGCCGCCGGCCGCCGGGTGTCGCTGCCCTGACCTGCCGGCGCCGGGAGGAGGACGCGGCCCCGTGCGCGGCGGGCGCGGCGGGGCGAGAACGGCGGGGCCCCGAGGGCAGGTCTGCGTGGACTCGAGCCCGCCGCCTCCTCAGGCCTGCAGCCGTGCAGATCCGGGACTGGGGTGACCGCTGGCCCCGACAGACGGGATGCGGTCTCGTCCCCTCCACGACCACAAGGCCCTTATCTGGCCCGAAGACTAGCGGAGCCCTGGAGGAGGAGGGCGAGCGGCCCCTGGGCCCGTGGTCTTGGTTCCACCAGACCTTGCTTGATGCTGGAAGAGAGGCATAGTAGAATAACGGGCCACATATGGCCAGTAAGAAGTGCCCACCATCCTTGGCGAAGTTTATAGAAGGCCTGTGGATATAATATGAAAAAGCTGCCCTCACCTTTCCCCCAACTGTTAAAAGAAAACTTCTGCTACATCTAGGCTTTCTAGATGTAAAGAGGTGGCGGCCGTGTGATAAAGCAGAGTTAGAAAATCATGTCTTGTAATAGCCATTTGTTAAAAAAGAAAATCATAGCAAAGAAGTGTCTTCTGGAATGATTTTGAAATGGAATTTAGACTGCCTCTGGAAGCGACGCCAGGAGGCACATCCACGCTTCTTCTGTGCCTTAGAGGATGTGGGGCAGAAGGCTGAGAAGAGGAAGAAGAAAAGGTTCTATGCCAGACTGGTCATATTTAGAACATATTTCACATTATAACCATTGTTCTGTGTGTGCGTTTTATCCCTCGCTGTTCTCTATATAATTGACAGTGCTCAGTACTTTTTTGAACTGCCTCTCTTCCTAGATGTTCTGAAGTGCCTGACATACGTTAGAAGTCGAAATAGTAAAAGAACACATTTTGTAAATATCTTTTTAAAATTCATATGAAATATAGTGGAGCTTTTTGTTTTTGTTTTTGAAATGGCCAAACCACCTCACAAACCATGTGAGTAATAGCCATTTTGTGCCCTGGTTTGGGGGAGGAGGGCTCTATGCCAGTGTGTTTATAGTGAGGCAAGATCAAACATTGCCCCATGTTCCTACATTTTGTTTTACCTTGCTGTGTATACAGTGTACATAATGGACAAACACATTCTCATTTACAACATCCAATCTTCTAGATGTTAAAGAAGTTGCCTGTGTATGACAAAAATAGTAAACTAACATATTTTGTACATTTTGTGTTAAAATTCCTAGGAAAGATTGTCTTCTGAAAATGTGAGCATTATAGCCCACAGGGTTCTAGACGACAATGTTCATATTTAGAAGACACTTTCCAATTATTTAACTGTTGTTATGTGTGTGCAGGTTTTTTTCAAGACTGCTCTGTATATAGTGGACAAAGTCCTTATTTGAAACAGCTAGTCTGTCTGGGTGTTGAGCGTTCCCAATGTAGGTTAAAAGCAGAAATAGTAAAATATTACTTTGTAAATATCATTTTGCTCAAATTTATAGGAAATATCGTCTTTTAGAAATGGGATGGCTAAACCATCTCTGTGAACAGCATGCTACTGTCTATATACTTGGTCAGTGGTTTGGAGGAGGTGAGAGGAAAGCAATTTCAAAAGGTAATATACTAGTGTGTTCATACTTGGACAATTTCAGACAAAACTTTGTTCTGTGCATTTTGTTTGTCTGTATATAGAGTGGACAAATGAATCCTAATTTTGCAACATCTAGATGTTAAAAATGTTGCCCGTGTATGACACAGTAAATTTAGTAAAATTAATGTGTTTTGTATATTTTGTGTTGAAATTCAATGGAAAGCTTGTCTTCTGTAAATGGCTTTTGAGTATGAATTTGTTCGGCCACATCTAAGCATCACATTTGCCTGTAGTTGTTCACTGAACCAGTGGTAGAGAACAGGAAGTGAGGAGGAAGTGGTTCAAGGCCAGGATGGTCAAGTTTAGGAGATAACCTCAGAATATAACCATTGTTATATCTGTGCAGGTTTATTTAACATACTGCATAAGCAGTGGACAAGTAAATTCTTATTTAAAATATCTAGTCTTTTTAAATGTTTTACAGTGCCTGTTGTGTTTAAAATTAGAGGTAGTAGAATAACACTGTAAATAGCTTTTTAAAATTGATGGGGAATATTTTCTTTGGAAATGGATTGCTGGGCCAACTGTGAACATTGTACTCTCGTACTTGTTCATTGGTTTGAGGAAGTGGGAGGGAAGAAATTGCAAAAGGTGTTTTGCTAGTGTGTACTAAGAAATTTCTGCTCATTGATTGCCCTGTATGTTACATGCTTTCATTTAACTTTGCTGTGTTGTATATATTGTGTATATACTGGACAAATGAGTCCTAATTTATAGTCTATTCTCTAAATATTAAAGAGATTGCCAATGTGTGACAAAAGTAGAGTTAGTAAACTAACCATTTTGTATTCTTGGTGTTAAAATTTATAGAAAGGCTGTTTTCTGAGAAACTTTTGAAAATGAAATTGTAAAACCACATCTAAGTGATACATATGCCTGTAACTCATCACTGAGTTTTTAGTAGAAAGGAGGAATTGGGAGAAATGAAGGGCTCTAGATGGGAATGTTTATATTTAGAAGACACTTTTGGCTAAAACCATTGTTAATGTGTTTATTTAACACTATTGTGTATACGGTGGACAAATCCAAATCCTTATTTGAAACATCTGGTCCTTACAGATATTTAGAAATGTACAAAGTATGTTAAAAGTACAGGGTGCAAAATTACACATTTTGTAGATAACATTTTGTTAAAATTCGTATGAAATATCTTTTCAAATGGAATGGTCAAACTACCTCCAGAGCTGTACATATTATGTTCATGCTGTTTCAGGGAGAAGGAAGTGCCAAGGGCTCCATGCCAGTAAGTCTATAGTTAGGTGAAATTAACCAATACCCTAAACGTTCTGTGCATTGTTTTACCTTGAAGTGTATATAGGATATATAATGGACAAATGAGTCCGAATTTTTTATCTAGGCTTTCTAGATGTTAAGGAAGTTGCCAGTGTATGATAGAAGTAGAGTCAGTAAACTAATACATTTTGCACATTTTGTGTAAAAATTCATAGGGAAGACTATTCTGAAAATGACAGAACTTTACTTGTGGAAGCAAAGTTGTTAAAAATCCCCTCTAAGCATTGCGGATGCAACTACTGGGTTGGTAGAGGTGAGAAGAGGAAGAGTTCTAGGCCCAAATGTTCCTATTTAGAGGACACTTTCCTTTGTTCCATGTGTGGTTTATTCAGTGCTACTGTGTGTATCGCTGACAAACTTAAACCCTAATTTGAAATCTCTAGTGTTCTGTGTGTTTAGAAGTATACAACATAAGTTAAGAGTAGAGAGTGTAAAATTATACTTTAAATGTGTTTTCTAGTAATACATAGGAATGACTGAACTTGGGGAATGGAATTGTTAAGCCAGATGTCTTGGAGCAGTGTGCTGACAGGGGGAGGTGGGACAGGGAAGGAAGGGTGGAGGGAAGCACTCTTGGCTTGGGTGTTGTTAGACAAGTTCAGATCGTCTGACCACTCTTCTATACAGGCATTTCAGTTACTGCTGTGTATTAAAGGACAAGTACCAATGTCCAGAGTATGTTAAAAATAAAGGCAGTACAAGAATCCCTGAATAATGTCCTTGTGCTAGGTTTGGGAAGGATGTCTTCTGGGAGTGACCTTTGTTGATCTAGCCTTGGAGTTGGACGGATTCAGTACTTAGCCGTTGAAATGGTGGAAGAGGAAGAGGAGGGGCAAAGGGAAGGGCTCTTTGCTAGCATCTCTGTATCTAGAAGACAGTTATAGATGATAGCCAATAGTTTTAAATGTGCATTAAAAACAAACACTGGTATTTTATTTATTGAGGATAAGGTTCATTCTTTATTCCACAACATCTAAAGTTTTTACATATCTTGAAGTGACAAGGTATGATAAAAGTAGAGCTAATGAATTAATGAATTTATAAATATCTTTTTGTTAAATTAATAGAAAAGAAGGATCTTTAACATGGAATTGTTAAACCACCTCTGAGCAGTATGCATCAAGACTTGTTCATGAAGTTAGCTGCAGAGGGGTAGAAGGAGGTATGGGGGAGGGATGTATGCAGGTGTGTTCATATTTCCATTTAGCTGCTAACCACTGATGTACGTGTGCATCTCTTAGTTGTACCATAGGAAAGCATTGTTAAATAACTCATGGCAACCTACCTTCTTGCTACCATTTCAATATAGACCTGATCATGAATTCTCTTAGAAGCATTACATTTATTGTACTCTACTGCTCTGTGTCTCATTTTAAATTGAGCATTAAGGGAATGCAGTATTTGTAATCTATAGAGGCCTGTTGCCAATATCTATAGAGGCCTGTTGCTATTTTTGTTTTTATGAAATTTTTGTCCCCAAGAAAGGCAAGACTACATTTTTTCCTGATTGTATTGGTGTTGGGTATTCTTGGTTATCACAATACTCTTGGCTTTGGGACTTTGAATTGATAAATACTCATGATGTATGAAAAAGCATGATACATTCTGTGTGCTCTCAACCACAGAAAAATGTATGCTTAGTTGTGTGTTTACACACACAGGATTTCAAAGGTTATGTCAAAGTGTAAACTGCTTGTGATTCTGGATGACTTTTGTGTCCTTTGCTTCTTGTGTTTTTCAGTTTTCTATATTGTACAATTAACTTTAAAGTTTGGGGGGGAAATGTCATAAAAAAAACAATGAAAACTGACTTGGGATAAGGGGAAATTTGTTTTAGAAATAAAGAACCCATGTGTGTGGTTTATTCTTTTCTTTCTGCATCAGCCCTCTCTCTCTCTACTGGTAAAATATGGTCACCAGTACACTGATTCCTGTTCTCTATTTCTGTGCCTCTCTCTTCACTTTCTCTTTTCCACCCAAATTCTACATTCCTGGGGAAGAAACCCTAAGAATAGAGTTAGACTATATTGGCCTTGGCAGTGAGGTCATATTGTACAAACTAACTTGCCTCCTTCCTACATCCTAAAATGTGAGAAATCAAGGGTATCATTATAAAGTGGGCAATTATTCTGAAAGGTTAACAATACAAGGACTGTTTTATTTAATAGAAAATTTTCAAACATGAAAGTTGAAATAATAGTATATTAACACCCACAACGCTTATCGCCTAGATTCAATAATTTGCCACTCTTTCTTTTTACAGATTTTTATTTATTTCTCTCCCCTTCCCTTCCTCCCCTCCCCCCATTGTCTGCTCTCTGTGTCCATTTGCTGTGTGTTCTTCTGTGACCACTTCTGTCCTTATCAGTGGCGCCGGGATCTGTGTTTCTTTTTGTTGCGTCATCTTGTTGTGTCAGCTCTCTGTGTATGTGGCACCATTCTTGGGCAGGCTGCACTTTCTTTCACACTGGGTGGCTCTCCTTACAGTGGCTCTCCTTGCACGTGGGCTCCCCTATGCGGGGGGCACACCCCTGCATGACACGGTACTCCTTTTGCACATCAGCCCTGTGCCTGGGCCAGCTCCACATGGGTCAAAGAGGCCCGGGGTTTGAACCGCAGATCTCCCATGTGGTAGGTAGACGCCCTATCCATTGGGACAAGCCCGCTTCCTAATTTGCCACTCTTGTTTCCTTTATATTTTTCTTTATTTCTTCTTGTTCAAGTATTTCAGGCAAATCCCTGATGTCATGCCATTACATATTTCAATATGTGCTTTTAAATATATATAAAGTTTCCTTTTGAAAATGGATAGTAGTGAATGCAGCTCAACATAGTGAATGTAACTAACACCACTGAAATGAATATTTATATTATAAGTGATTAAAATGGGAAATGTCATACTGAATTTATATTACTACAATAAAATTTTAAGTGAATATATGGATGCATTTTCCTACATAACCTCAACTCCATTTCACAACAAAAACAGTGAAAAAAAATTCATTGATGTTATATAAAACCCAGTTCATATTCAAAATTTTCCCAGTGGCAGGAAACTTTTTTTTAAAAGATTTATTTATTTTTTATTTATTTCTCTCCCCTTTCCTCCCCCCGCCTCCCACTGTCTGCTTTCTGTGTCCATTTGCTGTGTGTTCTTCTGTGTCTGCTTGTATTCTTGTCAACGGCATGGGGAATCTGTGTCTCTTTTGGTTGCGTCATCTTGCTGCATCAGCTCTCCGTGTGTGTGGCACCACTCCTGGGCAGGCTGCACTTTTTCCGTGCTGGGTGGTTCTCCTTACAGGACGCACTCCTTGTGTGTGGGGCTCCCCTATGCGGGGGACACCCCTGCGTGGCATGGCACTCCTTGCACTCATCAGCGCTGCACATGGGCCAGCTCATCACAAGGGGCAGGAGGCCCTGGGTTTGAACCCTGGGACTTCCCGTGTGGTAGGCAGATGCTCTATCCGTTGAGTCAAATCTGCTTCCCCGGCAGGAAACTTTTTGTAGTTGGTTTTGTTTTAATCAGTATCCAAATAAGGGTCTCAGGTTTCATGGCTGTTGGACCTTGTAAGTATCTTCTAATCTAGAGAAGCCAGTCCCCTTAACCTATTTCTATTTTTCGGAAGGTTTCTTTCTCTCTCCTTCTCTTTCGAACATCATTATTATGAACTCATGAATTTTTATGTATTCAGTGTGTTTTGATCAACTGCAGTTATTATTTATTTTGACAATTAAATAACTCCATCTTTGGCCAATGTGAGCACCTTTATGTTGGCTTCTGTGGACTTCTGACATAACTGCATTAGTCTTTTATAATTTCTTTGAATTCTTGTACAAGGAAGTGTCCCAAGCTCATCTTGATCATTACCTGCCACGGATATGAAATCAGCCATTCCTCAAAAGATCTCTGATTCCTTTAATGGGGGAATGGTACTTATGGACCATAATTTTGTTTCTTAGCATACTCACTGATACTGGGTTGCCATTGCTTCTAGCCCCTTATAGTGAACAGAAGTAGGAAATAAATATTTTTTAAAAAGAAAAAGCAGAACAAGAGTTTGGGCATATTTTCCCAACTTTTATTTGAATTCTTATAACTCTTTCTCTTAGAAATCTTGGTTACTAAGAGCACTAATGCAAAAACTTATTTATTTTATCCTAGAATATATGAAAATAGCTTTAAAATAGTAATAGCATAATTATTAATAGCAAAAAATGATCACTAAATTAATTTAAGATTTGTTTGAAGATGTATTCCTCCTTAGAATACCTTCTGCTTGCAATGTATAATCAAAATACCAGGGCCAGATTTCAGGCTGACAGGACCCTCCATGGATCCGCCCTATTACCACTGCCCTCTGACCAAGAAACAGTGTGAGACCTTGCTGCTCAAGGAAGGGGTGGATGGCAACTTCCTGTTAAGAGCCTCTGTGTCTCGTAAGTAGCCTTACATTGATGTAGCAATGGCAACCAAATATAAAAAGATTGTGCTGCACTTTGCTTTGCAGCCCAAATGACTAGAATGAGAAATAGACACTGCCAGGGAGAGACGGAAGGCAGGCATCTGTCTTTGCTCTTCCATCTGCCCTTCTCTCCCTGGTGTAAATGCTGCATGAGCAGACCCTCAGTAGCAGCAGAAGTGGGGGTGGTGGGGAAGGCAAGCGTTGAAGGAAGCATGGGAAGTGGTGGAGGGGGTGGAGAGAAGGTAGAAATGAGGAAAGTTCCTCTCTTCCAGAGTTCTGTTTATTCGGTATGGCAAAGGCCCTGCTTAAAATTTCAATCTGAGAGTCCAAGTTTTTATACGCATTCGCCACATCCACTTGCAATACTTAAAATATTGATAATATTTCAATTTTTAATTAGATTTGTAAAAAACTTTAACATACATCATTTACTCTCATCTTTCTTACAGTCCACTAGGGCAAGTATAAATAGTCAACATTTTTATAGATGAATAAACAGAGGTGAGGCTGTCTCCAATGACTTACTCTTGTTAAAACTCATCGGGCATCAGGTCAGAATATCAGAACTACCTTGCTGAAGTGACTACTATAAGCCTGTTGTAGAAAGCAATGCTGGGCATATATTACTTTAGCCCTATATAAAATCAGGAGCACTGAAACTTTTCACCTTCTGCCTCTTACAAGAATTAAAACCAAAGTGCTTTCAATCATAAGATGAAGATTTACATTGCTTTCTATGGATATAGATATAACAGGTAACCCAAAGGTGCTGTGAAGTGAAGTGAAGGAGAGGGAGGCTTAAGCAAATACTTATTACAATATTGTATCTCATTATAGACAGCATTGCCAAGCCTTGGCTGTCTTTCTATATCAAGTGCCTCATCTACATATGAACCCTCTGTCTTCCTGGGACCTGTTCCCACCTGGACCTCTACATATGTAGCCCAGGTCACCAATTACCTTCTGGTTCCATACTTATTTTAGTTTCCTTGGCTGCTCAAGCAAATGCCATGAAATGGATAAGGTTAAGCAATGAGAATTTATTAGCTTATGGTTTTGAAGTGAAGATAGAAGTCCAAATCAAAGTATCATCAAGGTGATGCTTTTCCCCCAAGACTATAGCATTCTGAGGCTGGCTGCTGGTCCGTAATTCATCACATAGCAAGGCACCTGATCTCATGTCCTGGTCTCTCCCTGCTTTTCTGGGTTTCATTGATGTTCGGCTTCTGGCTTCTCCCTCTGTAGCTTTCTCTCTCTTTGTCTGAATTTCATTCTCTTATAAAGGACTCCAGGGAGCAGACGTGGCTCAAGCAGTTGGGTACCCACATCCCACATGGGAGGTCCCAGGTTTAGTTTCTGGTGCCTCCTAAAGAAGACGAGCAGATGCTGCAACTGCCACAAGCAGATGTCACAACTGCCACAATGAGCAGACACCACAACAAGCAGATGCCGTAATGAGCAGATGCTGCAAACAGCCAGGAGCAGAAGTGGCTCAAGTGGTTGGGCACTTGCCTCCCACATGTGAGGTGCCAAGCTTGGTTCCCAGTGCCTCCTAAAGAAAACAAGCTGACAATGAGCAGACAGACAAGGGAGCCATCTCGGGGAGGGAGGGGCGGGAATAAAAATAATAGTAATAAAGGACTCCAGTTATAGAATTAAGTCCTATTGATGTAGTTGAGGTGGCCACACCTTAGCTGAAGTAACCTCATCAAAAGTTCTTACTTACACTGGATTCACACCCACAAGAATGGATTAAGTTTAAGAAATGTTTTTCTGGTGTAGCTACAGCTTCGAACCACCACAGCATTGAAGCAGTTTTATCACTTGTGGCTTCCTTTCTGTTCTCTGTTCTGTGACCCAGTTCTTATTCCCCATTCTCACAGACTTTTCTACAAAGGCTTCTGCATCCCTTATTATGAGGTAAATAATTCCCTCACATCTTTCATCAAATTGCAGCATGCTCACTTCATTAATAGTCCATAACTGGAATTAGGCTTGCTTTCATCATCATTCTAACTCACTCCTGGGGCATCCCATAACATGTCAAATAATCCAAGATCCTTAGCAAGCCTGGTTCTTCTTCAATGTCAGGACTCCGGTTTAAAATGACACAGTGTGTCTGGGAAAGGCTGGGGAATAGAGCATGAGTGTCTGGAAACAGCAGGAGCTGACTTCTAAAGGGAGAGAAAAGATCAGCTCATAAAGGCCTTTGCATAAGGCACCTTGAATGTTTGCAAGCAGAAAGTAACCTAATTAAACTTGCATTTAAAACATGGATGGTGGGAGAACGGCTTGAAAAGTATGTGGAGAGACCTATGGGGAGTTCATTGGAACAGTCCAGGAAAGAGGAGGTAGAAGTGACTAAATTTAGTTGGATTAATTGTGGAGGTGAGGAAGAGGAAGAAGTTTCAAATGACGCCAAAGTTTTTGACTTGGGCAGTGAGGCGGGGGATGGTGCTCTAACCCAGTAGGAAGAATAAAGAAAGAATAGCTGGTTTTGGTGAGAGGAGAGGGGCAAGAGAGCTAGAGAGGAAAGATAATGATTTCTGGTTTGGGACATATTGATTCCGTAGTAACTTTGAGACATGCAAGTGAGTCTGAATTTCAAGGCAGCAGCTTTTGCTGGATATTAGGGGTCTGTGGGTCATGGATGTACACATCATAGTTGAAATTTAGTGGTTGCTGAGCTTACCCAGGTAGGGTGTAGAGAATGAAATAAGGCTTGGCCAAATGCAGAATCATGGGCAGGAAGACATCAGAGCAATAAGAAGAAATATAGTCAATTAGGCTGAAATTAAGAAAAAAAATAAAAAATAGGGAGAGAAACTGTCCCGAGTGGAATCACAAAAATCAAGAAAAGATAGGGTTTTAAGAGTAGAACTGTCAACCAAGTCAAATGTTCAGAGACACTGAATGTGCTAAAGTTTGAAAACTGCCCACTGGAGTTGAGGGCTTAGAAGTTATTATTGATTTTCATAAGAACAGTTTCATTTGAATCATGGAGGAAAAGCCGGAGTACAGTGGGTGGAAGATTCCATATTTTAAAATTATTACTTTTTTGGATACTTTCTTTGAGGAATTATACCAGAGTAGACATACTGGATCACAGAAGAGCTTTAAAACTTGCTGAATACTGCCATTTTCTTCTCCAGAAAGAGAGAAAAATTTCTGAGGTCCCGAGCACTGGATGCCAATTCCCTTCATCAGTACCCTGACATCAAATTTGGACATTTGCTTATTTTATTAGTTTCATATGGACATAATTCCTAAAATTTACTTTGCCTTGTCCTTATTTCATTGCTGGTAAAGATGTACATTTTCCCTTTCTTTCATTAAATATTTGCTGAGTGTTGTCATGTGCACAAAATGGTACAAAACACTAGAGGACATCAAGATGGATCAGACACAGGCCCTGTCACAGGGAGCTAGTAGAGTGATAAACATTAGTGCTCAAAGCTCAAATACAGCTTTTGGAAATCCAGAAAGAAGGGCATTGTGTTCAAAAAGGGAGGTAAAATAAGGCTTCCTAGAGGATATGAGAGGATGAGAAAGATGTGGAAGGAAATAGTCCTGTTGCTCTCCTTACAATGTTTTGTTCATCTTGTTGCAATGTTTACCTTTTTAAAATTTCATATTTGGAAAAAAATTTAAACTTAGAGAAAACTTGAAAGAATAATTCAAAGAATACCTGAACACTCTTTAACTAAATTTACCTATTATAAACTTTCTGCCCATTTGCTTTATTATTTACTGTTTACCACCACCCCTTCTCTAATTCTCTAACCCCCAAAGAGACTAATCTGCATACATTATGGCCCTTTGCCCTTAAATATTTGAGTGTGCATTTCCTAGGAATGTGGATTTTCTCACATAACCACAGTAAAGTTATCAACTCCTGTAAAAATAACAGAAAGTGTTATTTTATTTAAGGTGTGATCCATCTGAATGATTTGGATCTTAATCCAGATTTCTGAAGTCTTTTATAAGCAGGAGAAATTCAGGCATAGTTAGGGAGGCTCCAGGGAAAAGCAGGAAGTCAGCAGGAACCCAGAAGAAAAAGAAGAGGACACCGCCACATGGCAGCAAAACCAAGGATCCCCAGGGATTGTTGTAAACCAGACTGGAATGCTCCTGATGCTGGGAAGAAAGAAGAGTTCTAGCCTCCGAAACTGCAAGAAGATAAATTCACACCAGTACAATAGGGTGGTACATGAGAATCCTGTATTTTATGCATCATTATTCTATAAACCCAAAGCTTCTCTTTTAAAAAAATTTCTGTTATTTAAGCCAACCCATTGTGTGATATATATAATAGTGGCCTGGAAATCTAAAACAGATGTCCGTAATAGTATTTCTTTAAATCTCTAGAACACTTATAATACAATGAAGATTAATAAAATAATATAGCACCAGAATATGCAAAGTAAAAAAGTACAGGAAATACAAAGAGACAGGAAAACAATTGTAATAAAGCCCTCAATGGATACCTCTAAGTCTGTGGAAATCAAGAAGAGAAAAAAAAAAAAAAAAGAATATTGACTAAAGCTACGTAAAATAATTAAAAAGTAAATTGGAAAACAACCAGCAAGATGGATGAAGAGTAAGGAGCTCCTAGAGTCAGCTTCTGCTACAGGGCAATTAGTAATCACCCAGAGCTATCTAAAGCACCTGGTGGGAGCTCTAGGCGATCAGAACATCCTGCAACATCCTCAAAAGAATGGAAGGAGAAGACTGCCCATCTGCAGAGAACATTTGTAAGTAGAGCCCTCCACTCCATGGAGGCCGGTGCCCATCCTCCACTGGCAGCACAAACCACCTTGGGAGCTATTCCTCAGCTGGAATTGGAAGCTCCACTTCCCAAAAATGGGGAAGGAAGAGACAGTTGGACACCAAATACAACTACTGATCAATACATTTGTCAGGCTAAGGTATAATCCTAAGAACAGCTAAAGTTTGAAACTGTCCAAGTCAGGAAGAGATCAGTAGCCACCATCTTAACACCACACCTGGCATGAGAGGAAGTGGGGTGGACTGAAAATCACAGTGCTGGTAGGAAGTGGCTTCTTTCTATCCAGATCAGATTGCAGCTCTAGCATAAGCCCCAGCCCCACATCCAGCAAGGAGGAAGCTGGGGGGACTTGCTCCAGCCCCTCAGGGATAATACAGGCCATGCCACAGAGGCCTGTGGTCATCCTACTTTGGCAGCAAAAGCCACCCTAGGAGCTATTCTGTGACTGGAATTGGAAGCTCCGTTTCCCACAAACAGGGGAGGAAGAGATGGTCGGTCACCAATTTCAGCTACTGATTAGTAAATTCAGCTGGCTAAAGTATAACCCTAGTAACAGCTAAAGTTTGAACCTAAAGTCAGAAAGAGGTCAGGAACTGCCATTTTGACTCTGCCCCCAGCATGAGAGGAAGCCTGACTGACTAAAAATCACAGTGATGGCAGAGACCATTTTCTTTCACCCAAGTTGGCCTGCAGCCCTAGCCTAGGCTTCTGCCCCACCTCTGGCAGGGAGAAAGCTGGCAGGCCCTGCACCAGTCTATCCAGGTAACTGCAGGTACCTTTGGCTGCACAGAATAAGTAATCGGAAGTCTACCAGGGCAACTGCATTCACTTTGGACCTGCACTTCATAGATTGCTGCCCACACCTGCAGCTCCATCTCTGCCCCAGGCAGGTGAGAAAGGGGTGTGGAGCTTCATCAGTCTCTCTGGGCAACTACAGCCTAAGCCCGCATGACCTGGATTATTCCACACAACTCTGGCTCTGTTCCTTTCCCTGGAAAAGGAGAAAGTTGGGAGAAGCTTCATCTGTCCCTGGAGTCATGAGGGCAGCTTGAACAGCTCATAGCACCAACTACATCCTTCGCTCCTACTGCACAACCAGCAAGGGAGAAATGGCAGGAAGCCCTAAACTACAGAAAAAAACTGAACCCAGAATAAATGCTCTAGTAAGCCAGATGCCAAGACACCAACAAAAAATTACAATCTATACCAAGAAACAGGAAGATACGGCCCAGTTAAGGGAACAAGATAAACCTCCAGATGACATAAAAGAGTTGAGAAAACTAATCATAGATATTCAAACAAATATCCTTAATAAATCAATGAGATGGCTAGAGATTAAAGATATTAAGAAGACATTGAATGAACACAAAGAAGAATGTGAAAGCATACACAGAAAAATAGCAGATCTTATGGGAATGAGAGGCACAATAAATGAAATTAAAAACACCTTGGGGAGGAGGCGGGGCAAGATGGCATCTGAGTGAGTGCACCTTATGGTCTCTCCTGCGAAGAGGCGGCCAAGTGAGGTTGGAGTCTTGCCAGAGTGGGCTGTCTTGGGGGCTTACAAGGCGGAGGGTATGTGGACATGGATTTGGAGAGATAGTGGCAGAGGTGGTACTTGCTAAAGGTAGAATTGCGGCTTACAAGTACAGAGGTGGGAAGCTGTGGACTGGCGGGACCCTTCCCCCTGGGGCTGGTGGCCGCGGTGTTTCCTGAAATCTGTTGGTTGTGCAGTGGCGTTCCTGGGCCCCGTGGTGCCCAGATGCGTGGTCCCCAAGTCAGTGTCCCCTGAGCCCCCATAGCCTGTTTTCCACGGACCAATGTGCCCTGGGTCTGCAGAGTCCTGGACTTCCCTTTCCCAAGTCCAGCACTCCCGGAGTTCTGGGATTGCCTCAGCCCTCCGGTTTTGTACTGACTCCGTGGGTGGGAGGGATTCAGTGGGGGATGCAGTAGGGAGGCCCAGCTAGTGTGGGTTCAATTTTCTGGTGTTCCTTCCCCCTTTTTGTTTCTTTTTTTGTTTTTTTGAACTTGGAGGAGCATACAGGCTGACTTGGGAAGAGTCCGGGAAGAGAGGAATGGCAAATCTGCTGAGAAAGCCCGATTCACCTAAATACCCTGGGATAAGAAACTTGGCCTGAGAGAAGGTGGAGTCAGAAAATCAAGTAATCTCTCATAACACACCTAAAGGAGAGGGACTATAGGAGGTGCTTTCCAAGCCTCCAATAGCATACTTGGGGTTCCTGGTGAGGTGTGGGTGCTCTCTCTCTGGAAGTTAAGAGTCATTGTTTTCTGTGCAGAGCTGATTCAACAAGGACCACTTGAATCTCCTACCAGACCTCTCAGGCAGCTTTCTTGCTGCCTGGGAGAGAGGAAAGTGAGGAAGGGAGAAAAGGGGGAACATTGGATCCCTAAGCTTTTTATTTAACTACAAACAGGATTCCTTGCTTGAAACTTTCCCTAGTATATGGTTGGTTTTTCCTTGTTTTTCCTTCCTCTTTATCCCCCAAGGCCCTTTTTTCTTTCTTTCTCTTTTTCTTTTTCCTGCTTATTTCCCCACTCCTTTTTGCCCTTTTTTTTCTCTTTCTTTCTCTCTTTCTCTCTCTGCTTTCTTATTCTTCTTACATTAGGTGCTTCAGGGAGAGCTTCACATTTGCTGTATTTCCTCATCCTCCATTTACTTTCTGTGTGTATTGATTTTGGCCACCAACACTATTCCCTTTCCTCTACATCTTTCTATGCTCCATCATTGATTGTTTCTCTTACATTACACCTCTCTTTGTTTGCCCCCCTATTTTTTTGACTTTTTATTACTAATACTTTTGTTCTGTTTTCTGCCTTATATTCACTATATTATTGTCCTCTCTTTTCTCTTTTCCTCTCTCCTGAACACACAGGACTTTTAATTCACACTGTATTCCTCCCCATATTCAGATTTTTACATACTCTGTTTTTCTTACTGCTATAACTCTACATACAAGACTCTAATATCCATTGTCCTATATCTCACATGGTTCCTCTATTAATATTTACAATCAATACTACTATTATTCATTTTCTTTTCTCACTCCTTTTGCTTTCTCTGGCCCTAATATTTTCTTTCAAATGAATTTAGCCAACAACAAGGAAATAGAATAAGAAGAACAGAGTGACAAAGAGAAGACTTAAATGCACGCAAAAGCAACAACTCATTGAACTCCAAACTAGACAAAGAAGCCAAGCAACTGATTAAACCCGTCAAGAAAAAATGATGACCAGACAGCAACAAAAAACTAGAAACCAAACCAATAATCAGGAAAACATGCCCCAATCCAATGAACAAACTAAAAACCAGGAAGAGGAGCAGAACATCGAACAAGTAATTAAAGATCTCAAAACATATGTTAGGGACCAATTTAATGAGGTGAAGGAAGAGATTAAGAATATGAAGAAAACAATTGGAGGGAATACAGAAGAAATTGAAATCACACACAAAAATATAACAGATATGATGGTGATGAATAGCACAATTCAAGAAATCAAAACTACACTCTCAGCAAATAACAACAGACTCAAAGAGGCATAGGAGAGATTAAATGATGTGGAAGACAGTACATTGAAATCAAGCAGATAGTAGAAATGGTTGATAAAAAGATAGAAAAAACTCAGGGGCTTAGAGACCTGAATGACAATGCAAAACATGCAAACATATGTATTATAGGCATCCCGGAAGGAGAAGAGAAGGGAAAGGGGACAGAAGGGGTGTTGGAGGAAATAATGGCTGAAAACTTCCCAAATCTACTGAGGGAGATGGATGTACATGTCCAGGAAGCACAATGCACCCCAAACACCATAAATCCCAACAGGTCTACCCCAAGACATATACTTGTCAAATTATCCAATGCTCAAGACAAAGAGAAAATTCTAAAAGCAGCAAGAGAAAAGAGAACCATCACATAAAAGGGAGGTTCTATAAGGTTAAGTGCTGATTTCTCATCTGAAACCATGGAGGCAAGAAGGCAGTGGTATGATATAGTCAAGGTATGAAAAGAAAAAAATTTCCAACCAAGAATACTCTATCCAGCTAAGTTAGCATTCAAAAAGGATGGAGAGTTCAAAATAGTCACAGATAAACAGAAACTAAGAGAGTACGCCAACAAGAATCCTGCCCTTCAAGAAATACTAAAGGGAATTCTGCAGGAAGAAAGAAAAAACAAGAGAGACAGAGTTGGAGGAGAGTGTAAGAGCAACTAAAAAGACAAAAACAGAAAAAGAAAATCAAACAAATTATGACAAAGACAAATCCAAAGAAAGTATGGCTAATATAAGTAATTCCTTGAAAGTAATAACATTGAATGTCAATGGATTAAACTCACCTGTCAAGAGACCCAGACTGGAAGATTGGGTAAGGAAATATGACCCATCTATATGCTGTCTGCGAAAAACACATCTTAGACCCAGGGATTCAAAGAGGTTGAAAGTGAATGGCTGGAAAATAATCTTACAAGCAAACAATAACCAAAAAGGGGCAGGAGTAGCTATATTGATATCAGACAAAATAGACTTTAAATGCAAAACTATTGTGAGAGACAAAGATGGACACTACATATTAGTGAAAGGGATAATCTTTCAAGAAAAAAGAATAATCATAAACACTTATGCTCCTAACAAGGGTGCCTCCAAATACGTGAGGCAAACACTGGAAAAACTAAGTGAAGGAATAGATGTCTCTACAATTATAGTGGGGGACTTTAATACACCACTATCAACTTTGGACAGAACATCTCAAAAGAGAATCAATAAAGAAACAAAGACTTTGAACAATATATTAGAGGAGCTGGACCTAATAGATATATACAGAACATTACACCCAAATACAGCAGGATATACATTCTTCTCAAGTGCACATGGATCATTCTCCAAGATAGACCACATGCTAGGCCACAGAAAAAGTCTCAATGAATTCAGAAAGATAGAAATCATACAAAATCATTTCTCTGACCACAGTGGAAGGAAGCTGGAAATCTGCAAGGGCCATAGACCCAGATTTGGCACCAAGATTTCAAAGTTAAATAACACAATCTTATAAAAACAGTGGGTCAAGGAGGAAATCTCAAAAGAAATTAATAACTACCTTGAAACTAATGAAGATGATAACACAACATATCCAAACTTATGGGATGCAGCAAAAGCAGTACTGAGAGGGAAATTTATAGCCATAAATTCATAAATCAAAAAAGAAGAAAGAGCTAAAGTTGAAGAATTAAATGCACACTTGGAGGAATTAGTTAAAAAACTACAAACTAACCCCAAAGGAAGAAGAAAGAAAGAAATAACAAAGATCAGAGCAGAACAAAATGAAATAGAAAATAAGAAAGCACTTGAAAAAATAAACAAAACAAAGAGCTGGTTCTTTGAGAAAATCAATAAAATTGACAAACCCTTAGTTAGACTAACAAAGAAAAAAAGAGAGAAGATGCAAATACACAAAATAAGAAATGAGAAAGGAAATGTCACTACTGACCCCACAGAAATAAAGACTATCATAAGAGGATACTTTGAAAAACTATATTCCAACAAAAACAACAATTTAGAGGGAATGGACAAATTCCTAGAAACACATAAGCAGCCTACATTGACAAAAGAAGTTGACAATCTCAACAAACCAATCACAAGTAAAGAGATAGTATCAGTCATTATAAACCTCGCAACTAAAAAGAGCCCTGGGTCAGATGGCTTCACAGGTGAATTCTACAAAACATTCCAGAAAGAACTAACACCAATCTTGCTGAAACTCTTCCAAAAAATTGAAACGGAAGGAACATTGCCTAACTCATTCTCTGATGCCAACATTACTCTCATACCAAAGCCAAACAATGACACCACAAGAAAGGAAAATTACAGACCAATCTCTCTAATGAAACCTGATGTGAAAATCTTCAACAAAATACTTGCTGATTGTACTCGACAACACATCAAACAAATTATACACCATGACCAAGTGGGGTTCATTCCTGGTATGCAAGGATGGTTCAACATAAGAAAATCCATTAATGTAATACACCACATAAACAGACTGAAGGGAAAAAATCATGATAATTTCTATAGATGCAGAAAAAGCATTTGACAAAATACACCACCCTTTCTTGTTAAAAAAAAACTGCAAAAGATTGGAATAGAAGGAAACTTTCTGAACATGACAAAGAGTGTATATGAAAAACCCACAGCTAACATCATTTACAATGGTGAAATCCTAAAATCTTTCCCTCTAAGATCAGGAACAAGACAAGGATGCCCACTATCACCCCTCCTATTTAACATAGTCTTAGAAATACTTGCTCGAGCACTGAGGCAAGAATCAGATATAAAAGGCATCCAAATTGGAAAGGAAGAAGTCAAAATTTCACTATCTGCAGATGATATGATCCTATACATAGAAAACCCTGAGAAGGCTACAACAAAGCTTCCAGAACTTATAAATCAGTTCAGTAAAGTCACAGGTTACAAGATAAATGCTCAAAAATCAGTAGCATTTCTGTACACCAATAATGAGCAATCTGAGGAGGAAATCAGGAATCAAATATCATTCACAACAGTAAATTAAAAAATCAAATACCTAGGAATAAATTTAACTAAAGAGGTAAAAGACTTATACACAGAAAACTACACAACACTGTTCAAGGAAATCAAAGAAGACCTAAATAAATGGAAGAATATTCCCTGTTCATGGATAGGAAGACTAAATATTATTAAGATGTCTATCTACCAAAAATGATCTACACATTCAATGCAATCCCAATAAAAATTAATACATCATTCTTTAATGAACTAAAGCAACTAACTATGAAATTTATTTGGAAAGGAAAGAGGCCCTGAATAGCCAAAGACATATTGAAAAAGAAAAATGAAATTGGAGGAATCACACCACCTGACTTCAAAACATACTACAAAGCTACAGTAGTGAAAACAGCATGGTATTGGCACAAGGAGAGACACACAGACCAATGGAACCGAATTGAGAGTTCTGATATAGATCCTCGTATATACAGCCAATGGTATTTGACAAGGCCACCAAGCCCTCTCAACTGGGAGAGAATGGCCTCTTCAACAAATGGTGCCTGGAGAACTGGATATCCATATATAAAAGAATGAAAGAGGGGGGAAACGGACTTGGCCCAGTGGTTAGGGCGTCCGTCTACCACATGGGAGGTCCGTGGTTCAAACCCCGGGCCTCCTTGACCTGTGTGGAGCTGGCCCATGCGCAGTGCTGATGCGCACAAGGAGTGCCATGCCACGCAGCAGTGTCCCCCGTGTAGGGGAACCCCACGCGCAAGGAGTGCGCCCCCTAAGGAGAGCTGTCCAGTGCGAAAGAAAGAGCAGCCTGCCCAAGAATGGCACCGCCCACACTTCCCGTGCTGCTGACGACAACAGAAGCAGACAAAGAAACAAGACACAGCAAATAGACACAGAGAACAGACAACCGGGGGGGGGGGGGGGGGGTTAAATAAATAAATAAATCTTTAAAAAAAAAAAGAATGAAAGAGGATTACCAACTTACACCTTATACAAAAATCAATTCAAGATGGATCAAAGACCTAAGTATAAGACCCAAGACCATAAAGACCTTGGAAAGCAAAGCAGGGAAGCATCTACAGGACCTTGTAGTAGGAAACTGCTCCATGAACTTCACACCAAAAGCACGAGCAGCAAAAGAACAAATAGATAAATGGGACTTCCTCAAAATTAAAGCCTTCTGCACCTCGAAGGAGTCTGTCAGGAAAGTGAAAAGAGAGCCTACGCAATGGGAGAAAATATTTGGTAACCATATATATAATAGGAGACTCATATCTTGCATATATAAAGAACTCCTATACCTTGAAAATAAAAAGACAAACAGCCCATTTAAAAAATGGGGAAAAGATTTGAACAGACACGTCTCCAAAGATGATACACAAATGGCTAAAAAAACACATGAAAAAATGCTCAAAATCCCTAGCTATTAGGAAAATGCAAATTAAAACAACAATGATGACATAGGACTTCCGGCAAGATGGTGGCTGAGTGAGCTTGCCTTGCCGTCTCTCCTGGGAAGAGGCAGCTGGGCACCGCTGGAGGTTCTCCGGGACCAGGCTTTTTCAGGATTTTTTCAGGGCAGGAAGTGTCTGGACATCGATTTGGTGGGAAGGTAACGGAAAGGACTGGTCTATAAGATATAAATTGGGACTTTTCAGGAGGGGGAGGCAAGATGGCGGCTGAGTGAACTTCCCGGTTACTAGCTCCTGGGGGGAATCGGCTGGGAGGCGTCGGAGACTCTTTGGGACTGGCTGTTTCGGGATTTTTCCTGGTCCGGAGGTGTCTGGACATCGATTTGGAGGGAAGATAACAGAGAGGATCCATCTGTGAAATATACACGGAGATCCCAGCTACGTGTGGAGGATTCCCTCCTTGGGTAGGCGGAGCCGAGGCAGCTAGCACCGCGCGGAGCCCCGGCGGGCGGCGGCCAGGGTAGCCGGGTCCGGCCGAGCCCAGCCGCGCCGCGCTGCGAGCGGGAGAGCTGAGCCGCGCCGCGCCGGGCGGCGGGCGGGAAAGCCGAGCCCGGCCGAGCCCAGCCGAGCCGCGGCGGGCGGCGGGCGGGGGACCGGAGCCCAGCTGAGCCCAGCCGAGCCTGGCGGCGGGGTTTCTGTTCTTTGGTTTCTTTTTTGTTTTTTTTTTTTTTGTTGTTGTTGTTGTTGTTCTTGTTGTTCTTTTTTTTTTTTTTTTCAATCCTCTCTTTCTTGTCCCCAATATTCTTCTTATACTATTTTACCTTAAAAATACAATAGGTCCTACAGGAAATACCTCACATTTGCTGGGTTTCCTCACCCTCCACTGCCTCATTTCTCTGTGAATAGATTTAGCCTATCTACACTATCCCCTTTCCCCTACAACTTGATATCCTCCACCATCTGCTATCTCTCCTATATTCCATCTCCCTTTCTTTGATCCACAAAGTGTCTAACTCTTAATTTCTAATACCTTTGTTTAGTTTTCCATCTGGTATTCGTCCCTGAAACTATTACCTTTCTTTTCTCTTTCCCTCTCTCACGAAAACAATAGCCTCTTAGTACGTACCACATTCCTCCCATATTCAGTCGTCTACCTCATTATAGGTACTTTCCTACTACTATAACTCTACACAATTTACATGATCTAACCTCCATCCTCCCAGAACTCATATTGTTGCTTTGTAAACATATATCACCAATACTACTTCACACTTTTTCCTTCCTTACACAATTGACTTTCCCCAGCACTAATACTTTCCTTTAAAGAGAGCTTAACTAGCAATAAGAAATTGGAATAAGAAGAACAAAGTGACAAAGAGAAGATATAACACTTAAGCAAAAACAACAGCTAATTAATCTCCAAGACTAGACAAAGAAGCTAAGGAACTGATTAAACCCGTCAAGAAAAAATGTTGACAAGACAGCAACAAAAATCTACAAACCAAACCAGTAATCAGGAAAACATGGCTGAATCCAATCAACAAACTGAAAATCAGGAAGGGGGGCAGGACTTCGCACAAGCAATGAAAGATCTCAGAACATTTATCACCGACAAATTTGATGAAATAATGAAAGAGGTTAACAGCGTGAAGACAACACTTGGAGGGGAAATTGCAGACATGCGCAAAAAAATAACAGATATGATGGAAATGAACACCACAATTCAAGAAATCAAAAATACACTTGCAGCAAATATCAGCAGACTAGAAGAGGCAGAGCAGAGAATTAGTGATGTGGAAGACAGTGCATTGGAAATCAAACAGATAGTAGAAGTGGTCAATAAAAAGGTAGAAAAAATCCAGATAGGACTTAGGGACCTGAATGATAACACAAAACGCTCAAACATACGTATTATAGGCATTCCAGAAGGAGAAGAGAAGGGAAAGGGGTCAGAAGGAGTGTTGCAGGAAATAATGAATGAAAACTTCCCAAATCTACTGAAAGAGACAGATGTACATATCCAAGAAGCACAGCGTACTCCACTGGTCATAAACCCCAACAGGCCCACCCCAAGACATATACTTGTCAAATTATCCAATGCTCAAGACAAAGAAAAAATTCTAAAAGCAGCAAGAGAAAAGAAAACCATCACATACAAGGGAAACTCCATAAGATTAAGTGCTGATTTCTCATCTGAAACGATGGAGGCAAGAAGGCAGTGGTATGATATAGTCAAGGTACTAAAGGAAAAAAATCTCCAACCAAGAATACTCTATCCAGCTAAACTAGCATTCAAAAATGATGGAGAGTTCAAAATATTCACAGATAAACAGAAACTGAAAGAGTATATCAACAAGAAACCTCCCCTTCAAGAAATTCTTAAGGGAATTCTGCAGGAAGAAAGGAAAAAACAGGACAGTCAGAGATGGAGGAGAGTGTAAAAGCAACAAGAAAGACAAAAATAGAAGGGGAAAATAAAATAATACAAACAAAATATAACAAACACAAATCCAACCAAAATATGGCTACCATAAATAACTCTCTAAACGTAATAACACTGAATGTCAACGGATTAAACTCACCTATCAAAAGATTCAGACTGGGACGCTGGATAAGGAAATACGACCCATCTATATGCTGCCTACAAGAGACACATCTTAGACCCAGAGACTCATGGAGGTTGAAAGTGAATGGCTGGAAAACAATCATACAAGCAAACAACAACCAAAAAAAGGCAGGAGTAGCTATATTAATATCAGACAAAATAGACTTTAAATGCGAAACAATTGTGAGAGACAAAGAAGGATACTATATTTTAGTGAAAGGGACAATTTGTCAAGAAGATCGAACAATCATAAATATTTATGCTCCTAACAAGGGCGCCTCTAAATGTGTGAGGCAAACGCTGGAAAAACTAAGTGAAAGAATAGATGCATCTACAATTATAGTGGGGGATTTTAATACACCACTATCAACTCTGGACAGAACATCTCAAAAGAGAATCACTAAAGAAACAAAACATTTGAACAGTATATTAGAAGAGCTGGATCTAATAGACATATATAGATCATTATACCCAAACACAGCAGGATATACATTTTTCTCAAGCGCACATGGAACATTCTCCAAGATTGACCATATGCTAGGCCACAAAGAAAGGCTTAATGAATTCAGAAAGATCGAAATCATACAAAACAATATCTCTGACCACAGTGGAGTCAAGCTGGAAATTTGCAAGGGACAGAGACCCAGACTTCACACGACAATTTGGAAATTAAACAGCACACTCTTAGAAAAACAGTGGGTCAAAGAGGAAATCTCAAAAGAAATCAATGACTACCTTGAAACAAATGATAATGATAACACAACATACCAAAATTTATGGGATGCAGCAAAAGCGGTACTGAGAGGGAAATTTATAGCCATAAATTCATATATCAAAAAAGAAGAAAGAGCAGAAATTGAAGAATTAACTGCACATTTGAAGGAAGTAGAAAAACAACAACAAAGTAACCCAACAGGAAGAAGAAGGAAGGAAATAACAAAGATAAGAGCAGAACTAAATGAAATAGAAAATAAGAAAGCACTTGAAAAAATAAACAAGACCAAGAGCTGGTTTTTTGAGAAGATCAACAAAATTGACAAACCTTTAGTGAGACTAACAAAGAAAAAAAGAGAAAAGATGCAAATACACAAAATAAGAAATGAGAAAGGTGAAATCACCACTGACCCCACAGAAATAAAGACTATCATAAGAGGATACTTTGAAAAACTATATTCCAACAAAAATGACAATTTAGAGGAAATGGACAAATTCCTAGAAATACATAAGCAGCCCATACTGACGAAAGAAGAAATTGATGATCTTAACAAACCAATCACAAGCAAAGAGATAGAATCAGTCATTAAAAATCTCCCAACTAAGAAGAGCCCAGGGCCAGACGGCTTCACAGGTGAATTCTACAAAACATTCCGGAAAGAACTAACACCAATCCTGTTGAAACTATTCCAAAAAATCGAAACAGAAGGAACACTGCCTAATTCCTTCTATGATGCCAACATTACCCTAGTACCAAAGCCAAACAAAGACACCACAAGAAAGGAAAATTACAGACCAATTTCTCTAATGAACCTAGACGCGAAAATACTTAACAAAATACTTGCTAATCGTATTCAACAACACATTAAACGAATTATACACCATGACCAAGTGGGATTTATTCCAGGTATGCAAGGATGGTTCAACATAAGAAAATCAATCAATGTAATACACCATATAAACAGATTGAGAGAAAAAAACGACATGATTATATCTATAGATGCAGAAAAGGCATTTGACAAAATACAGCACCCCTTTCTGATAAAAACACTCCAAAAGATCGGAATACAAGGAAACTGTTTGAACATGATAAAGAGTATATATGAAAAACCTAAAGCCAACATTGTTTACAATGGCGAAATCCTGAAATCCTTCCCTCTAAAATCAGGAACAAGACAAGGATGCCCATTGTCTCCGCTCCTATTTAACATTGTCTTGGAAGTACTGGCTCGAGCACTGAGACAAGAACCAGATATAAAAGGCATTCAAATTGGAAGGGAAGAAGTCAAAATTTCATTATTTGCAGATGACATGATCCTATATATAGAAAACCCTGAGAGATCTACAACAAAGCTCCTAGAACTCATAAATGAGTTTAGCAAAGTCGCAGGTTATAAGATCAATGCGCAAAAATCAGTAGCATTTCTATACACCAATAATGAGCAAGATCAGGAGGAAATCAAGAAACAAATACCATTCACAATAGTAAATAAAAAAATCAAATACTTAGGAATAAATTTAACTAAAGAGGTAAAAAACTTATACATCGAGAACTATACAAGATTGTTCAAGGAAATCAAAGAAGACCTAAATAAATGGAAGAATATTCCCTGTTCATGGATAGGAAGACTGAATATTATTAAGATGTCTATCCTACCAAAACTGATCTACACATTCAATGCAATCCCAATAAAAATCAACACAGCCTTCTTTAAGGAACTAGAAAAACTAACTATGAAATTTATTTGGAATAAAAAGAGGCCCCGAATAGCCAAAGACATATTGAAAAAGAAAAACGAAATAGGAGGAATCACACTTCCTGACTTCAAAACATACTACAAAGCTACAGTAGTGAAAACAGCATGGTACTGGCATAAGGAGAGACACACAGACCAATGGAATCAAATTGAAAATTCAGATATAGAACCTCATGTATATAGCCATATAATATTCGATAAAGCCACCAAACCCTCTCAACTGGGAGAGAATGGCCTATTCAACAAATGGTGCCTGGAGAACTGGATAGCTATATGTAGAAGAATGAAAGAGGATTACCATCTCACACCTTATACAAAGATCAACTCAAGATGGATCAAAGACCTAAATATAAGAGCCAAGACCATAAAGACCTTAGAAAGCAGTGTAGGGAAACATCTACAGGACCTTGTAATAGGAAATGGCTTCATGAATATCACACCAAAAGCACGAGCAGCAAAAGAACAAATAGATAAATGGGACTACCTCAAAATTAAAGCCTTCTGCACCTCAAAGGAGTTTGTCAAGAAAGTAAAAAGGGAACCCACACAATGGGAGAAAATATTTGGCAACCATATATCTGATAAGAGACTTATAACTTGCATATATAAAGAACTCATAGATCTCGAAAACAAAAAGATAAACAACCCATTTAAAAAATGGGAAAAAGATTTAAACAGACACTTCTCCAAAGAAGAAATACAAATGGCTAAAAAGCACATGAAAAAATGCTCCAAATCCCTAGCTATCAGGGAAATGCAAATCAAAACTACAATGAGATACCATCTTACTCCCATAAGATTGGCAGCCATGAAAAAAACAGTAGAATACAAATGCTGGAGAGGATGTGAAGAAAGGGGAACACTCATCCATTGCTGGTGGGAATGCAGAAGGATCCAACCATTCTGGAGAACAGTTTGGCAGTTTCTCAAAAAATTATCCATAGATTTGCCATATGACCCAGCAATACCACTGCTGGGTATATACCCATCAGATCTGAAAACAAGGACACAAACCGATATATGTACACCAATGTTCATAGCAGCATTGTTCACCATCGCCAAAAGTTGGAATCAATCCAAAAGTCCATCAACAGATGAGTGGATCAATAAAATGTGGTATATACACACAATGGAATACTACTCAGCTGTAAGAACCAATACACTACAATCGCACGTGATAACATGGATGAACCTTGAGAATCTTATGTTGAGTGAAGCAACCCAGGCATTGAAGGACAAATACTATATGACCTCAATGATATGAAATAAGTTAACTGCCTCAGAGAGCTAGAGTCTGGAAAAGTGGCTTACTGGAAATTGGGGGGTGGAGGAAGGATGTGAGTTAATGTCTGTAGGGGTGGAATCTGTGATGAGCTGGGGGTAAGTATGAGCACAAAGAAGGGACAAAATGGGGGCAAGGGGTTACCTTCGGGTGGGGTTTTCTGGGTTTGAGGGGGGCTGGGGATGGGAAGAGGGGTAATATGGTCCAAGAAATAGGTGGGAGGGAGGGGCAACATACAAACATGGGAGAGTGCCAGAAGTTCATTGAGAACTAAATGTTGAGTAAAACGTATCAAAGTATAAGTAGGAGGGTTACCTGGTTAGGACGCTCAGGGGGTATGGTCTGATGCGGGAGGACTCCGGAGGGAATAGCTGAAGGCTCATTTTGCCAAGGTGGGTTCTACCATTGGGTGGGGTGGACCCATATCCTGGGGAAGACTAATGCCGTCGAATAGAGAGAACTGTATCTCTCGTGAGAAAGGACGGCTCCCAGGGCATTAGATTGGCAGGCGTTGTGGGCCCTAAGGGGAGGGGAAAATGGACGTGCAATGGATGGAACAAAGGTAAATAAGGGGGCAAAAGAGGAGTTATGTGAGAGTACACGAGGATGAATATAAAACAGCTAATATAACACCAAAAACATATAGGGGACGACAGACTAATAATGAAAACCATAAGACAAAACATAGGATAACTAAAAAATTTAGAAAACTGTACAACCTAAAGTATGGACCACATAGTAAGCACAAATGTTACCTTGTTTGAAAACTATAGTTTCGGAATCTGTACATCAGTTTCAGGAAATATGATATGAATAAGTTAAAAGATTATTGCTGTGGAAGGGAAAAGGTTTTATGGTGGATCTGGGGAAATACTGTATATTGTATATATGAATTTTGGTGATCTAAGACTCTTCTGAAGCTGACATTATGTTGGGATTCACTTTACGGGAAGTTTTGGATCACAGAGTGGTTCAACAATGGCAGCGGAGGAATACTGATATGGGATGTTATTGACAGGATATATATGGTTGACAGGGAGTTATACAGGGCATATGCCCAGGGTATATGGTAATGTCTATATATACTCATAGTGGAAACAATTAAAAACAACAGCTGGGGGGGTACTGGGCTCCTGGCCGGGGGGTCACTGTTGTGGGCCCTGGGAGAGCAGCGGCAATCCTCCAGGTGCAACGGCAAGAACCAGGAAGGAAGGAGGGCCCAACAGTGGGCTCTTGATACTAATGGCTACACTTTTGAGCCTATGCACCTGCAATAAGAACAAGGCCTAGAGTAGCATTGTGCCTGGGGGTTTCCTCCTGACAGCCTTCATGTTACTCAAATGTGGCCACTCTCACAGCCAAACTCAGCGTGTAGATGCGATGCATTCCCCCCAGCGTGGGACACGACACCCGGGGATGAGCCTCCCTGGCACCGAGGGATCACTACCACATACCAGCTGAAGAAGCAACTAGAAAATGACCTTGAATTAAAGATTCAATGCGGAACAGCAGAATATACCTGTCTACATATAATAACATGACTTCGGGAAGCAGTTTGACCTAATGTAAGGGGGAAATGGAAAGGAGAAATGAGATTATAAGGCTGTGAGTCTCTAAAAAAGAGTCTGGAGGTTGTCAGAAGGAATAGCCCTATGTACAACTGAACAGAGTCTAAGAGACAGATAAGGTAGATACAACCCCAGGTATTGGTTCTTTTGAGGGATAAAGAGACCCACGGGTTCTATGGTCATGGCAGAAGGGGTTCACTGCCATGACAGATGGCCCTTCTTTGGAGCTGGTGTTTCTGCGTGATGGAAATGGACTCAGAGGGGATCTCTTTTCACAAGACTTGCATGCTACTTTATTGGAATTGTAGTTGGTGCTGGGTTTAAGATATATGTAGGGGATTTGAATCTCTGGACTGACAATATGACACCCAGGCCCAGAGCCTCAACAGACTTCAGCTCCTACACTTTGACTTATTGGACTTACTCCACTCAGCTAACATGGAGTTGAAGAAGGTCAACCACCACAACATGGAGCCTAGAGTGTCTACAACTAGAAGCGGGAAGAGTGCATCCAGTACCCATGTGGAATCTAAGCCCTCACTTGACATAGGTGTGCAATGGACACAACCAATCCAATGTCCACAGAGAAAATGTGGAATGGGTGTGGGAACGGTAGCCATGGGGGCTGCTGGGTGTGGGGAACGGGAGGAAGAGATGAGATGTGGAGGCGTTTTCGGGACGTGGAGTTGTCCTGGATAGTGCTTCACGGACAATTACGGGACACTGTAGATCCCCCCAGGGCCCACTGGATGGAACGTGAGAGAGTCTGGGCTATGATGTGGACCATTGACTATGGGGTGCAGTGATGCTCAGAGATGAACTTACCAGGTGCAATGGATGTATCACGATGATGGGAGAGAGTGTTGCTGTGGGGGGAGTGGGGGGCGGGGGCGGTGGGGTTGAATGGGACCTCATATATTTTTTTAAATGTAATTAAAAATAATAATAATAATAAATATTTAAAAAAAAAAAAAACAACAATGAGATACCATTTTACTCCCATAAGACTGATAGCTATCAAAAAATCAGAAGACTACAATTGTTGAAGTGGAGGAATAGGAACACTCATCCACTGCTGGTGATGCAGAAGGATCCAGTCATTCTGGAGGACAGTTTGTCGGTTTCTCAAAAAACTAGCTATAGTTTTGCCATATGACCCAGCAATTCCACTGCTGGGTATATATCCAGAAGATCTGAAAACAAGGACACAAACTGATATATGCACACCAATGTTCATAGCAGCACTATTCACTATTGCCAAAAGTTGGAATCAACCCAAATGCCCATCAACAGATGAATGGATAAATAAAATGTGGTGTATACATACAATGGAATACTACTCAGCTATAAGAACAAATACAGTATAAACACATGTGATAACATGGATGCATCTTGAGAACCTTATGTTGAGTGAAGCAACCCAAGCATTGAAGGACAAATACCACATGACCTCTCTGATATGAAATAAGTAAACCAAGCTGTCTCAGAGAGCTAGAGACTGGATGATAAACTTTAAGGTAGTTGGAGGGTAAAGGAAGGTTGTGAGCTGACAGTTACTTGGGTGAAATCTATGATAAGCTGGGGGTAAGTATTTGTATAGGGAAGGGATAAAATAGGGGCAGAGGGATAACTTTGGGTGGGGCTGCATGGACTTTAGGGGTGCTAGGGATGGGAGGATGGGTCAGATTGCCCAAGAAATTGGAAAGAGGGTGAGGGGAACATTTGATCATGGGAGATTGTCAGGTATGTGGTTGAAATTGTGTTGCAGAGAAAACTCTTTAGAGAATGTAATATGGAAGGTTGCCTGTTTGGGATGCTTGTGGGGGAGGGCATCTGACACAGGGCAAGCTTCTGGGGAGTGTGTGAGTGCTCATTTTGTCATAGTGGATTATATCATTGAGTGGAGAACCATGCAATGAGAGTGAAGGTATACCTACACCCTGGGGAGGACTGATGTTCTCAAACAGAGGGAACTGTAACTCTTGAGAGAATCGGTGGCTCCCAATGGGTTAGGGCAGTCAAGTGTGTCAAGCCCTCAACATTTTTGCAAGTATCTCTGAATATGGTCCCTCAAGTAATGAAGATTGATTGTCATGGTGGGCCCTGAGGGGAGGGGGAAAGAGATGTTGAATATATGGAATCAGTGTAACTGTGGGGCAGTGGAAGTGTTCCACAAGGTCATGCCATGATGGATATAGGTCATGTTAAATTACACCAAAAATGTATGAAAGCCTATAGGCTAAAATGTAAACCATAATGTAAAACATAAGATAATGAAAAATTTAGAAAATTGTATGGTCTAAAATATAAACCATAATGTAAACCCAAATGGAACCATGTTTGAAAGCTATCTTTTCAATATCTGTACATTAGCTGCAGCAAATATAATATGAACATGTAAAAAGATCACTGTTGGGGGAGGGACAAAGGGTTTGATGTTGGATATGTGGGAGTACCATATATTGTATATGGGAATTAATGTGACCTAAAACTTATGTCAAGAGAAACTTAATATTCAGGGAAAAAAAAGAAAGAAAGAAAGAAAGGAAGTAGACACTGAGGAAGAAATGGAAGAAATTGCCTTGCCACTGTACGTACAGGGCAACACCTGTAGCAGTGATGTAAGGCAAAATGTCAAAAACAAAGCTTTTTCATTTCTTTGATACCCCAATTTATTTTTTCTTTATTTAATTTTTCTAAATTTCTATGTATTCTATAGCTAACCTTTAAAACCATCACTATATTCCATTTTTCTATTAATGGAACCTGGCAATATATTGGGCTGCCTTTTTTACGAAGTTTTGGACTACAGAGAGGTTCATCAATGACAGGGGAGGAGCACTTGTGTGGGGTGTCATTGGTGGGGGGCATACGGTTGGGAGGGAGTTCTCCAGGGCATGTACACAGGGTTTGCATATTTTCATAGTGGTTTCAGTTGGAAACAACAGATGAGAGAGTGCTGAATTCCTGACCAGTGGAGCTCTATCACATTCCCCAATGGAACAACAACAATCCCCCAAGTGCAATGGCAAAGACCAATAAAGATGGATGGTTCAACAATGAGCCCTTGATATTGATGGCTCTGATTATGAGCCTGTGTGCCTGAAATATGAACTAGGCCTATAGCTGTGGGGTGCCTAAGAGTTACCTCCTGAGAGCCTCCGTGTTGCTCAAATGTTGCCACTCTCTAAGCCAAACTCAGCACATAGATGCATTGCCTTCCCCCCAGCATGGGACATGACTCCTGAGGATGAGCCTCCCTTGCACCGAGGGATTACTACCAAGCACCATCTGATGATGTAACTACAAAAAGACCCCATGAACAAAGAGGTCAACTCAGACTGGCAGAATATCTCAGCCTACATGTAATATCAGGTGTTAAAAACTGCTTTTTGACTTTGGAAAAAAAGGGGGAAATGGAAAGGACAAGTGAGTTTATATGGCTAAGAGCCTCCAAAAAAGAGTCGGGAGGTCATCAGGGGGTGATGCTTATGCATGCCTCAGCAGAGTACCAGAGACAGCCAAGGTGGATGGAAACCCAGGTGCTGGTTCTCCTGAGGGCTGCAGCGACCCACAGGTTCTATGGTCAAGGCAGACGGCTCTGGAGTTCAGGGCAATGTCAGTTGGCCCTACTTTGGAGTTTGTGTTCCTGAGTGTGATGAAGTTGGACTCAGATATAACCTTTCTACACATGCCTCTTCTGTCACTTTTACTGGACCTGTGGTTGGCATTTGGGTTGGTGTATACTCAGGAGACCTGAATCTTTGAACTGTCTATGTGACGGCCAGGCCCTGGGCCTCAGCAGACTTGCAGCTTCTACCCTCTGGTTTCTTGGACTTATCCTGGCCAGCTGACAGGGAGGTGAAGAGGGTCAACCCACCACCACACCAGGTAGCCAAGAGTGCTTACAGCTACAAGCAGGAGAATTGCATCCATAATCCATGTGGAATCTAAACCCCCTCTTGATGTAGAAGGGGACTGGACATAGCCATCCCAGGTCCACAAGATGGAGGAATAGAGTATGGATTAGAGTGGACTTACTGGTGTTCTGCTAGGGAACTATTGTGATTAGTAAGGGAAGAAATTGTAGTAGTGATGTGGAGAGTGTGACCACGGTGGCTGCTGATGGTAGGGAGAGGGAAGAAGAGATATGGTGTAGGGGCATTTTCAGGATTTGGAGTTGTCCTAGGTGGTGTTGCAGGAATGGATGCTGGACGTTGTGTGTCCTGTCATGGCCCACTGAGTGGACTGGGGGAGGGTGTGGATTGCAATGTGGACCACTGTCCATGTGCTGCAGTGGTTCTCCAGAATGTACTTGCCAGGTGCAGTGGATATGCCACAATGATGGAAGAGGGTGTTGATGTGGGAGGGGTGGCATGGGTGGTGTGGGGGGTATATAGGGACCTCATATTTTTTTAATGTAATGTTTAAAAGAAAATAAAGAAGAAAAAAAACACATTGGAATCATATAATAAGAAATTTGTGAAGGCAGAACAAAGTATTGGGGAGCTGGAAGAAATGGCCATTCAAAGTGAACATACAAAAGAATAGATGAAGAAAAGAATGGAAAAAATTTAACAAGGTCTCAGGGAACTAAACAACAGCAAGAGACATGCAAACATACATGTTACAGGTGTCCTAGAAGAAGAAGAGAAAGGAAAAGGAGCAGAAGGAATATTTGAAGAAATAATGGTAAAAAATTCCCCAGCCCTATTGAAGGACATGGATATCCAAGAAGCACAACATACTCCCATCTGAAAAATTCTGAATAGACAAATTCCAAGATACAAACTAATCAGAATGTCAAATGCCAAAGACTAAGAGAGAGTTCTGAGAGCAGCAAGAGAAAAGCAAGGCATTACATATAAGGGATACCCAATAAGATTAAGTGCAGATTTCTCATCAGAAACCATGGATGCAAGAAGACAGCGGTATGATATACTTAAGATACTGCACGAGAAAAACTTCCAGCCAAGAATCTTATATCCAACAAGACTGTCTTTCAAAAATGAGGGCGAGTTTAAAATATTCACAGATAAACAGAAACTGAGAGGGTTTTCTTACCAAGACCGGATTTGCAGGAAATACTACAGGGTGTGCTACAGCCTGAAAAGAAAAAGAGAGAGAGGCCTGGAAGAGAGTCTAGAAATGAAGATTATATCAACACAAGTAACTAAAAGTGTCAAAGCAGTGGTGAAAAGAAAATATGGCAGATAAAACCCAAATATTCAGGAATCAACTTAACCAACGAAGTAAAGCACTTGTATTCAGAAAACTATAACTCAATATTAAAAGAAATCATAAAAAGGCCTAAATAATTGGAAGAACATTCTATGTTCATGGATTGTAAGACTAAATATCATTAAGATGTCAATTCTACTCAAATTGATATACAGATTCAATGCAATCCTAATTTAAAAATCTAGCATTTTTTAAATACATGGACAACACAATTATAAAAAAAATTTTGGAAGGGTAAATGGTCCTAAATAGCCAGAAACATCTTAAAAAGGAAAAGCAAAGTTGGAGGACTCTCATTTCCAGACTTTTAATCATATTACTTCCCTACAGTGGTAAAAATAGCATGGTACTTACATAAAGACAGATACATAGACAAATGGAACCAAATTGACAGTTCAGAAACAGACCCTTACATGTATGGTCAAGTGGTTTTTGACAAGCCTGTCAAACCTACCCAGCTTGGGCAGAACAGTCCATTCAACAAATGATGCTGAGAGAACTGGATAGTCATAGCCAAAAGAAGGAAAGAGGACCCCTATGTCACACCTTATCCAAAAATTAACTTAAAATGAATAAAAAGTCTAAATATAAAAGCAAGAACCATGAAACTTCTAGAAGAAAATGTAGCAAAATATCTTCAAGACCCAGTGGTAGGTGTTGGATTCTTAAAGGAGATAAGAGGAGGAATGAGATGGACTACCAAAGCTTAATGTATGTAGAAATTTTAATCTAGCTTTACTGTAAAAGTATGGAAATGTACAGAGTTGATGGTAACACATCAACTCTGAGTTGATGTGAGTAACAGCTGGTTTATAAATGGGAATGTAACTGAAAATGGTAGTCAAGGCATGTGAATGCCAACTGACAGAATGCTAGAAAATAATCTAGGGACTGAATAGCAGAAGTAAACCCAGAGGTGGATGAGAATTGTGGTTGATGGTACAGATACAAGAGTGTACTTTGCTAGCTAGAGCAAATGCCCATCACTATTGCAGGTTGGTGGGAATGTGGAGAAGCATGGGAAAAATACAACTGGAGTGACCTATGGACTGTAGTTAGCAGTAATAACATAATATTCTTGCATCTATGCCAAAGATGTACTGTGATGATAATGGGAAAGTATGGAAAATGTGTGCCAAATGTACACTATGGACTTGATAATAATTGGATGATATTATTACATAATCTGTAACAAATATTCTACCACGGTGTGGTGTGTTGATCGAGGGGTGTTGTTGTTTGGAAATTCTTCACACGTGCATGGTCGTTTTGTAAATTTAAAACTTCTGTCATAAAAATATATTTTAAAAATATTAATAGAGTGGGTTGGGGGAAAAACACACCAAATGTAAGATAAGGACTATAATCAATAGTAAAATATTTAAATATTCTTTCATAATTTGTAACAAATGTCTCATGACAATACAAGATGTTGGTTGAGGATTGATGTATGGAGCCCCTGCATGATGTTATGTATGCTTGCTTTGCAATTTCACAACTTTTATTCTACACTTATTGTTTATGTATGTTCATTTATAAATCATATAATAATAATAATAATAATAAAAGGGTGGGTTGTAGAAAAATACTTTGAGTAATAGTATTATTTTGAGGATGCTCTTTAATCATTAATTTAAAATGTTTAACAACAATTCAAGGTATTGGTTGTAGGGTAAGATATGAGAACCCTGTATGATGTTATATATATTTGTTTTGTAAGTTCACAACTATTAGTATACACTTACTGTTTATGTATGCTCATGTGTGAGTGAAATGTTTCAATAAAAATTTTTAAAAAGTAAATTGGCTAGAATAATCTGAAAATAGAGAATATGTTTTCAAACAAATCAATTTCATTGACACATATTTATAAAGCATAAATTCATCTATAATGTACAATCAGTGTTATTTGGTATAATCACATAGTTGTGCATTCATAACTTCAGTCACTATTAGAGCATTTTCATTATTCCAATAATAATACTAAAAAACAAACATCAGACAAACAAACCAAAAAACCAAAACTCATCATCTATCAATCTTTCTATTCCCTCTTGCCATACATAGATGCTATTCTTTTTCTGTCCTCTCTAGTTGGTGTTTATATTTTGTAAAAACAGTCTTATATATGCAGTATTACACATATTCATATTCGCATGATGTTTCACTATGTTGTAGAGTCCCATGTTATACTTTTTAGCTTTCTTTCTAGTAATATACATGTCCTTAGACTTTCCCTTTCAACCACTGTCATACCCATATACTAGCTCCGCAAGCCACAGACACCATGATGTGCTTTCAACATTTCCATTCATTTCCAAAGATTTACAAACAACCTTTTTATCAATTCTGCACAGATTAACCCTCAGCTTTCCATTCTCTACCCTCATTCTATTTTCAGGTGACCTATATTTTGATTATTAACTCCATGAGTTTGCACAATATATTTAGTTCATAATGGTGTAATCGCATAGTATTTGTCTTTTTGTGTCTGACTTGCTCCTCTCAACATATTGTCATCCAGGTTGTCATATAGATGAAGAAACTTTGTTTCCTCTTACAGCTTCGTAATATTTCATTGTGTGTATACTCCACAGTTGGTTTATCCGGTCATCAGTTGATGGACACCTGGGTTGTTTCCATCTCTTGCCAATTGTGAATAATGCCACAAGAATATATGTCCTTTTCACAAATGACCTTGGAACAAAGGCTGATTATTTATGGTGCCACAAAAATTTCTTAATAAATTCTAGTAGGGGGAAGCGGATTTGGCTCAAGCAATTGGGCTCCCATCTACCATACTGGAGGTCAAGGGTTCGATTCTCAGGGCCTCCTGGGGAAGGTAAGCTGGCCCATGCAGCAAGCTGACCCAAGCAGAGAGCTGGCCCATGCGGAGTGCTGACCCACACTGAGTGCTAACCTGCGTGGGGAGCTAGCACAAGAAGATGTTGCAACAAAAAGAGACAGAGGAGAGTCAATAAGAGACACAGTAGACCAGAGAGCTGAGATGGCACAAAAGATTGAGTGCCTCTCTCCCATTCTGGAAGGTCCCAGGATCAGTTTCCAGTGCTGCCTAAAGAGAAGACAAGCAGACACAGAAGAACGCACATGTAAAGCAGACAGTGAGTGCAAAACAATGTTGGGGTGGGAGGTAGGGAAGAGAAATAAATAAGTAAATCTTAAAAAAAAATTCCAGTAAGGAAACATCATATAGTTGAATTATCTGACTATAATGTAATAAGATTAGTGCCTAATGCAAAAAGGTAATAACCCAAAAAACTCCAACCACTGTGAAATTTTAAATCTTTCTGTTATAAAGCTACTCAGTCAAGTAGGAAATTAAAATCAAAGCTGTAAGATACTTGACAATAACAATAATATAAATACTACATAATGTAAAATGGTAAAACCACTTTGAAAAATAGTTTGGCTGTTCTTAAAAAGTTAAAGATACACATACCATACAACCTACCCATTCCACTCTTACGTATTTATTTACCCAAGAGAAGAGAAAACATATGTTCACATAAAGACTTGTACATGCCTGTTCATAGCAATTTTATTTGTAATAACTCCCAAATAGAAACAACCCAAATACCCATCAACAGGTGAACTTATAAACAAATTGTGGTAGATCCATGGAATGAAATACTTCAGCAATAAAAAATAACGAACTATTGATACATGCAACAGCATGATGGATGTCAAAATAATTATTCAGAGTGAAATACATTAAGCATAAAAAGAGTATATATTTTATCAGCCCTTTTATATGAACCTTTAGAAATGCAAACTAACCTATAATGACAGAAAGTAGATCAGTGGTTGTTACCTTGGGAAGGTACAGAGAGTATTGGGAGGATGGGAAGAATTATCAAGGGACATGAGGAAATTTGGGGGAATGATAACTGTTTACAATCTTGATTGATGATTTTACTGTTGTATACATAGTATACATATGTGAAAACCAAACAGCTTATACTCTTCAAATAATTCTAATTTATTATACCTCAAAAAAGGTGGGAGAAATAAAGGCATGAAAATGTATGTGCATATATATGCACAAAATATTTTTGGAAGGATACATATGAAACTGATAACATTATTTTTCCCAAGAAGGGAGAATTGAAAGCTAGGGAAACACATATATACTGATTTAGTTTGCTGAAAGCTGCTGGGAGCAATGTACCAGAAATGGGTGAGTTTTTACAATGGGGATTTATTGGATTTAAAGCTTACATTTCTTTAAAAAAAATGATAATTAAAAAAAAAACTTACAGTTCTGAGGCTGTGAAAACATACAAACCAAGGCATCATTAGAGATGCTGTTTCACTGAAGGTTGCTGCTGGCGATCCGGGCCTCCTGCCCCGTGGTAAGACAAAATGGCAGCTCTCCTGGGGTTTCTGCCTTCCCCTCCAGGCTTCCACTTCCCCCTAGCTCAGCTGTAGGTGATCAGGCACATGGTAGGGTTTGCTCTTCTCTCTCTCCAGGCCTCCTTACCTCAGTTTCTTGCTCTCCATGGGCTCTCTCTTTCAGCCTCTCAGGGGCCTCCTTGTCTCTGTAGCCTTTTTCCTGTGTATCTGCTGCTTTCGGTCCTCCATTCGTAAAGGGCTCCTGCAAGAGGACCAAGACCAAGTCTGGGTCATGCCTCACTAAAGTAATCTAATCAAAGCCCCATTTAGGTACTTCTGTGAGCCAACTGTGCTAAACATGTTACATGCATTATCTCATTTATTCTTTGCAAACCCTTTTGCAGGGGATGACATTATGGGGGAAGAAAATTGTAGCCTCTTTTAAACAATTTGCCAAAGGCCGAACTATTAATACATGATCATGTTCCCTACCTTACTAATGTCCCCAATTATACTGAACTATGTGAAATATAGTAACTTTAGAAGCCTGTTATAAAGGGCCCAAGCAGGGGACTTGACTTGGGAAGTGGATCCTGATTTGCATAATCTTGTCATTCCAGTGCTTCATTGCTTCTTCTCTTTGTGCCTTATTTTGCCTAATTGCTGCTGTAACAAAGTACCACAGACTAGTTAGCTTAAACAACAGGAATTTATTGTTTCACAGTTTTGGAGGCTAAATGTCCAAAATAAAGGTGTCAGCAAGATCATGTTTTGTCTGAAATGTGTAGAGTTCGGGTGGTGGCTTCCCAGCAATCCATTACTCAACTTCTACCTCCATCAGATGGCCATCTTTCTCCCCATCCATCTCCTCTTGTGTCCAGATTTCCTCTCCTTATAGGAATACCAGTCATATTGGATTATGACCTCACTTTAACCAATACATCTTCAAAGATCCTATTTACAAATGGGTTCACATCCACAGGACCTGGTATTAGGACTTGAACATGTCTTTGTGAGGACACAATTCAATCCATAACATTGTGTGAGAATGGCAATGTTCCAACTTTGATACCTTCACGGACTAAATGAAGATACTATGGGAAATGTTAAAAATAAAGAAAGGAAGTACCTGAGTGAGTCTGTCTAGTAACACATAGAACTGACCAGAAAGCTACATGGTAACCATAGGCAGGAAATGTTGTTTAATCTAATAACATGATAGAACTTTCAGAAAACCCCAACATGCAAACAAATTTGTTTACTGTTACTTCATGACAGTCAGGAAGATGGAACTGTCTGCCTTCATAATCAATAGGATCAAAATGAAGTAGATATTATGAGTTGCCTAGGATTCATCTGTGGATATAAAGGGGAAGAGGGCCTTTACAGCCATAACAAGGCTGCAGTTGAGAAGATCTATAGGTTCTCACTGAGGAAGATAATCGCACTTAAAGGAATTGGTAAGAGACACCTGTGGCAGTTTGATATTATTGATGAATTCCAAAAAGAAATATTGGATTATGTTTGTAAATGGATCTTTTTCCCCTGGGCATATTAGATTATATTGGATTCATAGGTTTCCTTGATTAAGTAATCATGTAAACCTCTTGCACTAGTAGGGCATTGAGTCCCCACCCTTTGGTCAGTGGGAACTCACAGATAATAGGCATGGCAAAGGACAGAGTTGAGGGCTTTTAGTGTTGGAGTTTTGATGTTGGAGTTTGATGCTGAAGCTGGAGCCCTGAGCGAGAGATAGAGCTGTTCACCAGAAAGTCTACAGCTGACCTTGTGGAGAAATCAGAAGAGCTGAGCCCAGAGGAACCCAGGAAGCCTGAACCCTCACAGATATTGGCAGCCATCTTGCTCCAACACGTGAAAATAGACTTTGGTGAGGGAAGTAACCTATGCTTTATGGCCTGGTATCTGTACGCTCCTACCTCAAATAAATACTTTTTATAAAAACCAACCAATTTATGATATTTTGCATCTGCACCCCTTTGGCTGACTGATACCGAATTTGGTAGCAAGGAGTGGGAAAGTGCTTTTGCAATTACCAAAATAATGGGACACTTTTATAAATGGGTATTTCTGGGAGGAATTGTGAAATGCTTGATGGAAAAGGCCTAGATCACTTTGAAGAGACTGTTGATAGTAATATGGGTGCTAAAGAGACTTTTTATGATGCCTTAGAAGTAAATGATGAAACTATTATTGGAAACTGGAGGAAAGGCAACCCATGTTTTAAAGTTGCAGAGAACTTATCAAAATTAACTCCTGGTGTTTTATGTAAGGCAGAATTTGAAAATGGCAAGCCTGGGCATTTAGCTGAAGAATTTTCCAAAGTAAACTCAGAGAATGCAGCTTGGCTTCTCCTTGCAGCTTATAGCAAAAAGCTAGATGAGTGAGACAAGCTGAGAACAGAATTGTTGGGCACAAAGAAAACAGAAACTGATTCTGACATCCCAAGCCTCTGGAAATCAGGCTCCCAGATGAAAGTGCCCCATTGGAGGACTTAACTAAACTTGGAACTTGTAAATTAGGATGGATGATGCAGTTATGTTGGAAAGACTTGTGGAAAGTCTTACTGTCTGATGGCTTGGACCCCTGCTTCCTGCATGCTAAATCAACAAGGTTTTTGAGAGAGCTGTATGAATAAAACCACTGTCAGCCTGGAATAAAAAGGACATGGAAAGGAGAGATTGAAGAGGAAAACCATGGAAGCTGAGATCTGGAATTAGAACATAGCCTTGGGCCAAGAGAGGAAACCCCCATGTGTACAGAGAGGGTGAGTTTGCCCCAGCAGTTGAAGAGGGTGGATGTTCCTGTCTGATGTTCTGGGAGAGTTTTGCTGCCCCAGGGTACAGAGAGGGTGGAGCACATTCCCCAAGGATTAGGGCAGTTAAGGTCATCATCCCACAGGTCTGAGAGGGGTGAACCTGTCCCCCAAAGGTTAGGGAAGGCCAGGTGGTCAACCTGTTGCTCTGACAGGGTTGAGCCTGTTTGCCAAAGGTTAGGGGGAATGTTGTCTTCATGTTCACTGTTCTAGGGGGGTTAAGACTCTAACCCAAAGATTGGGTAAGGTGTGGCAGTCACCCCAGCACTCTTGGAGGGTGAGGTCTGGAGCTTGGTTGACACCCAGATGCTTGATGAGAGTGGAACCAAGAAAATGGCCATTGGGCAAGCATGTGGATAGGGTGGGTTCCCATAAGGCCCCAAGGAGAAGAAACTGTCATCTTAAAAATGACTCTCAGAATTTGAAATCGAATAGAGGATGCCCTGCAGGTCTACTGAACTGCAGAGAAACTGTGACTCATGTTTTCCTCCCAATTTCTCATTATTGTAATGAAAATGTTTATCCTTTTTCTATCCATTTGTGTGTTGGAAGCAGATAAATTGTTTTGTAATTCCAGAGGTCTATAGCAGACTTGACTTTACCCCAGGACAAACTGTATTTCTTTCTTTATTTTATTTTATTAAATTGTCTTACTTTTTTAAAAGATACATAGATCACAAAAAATGTTACATTAAAAAATATGAGGTTCCCACATACCCCACCCCCTCACCCCCCAACTCCTCTCACATCAACAACCTTTTTCATCATTGTGGCACATTGATTGCATTTGATGAATACATTTTGGGACACTGTTGCACCGCAAGGATTATAGTTTATATTGTAGTTTATACTCTCCCCCAGTACATTCAGTGGGTTTGGGTAGGATACATTATGTCCAGCATCTGTCCCTGCAAGATCATTTAGGACAACTCCAAGTCATTGTGATATGATTTAGTACTTGCATTGTCACTGATTTAAGGTTTTTTTCAAATATCGTAATGTCTTTTTGAAATTCAGAGCATGGAGTGCGGCAGTTTGATATTATTGATGAATTCCAAAAAGAAATAATTGGATTATGTTTGTAAAATGATCTTTTCCTCTGGACATATTAGATTATATTGGATTCATAGGCTACCTTGATTAAATAATCATGTAAACCTCTTGTGCCAGTAGGGCCTTGAGTTCCCATCGTTTGGTGGGTGGGGACTTAACAGATAAAAGGCATGGCAAAAGACAGAGTTGAGGGCTTTTAATGTTGGAGTTTTGATGTTGGAGTTTGATACTGAAGCTGGAGCCCCAGGGGAGAGACAGAGCCATTCACCTGATAGTCTATGGCTCACATTGTGGAGAAAACAGAGGAGCTGAGCCCAGAGGAACCCAGGAAGCCTGAACCCTCACAGATGTTGGCAGCCATCTTGCTCTAACATGTGAAAATACACTTTGGTAAAGGAAGTAACTTATGCTTTATGGCCTGGTATCTGTAAGCTCCTACCTCAAATAACCCTTTATAAAAAACAACCAATTTCTGTTATTTTGCATCAGCACATCTTTGGCTGATTAATACAATACCCTAGGGTGATTTGCTTCTCAGATTCCAGGGTCTTTGGAAAGTATATAGATTCCAGAAAAGAAAAACTTACATTTTATGCAAGTTCACCATAGAAAAATGAAACAAAATATAAAAGCATACAGAAGAAAGCAGAAATCCTCTGAATTCTTATCTTTTGGAAATTATCATTGATAACATTATGGCAAAATTCTTTCCAGACTTTTCCTTGTGTAACCGCACAGACATAGCCAGGCACACACACTCATATGCGTGGATGAAATCATCTGCTATTCTGATTTGCAACTTTTTTTAGCTCAAAAATACATTGTGGGCATCTTTCATGTAAGCAGACATTCATCATCCTTTTATGATTGTCTAATACGACATTGATTGGCTTTACATAAAAATTTTAGCAATTATCCAATATTATAAGCAAAGGGGCAGTAAACATTTTCATACTTACATTTTTCAAAAATGTCCAACCCCCTCTTTTTTTTTTTAAAAGATTTATTTATTTATTTATTTCTCTCCCCTTCACCCCTCACACCCCGGTTGTCTGTTCTCTGTGTCTATTTGCTGCGTTTTCTTTGTCCGCTTCTGTTGTTGTCAGCAGAATGGGAATCTGTGTTTCTTTTTGTTGAAGCGTCATCTTGTTGTGTCAGCTCTCCGTGTGTGCGGCGCCATTCCTGGGCAGGCTGCACTTTCTTTCGCACTGGGCGGCTCTCCTTACGGGGCGCACTCCTTGTGCGTGGGGCTCCCCTACACGGGGACACCCCTGCGTGGCTCTGCACTCCTTGCGCGCATCAGCACTGCGCATGGGCCAGCTCCACATGGGTCAAGGAGGCCCGGGGTCTGAACCGTGGACCTCCCATGTGGTAGACGGATGCCCTAACCACTGGGCCAAGTCTGCCGCCCCAACCCTCTTTTTATGTAAATTCCTAGAAATTGCATTGTTTGGCCAAAGACCCATTAATTCAAAATTTTATATGCATTTACAAAATTACTCCTCTCCCCCAATATTGTATAAATTGACAGAGGGTGTGAAGGCATCTGACCCCACTGGGGTCCAGTCAATGCCTATTTATTGAAGACCTACAGCAAATGTAGGGAAGTTTTTTCTATCTAGGACCAAAGACCCACCAAGAAAACATCAAGATCGACATACATAAAATCAACTTAATTTGGTTTATATTATAGCAAGAAATTTTTAAATATTCCAGTCATGCGGTTGTAATATTAAGCACATGGCACATATGTATTTAGCTAATTTAAACAATAAGAATATTAACAATAGTCCATAGCATTTTTCAAACACTTACTATGTGCCAAACATTGTGTTAAGCATTGAGGATAAGTATTTTCATTGTCATTTGTATTATCTGTTATGAGGAAGAAAAGAGAAAAAAATCTAAAATACAACTAAGGTAAGAAATAGAGACATACATTTCCATTTGCTATTCATATACAAGACAAAGGTTAACTCACTAACATGCTTTCCTTCTATTTCTATTCTAGGTTCTTTTGAAAAAATGCTTTGGGCTTCTTTTTGTGGTAAATTTGGAAACTAGAGAAAAGTACAAAAAAGAAATATCACCCACAATCTTATCTTCCCTTCGGGTCTCTTCTGAATATGCTTTTAAATTGATAGTTGATATCAACCGCTTTATACAATTTTGTGTTTAACCTTCTTAATGTAACATTATACCACAAGCATTTTCTGTTGTCATTAATATCATTTGTTTATGTACCTTATATTTAATGATCAAATAACAATAGAACACCAAGCAAATGCACCATAATTTATTTAACCAGCCTACTAATATATGGCATTTAAGTTATTTCTAATTTTTCACCATGTTAGATAATGACAAGATTACACACTTCATGCTTAAAATATTATTCTAATTTCAGATTGCTTAATAAGAAAAATTCCTAGAAATATAATACTTGGTTCAAAGAGTGTTATTTTAGTTTGCTGAAGGCTGCCAATGCAATATACCACAAATGAGTTGGCATCTACAATGAGATTTATTAACTTATACACTGATAGTTCCAAGACTGGGTAAAATGTCCAAATCGCGGCATCAGGCAAAGCTCTTTCCCTGAAGGTTGGCTGCTGGTGATGCTGGACTCCTACCACGTGGTAAGGCCCAATGGCAGCTCCGCTGATCTCAGCCTTCTCCAGGCTCACTTTCTCCCTGAGCTCAACTGTGGGCAATCAGGCACGTGGTGGTGGCTGCTCGTCTTGCCCCTCTCCTCTGGGCCTTGTTGCTTCAGAGTTGGGCTGCTCCGCTTGTGGCTTTTCTCTCTCCCGGGTTTGTTGATTTCAAATTCTGGAGAGTTCTCCCTCTCTATGCCACTTTTTTCTGTCTCTGTGCCTTTTTATTCCTCTGTTTATAAAGGACTCCAGTAAGAGGATTAAGACCCACCCTGGACTATATACTGCCCTACTGGAACAATCTAATCAACTGGTCCATAGCTGACCTAATCAAAGACTCAAAATAGGTTCAATTTAGAACATAATTTTCTGGGGTCCACGAAAGACAAACCAACATAAGTATGAATCCATTTTACTCTTTATACATATTGCAAAATTGCCCTCCAGAATGATTCTACCAATGTGCAGATTCACCAGTCCTGGAGATTATTTATTTTTTATTAGAGAAATTGTGGGTTTACAGAATAATCATCCATAAAACACAGGATTCCCATGTACTGCACTATTTTTAACACCTTGCATTGGTGTGGTACATTTGCTGCAATGGATGAAAGCACATTTTTATACCTTTTTATTAACTATTGTGCATGTGTTACTTAGAATTTGCTGTTTGTATTATATGGTTCCCATGGATTTTTAAAAAAAATTTTATTCTAGTAACATATTTACTCAAGATGATGTGTTTGTTTTTTATGTCAGTTTGGTAAGGGAAAAGACAATTTGTTGATATATTTACATTTTTGTAATTAGTAGAAAGGATTAACTTTTGCCCCCAGGAAGGTAGTTGAATGATTTGTTACTATAAGTTATGACATTACCTATGTATCTATTGGGTACTTGGTAATTTTCTTATCAATCTGTTCTTAGCTCTTATATATTTAGACTATTAATAGAACCTAGGGCATTATTTTTCTTTAAGATTTTTATTTTTTATTTTATTTATTTCCCTCCCTGCCCCCTGCCCCAATTGTCTGTTCTCTGTGTCCATTTACTGCGTGTTCTGTCCGCTTCTGTTGTTGTCAGCAGCACGGGAATCTGTGTTTCCTTTCGTTGCATCATCTTGTTGTGTCAGCTCTCCGTGTGTACGGCGCCATTCTTGGGCAGGCTGCACTTTTCTTTTGTGCTGGGTGGCTCTCCTTACCGGGCACACTCCTTATGCGTGGGGCTCTCCTACCCGGGGGACACCGCTACGTGGCACAGCACTCCTTGCACACATCAGCACTGCACATGGGCCAGCTCCACACGGGTCAAGGAGGCCCAGGGTTTGAACCACGGACCTCCCATGTGGTAGATGGGCGCCCTATTCACTGGGCCAAGTCCGCTTCCCCTAGGGCATTATTTTTATTTTTCTTGACATATCAAGCTAGTTTCATAAATGGATCAAATATTGTACCCTCTTTTGAGTTTCTCTAAAAGAGATTGTATAATTTGTTCTGCCTTTGAATTAAAAGTAGAACTCACCAATGAAGCCATCTGGGTCTGAAGTTTCCTTATGGGTTTTTTCCCTCTGATATTTTATATATATATACATTTTATTGAATTCTAACTTACAGAAAAATGTACATATGATAAATAGATCAGTAAATTACTAGGAACGGAGACCATCAGTGTTACCATGATTCAAGGCAAAAAATAAAAAATTACCAGCACCCCCAAAGCTCTTGCCCTCTCACAATTCTTACACGTGACCTTTTCCACAAAGGTAACCAGATGCACAGATTTCTTAAACTATAGATTAATTTTACCTATTTGTGAACAACAACAAAAAAATAGAAGCATGCAGTCTCTGCCTTTTTCTATCTGACTCTTTTGTTTAATATTATATTTGTGAGAGTAGTCCATGTTTCACAAGGTAACTAGATTTCCTTCATCTTCATTGTAATATAGTTTTCCATTATTTAAGTATAACACTATTTATTAGTAATTCTGTTATTGATGGACATTTGTGTTGTTTCCTGTTAAGGTAAATTACAAATAAAGCATACTTCCATGAACATTTTTGTGAATTTTTTGGTACACACATTCTCACATTTCTTTGGGCATATATACCTAAGAGTGGTGTTACTGGGTCATCGGGTATGTCAAAGTTTAAATTTTAATAGATAATGATAAAACCATGTTCCAAAGAAGTTGCACCAATTTTTTTGCCATTAGCAATATACATGGATTCATATTGTTCCACTGATAACACTTAGGGTAATTACTCTTTTTATTTTAACTATTCCTTGTAGATGTGTATTGGTATCTTATTGTTGTTTTAATTATTATTTTCTTGATTAATAAAGAGGTTGAATATGTTTACAAGTGTTTGTTTTGGATATCTTTTTTTGTTTGGATACTTTTTAAGTTTTTGCTCATTTCTCTATTGAGTGATGTTATTTTCTTTTTGATTTGTATGAGTTATTTAAAGAGTCCAGATAAGAGCTTTTTGTTGTGTTGCCAATTCTTCTCCTCTCCTTTGTCTCTTTACTCTCTTAATATAGTCTTTTGGTAAGAGGAATTTTTAAATTTTAATTTAGTCCAATTTATCATTTTCTTTTAAGGCTAGCATGGTTAGTAGCAATGCTTCAAAGTGTATTCATCCATTGTAACAAATGTACCACACTAATGAAGGATGCTGTTAATGGGAGGAAAGTGTGGGAGGGGGAAGGGATGGGGTATATGGGAATCCTCTTTTTTTTTTTTTTTTTGAGGTACTGGGCCAAGGATTGAAGCCAGGACATTGCATGAGATAAGCGCTCAACTACTGAGCCACAGCACCTTCCCTGTGCTGGTTTTCTCATTTGTTTGCTGTTTGTTTTTGTTTTTGTTTTTAGGAAGCACCAGAAAATGAACCTAGGTCCTCCCATGTGGGAAATAGGGGCTCAACTTCTTGAGCCACATCTGCTCCCCAGGAATCCCCTATATTTCTTATGTAACATGTATGTACCCTAAAGCTTCTTTAAAAATTAAAAAAAAAAAAAATAATGTAATTCAAACCAAGGGCAACAAATTTTTTCAGCAGTTCAGTGAAAAGAACTTTGAAAACATTGGGAAAATACTGACACTGCCATTTTGAGAACACAAAGCACTGAGCTAGCAATAATATGTTATTAAGGGAGGGGACAGAGCAGGGAAACAGTCATAAGATATTCTTTCTATTTCCAGTAAGAATGTAAGCATTAAACTAGAGAAGAGTAAAGGACATGTTCATATTTGTTCAAAGCCTTAATAGTACAAAAATATTTTCTGGCAAATTTTGTTTGCAATAAATCCCTTTGAACTAATCCTTAAAGTTATAATTGTTCTCCTCTGTGGCATACAACCTTTAATCTTGAGACTATGGGTGCAGGCTTTGCTATATGAAATTATATATCATACTTTTGTTATAGGAAATCACATTATTTACCTAAAAGTTGTAATATAATCATCATCATTCTTATAATTAAGTCATTCTCTATGACTTCACCTATTTTATGCTATTATTTTTCTTGTATACATGTGTATGTATGTGTACCTGATCTCACTTAATATCTAAGACATGTTAAGACCCTTTGTCTTGCCTTCTTCTTTATTGGCATATTTGTAATAATCTTTTATTTATTTTTTGTCTCTTCAATCCAGATTAAATATTTCTATTGACTATCACAAATTTTGGTGGATTTCATAATGATAAAGTATATTAACCCCATCGGAGGATTTGCACATGGTTTAGGTGCCATTTATAGGCTTTTTTTTTTGGCATTTAAAGCAGATTTTAGCTAGTCTTACTTTTGAATTTATAATGTGTATTTAACAGATTTAGAATGTTAAGACTTGCATAATTTAAATCTCTTATTATTTGAGAATCATATTTCCATCAAAATGAAAGTAAAGTGGGGTAATACATATTTAAAGAGTATAAATCTCTTATGATGTGTTTTTCCTTTAAAGTTACTTTTTTATTTCAACATCATTATCTCTAATATTTTATAGATTTCTTTATTCTGAGTTAGCATGTTTTTAACAGAGATAGTTCACTTTCATACTATTTTATCTCTACTAATATTCTACCCATGGTGACTAATTTTTCAGGATCATTTTACTCAAGCACAAATTCTTAAACAAAGTTATAAGTGTTATAAGACATTAAAATATTTTAAAATACAATAGCCGATGTTAAAGTAGTATCACAAGAATAAGAACATATCATAAAGGATGCTTTCAGCTTAAGAAACAAAATATCTTAAAAACTGTGGATTAAGCAAGAAAGATATTAATTATCTTCTATTATAAATATTTTGAAAAGGTGGCTGCTGACATTGATTCAGTTGCTCAAATTTAGCATCAGGGCACAGGATCCTTCCAGTCTTCCATTGTGCATTCTCGGTGAGTTAGTTTTTACCCTTAGGGTTGTTGCTTTATAGTTGGAAAATGGTGCCATAAATTCTGGCATATCTTTCTGCAAGAACATTTGAAGGCAGGCATCAAGGAAGAGGCCAAAAAATAGACAGAGACTGCTTTTTAAAACTCTTTCTTCTCAAAAAACAAAACAGGAAAAACTCTGTATTCTTCTATCACACTGTATTCATCAGCCAAAGGGGTGCTGATGCAAACTACCAGAAACCTGCTGGCTTTTATAAAGGGTATTTATTTGGGGTAGAAGCTTACAGTTACCAGGCCATAAAGCATAAGTTACTTTCCTCACCAAAGTCTGTTGCCACACATTGGAGCAAGATGGCTGCTGATGCCTGCAAAGTTTAAGGCTTCCTCTTCCTCTTAAGGCTCCATGGTCCCAGCATCTTCCAATATTAACTGTAGTCTGGGATCAGTCTTGTTTCTCTCCGGGCTCAGTTGCTCTGCCTTCTCCACATGACCAGCTGTAAACTATCAGGCAAATGGCTTTCCTCTCTTCCTGGGCCTCTGCCAAGTCTACTGGAGCCTTCTCTCTTTCCTCATGTATCTGCTTCTCTGTGTATTTACTTCCTGGGGTTCCGACATTAAAACTCCAACATCAAAACTCAAAACTCAACTCTCTGCTCTGCCATGTGGTTTTCTCTGTGCTTCCCTGGCCCCTTGGGGACACATACAAACACATATATACCAGGGGGAAGGGACTCAATGTCCTACTGATGTGGCCCAGTCAAAGCCCTAATCATAATTTAGTCAAGTAAAAGTGAAACCTCTGAATCCAATACAATTTAATATGCCCAGAGGAACAGATCAGTTTACAAGCATAATCCATTATCTATTTTCGGAATTGAAAATAATGCCAAACTGCTACAAACAGAATAAAATATTTCTATCTAAATTGCAAAATTGGATTATAAATCCACCCTGTTTAATTTGCAAAAGCTGTCAGAACGCAATATGTCAGAAATGGGTTGGTCTTCACAATGGAGGTTTATTAACTTATAAGCTTACAGTTCTGAGGCTATGAAAATGCCCATATCAAAGCTTCATTAGGTGATTGTTTTCCCCTGAAGATCAGCTACCAGTGATCCTGGCCTACTTGGTCAAAAAACAGCAAGTCACATGGTCTCTCTTCTCATCTATGTTTCATTGCTTCAGCTTCTGGCTTTCCCTCTCAGCTTCTGTGGATTTCTCTCTGTCTCTCTTTCTCTGTGTTTATCCTGTTTATAAAGGACTCCAGCAAGGGAATTAAGACCCACCCAGGGTTACTCCCTACTAAGGCAATCAATAAAAAATAAAAAGACCTTTAACTGAAATTACCTAATCAAAAGACCTATAGCTGAAGTAATTTAATCAAAAGACTCCACCCACAAAAGGTTCACACCCGCAGGAATGGATTAGCTCTAGGGACATCATTTTCTGGTCTACATACTGTCTCAATCTACCACACTCCACCCTCTGGACCCTAGAAAGACATTTTCTTTCCATGAGCAAATACGTTCATTCCACCATGATATTTCAAAGAGCCTTAAATAATTCCAGTTTTATCAAAATTCATCACAGGTGTGGTTTGTCCTGGGGCAAAATTCCCCTCAGGCTGTGGGCCTGTGAGACTTAGAACAAGTTACTTGCTTCCAGTATACAAAGGAGGGGCAGACATAGGATACACATTCCCATTGCTATAGGGAGAAATTGGAAGTAAAAGAAGGGTCATAAGCCCCAAACACTTCTGAAATCTTACAGGGCATACACTATTCGATTTCAAAGTCTAAGGATCAGCTATAAAATGATGTCTTGTCTTCCAGGCTTGATGGAGGGGCAGTCCCACTCTTTTCAAGGGCACGTACAGCAGCCCTGCTCTCCCTAAACACTGGTGTGAGGGCTCCAACATCTCCAAGCACTGGGGTAATGGCCATGTACTCAGCTCCACCCTCATCAGGCATCTGGGTGGTGGCTGAATTCTAGGTCCTACCCTCTGAGAACATTGGGGTGATATACAGACTCTCTCCAATTCCTGGGGAATGGCTCCACCCTCTCTGAAGATCAGAGCAGCAGTGCTCTTCCTGAACAATGGGGCAGAAGGCCTGCATTTTTCAAGTGCTGGACACATGGGTGAATCCACTCATCTAGCCTGACATCAGCTTCCACGATTCTTCTTTTGAAGTTTTTCCTTCAACCTGCCCCTTTTCGGATTGAAGGACAAGCTGGTAGTGGTTCTGTTCATACACATCTCACAAAAAAGTTGTTGGTTTTGCATGCAGCACAGGGGTACCACCTATCAGACAATAGAACTTTCCACAAAATCCTCTCTGGATAACTCCATTTCCAATCCTGGAATTGCCTTGGTTCCATGTTCAGTTAAGGCCTCACATGGGGCACTATTCTCTGAAGATTCACTTTCTGGAAGCTCAGAATATCCCATCCATCTATTTCTGGTTTCTTTGTATCCAGGAGTTCCATTCTAAGCTTATCCTTTTCTCACACATTTTACTATAAACTATAAGGAAAAACCAGGCTACACTTGCCACATTTAGTTTGGAAATCTCCTCAGCTACATATACGTGCTTATTACTTTCAAATTTTTCCTTCCATCTAACATCAGGAATCAATTTTGCCAAATTCTCTGCCACTTTAAAACAAGGGTCACCTTTCTCCCAATTTGCAATGACACATTCATCATTTCTATCTAAGTCCTCATTGGAACTACCCTCAGCATTCATATTTCTACCAACAGTCTCTTCAAAGCAACATAGGCCTTTCTATCAAGCATGTCACAATTCTTCCCATCTCCACTCATTAGACTATCAAGAAGCCTTTTTATGTAACATTTAAAAGAAAATAAAGAGGAAAAAATTTAAAAAAAAAGAAAGAAAGAAAAACCAGGAAATAGAAGCATAAAAAAAAAAACTACAATGATGGAAATATTCTTCTGGCAAATCTGACAGGAGAGGATTACTTGCAGGGGTGGGGGACATGTGGGATAGTGTGCACCTGGGGCATGCTTCTATGGAATATGGAAGTGTTCATAGTGTGTTATTTCAGGGGTGGAAATAAACAAATAATATGAAATAAACAAATAATATTATTTTCATATTCACAATAAACAAAAAATATGAAACTTCTATCCTGGGGAGTCCTGCTATGTTCTCAATTAGAGAGGCAAGAATCTCTTGAAACATAGGTGATGCCTAATAAAAGAAAACAGACTAATATGTCAAACGGTCAATATTCATGTATGTAACTATGAGCCTTATTTTTTAAAAACTGAAACTTAGTAGTTACCCTAGGTCCCAAGGAGAAGGGAAGGAAAGAAGAGAATAGATGGAACATAGGGCATTTTCAGAGCATTGAAATTGTTTTGTAGGATCTTGCAATATTAGATATAGGCCATTATAAATTTTGCTAAAGCCTATAAAAGTGTATGGTGCAAAATGTAATCATAATGTAAGCCATTGACCATGGTTAGTAGCAGTGCTTCAATATTTGCTCATCAGTTGCAGCAAATGTACCATACTTGTGTACGGTGTTATCAATAGGGGAAAATGTGAGAAAAGGAGGGGTAGGATCTAGGGGAATCCCCTGTATTTTCTATGTGACTTTTCTGTAACCTGAAACTTCTTTGCAAATAAAGAAAAAAAAAGACACTGGGGGAACATTAAAAAAAAAAAAAAAAGAAGGCTTTTTAGCAGTTTTGGTATTCACCATGGTAGCACTCCACTCTCCTGGTACCAAAATCTGTTTTAGTTTGCAAAAGTGGCCAGAATGCAATATATCAGAAATGGGATGGCTTTTAGATTAGGATTTATTAATTTACAAGTTTACACTTCTGAGGCTGTGAAGAATGTCCAAATCAAGGCTTCATCAGGTGATGCTTTTCTCTGTAAAGACAGGCTGCTGTCAATCCTGGATTCTGCTGTCAAATGACAAGGCATATGGTAGTGTCTGCTGGTCTCACTTCTCTTCCAGGTTTCATTACTTTAACTGCTGGCTTCCTCTCTCAGCTTCTGTGGGTTTCTTTCTGTGTCTCTCCCTGTATTCATCCCACTTATAAAGGACTCCAGTAAAAGGATTAAGGCCTACCCTGGGTCATGCTCTATTGAAGTAAACTAACCAAAGACCATTAATGGAAATAATGTAATCAAAAGGCCCCACCCCCGGGAAGCAGACTTGGCCCAGTGGTTAGGGTGTCCGCCTACCACATGAGAGGTCCAGGGTTCAAACCCCGGGCCTCCTTGACCCGTGTGGAGCTGGCCCACTTGCAGTGCTGATGCGCGCAAGGAGTGCCCTGCCACGCAGGGGTGTCCCCCATGTAGGGGAGCCCCACGCGCAAGGAGTGCGCCCTGTAAGGAGAGTCGCCCAGCGCGAAAGAAAGTGCAGCCTGCCCAGGAATGGTGCCACCCACATGGAGAGCTGACACAACAAGATGACGCAACAAAAAGAGACACAGATTCCCATGCCACTGATAAGGCTAGAAGCGGTCACAGAAGAACACACAGCAAATGGACACAAAGAGCAGACAACTGGGGGGTGGGGGAGAGAAATAAATAAAATATAAATCTTAAAAAAAAAAAGGCCCCACCCACAAAGAGTTCACACCCACAAGAATGGATTAGCTCTAAGGACATCAATTTCTGGGGTTCATATTGTCTCAAACTACCACATACCCTTAAACCAAGCAGTGGGAAAGGAAAGGTATAACCAAAATTGGTTTATACCAAGTACAAGTCTCCTGGGACTTGCATATTGCCATTGAATAAAAATCAAGGTTCTTTTAGAAAGGGAGAAGGGAGAAAATAGTTATCATGTAAGCAATTGAAAGTAAATGTTGCATCAATGAAAGCTTTCTACACACTATATAGGTCACACCATACTTCAATTGTTTATTGCTGCATAACCAAGCATCCCAAGATTTAGTGGCTTAAAACAACAATGCATTATTTTTTTAAGATTTATTTTTATTTATTTCTCTCCCCACCCCACCCCTAAGTTGTCTGCTTTCTATGTCCATTTGCTGTGTGTTATTCTGTGTCCACTTGCATTCTTATCAGTGGCACTGGGAATTTGTGTCTCTTTTTGTTGCTCATCTTGCTGTGTCAGCTTTCCATGTGTGTGGCACCACTCCTGGGCAGGCTGCACTTTTTTCACATGGGGTAGCTTTCCATTGGGGCACACTCTTTGCACGGGGGACTCCCCCACACAGGACACTGCATGGCAGGACACTCCTTGCGCACATCAGCACTGCACGTGGGCCAGCTCACCACAGGGGTCAGGAGGCCCTGGGTTTGAACTCTGGACCTCCCATATGGTAGGCAGACATTCTATCAGCACTGCACATGGGCCAGCTCACCACAGAGGTCAGGAGGTCCTGGGTTTGGACCCTGGACTTCCCATATGGTAGGCGGACACTCCATCAGTTGAGTCAAATCCGCTTCCCAACAATACATTTTGTTTCTCATGGTTCTGAGGGCTGATGGGTTCAGATGTGCAGTTCCTGCTTGATGTCTTTCATATGAGGCTGCAATGAGATGGCAGCTGGATTGAGTCATCTGAAGCATTCTTTTCTCTTATGTCTGAAATACATTGGTCTATGGGCATTTCTCTCCAATTGAGAGAGATGGGCTTCCTCAAAGTGGGGCAGCCTCATGTTGGTCAAACATTATACACTGGCTAGTTATCTCTTGAACAATATTTTCCAAGAGACCCAGTTGGAAGCTGCAAGGCTTCTTATGCTCTAACTTCAAAAGTCATGCCATGTCATGAGACATTGTCTTGGTGGGTGCAGATCCACACGGTAACCAAAAGAATATTGCATTCTCATCCTGGGGAGTTCTACTACATTCTCTAATAGAACAGCAAGAATTCCCCGAGTGCAAGGGCAATATCTAGTGAAGGAAGACAGACCATTATGCCAGGCCCTTGACATTGATGATTGTACTTATAAATCTTGTCCTGTGAAATTGAAACTTAGCCTTGTATTGTATTCTACCTAATTGTTACCTCCTGAAAGCTTTCTTGTTGCTCAAATATGGCATCTTTCTAAGCCAAACTCAGGATAAGAAAACACACTACCTTCCCCCTGGTGTGGGACATGACTCCCAGAGATGAGCCTCCCTGGCACCAAGGGATTATTACCAAGCACAAACTAGCAATGCATCTGGAAAAAGACCTTCACCAAAAGGGGGAAATGGTAAATTACAAATGAGTTTTTATGGCTAAGAGATACAAAGTGAGTTAGTAGGTCATTCCAGAGATTACGCTTATGCAAGTCTCAGCAGGATCTCATTGACTGTCATAGTAAACAGTGCCTCAAATAGCAGGACTCCCAAGGGCTCTAAGGATATACAGAAACTATAAGCAGGGCAGGCAGCTCAGAAATTCAGCACCCTGCCAGTGGGCCTTACTTTGGAATTTATGCTTCCTGGTGTAACTGAGGTAGACTCATTTATAAGTTCTCTACACATGGCTCTTCTGATCCTTTAATTTGAACCCACCCTTAGCACTATATTTGATAAATACATGTCCTAGAGGCTTAAATCTTTGGTCTGTCCATGTGCCAGTTGAGCCTGAATTTCAGCAGAGTTGCAACACCTTCTCTCCAGTTCATTGGGCTCACCCAGACAACTATCAAGGAGGTGATAATGGACAACACTCATGTCAAGGAGCTGAGAGTATATGCAACTGCAAGCAATATATTCCATCCAACTTCCCCATAGGATCTAAGCTTCCTCTCAGTTAGAAGCAGTCCAGGTATCACCATCCCCAAATCCTCAAAACTGTGAAATGCTCAACAGACTAAACATAATTATTCTACTATAAAGTTATTATTATTCTAGAAATGGAAGAACTCTTATCATTGAGGTAAAGGCAGTGGCCACCAGAGGTAGAGAGAAGAATAGGTGTAATATGGGGGCATTTTCAGGACATTGGATTTGTCCTGCATGACATTGCAGTGACAGATACAGGCCATTGTGTATTTTGTCATAACTTACAAAATTATGTGGGACAAAGTGTAAACTATAATGTAAACTGTGGTCCATGGTTAGTAGCAATGCTTCAATATGGATTCATTAATTGTAACAATGTACCACACTAATGAAGGATTTGTTAATGGGGGAAAGTGTGGGAGGGGGAGGGACTGGGGCATATGGGAATCCCTTATATTTTTTATGTAATATTTATGTAATCTAAAGCTGCTTTAAATAAAAATTAATTACAAAAAAAAATGCATGCCATGTCACTTCTGCTGTGTTCTGTTGGCAAAGCAGTCATATTCCAGCTCCTATTCAAAAGACCAGAAGAACAGATTCATCCTTTCAATTAGGAAATTCCTTGTTCATATAGGAAGGGAAGGAAAAAAATTCTTTTGGGGGAATTCCTTCAAACTCTGGATTCTTTTACAGGAGAAATGGTACTTAGAAACTATAACCTGGCCTTTGGGTTTTCATTGTTTTAGGGCACAGGGTAGCAACTACAGCCTCTATGGCTGCTTTTTTGAAACACAATGGCAGACTTGAGTGGTTGCAGTAGAGACTGCCTGCAAAGCCTAAAATATTTATTGTTTTGTCCTTTAAGATAAAGTTTTTTGACCTCTGTTTAAGCCTTTTGTTGAAAAAAAAAATGTGAGTTTATACTGATATTTCCAATTCAAATTTAACATCAAATAATTTTATTTAGCTTTTTCAATTTTATGTGTATCTCTTCTCTTATACTGAAAAACTAGGTTCTAGAGTGACCAATTGTCCTAGTTTGCCTGAGGCTGATCTGGTTTTAGCACTGCAAGTCCTGGCTGCTTGGAAACCTCTCAGCTATGGGCAAACTAGGATGGCTATTCATCTTACTTGGCTCTTAAAAATGTTACTTTCAGTACAAATACGATTTATCTTGCAAAATGCAGGCATACCTCATTTTATTGCCCTTCACAGATACTGTGTTTTTTACAAATTCAGGGTTGTTGCAACCCTGAGTTAAGCAAGTCTATTGGTGCCATTTTTTCAACAGCTTGTGCTCACTATATGTCTATCACATTTTAATTAAGGCATGTATTTTTTAAAGATATAATGCTATTGTACACTTAACACACTACAGTATAGTGTAAATATAACTTTTATATGCACTGGGAAATAAAAAATTTCATGTGCCTCATTTTATTAAGATATTTGTTTTATTGAGGTGGTCTAGAACTGAACCTGCAATACCTCCAGGGTAAGCCTGTATGTGAACTATATTCAAAATAGTAAGACCAAATTATTACTAAAAATTGAACTAGTCAATGAGAATTAGTCTTGTCTTTTGGGTATGTTTGGAAACTTTTCGTATATAACCAAAGTGATTTAGAGTTGGATACATTATTCTCATTTGTTTTCTCTTTTTTTTAAAGGGGATTATTTAAATATGTAAAGCAATTACATGATTCCATACTCAAAATTATATATCATTTTATTTAGAGATGTCTTACTTCTGTGCTTATGTCTTCTACATTATTTACTTCCTCTCCTTAAGATAATGTTTTTTTTATTTTTAATTAGTTTTGTTTTTCCAGTGGTTTTTTTTTTTTTGCAAATATGAGTAAATGCATATATTTATTTGCATCTCCCATATTTTCTACACATTACTGTTTCCACCTAACTGCTTTCACCTAATAATATATCCTAGAAATTACATGGTATCAGCATATAAAGATCTTTCTTTTTTTCTATCTGTTTGCATCATCGTCTTTTTGGTGCATTGCTTAGCTGCCTCTCCATGCTGCACAGGTCTGGGATGGCTTTTTTCATTTTTTTCACCAGGAGGTCCCGGGGATAGAACCCAGGTCCTCCATATGGTAATTGGGAGCTCAATTGCTTGAGCTACAGCCGCTTCCCCCTCATCCAATTTTATGCCTGCATAGTAATATTCAATTGTATCACAACTTAGTCAATTCAGAAGCATTTTGGTCGTGTCTAATCTTTTGCTATTAAAAATATTACCTTATGCCTAAATCATTTTGTAACTCTGCCTTTGTTCTATCAGATATTGCCAAACTCTCCTTCATTGGAGTTGTAACCATTTTTATTCCAACCAATAATGAGATGTTCTATTTCATTCCAGTATGACTGACCCAGAATGTTTTCAAACTTTTTATTTTCATCAATATATTAGGTGAGAGATGTTATCTCAGTATGGAATTAATTTGCATTATTCTTGTGTATGCAGTGAGGATGATGGGATTTGACTTTGAAATAGGAAAAAGGGCAAGCACGTTCCTGCAAATGCCAAGAGCCTAAGCATGCCCACAATTATTTCCTTCTTCATGTCAAAAAACATCCTCACACCAAACTTAGTACCCAATTTTCTCTTCCATCAGTAATAATTTTCTCTTCAACTGCCATAATTCCCATCATTCCATTATTCACTATAATAATGAATTACCCAAGGCTGCCCAAGTAGCAAAAAGATAAACTTGAACTAGAAAACATATCTATCTGATACCAAGTTTCTTGATTAGTGTAATTCCATTACACCAACAGCAAAGCAGTGGGACTTCAAAGGAAGAAAAAAAGACCTGCTACAGGGAAGTTCCATGGAAGATAGAACCCAAGAGTGGGTGGACAGCTCATAGGCAAAACAGCAAGATGAAATAATCATCTGGATTAAGACTGCACAGTTACATTGGTAAGGGAAAAGCTGGAATGGATCACGAGCATATAGGTCTATTTTTGTAATTATGTAGTTCACATATGTATTGCCTCCTGTAGCTATTTGAGTGAGGCAGCTGATAGGGAGAGAATTTCATATATAATTTATGATAATTGACATCATGTGGTGGTAATTGTGAAAGTTAAGTAAATGTAACCCAATTAAAAACACTGAATTATAATTATGCTTGTATGGCTTATCCTATCTGAAATTAGTGATATGTAAGATGGGCTGGTTGCTCAAAAAGGCCTTGGAAATTAATATCAGGGCTAACTCAGCCTCAGATAACACAAGCTACCTGATTATCTACCTGTCCCAAGAATTTCAGATAAGCAAAATGGTTGGCTCAGCAGAAATAAAAGGAATTTTCTCATCAGCACCAATATCCCCCCGTTTAAAGGGAACCAAGTGTCTCTGGCTACGCAGACGTTTCTTGCTCTTTCTTTTTGGGGATACATTACTGTTCTCCTCTAGGACAGGAACTTCAGAGGACGTGCAGGTCTCCAAATCCTAGCCCAATAGCCTCTTCTCTTCCACCTGGAGAAACATCCCTGCACTAAGTTAGTATATCCATATATCCCTCCCACCAGCACCAGCTCTTTCCTTCACAAAGGTAGGATGCCTGAGGATGTTATAAATGGCCTTGGTTCCCCAGGGCTAGGAGTCTTAACTATGGGGTGGGCCATCCACCGCCAGCATGTCCAGCTGATTTCTCTTCCCATTGACATCTTCCATTTTTCAGGTAATCTGACTCACGAAATTCTGGCCTTTCAATTATCCCATTATGTCTGAGCATATCTAAATTCATTCAGCATTCAAGCCCTTTTATTCTGAGCTAAGCATTGCCCAGCCACAAGCAACTTCAGAAAATAGACAGCCATTTCAGCAACAGCAGTGGTGCTCTCCCTGGACGGGATACCAGTAACCAGAGAAAGCAAACACCAGTGATAAAGGGTATGATATGAGGCCACACCACGGTTCTGGAGAGTATGACTTCCACATCGCTGTCTCAGCTGTTGAACAGCACAGATTCCATTGCACACTTAAAAGTGTTCTCTCTTGCTTCTGAGTCAAAGCAACTTGATTTGGTCACTTCATCACCCCCACCCTCCTCATTTCCTGATGCTCATAATGCTGGCCAAGTCCCACAGATCATGAGGCCAGAGGAGGAAGAGGTATTGCGACAGGTTCCCTCAGGCCAGCAGGCTCCACTTCTCCCCTCAGCGCCGTCCTTCGAATCAAGGTTGGATTTCAAACTGACCAGGCAGCCAGAGCTATGACAGGGCTCCCCATGGATCTGCCCTATTACCACGGCCCTCTGACCAAGACAGAGTGTGAGACCTTGCTGCTCAAGGAAGGAGTGGATGGCAACTTTCTGTTAAGAGACAGCGAGTCTATGCCAGGAGTCCTGTGCCTCTGTGTCTCGTAAGTAACCTGACCTTCCACACACTGGAAGGCTTACATTGAATGTTGCAATGGTAACCAAATATAAAAAGATTGTGTCGCACTCTGCCTTTGCAGCCCAAACCACTAGCGTGAGAAATAGACAGACACTGTCAGCGAGAGACGGAAGGCAGGCATCTGTCTTTGCTCTTCCATCTGCCCTTCTCTCCCTGATGTAAATGCTGCATGAGCAGACCCTCTGTAGCCGTAGAAGTGGGGGTGGTGGGGAAGGCAAGCGCTGAAGGAAGCATGGGAAGTGGTGGAGGGGGTGGAGAAAAGGTAGAAATGAGAGAATGTTCTTCTCCAGAGTTCTATTTATTTGGTATGGCAAAGGCTATGGGTCCTGCTAGAAACTTCAATCTGAGAGACAGGTTTTTACATTCATTCGACCACTTCCACTTAAAACACGTAAAACCTGATAATAGTTCACATTTTTATTTAGATTTGTAAAGATTTTTTTCAAAGAAGGTAGTACATCAATTTTTAAAATATTTATTTATGTATTTTCCTCTTCCCTCCCTGAGATGGTGCCTCATCTGTTTGCTTGTTGTGTCTGCTTGTCGTCTTTAGGACAGAATCAAACCCAGGACCTCTCGTGTGGTAGGCAGAGGCCCGACTGCTTGGGCCACATCTACTCCCCATAGATTTGTAAAGATTTGTACACTGTTTCCTTTCATCCTTCTTGTAGTCTATAAGGCAAGCATAAGCAGTCACCATTTTATAGGGGAAGAAACAGACCTAGCTTTCTCAAATGACTTGCTTGTGTTAAAACTCATCTAGCATTTCCATTTTATATTTAACATCTGAGTTAAGCATAAAATTCCATGTCTGAGTATCAGAGCTACCCTGCTGAAAGAAGTTGTTTATACCAAGTTTAGAAAGAAATCTCAAGCAGATAGTGGGCAGCCCTATCTTTGTGTATTCTCTTCTTTGTAAAGTAGAGATTGCCAAACCTTTCCTTCTACCTGTTACAAGAACTCAAACCCAAGTGTCTCCATGTATGAGTGTTTGTGCTGCTTGGAAAATTAGGGAGTTATGAAGACAAAAGTGATTGTCCTTGCTAATAAAATAGGTAGGGGTATATTTCTTTCTTTAAGTGGTGATAGGGATACAGGTATGAAACTGTCTTGGGTTATCTATTTTCATTTTCAGTTTACAAATAAGATTGAGCATGTTTTCACATATTTTTTCACCATTGGTAATTAAACTTTTGAGAACTGCATGTTCATTTCCTTTACCTATTGTTAGCTTGTGTTGTTGTCTTCTTTTTACCAATGTTTTTCAAATTCTGTGTATGAATGTAAAACATTTTTTCAAAAAGACACACACACAAAGGAAAACTACAGACTGATTTCACTTAATATTAATTTAAAACAAACTAATAACAAATAGAAACACATTAAAGGAGAAAATGAACCATGGTCAAGAGTGGTACAATTCAGGAAATCTAAGATGGTTCAATGTTAGGAACATTATTAACTTAATTGCATATTAATAGGTCAAAGGTTACAAATTATATGACTCAAATTTGCTTCAAAGGTATTGGATAAAATTCAACATCCACTTCTCCATTTAAATACACACACACACATGCGTGTGCTCATATGTGGATGCACTTACACACTCCTAACCAAAGGCCAAACAAAGCACTAGAAGAATTCCCATTAAAGTCATGAATGAGACAATGATACTAATTATCTGCACTACTATGTAATATTTTCCAGGAGATACTAGCATCTGCAATTAGCTAAATAAAATAAAGGAGGTATAAAAAGTGAAAAGGAAAGTGCAAAGTTATTATTATTAGAGACTGACTTGATTGTATACCCGTGAAATCCAAGATTTTCTGGAAAGAAAAAAAAACAGAACTTCTACTAGAAACTAAGAAAATTCAATAAGAACATGTGCTTCTAAATTAAATTTTAAAAAACATAGCTTTCCTACATAGAAACAATAACTAGTAAGAAAATGTAAGAAAACAGCTCATTTACAGATAATAAAAATAATGCCCAGGAATAAATGTAACATGAAATATGCAAGACTTGTATGAAGAAAATGTAAACATATAACTGGGAGCTCACAAGAAGACATAAATGAATGGACTCAATTTTGGAAGACTGTCAGTTCATCATAAATTAATCTATTAATTCAGTATTTTCCAGTAAAAAACAGAATTTTAAAAGTTTATTGCATGGATAGTAAAGTTGATTCAGGTGGGGGGCAGGGCAAGGAATTTGCTGGAATAACCAGAAATTGTTGTATTTTAAAAAAAGGAGGGACTAGAGTTACCAAATATTGGAATACATTATAAAACTACAGTAATTGCTATATTAACTAAAAGAGTTTGGTAGTAACAAATCAACGGAATAAAATATAGAGTCCAGAAATAAGGCCAAATACATATGGCTTGGTATATGATTAAAAATATTTAAAGTAAATAAAGGGAAAATGACAATTAATGGTATTGGGACACTTGGTTGTTCACATAGAATAAAACAAACCTGGACCTCTTTCTTACTTCTTGAAGTAAAATTACTGCAAAGTGGTTCTAATACTTAATACATTTTTAAAAACTGAAAACTATGGGTATTAGAAAACATGTGTTATTAAAAAATGTTCCTAAAAGTAGGAAGACTTTTCTAAGCAAGAAACCACAAATGAAAAGACTGATATACATGATCATAGTAAAAAACTAAGGTATAAAACAACTTGAAAGGCTGACGGAAAAGAAAAATAAACTTCATTAACATATAAAGAACTTTTAAAAGTCAATAGTAAAAGGGAGTAAAGTACAAGAGAATATTCTCAGAAAAAAATATGGAAAAGAAAGGAAAAAATGCTAGATTTCACTCATAATTAAAGACAAGTTAAAAGAATAATAAGATATTATTTTGTCCATTCAATGGGTATTAATTAAAATACCCAGAGGTCATTAGAGTGTTCGGAAGCAGGCACTCTTGCACACTGATGCAGCCTCTTTGAATGAAAATGTGGCCAGAATAGGAAATGTATGGAGATAACTTTTAACCCACCATCTCACTAATAAAAAATTGATCATATAGTTGGAACTGCAAAAGTATGTGCATGTGGGAAATAATCTAAATGTCCATAAGACGTCATCGGTACCATCAGGGGAATACTACCCAGGCTTTAACAAGATTGGGTAAATCCATACATGAGGTGAAAAAAACGTGGCTGTGTGAAACAGGCAAGGTGTAAAGTATGATTCCATTTATGTAAAAAGAATATATGCCCATGTCCTTGTATATTCTTATAAATTTCTAGAAGATATATAAGAAATGTGTAATAGTGGATTTAGGAGTGAATTGGGGATTCTTTTCATTTAATACCGTCTTTGCCTTGTTTAAATGCTTTACAAGGGCATATATTACTTCTGTCATTTTTTAAATGTTTATAAAAATTTACCAAATCCCTATTATATATCCAAGCACTGGTGATAGAACTGAGAAGATGAGAGTCTAAGGCAGGGGTTCTTCACAAGGGATCTGTGAGCTTGAATTTAAATGAAAAAAACACATTATTCTTGTGGGGACTTGTTGGTGCAGGTGTGATATATTTATTAAATAATACACAGTATAGTGTGGACTTAGTAAGGAGTCCATGGTTTTCACTTGACTGGCAAAGGAGTCCATGGAACAAAAAAGGTTAAGAACTGCTTGTCTAAGGAGATTTCAATAAGGAACTTGCAATTTTTGTCACAGTGACCCAAAACATGTAAATCAATAAAACAAAGTATAAAATACAAATTCCAGAAGAGGCAAAGTTTTATAGGAGTTCAGTGATAGAAGATATGAACAGGAGAGCCTACTCAGAGAGGATAGTGTTTGAGCTGGAACTTAAAGAGTTGGTAAGTTTTGGTAACACAAAAATGGAAAAGAGGGCATCTCAGGGAGAAGAGTTAGGTCTAGAAGAAGGCTACTGTAGAGCACATAAGGATGATGCAGTGTTCTGGAAAGGCTCAGGTCAAATGGCCCCAGAGGCTAAACCACCATAATTCCTTGTAAAAATGAACTAGCACACAAATCAGTACAGGCAGTTTCAAATCCAGTAGTTCACCAACTATATATTCCAGGCCCTGTGCTAGGCATTTGGTAGATGCCTTCATATAGCCCAGAGCCTAATGGGAGAGTACATAGGTAAACAGCACTGATGGCCTGTGAGAGCAGAAAGGGATGGGTCTATGATCAGGACTTTGTGGGAACCCAGAGCATAGTGATTTATTCATTGAGGAATAAAGAGCCTGACATTGGAGCTAGCTTTTGGAGAGGGTGAAAGCTACCTTTACACATTCATTCATTCAACACACGTATATTGAGAATCTAACCTACTTCAGATATTGCCCTGGGCACTGGTGAAGCAGTGATAAAAGCTACAGGCTATGTTCCTGCCTACATGAATTTACGTTCAGTGGGGGAAGCAAATGTGATCACAAAACAAGGAGGGACAGAGAGGCTACTTTAGGTTGGGTGTCAGGCAAAGCTTCTCTGAAGAGGTCACTCAAAGCGGTTCATACTCCCATATACAACACTATGTAAGAAAAGCCAAAATTACTACCTATTACTACCTAAAACACAAGCATTAGCCTGTTCACCTACCACTATGTAGTAAGAGTCCCCATGTAGTGATTTCTGTGAGCCAAATTGTGCTAAGCATGTTACATACTTTTATCTCATTTATTCCTTGCAAAAATCCTTTGTAGTAAGTGACACTATTCTTAATTTTTGGGAAGAGAACTGTGGTTTCTTATTAAATAACTTACCCAAGGCCAATCAGCACATTGTTACATTCCTTGCTGTAACACTGTCCCCAGCCTCAGTTCCGCTGTGATATGTTAAAAGTAATAACTTTGGAAACCTGTTATAAAATGTCCAAGCAAGGGACTTGAAGGCTTGGCAGTGGACGCTGATTTTCATAATCTCAACATTCTGCCTCCTAGAGATGAGCAATTGCTCCTTTGCTACTTTAAAACAGTCATATACCAACTTCGGTGTTTTCACAGACTAAATGAAGATACCATGGGAAAAGTTAAAAACAAAAGAAGGAAGTCACAGAGACAATTGGTTTAGTAACCCATAGTAATGACCAGAAAGCTATGTGGTAATCGTGGACAGGAAATGTTACTTGATCTTACAAAAATGATAGACCTTCCAGAAAACCTCAACTTATAAAAACCTGACTTCATGAGAGTTAGGAAGGGTCAAAATACATATTTATTAGGAGGTACGAAGGATTTATCTGTGGGTATGAAGGAAAAGGAGGGACTTTCTACAATCATAGGAAGGGCTGCAGGTAAAGAGACCTGCAGGTCCTCATGAGGAGGCTAATGGCAATTAGAGGAATTGGAAAGAGGTGGTTAAGAGTGATTTGCTGCTCTCAGATTCTGGGGTATTTGGAAAGTATCTAGATTCCAGGAGGAAAACCATATATTATTTTGAACTTTTTGTTGTTTATAAAGATAATGCAAATTCATTTTGGAAAAAACAATTCTAGAGAAAGATACAAATAAAAAAGCAGAAATTCCCACAATCTTATTACTTAGACATCATCATTTTTCATGTTTCAGCACACATCTCCAGACTGCTCTATGCATATGGATAGATAAGCAAATACATATACACATAAATGGTTCATTATGCACAGTATTTTGCAACCTGCTTTTTAAAATATATCATAGGTATCTTTTCCACATCAGAGAAAGCTGATACACATCATTCTTTTGTAATTGCTTAGTATTTTATTGATTGGCTTATGATAATTTAGACATAATCATTTATTTTAGGCTATTTCCAAAATTTAAGTGTGATAACCAATGGGATAATGAACATTTTCATAGTTATCTCTTTGAAAACTTGTCCAACTATCTCCCTGGGAAAAAAATTCTAGATGTGAAATCGTACTTTAAAAAATTTATATGCATTGACACATTGACAGATTGCTACAACGAATAGTTGTACTGATACACACTCCAATCAAGAGCAGTGAGGGGGCCAGAGGTAAAAAGTCTTAAAATATTCTTTATTGACCTGGGTTCCCTTGCATGTGTCACAGTATGGAAAATGACATGAGAGGGCACAATTGGTTCCATTTCCTCTAGCTGATCTTTAGAGATTTGGTTAAAAAATAAAACTAAAAGTTCAAACATGAATAAGTTCCCCCATGCTCCTCATCACAGCAAGAAACCAACTATAAATCTGTGGACTGTTCATTGACTATGGGCTCAGGGGTCCCTGCACTGTACATCATGTGATGACCTCTCATGACAAGGCTAAACACTGATGGAAAGAGTGCAGGAATTCAGAGGTGAGGAGAAACCTAGAAGACCTATATTCTAGCCTTTTCGAATCTCAACTGAGAATTTAATGCCAAAGATTTTTAAATGTCCCTTATAAGCCCTGTTTATTTCTCACATCTCAAATGAGGTCAAAGCTTTCACAGGATAACCAAAACAAGAGACATTTCAATTCATTAACTGTTGTAAACCTTAGACATGATTGAGTGACTGTCTGGATCTCATTCCTTCTTGTCATGCCCAGCGCTGTCCTCCACATGTGTTACTCCCACGCTGGAGGTCAGGCCACCAGGTATTTATTGAGTACCCAATAGCAAATATAGGAAACAATTATTCTATCTAATGTCAAAGACCAACCAGAAAACATCAAAATCCATATATGTAACATGAACTTAATTTGGTTTATAAGAGCAAAATAGTTGTTCCATCCATATACTTTTTTATGCCATGAATGATTTTTATAGCTTTTTTGAAACATCATTCACAAATAAAAGTATAGACTATGATGAATTTTAACATATGCATATACCTGTGAAACCATCACCACCAAGATAATGAGCATATCCATCATCTTCAAAACGTTCCTTGTACCCTCTGAAATCCCTCCTTACCATACCACCCAACTCCGCCGGTCCCCTGGCACCTATGATCTGCTTGCTGGCACAGAGAATAATTTGACTTTTTCAGAATTGAATATAAATTGAATCTTTTTGTCTGACTTATCTCATTCAAAATAATTATCTTGAGATTCATCCATATAGTTACATACATCAATGGTTCAGTCCTTTGTATTGTTGAATAGTAGTCCATTCTATAAATATCACAGTTCACTACAAGTAAAGTTGCCAGGAATATTTAGGACCGAGTCTGTGTATGAATACATGTTTTCATTTCTTCTGAGTAAATAACTAAAAATGAAATGGCTTTAGTTATATGGTCAGTGTAGATTTATCTTTTTAAGAAGCTGCAAACTGTTTTCCAAAGTGATTATACTATTTTCTATTCCCACTGGTATAATACAAGAGTTCCAGTTGCTCCACATCCTCACCAACACTTGGGACGTTCAATCTTTTAAATTTTAACCATATTAATATGTGTGTAGTGATATCGCATTGTGGTTTTAATTTGCATTTTGTTAATGATAGTATCTTTTCATGTGCTTATTTGCCAGTTAATACATATTCTATGATGTAGTGTCTGTTCAAATATTTTGCCCTTTTTTAAATTATTTATTTTCTCATTTTTGAGTCTTGATAATTATTTATATATTTTGGAAGTGAGTCTTTTATGAAATGGTTGATTTGCAAATATTTTCTTCCAGTTTGTGACTTGTTTTTCAACTTCATAATGTCAGATGTCAGAGAACAGAAGTTTTAATGAAGCCCAATTTGAAATTTTTTCTTTTATAGATCTTGCTTTCAGTGCTGTATATAATAAATCTTTGCCTTACTCAAGGTAACAGGATTTTCTCTGATGTTTTCTTCTGGGAGTTTTATAGTTTTAGGTTTCTCATTTATTATAGCCCACTCTAAGTTAATTATTATATCTGGGTTGACGTTAGGGTTGAAGTTCATGTTATTGAATATAGCTACCCATTTGTTGAAAATATTATCTTTTTTCTCATTGAATTTCCTTGGTATCTTTGTCAAAAATCAATTGAACTTATAAGTGTGAGTCTATTTCTAAACTCTCTTTTTTGCTCTGTTTATCTTTTTGTCTATCTTTATGCCAATAACATTGATTATTATCACTTTATAATAAGTATTTTAGTTTCCTAAGGTCACCAGAAATGGGTTGACTTTTTAAAAGGGAATTTATTTGGGTAAAACTTACAGTTCCAGAGTTGTGAAAATGTCGAAATCAAGGCATCATCAGAGATGCTTTCTCACCAAAGGTTGGCTGCTGGGTCCTGGACTCCTGCCATGTGGTGAAGCAAAACGGCAGTTCTCTGTCTGGGTCTCTTTCTTCTCCTCCAGGCTGCTTTCTCCCTGGTCTCAGCTGTGGGTGACCAAGCACATGGCGAGGCTCACCTCTTTAGCTATAGCTGCTTCATGACCCTAGCCTCTTGGGGTCCTCTTTCTGTGCCTCTGTACCCCATTGATTCCAGCCTCCAGTCTCTCTCTCAGCCTCTTGGGGTTTCTCTTGGCCTCTCTCTCAACTGCTGGGGGCTTCTTTGTCTTTCTGTGACTGTAGGTGATCCTGGAGACTTTTCTAATATGGCAGGGTAAAGATGGCAGCTTTTTCTATGTGTTTTTGTTTCTAGTTCTCTGTTTTATATAAGATTCCAGCAAGTTGGCAAAGACCCAACCTGTGTCACACCTTACTGACATTTTTCCAAATAAAGGCCCTAAAGCTATTTAATCAAGTAATGTATTTAGAAGTTCTGTTAACTGAATCTAATGCAATCAAACGGCCCACACCCACAGAAATGGATTAGTTCAAAGAATATGATCTTTTCTAGGACTCACAACTGTCACAATAAGTCTTGTAATTAGGTATAATAGTATAAATGCCCAAGCTTTTTCTTTTTCACGGTTATTTTTTATGTCCATAAATATATTAGAATCACCTTGATTCTAATATATCTTGATTTTGTGATTAGAATCACAAAAGAAAAGCCTGATGGGATTTAAGTTGAGATTGCATGAATCTATAGATCAATTTGGGAAGAACTGATATCTTAACAATAGTATGCCTTAGAATCCATGAATATAGATTAATCTTTCTATTTATTTAGAACTTCCTTAATTTCCCTCAGAAATATTTTATATTGTCAGCATACAGGTCTTACAAGACTTTTGTCAAATTTATCCTGAAGATTTTATATTTTGATGCTAATTTTAAATGGTGTTGTTTTAAAGTTCACTTTCCTGTTGAACCTCTTTATCCCTGGTCATATTCTTTGCTTTAAAATCTACTTCATCTGATATTGCTAACTTTCCTTTTATTAGCATTAGAATGATATATTTTCCCACCATTTTTCTTTTAATCTATTTGCATTTTTATATTTAACATCAGGTCACTGTGGGCTGCATACACTTGAGTCTTTCAGTTAGTCTGATAATATCTTCCCTTTAATCAGGATGTTTATACCATTCATATTTAATGTGATTATACTTATGATGGATTTTAAATTTACAATCTTGGTATTTATTTCCTATTTGCCCCATCTATTCCTTGTTCTTCCTTTCCTCTTTTTTATGCCTCCTTTAAGATGAATTGAATTATTTTATGGTCCAAAATTTTCTCTTTTGAGGACTTGCTAGTTATAATTCTTTGATTTTTAATTGTTGCTTTAGTAGTTGTCCTGCACATCTTTAATTTATCCTAGCCTACCTTCAAGTGATATATTTTTTTAAAGATTTATTTATTTATTTATTTCTCTCCCCTTCCCCCCCCCACCCCAGTTGTCTGTTCTCTGTGTCTATTTGCTGTGTCTTCTTTTCCCGCTTCTGTTGTTGTAAGCGGCATGGGAATCTGTGTTTCTTTTTTTGCTGCGTCATCTTGTTGCATCAGCTCTCCATGTGTGCGGCACCGTTCCTGGGCAGGCTGCACTTTCTTTCGCGCTGGGTGACTCCCCTTACGGGGCGTACTCCTTGCGGGGCACACTCCTTGCGCGTGAAGCACCCCTACATAGGGGACACCTGTGCATGGCAGGGCACTCCTTATGCGCATCATCACAGCTCATGGGCCAGCTCCACATGGGTCAAGGAGGCCCCGGGTTTGAACCGCGGACCTCCCATGTGGTAGATGGATGCCCTAACCACTGGGCCAAGTCCACCGCCTTCAAGTGATATTATACCACATCACCTGTAGGACCTTACAACAATATACAGTAGGACCTCATTTCACATAACCTCAACATATGCAAATTCAAGTATATCAAAAAAATAAATAAATGCAGAGAGAGAAATAAAATTTTTTAAAAATTATTTAGGGAAACGGACTTTGGCCGCAGCAAATAGACACCAAGAACAGACAACCAGGGGAGGGGGGGAAATTAAATAAATAAATAAATCTTTAAAAAAAAAATTATTTATATGATTGTGTTTACTTATTGTTACTAGATTGTTTATTTGCCTTATTTATTAAAAATGCTTGATAGGTGTGTTTGTATAAAAAATACTTATTAAATAATGGGGTTCACAAATGCCCATCAACAGATGAGTGGATCTATAAAATGTGATATATACATACAATGGAATACTACTCGGTTTTAAGAACAAATACACTACAAACACACATGATAACATGGATGAATCTTGAGAACCTTATGTTGAGTGAAGCAACCCAGGCACTGAAGGACAAATACTACATGACTTCAGACTTCAATGATATGAAATAAGCAAGCTGCCTCAGAGAGTTAGAGACTGGAAGATAGGCTTACAGGAAATCGGGGGGTGGAGGAAGGATGTGAGCTGACGTCTGCAGGGGTGGAATCTATGATGATCTGGCGGTAAGTATGAGCACAAAGAAGAGATAAAATGGGGGCAAGGGGTTGCCTTTGGGTGGGGCTTTGCGGGTTTGAGGGGGGCTGGGGATGGGCGGAAGGGTAATATTGCCCAAAAAATTGGGGGGAGGGAGGGGCAACATACGAACATAGGAGAGTGTCAGGTGTTGGTTGAGAGTAAAATGCTGAGAAAACCGTATCAAAATATAATTAGGAGGGTTACCTGTTTAGGATGCTCGGAGGGGATGGTCTGACGCGGGACGGACTCCTGGGGAATGTCTGAATGCTCATTTTGCCAGGGTGGGTTGTACCATTGGGTAGAGACCCAAGTAGTGAGAGTGGGGGTGGACCCACATCCTGGGGAGGACTAATGCCATCAAATAGAGGGAACTGTATCTCTGGAGAGAAAGGGTGGCTCCCAGGGCATTAGGGCAGTTGAGCAAGTCAGGCCCTGAACACTGTTGCAAGTATCTCTGGACTTGGCTCCTTGGGAAATGGAGATTGGCTGTCGCTGTGGGCCCAAGGGGAGGGGAAAATGGATGTTGAATGGATGGAACCAAGGTAAATGTGGGGGCAAGAGAGGAGTTTCGCGAGAGTACACAAGGATGAATATAAAACATGTAATATTACACCAAAAACATATAGGGGACGACAGACTAATAATGTAAACCATAATGTAAAACATAGGATAACTAAAAAATTTAGAAAACTGTATATCCTAAAGTATGGACCACAATGTAGGCACAGATGTCACCTTGTTTGAAAGCTATTGTCTCAGAGTCTGTACATCAGTTTCAGTAAATATGATATGAATAAGTTAAAAGATTATCACTGTGGAAGGGAAAAGGTTTTATGGTGGATGTGTGGGAGTACTGTATATTGTATATATGAATTACTGTGATCTAGGGCTCCTGTGAAGAGAAGCTCAATAATTAGGAAAAAAGAAAAGAAAAAGATAGGATGTAGAATTTTTCCAAATCAATATGTATTCTATATCTAACCTTTAAACTCATCGCTATATTCCATTTTACTAGTAAGGGAAGCTGACATTATATTGGGCTTCACTTTTCAGGAAGTTTTGGATCACAGAGTGGTTCAACAATGGCAGCAGAGGAATACTGGTATGGGATGTTATGGACAGGCGATATATGGTTGACAGGGAGTTATACAGGGCATATGTCCAGGGGGCATGGAAATGTTTGGATATACTCATAGTGGAAACAATTAAAAACAACAGCTGGGGGGGTACTGGGTTACTGGCCGGGGGTGGGGGGGCTCTGTCGTGGTCCCTAGGGGAGCAGCAGCAGTCCCCCAGGTGCAACGGAAAGGATCAGGAAGGAATGAGGGTCCAACAGTGAGCCCCTGATACTAATGACTATGCTGTGAGCCTATACACCTGAAATAAGGACAAGGCCTAGAGCAGCACTGTGCCTAGGAGTTCCATCCTGACAGCCTCCATGTTACTCAAATGTGGCCAGTCTCGAAGCCAAACTCAGCATGTAAATGCAATGCCTTGCCCCCAGCGTGGGACATGACACCTGGGGATGAGCCTCCCTGGCACCGAGGGATCACTACCAAGTACCAGCTGATGATGCAACTAGAAAATGACCTTAAATTAAAGGTTCAACGTCGACCAGCAGAATATCCCTGTCTACATATAATAACAGGAGTTAAAAATGCTATTTGACCTAAATTAAGGGGGAAATGGAAAGGACAAATGAGTTTATATGGCTATGAGTCTCTAAAAAAGAGTCTGGAGGTTGTCAGAAGGATTGCCCTTATGCACACCTGAGCAGAGTCTCAGAGACAGATAAAGTAGATACAACCCCAAGTATTGGTCCTTTTGAGGGCTAAAGAGACTCACAGGTTCTATGGTCATGGCAGATGGGGTTCACTGCCATGTCAGTTGGCCCTTCTTTGGAGCTGGTGTTTCTGGGTGATGGAGCTGGACTCAGATGGGATCTCTTTTCACAAGCCTTTCATGTTACTTTACTGGAATTGTAGTTGATGCTGGGGCTTATGATATATCTAGGATATTTGAATCTCTGGACTGACAATATGATAGCCAGGCCCTGACCTCAACAGACTTCAGCTCCTACACTTTGATTTATTGGACTTACTCCACTCAGCTAACATGGAGTTGAAGAATGTCAACCACCACACCGTGGAGCCTAGAGTGCCTACAACTGAAAGCAGGAGGATTGCATCCAATATCCATGTGGAATCTAAACCCCCTCTTGACATAGATGTAGAATGGACACAACCAAGCCAAGGTCCACAGGAAGGAGGAATACAGTAAGGATCAGAGTGGACTTAATGATATTCTATTCATGAACTATTGTGGTTAATAATCGAGAAAATGTGGCATTGATGTGGAAAAAGTGGCCATGGTGGCTGCTGGGTGCGGGGAAAGGGAGGAAGAGAAGAGATATGGAGGCATTCTCGGGACTTGGAGTTGTCCTGGATGGTGCCCCAGGAACAATTGCTGGATGTTATATGTCCTCCCATGGCCCACTGGATGGAACATGGGAAAGTGTGGGCTATGGTGTGGAACACAGGACATGGGGTGCAGCGATGCCCGGAGATGTACTCAACAGACGCAATGGATGTGACATGATGATGGGGGAGAGTGTTATTGGGGGGGGAGTGGTGGTGTAATATTTTTTAAAAAATAAGTAAATTGAGTAGAATTTGAAAACAAACAAACAAACAAAAATAATGGGGTTCACTATTATGAATGATTTTCAGCTTATGTGAAGGGTCTTGGAACATGTCCGCCATATAAAACAAGGTCCTACTGTATTTTAATTTATCCTACACTCCACCCAAGCCTTTGTGCTATTATTGTCATGCATCTTATTTCTATGTATTTTAAAAACACTACAATGAATTATTATTTTTGTTTTAAAAGAAAGTTATCTTTTTAAATGATTTTAAATGTAATTTTAAAATATTTTAACTTTATCCAAATATTTACCTTTTTTGGTGCTCGTCACTCTTTGTGTCAATCAGAATTTCTAAGCCTAGGAACTACTGAAATTTTGGGGCCCGAAAACTCTTTGTTGTAGGGGGGGCCTTGTGCATAATAGGGTGTTTAGACAAAGCCCTAGCATTTACCTACTAAATGCCAGTAGCAGCTCCTGCTCCTTTCAGTGGTGATGACCAAAACTGTCTCCAGACATTGTCAAATGTCTCCTGGAGGGCAAAAATCACCCTTGTTTGAGAACTACTGGTGTAGATCCAGATTTCCATCTGGTATCATTTTTCTTTGGTCCAAAGGACTTCCTCTAAAATTTCTTATAGTACATGGCTACAAGTATAAATCACTGTCTAAAGGACTTCCTTTAAAATTTCTTGTAATTCATGTCTGCTGGTATAAAGTACTTCAACTTTTGTATATTTGAAAATATATTTATTTCATCTCCAGCTTTTGAAGGATTTTTCTCTCATTATAGATTTCTAGGTTGACAGTTTTTTCTTTTAATACTTTAATGATGTTGCTCCACTGTCTTCTGACTTGCATTATTTCCAGTAAGAAGTTTGCTATCATTCTTTTATATTTGCTCTTCTGTACATAATGTGTCTTTTTCTTTGACTGCTTTTAAGATTGTATCTTTATCATTGATTTTAGGCAATTTTAACCTAGAGCTAATTCAACCCCACTACTGAGTTCAGTATCCATTTGAGTACTTCACCTGTTGATGTTCCATGAATTATAAGCTTTTCTTATATGTATATTGTATATGTATATTGTATACAATACAATACAATTTGTATTGTAATGTGAATACAAATTATTTCAAGACTGGTATGAGCTCCAGAGATTGTTCCCTTTGCTTCTCTGGGTGGTTCTTTCCCCAGCCTTGGGTACTTTCCTCATACTCATGAGTTGCTCAGCACTAAGCTAAAGAGTCAAGAAACCCTCCTGCAGATCTTTGAAGCTCTTTCTCTGTGTGTTTCTCCCCTGTATTCTGCCCAGCAAATTCTGGGCACCTGGGTTTCCCTGGACTCTTAGTTCCATCTCTTCAGTTTCTAGTTCCACCTGGTTCCCTCCCTCCTCCCTGTGTTGGCAACAGGAAACTGCAAACTAAACTGGCCAGCTGTAGGGCTCGCCTCATTTTTCACTCACTCAGAGATCAAAACGCTGAACTACCTGATGTTCAATGTCTGAAAATTGGTGTTTCATTTTTTTCTCTACTTTTTCAGTTGTTTCAGTGGGAGTATAAACCTTGCCCCTGTTACTACATCTTGGCTAGAAGCAGAATTTCTAATCTACATACTTTTAATATTTATCACAGAATACATAAGTTTATAATAATAATATCACAAACAGTAGTAGCAACAAAATGTAAAGAATAAAAATGTTAAAAAAGCACAGAAAGAAAATCACTCATGATCTTACTGCTGAGATAAGAATCAGCTGACTTCCACAAGCTCTGCCTTTGAACTGATGGATCATGAGAGCATTTGGGGTCTCCAGGGATTAGTGCCTGTTCAAAGCCAGTATCAAATAACCCTCAAAAAGTTGGTGTTTTTCCTTTCCCCAGTGCACAGTCCCACAGGTAAATGCTGCGGAACCCTCAGGGAAAGGTTTAGAGGAAGAGTCACAGTATTCATCCATAGCCATACCCCTTCCTTAAAGGAATCTGAGAGCCCAGCATCCCTCTCAATAAAAAAACTCTGGGTTTATGAACTGGCTTAGGTTTGTAAACCAGATAAGAGATTATGAATCCCTCCTGTGTGACTTAAGTCAGGTTTCTTCCCATCAGACAGAATTTTTCTGTTCACATATATATAAAACAGCACCTTAGGCTGCCCATCCATTTCATTTCTTGGAATCCAGTGGTCAAGTAAACATCACCACAGATCCCTGTGGGTCAGAACACTCTCGTACCATTCAGTCCTTCTGGCTTATTATGGTACTTGTGCCCTCTTTGTCTCCCTCATCTGAGTTACCTCCAGACCTCTACTATTCCAGTCCCCATTAGTAACTGAAATCAAGGCATCCAATTCTATTGCAGCTTTTCCCACTGTCAATTGCAGCCTATTGTGGATAGCTACAGTTTTCAAAGGTGCTGGTGCTCTCCTCGCAACGTCTTTTTTAGCACATCAACCGAGGTTTAGTGGTGGCCCCCAGTGACCTGGGAGTGGTGGTGATGACTAAGAAGTTTGCATATAATGGATCCATGACAACATTCCCATCTCTCCCAGAGTCTTAGATCCCTTTCTACACAGAACGCCACCCAGGGAAGTTTTGGCATTTCAGTTTCTTTAATATTGGCCATTGTTGAATCCAGGCTTCTCCTAACTAACCTAGAATATTTATCCCATTTCTGGGTGCTCAAGCTAATCCATTACATTTTAAAGCCTGGGTGAAGGTGCCCTTACTTAGAAATTCAGTCAAACTAATCTTTTATTTCATCCTTCTGGGTATAATACCCTTATATTGATATCCACACATGTTCTCCAGACTCCTACTGCTAAAAATTGGAAAGATTTTATATGTCTTTGAGAATATAGGCTCCTATCTCATAAACTAGACCATGTCCTTTTATATCTTGGCTCTACTGGAAGCTACATCTCAGGAAGCGAAGGGCCTAAAAGCAATAATGTGTGGTGCAGTGGGGTCCCAAGGAGAATCCACACCCTCTTGTGAGACAACTGCCCATGCAAAGTCATTGTGAGATTTTATCCTGGTGTAGGCTGCTTCCCTCAACATGAGAGGGGAAGAGCTGTTTCCACCAGCAAGAAAGGCTCAGGGATTTGAGGGTCCATAATTCTGGACATCATCTATTTCTATCCCATTAATTCGGGTCCCACTCCTTCTCCACTAGTGAGCTGATGCATTTCATTGGTAATGCCACTCCGGAACCCTTGTATACAAGCTGTAAGCGTGATCCTCAGTGATCCTGAGGATCATGACAATGACCCTATCATCATGCAGCAATAGGGGGAAGGAAAACTCCTTCAAAGCTGCCATAGAAGCTGTTGGGGATTGAGTCATGTCCCCAAAAAAGACACGTTCAAGTCCGAATCCCTGGTCCTGTGGGCATGATCACATTTATAAACAGGTCCATTGAAGAAGCAATCATTAGTTACAGTGTCAACTCATTTGTGAATAGATCTTCGAATATTCCATTTAGATGAGGCCAAATTGAATCAGTGTGGACCTTAATCCATAGGAGTGGAGTCCTTACCAGCAGAGAATATTCCAACACAGTCAGGAGACCAAGAAGACTGATTGCCATCAGATGGGAAGGAGGCAGAGATGGAAGCTGAGGAACTCCAGGGACTGCAGTAGCCAGCACCAGAGCACTACAGACTCTGGGAGAAAGACTTTGACTTTAGACTGCTAGCCTCCAAGACTGTGAGACAATAAACTTTGGTTGTTTAAGCCAACCCATTGTCTGGTATTTGTCATAACAGTCCGGGTAAACTAAGGCTTTCAGTTGGTCCCTTTCTCAGCATATATCCTTTAGTTCTACTGGAAGCAGGTAGACCCTCATCGTCACTACAGTGGCTAGTGCCACTGCATTTAATCCCCATCCTTGTTATTTACCCGCTCTCCATTCCATGCCATCGTGTGACAATGAGATGCTACTGAATGGCACAGATTACCAATGTCCCCTTTTTAACTCCAGCAAGGAGCTTATAATGTGACCATCCCATTTTCAGGGACTATTTGCAGTAGCCAAACACAGTGTCAGTCTGAGTCTCAGCAGAAAACAAATGGCATTCTCAAAAAGGAGTATGAGAATTTAATGAGGAATTATTTAAAAAGTTGGACAGGGTTAAGGGGCCCAAGGAAGCATAGTGAACCCCAGAATTAACACAGCAGAAAGCTTTTTAACAACCCTAAGCCTAAAAGGGCAGAAGGAGAAAATTATTTATCAGAACATAGAATAGTTGTAAGAAATAGGAGCTCCTGTCCGATGGTGCAGCCACTGCCAAACCATGGCCCAGGAGACTTCCCTCCCCTCTGATCCCATGCCAGTGTCTCCCATTGGCTGAGCCCAATCAGACGCCCAGGCCAGGAAGCACAGTCGATGGAGTCCATAGAGGTAAGAGCACAGCTAAATTATGTTTTATACTTAAGAACAGAATTCTGAGAAAAATGTTTTGATGTATAAATTTAATTTAATCCAAATATATGGATGGATACATTTTAAAGACACAACTTGAAAAGCAAATTTTTGAATAGTAAATAACTTGGCCAGTGTTATTAAAATGTTGACTCACTGGTGTTTTTTTTTTTTAAGATTTATTTACTTATTTCTCTCCCCTTCCCCCCCCACCCCCCCAGTTGTCTGTTCTCTGTGCCTATTTGCTGCGTCTTCTTTGTCCACTTCTGTTGTTGTCAGTGGCACGGGAATCTGTGTTTCTTTCTGTTGCGTCATCTTTTTGTGTCAGCTCTCCATGTGTACGGCGCCATTACTGGGCAGGCTGCACTTTCTTTTGCACTGGGCAGCTCTCCTTACGGGGCATACTCCTTGCACGTGGGGCTCCCCTACACGGGGGACACCTCTGCCTGGCACGGCACTCCTTGTATGCATCAGCACTGCGCATGGGCCAGCTCCACATGGGTCAAGGAGGCCCGGGGTTTGAACCCATTGGTTGTATTATGATAAAGGAAATAAGTGATTGCTTTCTCTCCTAGAAATATACTCCTGTTACTATTAAAAGAGAGAGAGAAAGAAGATGTAGAGTTAGAGACAGTAGTGCAGGTATATACTGGTTTTGAATAGACTAAATTTAAAATGGCTAGTAGACACCCAAGAGGGGATGTAAAGCAGACAAATAAATGAGTGTGGGGTTCAGGTGCAGGCTGGATCCAGGAATGCAAGTTAAACATAAAATATAATTTTATAAGAATTGATATTTTTACATTACTCAGTCTTTCCATTCAAAAAACAATTGTATCTCCCTTTATTTAGTGAAGTCTTCTTTCATTTCTCTTGTAGTTAAGATATTCAATGCAATTTAACAAGTATTTATTGAGCATGTATTATGACTCAAGCAATGTGCTAGAATCAACAAAGCAGACACTACACTTCTGCAGAATTAGACAAGTCAATGGATAATTGAAATTCAGTATAAGTGATACAGATAATTTTTTTCAGAGGTCCCCTTTGTTTTACCCTGAGGCAGCACCTGTCCTGTCACCAGCCCCCACTTCCTGTGCCCCCAAAGGCACTTCATCTGAAGCGTTCGGTTCCCTGAATCATCAACTCAGCTGCCTTGCAAGTCATGCTGTCCAGGCACAACTTTGGATGACAAAGAGGCTGCAGGCTGGTTAATGTGGCACAAATAAATTGTTTTCCATCACTCCTCTTCCTTCCCCATGACAATCAACCTGCAGCTTTCCCTTCCTCCGTCCCATCCTCCCACACACACAGGGAGGAAAAAATCAGGGATGCAAATTTTTAGGCTATGTTTGTTTTAGATTGTTTCTCAGAGGATCTAAAACATTTTCCTGAAAGAGAATTACAAATGAATAAAATGTTGCCCTTTACCTCAAGGTATTGTACTTGAAAAGGGTGAGGTTGATGGAAAAATAATTGTTTTGTTTTTGTCTGTTTGAATAAGGCTGTCTCAGAAAAATCAGTAAGCATCTAGAATCTAGAAATTAATTTCACCAATATTTCAGAAGGTTTAAACAGCACAATCTGGGAAGTGGACTTGGCTCAATTGGTAGAGTGTCCGCCTACCACATGGGAGGTCCATGGTTCAAACCCAGGGCCTCCTTGACCTGTGTGGAGCTGGCCCACATGCAGTGCTGATGCGTGCAAGGAGTGCCGTGCCACACAGGGGTGTCCCCCACATAGCAGAGCCCCACGAGTAAGGAGAGCCACCCAGCACGAAAGGAAGTTCAGCCTGCCCAGGAGAGGCGGCCGCACACACGGAGAGCTGACACGGCAAGATGACGCAACAAAAAGAGACACAGACTCCCGTTGCTGTTGACAAGAATAGAAGCAGACACAGAAGAACACACAGTGAATGGACACAGAGAACAGACAACTGGGGCAGGGTGGGGAAGGGGAGAGAAATAAATAAAAATAAATCTTAAAAAAAAAAAGAAATAGACTCTCACATCCATGCCCAATTGGGTTTAAAGAAAATAAATAAATAAATAAATAAATAAATAAATAAATAAATAACACAATCTGTTGCTTGCTGTCAGTAAAAAGATATCAGCTCCTGTAAGAATTGAAAATTTTCAAAAGAGACCACTCAAAGTTGCACAAGAAGAGATGGGATTGGGAAGTGGACTTGGCCCAGTGGTTGGGACGTCCGTCTACCACATGGGAGGTCCGTGGTTCAAACCCCGGGCCTCCTTGACCCGTGTGGAGCTGGCCCATGCGCAGTGCTGATGCGCGCAAGGAGTGCCGCGCCACGCAGGGGTTTCCCCCGCGTAGGGGAGCCCCACGCACAAGGAGTGCGCCCCATAGGGAGAGCCGCCCAGCGCGAAAGTGCAGCCTGCCCAGGAATGGTGCCACGTGCACGGGGGGGGGGGGGGGGGGGGGGGGGGGGGCTGACAGAGCAAGACACAACAAAAAGAAACACAGATTCCTGTGCCGCTGACAACAACAGAGGCAGACAAAGAGGAATACGCAGCGAATGGACACAGGGAACAGACGACTGGAGTGGGGGGGAAGGGGAGAGAAATAAAATAAATAAATAAATATTAAAACAAAAAAACAAACAAGAGATGGGATTGTCAAGATGGATGAATCAAAGGAAAGTAAGTGGAGTTAGGCTTGTCCTTACATCCTTGTCATTCCCCAAACTAGTGTAAACAGATAGAGCTTTCCCAACAGTCAGAAAAACTTTGCAGAAGAAAATCTTCAGAATTCAGTAATGGCACTACTGATGCACCCCTCATCCCCTCCATCCCTTCAACCCTGCCTCTGGCCTCCTTTTCCTTATCTCAAACAGCACTTTAAAAATGCCACATTATTTTCAATTTTTCAATCATGCATGATACAACTCATTCAGTTTTATGAAGTATTTCATTCGCTATTTTTTTATTTTTATTTTTGTCTTTATTCAATTGTTTTAATATTACATTAAAAAAAATGAGGTCCCCATATACCCCCCACCCCTCCACCCCACTCCTCCCCCTTAACAACAACCTCCTCAATCATCATGAGACATTCATTGCATTTGGTGAATACATCTCTGAGAATCGTTGCCCTTCATGGGTCAGTGGTCCACATCATAGCCCACACTCTCCCCACGTTCCATCAGTGGGGCCATTGGGAGGACATACAATGTCCGGTAATTGTCCCTACAGCAACCATCCAGGACAGCTCCAAGTCCTGAAAAATGCCTCCACATCTCATCTCTTCCTCCCATTCCCTGTTCCAGCAGCCACCATGGCCACTTTCTCCACACCAATGTCACATTTTCTTCGGTTACTACTCACAATAGTTCTTGAATAGAATATCAGTAAGTCCACTCTAATCCATATTCTTGTCCTCCATCCTGTGGACCTTGGATTGGTTGTGTCCACTCCACATCTATATCAAGAGGGGACTTAGATTCCACATGGATGCTGGATGCAATCCTCCTGCTTTCAGTTGTAGGCACTCTTGGCTCCCTGGTGTGGTGGTATTTTAATTAATTTAATCTAATAAGAGATCAACATTAGAAAAAACACAATTATTACAGGTACATTGAATAGTTTGCCTTTTACTGGATATTTTACCATCTATTTTTTTTCTATTTTTTATTTTTAAAATTTATTTCATTTCTCTCCCCCCCCCGTCCCCCCCCCCCCCCCAGTTGTCTGCTCTCTGTGTCCATTCGGTGTGTGTTTTCCTGTGTCCACTTATATTCTTGTCAGCAGCACTGGGACTCTGTGTCTCTTTTTGTTGTGTCATCTTGTTGCATCAGCACTCTGTGTGCGTGCGGTGCCACTCCTGGGCAGGCTGCACTTTTTTCAAGCAGGGCAGCTCTCCTTATGGGGCACACTCCTTGTGCATGGGGCTCTCCTACACAGGGGACACCCCTGTGTGGCATGGCACTCTTTGCACACATCAGCACAGTGCGTGGGGCAGCTCATCACATGGGGCAGGAGGCCCTGGGTTTGAACCCTGGGCCTCCCATGTGGTAGGTAGACGCTCTATTCATTGAGCCAAATTCGCTTTGCTTTTTCTATTTTAAATGTATAGTTTTACTGATTTTCACTTTTTAATAAATAAAATATTGGAATTATCATTTTGTTTCACTATTGCTATCTCAAAGAGTAAAAATTTGGCTATCAATTTCATAGATTGCACATATTTCAACTTTACTAAATTTTGCAGAGTTGTTCTCTAAGACATTTGTATCTAATTACACTCACTTTAGCAGTATATAAGATTTTCTATAGCTCCACATCAGAGCCATTTTTTGTACTATTAAACTCATATCTTTGTCAATCTGGTATGAAATGTTATCTTATTGTTTAATTTGTTGCTTTTTTATTGATAGTACATCTTTTGATATGTTGAGCATCTTTTGATATGTTTATTGGGTGCCTGATTTGTCTTTAAGATAGACATAGATGTAGACGTAGATGTAGACATATTATGCCTCCCAGTCTGTGGATTCTCTTGCTTTGTTATTGATATATTTTGACACATTGAAGTTTTAATTTTAATATAGTAAATTTATTAATTTTTTCTTATACCTTGAGCTTTTTGTGATTTAAGCTCTTCTTCTTTAACTCAAGGTCATTGAGTTATTCTCTTATATTTATTTCTCCTTAAAGTTTAATATTTTGCTCTTTAATTAGAGTGTGAGGTAGGGATCCAATTTTATTTTTCCATACGAATAACTAGTTGTCCCATTACTTAAATTGTAATTAAGTAGCCTATCCCCTCCCGTTCTGTTATTCCAGCTCTGTTACATATCAAGTTTTCATTTTTGAATCTGTTTCTGGGCTTTCTATTCTATTCCATTAATATCTTTTCTGCTCCTGAACCAAGTCCTCACACCCTCAATGATCTTAGCTTTCAAGGGTACTTGAGACCTGTTAGGACAGGAACACCACCCACTCCAACTCTACGTACTCTGCCCCGTCATGCATACCAATCTTATTTTTTTCTTCTTCAAAATTGACCTGGCTAGTCTAAACACAGATTTTTGTGCTGAAGAATGGCCTGATCTGATACATTTTTTAAAAAAGGGACCATCCTGGTTTTTGCATAAAGAATATAGTTAACAATATCAGAAAGAGAGGAAAGAATTGCTGGAACTATGTCCTTGAATAGATGATAGGAGAGGGCAGTGGAAACAGGAGGGACTGGCTTTAGAAAGCAACATGCCAAGTTCACCCACGGTAACAAGGGCAGAGTATATGAGCATTGATACTAATACAGGAGGGGGTGGGTGTCTGGAAATTCTCCTCTGCTTGCTTTAATATTCTCGTACAGTCATCAGTTAAGAATGAGGATGAGTACAGAGGTGTTGGGGGTTTCAGGAGAGAGGTGAAGGCAAAAGAATCATTGTCGAGGAGAACGGGGGAGCGAGTGATTGCCTGGAGTCATTAAAAGCCCATCAGAGGTTTGTGGTCATTAATTTAAAGTGAGACCAGTCAACATGACCTTGTATTATCCCCCAGTCACATACAGTTGCAGGGAGTTTGGCTAATCTGACTAAATATAATAAAATAAAAGAGGGGGCAGGAGTTGAAGGTATAAAGGAGAGAGTGATGATAACAGTGGACAGGGAATTTAAACTGTGTGAATAAGGGAGTAAAGACATCAAGATGGTAAGGAACTGTGGAAAAGTGGCAGAATCTGTGGATCGGAGAATCCACATGGTCAAGGGATTGTTGGGTCATTGGACTAGAGGGAGGGGTCTGGAATGATGGGAAGGAGAGAAAAGAGAGGATGCATGCAATGAAATTATATGAGGGGTGAAGTTATTGGTGATTACTAGGTCAGAGTTCTGAGCAGGTCCAGTATCAAGGGCATACAACCTAGGCCATCGCACAGCTGGTTCCATGTTTGGTTTAATGCTCTGCTGCTGCTGTCTTGAAATTCCTAACAATTTTATTTTCATCTTTCATTGGGCCCCACAAATCATGTAGACAATCTTGTGTTAAACATGGGTATAAGTGGCTGAAGTAATTGGAGAACAAGATCATTGGAGGAGAGGATTTAAAGGACCTGAGAAATCAGGGTGTTGAAGAACAATCTATGTATAAGTTGGAATTGTCAGGAATTTAGGCAGGAACAGTCTTGGAAATAGTGACAGAAGATAGGAGCTAAAACCTGGAGAGAAATGAGTGGTAATAACCCAAGGGGCTAATGGATGACAGCAACAATGAGGGGTAGTGGGTGATATCATCTGATGACATGAAACGCAAAGCTGAGGATTCCTAGGGAGGAGGGAAGAGAAGAACACTGGTCTTGCCTCCAGGTCCCTAGCCAGAGGACTGTGAGAGAAAGAAGCAACATTTTAGAGGGTTGTAAGGTCAGCAGTGTCCTCGGGGAGTGCCAGTCTTCCTGGAAAGTAAAAAGGCGAAAGGATGATTAGACAATAGGTTGAAGACATTGATGAAGATTTTGATGGTGGTAGACCTTGTGTTCTAGAGAGCACAGTAAGTAGAAGGGTTTCAGAAGTTGGGGAGGAAGGGATACAACAGTGGCTGTACAGTTTTGTGAGATCAGAACGCTGGAGATAAGGGTGACCTGAGGGACTGGCACACAGGGTCAAAGGGCACAATGAGATTAGCTCCATGGATTGCAGGGGGAGAGAGTGGAGGCAAGGCTGCGCGTGATGGGGGCAGAAGGTCTAGGGGAAGCGTGGTCCTTTTACGTATCTTTAGTGTAACTGTCAACTGAAAAAAAATCATGTTTCTCTAAAAGTTTTATAAAGTGCTTTTATAAAATAATAAGTAGAACAGAGGGCATTAAAATAAATTATGTTTACCCAATAATACCACACTCATATAGTGTAGACACCAATCTCTCCTCTCTGAATTTTTTTTTAATATTCTAAAATAAATGCCTTTAGGTATAACAAGTATATTAGTCAGAGTTCTCTAGGGAAACGTAACTGACAGGAGGTATCTCTAAATATGATGAGATTTTATAAAATTGTCTCACCTGTCTGCAGGGATGCAAAAGGCCAAGTTCCACACGGCAGTTTGCAAGCTGGGAACTCTGGTGAAGGTTTTTGAAGTTGGCTGGCTTGAATAGAGAGGGAAATTCTGTCTCCTGACTGCAGAAATCCTTACTTTTCTTTTAAAAGCCTTCAACTGATTGGATGAAAGTTCTCTCATTATTGAAGGCAATCTCCTCAATTGATTCCATATATAAGCAGCCATAAATGCAATCAACTTACTGATGATTTAGGTCCAAGAAATGTCTTCACAGTAAAAACTAGGCCAATGCTTGCTTTGCCAAACAACTGGGCAACATAACCGGGCCAAGGCGACCCATGAACCTCACCATCTCAACAAGTTCAGCAAAGCGATTTCTTGTAAATGATTACTGCAATATGAACTCGTAGTTTCATTAAAAAATACTTTGGAAAGAGTAAGACCATATCTGAGCAATGTCTGTCATTATAACTTTAAGTTCTAATGAACTAATTAACATAGTGCCTCCATTTGTTTTATTCTTCATGCTCCTCTAGTGAAGATTTTTTCTTAGGCTAAAATTTCAATGATGTAATTAGAAGTAAAGCCATTTATTTAAGAACTTAAGATAGGTTATGTAATAGCTCAGTTTCTAAAAAAAAAAAAAATGCAATGTAGAGACCTTGTTTGGATTCCAATTTGAACAAAACATGTGTGAAAAGATATTTTTGAGACTTCTTCCCAGACTTGGGATACTCTAAGGACACATTGTGTCAGGTGGACAAAGATTCATTTAAAATTCATTGTTGCTCATGTGTGTTTTGGGAACACCTACTGGCTTATTCTGGTTTCAGAAAACCCCTCACAATGGATTAGAGATTCAAAATCAATTTTCAAAGCCTCCAGATAAAGTCCTGTAAGTACCTTAAAGCTCTAAGTTGCTACCAGACTTACCATTTTTTACTTACTAATTTAGTAAAAAAATTAGTCAATTGATTCCTTGGCAAGTGTACAAGGTTATGGGATCAAATATAGTTTGATCTTCATGTCAGTGCCTTTTAATCTCATTTTTTTACCTTTTCATATTTCTGTGAATTCAGAGTATGTCTGACATTGATGGAAACATTTAATATGTGTATTATAATTTTCTCTTGGCAAACTATTATTAGTTGATAAAGTTCCTTATAACTGATAAGATCTTGGAATTGAACAAATATGGTCATTTATGCTATTATTTTCGAAATTGCTATATTTGGTCTGTTTATGTAATTTAACTAATGGCTCATGTTCTGGTGAGGACAAGACACTATATATCACTTCCTTGGACGAAATCCTCAACATTCTTTGATTTAGTTACATTAACAATCTTTATCTAATATGGTCAATGACAAGTCATTTAATAAACAACACAGGCATGGACCAATAGTGTTTTGTAGGTTGTATCAAATTTTAGCTAAGTGAAAAAATGAGAGAGGAGGACCAAGACTGTGGAAGTTGTAACTTCTTTCTCTATATCCTCTTTGCTATATAGCCTAGTCTTCTCTTTTAGTTTCCTAGGCTGCTTAAGCAAACAGAATGAAATGGGTCTAACTTGAGCAATGAGAATTCATTAGCCTACAGTTCTGAGACCATAAGAAAGTCCAAATCAAGATGCTTTCTCCCCAAAGACTGGCGTTCTGGGGCTGGTTGCTGGTGATCCGAGTCCTTAGCTTGTCACATGGCAAGGCACACAGTAGCGTTTCCTGGTCTTTCCCTTCCTTCCCGGGTTTAGTTTCTTATCTCCTTATAAAGGACTCCAGTAAAAGGATTAAAAGCCAGGCTGATTGAGGTGAAGTAATCTCATCAAAAGGTCCTTACAATGGGTTCACACCCACAGGAATGGATTAAATTTAAGAACATTTTTCTGGGATACACACAGCTTCAAAGCACTGTACCTTCTATTATCAGAATAACCTCTTATTCAAAATACCTGATTCTTTCAAATTCCCACTGATGAAAGGGCCTGAAAATAATCAATTTCTTTTCAGGTCCAAGATTGATGAAGGCATTGCAGGCAAAATATAGTGGTAGATGTTAACTGGATTTGAGTATAAGAACATTGTAATTCACAGTCATATTTCCACAGGTTTCGTAATCTCGTCTACACGTACCGAATCTTCAGAGACGGACATGGATGTTACAAGATACAGGTAAGAACAGACAAGCACGCCTACAACCACAGCCACACAAAGTTGTGTGGAGAACCTGAGATGATATCTTGAACTTGACACATGAACATGTGATGCGAAAGAGAAGTAATGCATAGCGTTTAGAGTCAGATCAATAGTTAACCTTGTCTTTCTCTGAGAAAAAATGGAGGGAGTGGAGTTGGGAGGCATAGCCATTGTTCTTCAAAAGCGTAGAGGCACACAACCTTAGTTACTCCAGTGGTCAAATTCACCGACCTGAACTCCATGTGACACCATTGTTGAATGAGAATATTAAACCATGACCTGGGATGGGGCTGAGAAGGGAAGGGGGGAGGTTTAATAGTTTCATAGTTGTATAAAAATATACAGGGAATACACAGTCAACTGGAAATCTTAGTAATTTTTTTCATTTCTCTGGTTTTCTGAGGGCTAAACAGAAAAACCGTTTTGCTACTTTCAGATTTAGTTCTCTGGCTTGGGAGCTTATTAGTCAGCCAAAGGGGTGCTGATGCAAAATACCAGAAATCTGTTGGCTTTTATAAAGGGTATTTATTTGGGGTAGAAGCTTACAGTTACCAGGCCATAAAGCAAAAGTTACTTCCCTCACCAAAGTCTACGCCACGTGGTGGGGCAAGATGGCTGCCTATGTCTGCCAAGAGTTCAGGCTTCTGGGTTCCTCTCTTCCAGGGGCTCGTTTCTGTCCGAGCTCAGTTGATCTACTTTCTCCACAAGGCCAGCTGTAGATTTTCAGGCAGATGGCTTGTCTCTCTTCCTGAAGCCTTTGCCTTATCTAATCAAAACTTCTCTCTGCTCCTCTGTGTGTTTACTTCCCAGGCTCCAGCATTAAATCTACCAACTCTGTCCTTTGCCATGTCTTTTCTCTGTGAAAAAAATCCCCTTTGGTGGGAAGGAACTCAGCACCCTACTGATGTGGCTCAAAGTCCTAACCATAATTTAATCGACTAAAAGCAATACTTTTGACAGACCAAGTTACAAACCTAATCCAATAACTATTTTTGGAATTCAGAAACATTGTCAAACTGCTACAGGAGTAGCAGTAGTAGCTGGCTTTTTTTTTTTTTAACTTTTTTAATTAAAGTTAATAGAGCACAAAGAACATTACATTAAAAAACATAAGAGGTTCCCATATAACCCACTCCCCACCCCCCCACCCCCATCATTTTTGTAAATTGTATTTTTTTAAAGATATATACATCTCAGAAAGTGTTACATTAAAAAATATAAGAGGTTCCTGTATACCCCTCACTTCCCCCCCACTCCTCCCACACCAACAACCTCCCCCATCATTGTAGCACACTCATCACACTCGGTGAACATATTTTGGAGTACTCCTGCGCCACATAGATAAGTTTACCCTATAGTTCACACTTCCCCCCAGTACATTCAGTGGGTTATGGCAGGATATATAAAGTCCAGCATCTGACCCTACAACATCATTTAGGACAACTCAAAGTCCCCCAAATGCCCCCACATCACATCTCTTCTTCCCTCTCCCTGCCCTCAGCAACCACTGTGGCCACTTTCTCCACCTCAATGCTAAAATTTCTTCTATTACTAGTCACAATATTTTTACAGTAGAATATCAGTATGTCCACTCTAATCCATATTTTATTCCTCCATTCTGTGGACCCTGGAATGGTGTCCACACCACCTCTATATCAAGAGGGGGCTTAGATGACATTTGGATGATGGATGCAATTCTGCTTGCAGTTGTAGGCACTCTTGATTCCCTGGTGTGGTGGCTGACCATCTTTACCTCCCTCTTAGCTGACCTGGGTAAGTCCAACGAACCTAAGAGTAGGAGTTGCAACTCTGCTGAGGCTCAGGGCCCAACTGGCACATGGGCAGTCCAGAGATTCAAGTCCCCTGAGTATACACCATACCTAGCACCAACCACAGGTCCAGTAAAAGTGACAGAAGAGGCATGTGTAGAAAGATCACATCTGAGTCTAGCTCAATCACACTCAGGAGCACAAATTCCAAAGTAAGGCCTGCTGACATGGCCAGAACTCCAAATCCATCTGTCATGACCATATACTCTGTGGGTCTCCATAGCCTTCAGGAGAACCAGTACCTAGGGTTGTATCTACTTTGGCTTTTTCTGGGGTCCTGCTGAGGTGTGAGTAAGCACAACCCCTCTATTGACCTCCTGACTCTTTTTTGAAACCTCATAGCCATATAAACTCATTTGTATTTGCCATTTCCCCCTTTTACTCAAGGTCAAAAAGGAGTTTTTAACACATGATCTTACATGTAGGCTGATATTTTCTTCTGGTCTGAGTTGACACTTTTATTCAAGGCCTCTTTCTAGTTGTATCACCAACTAGTGATTGGTAGTAATCCCACAGCACCAAGGAGGCTCATCCCCAGGAGTCATGTCCCATGCTGGGGGGAAGATAATGCATTTACATACTGAGTTTGGCTTAGAGTGGCCACATTTGAGCAACACAGAGGCTCTCAGGAGGTAACTCTTAGGCACCTTGCAGCTCTAAGCTTAATGCATATTTCAGGCACACAGGCTCAGAAGCACAGTCATCAGTAGCAAGGGCTTATTAATGAACCATCCTTCCTTGTTTGCCATTGCACTTGGGGGAGTATTGCTCTTGCGTTGGAGAATGTAACAGAGCTCCCCTGGGTAGGAACTCAGCACACCCTCAGTTGACATTTGTAACTAATTACTATGAAAATACCCAACATATACCAGAACATTTTTGTGTCCCCTATATACATGCCCTGGAGAACTCCCTTCCACCCACGTGCCCCCCATCGATAACACCCCACACCAGTGTTCCTCCCCTGCCATAGTGGAACCTGACTGTGGTCCAAAACTTCTTCAACTATGAAACTTATTATAATGCCAAATTCAATTAATAGGAAATTGAAATATAGTGATGGGTTTAAAGTTTAGAAATAGAATGCATACTAATTTAGAAATACTAAAATAAAGTAAAAATAAGTTGGTGTATTAAAAAATGAAAAACATTATAAAGCTTTGTTTTTAATGTTTTGCCTTTCATCACCATAATAGGTGTTACCCTGTATATACAGTGACAAGGCACTTTCTTTCATTTCTTCCTCAGTGTCTACATTCTTGCTTTCTTTTTTTTCTTTTTCTAATTTCTAATTTTGTCTTCAAAAAAGTTTTAGATCACAGAATTCACACATACAATATAGGGGACTCCCATATATCCAACATTAACTTTTCCCCTTCCCCCAGCAATGATCTTTTTACATGTTCATGTTATATTTGCTAAAACTGATGTAGATTTTGAAATATCAAACATGGTTCCATTTTGGTTTACATTATGGTTTTTATTTTAGACTGCACATATTTTTAAATTTTTAGTTTCCTTATGTTTTACGTTATAGTTTATATTTTAGCTTATAGACTTTTATACAATTTTGGTGTAAGTTAACATGTCCTATATCCATCATTACATGATCTTGCAGAATATTTCCACTGCCCCCCAGTTGTCCTACTTAGATCTATTCTATACCTCTCTCCTCCTCCCCTCAGGGCCCACAGTGACAATCAATCTTCACTACTTGAGGGACCAGATTTTCAGATACTTGCAGCAATGCTAAGGGCTTGACATACTAGACTGTCCTAACTGATTGGGAGCCCCTGAGCCTCTCAAGAGACACAATTCCCTCTGAGAACATCAGGTCTCCTGAGGGTGTGGGTGCACCTTCACACTCATTGTATGGGTCTCCGCCCAATGATATAACACACTATGACAAAATGAGTACTACACATTCCCTAGAAGCCTGCCCCTGTGCCAGATACCCCCCCACACACACCTTAAACATGTAATTCTTCCTTATATTTTCTAAAAAATTTTCTCAACATTATAGTTTTAACCATTTACCTGACAGTCTCCCATATTCAACTGTTTCCCCCATCCCTCCCCACAATTCCTTGGGCCATCTGACCCGTCCTCCCAACCCTAGCCCCTCGCAAGCCCACCAAGCCCCACCCAAAGTTACCCCTATGCTCCCATTTTATCCCCTCCCTGTACAAATACTTACCTCCAGCTTATCATAGACTTCACCCATGTAGACATCAGCTCACAACCTTCCTCTCTCACTCAAATTCCTTTAAGCCTATCTTCCAGTCTCTAGATCCCTGAGGCAGCTTGACTTGCTTGTTTCATATCAGAGAGGTCATGTAGTATTTGTCTTTCAATGCCTGGGTTGCTTCACTCAACATAAGGTCCTCAAGATTCATCCATGTTATCCCATATGTTTGTACTGTATTCCTTCTTATAGCTGAGTAGTATTCCATTGTATGTATATACCACATTTTATTTATCCATTCCTCTGTTGATGGGCATTTAGGTTGATTCCAACTTTTGGAATAGTGAATAATGCTGCTATGAACATCGTTGAGCATATATCAGTTTGTGTCCTTGTTTTCAGTTCTACTGGGTATACACCCAGCAGTAGAATTGCTGGGTCATATGGCAAAACTATAGCTAGTGTTTTGAGAAACTGCCAAACTGTCCTCCAGAATGGCTAGATCCTTCTGCATTCCCACCAGGAGTGGATGAGTATTCTCATTCCTCCACATCCTCTCCAGAACTTGTAGTCTTCTGTTTTTTTGATAGCTGCCAATCTACAATGAGATAAGATGGTATCTCATTGTAGTTTTGATTTGCATTTCCCTAAAAGCTAGAGATTTTGAGCATTTTCCCATGTGCTTTTTAGCCATTTGTATTTCTTCTTTGGAGAAACATCTGTTCAAATCTTTTTCCCATTTTTTAAATGAGTTGTTTTGCTTTTTATTTTCAAGATATAGGAGTTCTTTATATATGCAGAATATGCCTCCTATCAGATACATGGTTACCAAATATTTTCTCCCATTGTGTAGGCTCTCTTTTCACTTTCTTGACAAACTCCTTGGAGGTGCAAAAGGCTTTAATTTTGAGGAAGTCCCATTTATCTATTTGTTATTTTGCTGCTTGTGCTTTGGGTGTGAAGTTCATAAAGCCATTTCCTATTACAAGGTCCTGTAGATGCTTCCCTACATTGTTTTCCAAGGTCTTTATGGTCTTGATCCATCTTGAGTTGATTGTTGTATAATGTGTGAGATGGTAACCCTCTTTCCTTCTTTTGCATATGGATATTTAATTCTATAGGCACCATTTATTGAAGAGGCCATTCTCTCCCAGTCGAGTGGGCTCATTGAATATCAGATGAGTGTATATATGAGGATCTATATCAGAACTCTCAATTGGGTTCCATTGGCCAGTGCATCTATCCTAGTGCTGTTTTCACTAATGTAGCTTTGTAGTATGTTTTGAAGTCAGGTAGTATGATTCCTGTAATTTCATTTTTCTTTTTCAATGTCTTTGGCTATTCAGGGCCTCTTTCATTCCAAATAAATTCCATAGTTAGTTTTCCTAGTTCATTAAAAAATGCTGTGTTGATTTTTATTGGGATTGCATTGAATCTGTAGATCAGTTTTGGGAAGATAAACATCTTAATAATATTTAGTCTTCCTATCCATGAACAGGGAATATTCTTCCAATAATTTGGGTCTTCTTTGATTTCCTTCAACAGCATTGTGTAGTTTTCTGTGTGTAAGTCTTTTACCTCTTTAGTTAAATTTATTCCTAGGTATTTGATTTTTTATTTACTATTGTAAATGGTATTTGTTTCTTGATTTCCTCCTCAGATTGCTCATTATTGGTGTATAGAAATGCTACTGATTTTTGTGCATTGATCTTATACCCTGCGACTTTGCTGAACTCATTTACAAGTTCTAGAAACTCTTTTGTACACTTCTCAGGGCTTTCTATGTATAAGATCGTGTCATCTACAAATAGTGAAATTTTGACTTCTTCCTTTCCTATTTGGATCCCTTTTATATCTGGTTCTTGCCTCAGTGCTCAAGCAAGTACTTCTAACACAATGTTAAATAGAAGAGGTGATAGTGGGCATCCTTGTCTTGTTCCTGATATTAGAGGGAAAGATTTTAGGATTTCACTATTGTAAATGATGTTAGCTGTGGGTTTTTCATATATACCCTTTATCATGTTCAGAAAGTTTCCTTCTATTCCAATCTTTTGCAGTGTTTTTATCAAGAAAGGGTGCTGTATTTTGTCAAATGCTTTTTCTGCATCTATAGATATGATCATGTGATTTTTTTCCCTTCAATCTCTTTATGTAGTGTATCACGTTAATTGATTTTCTTATGTTGAACCATCCTTGCATACCAGGAATGAAACCCATTTGGTCATGGTGTATAATTCATTTAATGTGTTGTTGAATATGATTAGCAAGTATTTTGTTGAGGATTTTTACATCTAAGTTCATTAGAGAGATTGGTCTGTAATTTTCCTTTCTTGTGGTCTCTTTGTTTGGCTTTGGCATTAGGGTAATGTTGGCATCATAAAATGGGTTAGCCAATGTTCCTTCTATTTCAATTTTTTGAAAGAGTTTAGGCAAGATTGGTGTTAGTTCTTCCCGGAATGTTTGGTAGAATTCACCTGTGAAACCATCTGGCCCAGGGCTCCTCTTAGTTGGAAGGTTTTTAATGACTGATTCTGTCTCTTTACTTGTGATTGGTTTGTTGAGATCATTAAATTCTTCTTTCATCAATGTAGGCTGCTTATGTGTTTCTAGGAATTTATCCATTTCCTCTAAATTGTCTGTCTTGTAGGAATATAGTTTTTCAAAGTATCCTCTTATGATAGTCTTTATTTCAGTGGGGTCAGGGGTGATATCCCCTTTCTCATTTCTTATTTTGTGCATTTGCATCTTCTCTCTTTTTTTCTTTATTCATCTAGCTAAGGATTTGTCAATTTTATTAATCTTCTCAAAGAACCAGCTGTTTGTTTTATTTTTTTGAACACTTTCATATTTTCTATTTCATTTAGCTCCGGCCTGATCTTTGTTTTCTTTCTTTCTTCTTTCTTTTGGGTTAGTTTGTTCTTTTTTTTTTTTTTTTACTAATTCCTCCAATTGTGCAGTTAGTTGTTTAATTTTAGCTCTTCTTTTTTGATGTATGAATTTATGGCTATGAATTTCCCTCTCAGTACAGCTTTTGCTGCATCCCATAAGTTTTGACATGCTGTGTTATCATTTTCATTAGTTTCAAGGTAGTTTTTGATTTCTGTTAAGATTTTCTCCTTGACCCACTGTTTTTCTAAGAGTGTGTTGTTTAACTTCCAAATCTTGGTGATAAATCTGGGTCTCTAGTTCTTGCAGTTTTCCAGCTTCATTCCACTGTGGTCAGAGAATTTATTTTGTATGATTTCTATCTTTCTGAATTCACTGAGACTTTCTTTGTGGCCTAGCATGTGGTCTATCTTGGAGGATGATCCATGTGCACTTGAGAAGAATGTATATCCTGCTGTGTTTGGGTGTAATGTTCTGAATATATCTATTAGGTCCAGCTCCTCTAATATATTGTTCAAAGTCTTTGTTTCTTTATTGATTCTCTTTTGAGATGTTCTGTCCAATGGTGATAGTGGTGTGTTAAAGTCCCCCACTATAATTGTAGAGGCATCTATTCCTTCCCTTAGTTTTTCCAGTGTTTGTCTCACATATTTGGAGGCACCCTTGTAAGGGGCATAAATGTTTATGAATGTTCTTTCTTCTTGAGAGATAATCCCTTTCACTAATATGTAGTGTCCATCTTTGTCTCTCACAATAGTTTTGTATTTAAAGTCTATTTAGTGCTATATCAATATAGCTATTCCTGCCCTTTTTTGGTTATTGTTTGCCTGTAATATTGTTTTCCAGCCATTCACTTTCAATCTCCTTGAATTCCTTGGTCTAAGATGTGTTTCTGGTAGACAGCATATAGATGGGTCATATTTCCTTATCCAATCTTCCAATCTGTGTCTCTTAACAGGTGAGTTTAATCCATTGACATTCAGTATTATTACTTTATAGGAATTATGTATATTAGTCATATTGTCTTTGGATTTGTGTTTGTCATACGTTGTTTGATTTTTTTTCTCTTTTTGTCATTTTAGTTATTCTTCACATTCCACTCTAACTCTGTCTCTCCTGTTTTTTTCTTTCTTCCTGCAGAACTCCCTTTAGTATTTCTTGAAGGGCAGGTTTCTTGTTGGTATACTCTCTTAGTTTCTGTTTATTTGTGAATATTTTGAACTCTCCATCATTTTTGAATGCTAGCTTTGCTGGATAGAGTATTGTTGGTTTGAAATTCTTTTCTTTTATACCTTGATTATGTCATACTGTCTTCTTGCCTCCATGGTTTCAGAGGAGAAATCAGCACTTAATCTTATGGAGTGTCCCTTGTATGTGACGGTTCTCTTTTCTCTTGCTGCTTTTAGTATTTTCTCTTTGTCTTGCACATTGGATAATATGACAAGTATATGTCTTGGGGTAGGCTTGTTGGGTTTATGCTGTTTGGGGTGTGTTTTGCTTCCTGGACATGTACATGCATCTCCCTCAATAGGTTTGGGAAGTTTTCAGCCATTATTTCCTCCAAAACCCCTTCTGTCCCTTTTCCCTTCTCTTCTCCTTCTGGGATGCCTATAATGCATATGTTTTTGTATTTTGCATTGTCATTCGGGTCCCTAAGTCCCTGCTGGATTTTTTCTATCTTTTTATTGATCAATTCTACTATCTGATTTCAGATGTACTGTCTTCCACATCACTAATTCTTTCCTCTGCCTTTTCAAATCTGCTGTTATTTGCTGAGAGTGTATTTTTTATTTCTTGGATTGTGCTGTTGATCCCCATCATATCTGTTATCTTTTTGCATATGATTACAATTTCTTCTGTATGCTCTCGAAGTATTTTCTTAATATGCTTAATCTCTTCCTTCACTTCATTAAATTGGTCCATGATACATGTTTTGAGAGCTTTAATTAGTTGTTTGATGTTCCACTCCTCTTCCTGGGTTTTAGTTTGTTCACTGGACTGGGCCATGTTTTCCTGATTATTGGTATGGTCTGTAGTTTTTTTGTTGCTGTCTGGTCATCATTTTAACTTGTTGGGTTTATGCACGTGATTAGCTTCTTCATCTCAGGGTTTAAGTAGTTGTTCTTGTGTGTGTGTTAAGTCTTCTCTTTGTCACTTTGTTCTTCTTATTCTATTTTCTTATTGTTGGCTAAGTTCCCTTGAGCAAGCACTGATTTTGTTGTAGTCTCTCCAGATTGATGGCCAGACACCTCCTGCTTTGTAGGTTCCTGAAACAACCCACTCCTGCAGGATTCTGCCTCTATTCTGCTGGCCCTGGGGTCCATGTGGAGCTTTGGCAGAGAGCTGTGCAGATGCTTTTTATTCAGCTGGCAGGAACTTGGTGAGCCCTGCGTCCAGCCACCACTCACACTCCTGGGATGGCAAGGGGACTGCAGGGTGTGTGTGGGGTCCCTTCTTCTAGCGGCCTGTCTCACAGTAAAGAGTAGAATCCCCTCACTGCCCCTGAGGACAGGCACAGATCCAGGCTCCAGAAGGGGAGCACTACCACCTGCCAGTGGCTCCACTCTCACTCTCCCTCCTGCTCTCAGTGGTTGACTTTTGAGTAACTACCAGAGAATCTTGAACTAATCTTTCTGAAACACTTCTGTACAAGGTTAAACAGGTTTTTCCTACAAGCTTTCTCAGAATCCTTAATATACTAATGTGCATTGTGCATATCTGAGAGAGATTAGAATGTGCAATGATTCCAAAATACTTTCTATATATATTTTTTCATTTGTTATAAAGGGAATAATTGAAGCAACTGGCAAAATTTGATTAAAGTCTGTAGATTAGCTAATAATACTGTATATCAAGGTTAATTTCCTGATTTTGAAAATTGTAGTGTGGTTATATACACACTACAGGGACATCATAACTGCATCCCACACTCAAAAAGTTCAAGAAAAAATATATATAGAAAAAATAAAAAGCAAATAAAATAAAATAATATCTGGGGTCAAAGTGAAACATATCTATGGGAATTTTTTGTGCTATTTTTGCAACTCTTCTGTAAGTCCGAAATTATTTCAAAATAAAAATTTTTTTAAAGCAATTTATTTTAAAGAGTTTTTTTTTTCTTTGCTGTACATATTTTGGGAAATTGGATACTTCCCTAGTACCCAGTGCTGTTTCTTGTCTGGAATATCTGAAGGCATTAAAGCAGTTAGGAGTGAGACACAGAGGGGCGGGTGTGGGTGGAGCAGCTCTGCACTGATTGGACTGGAATGGATGGTTCTTTGGGCTGAAGTGAAGGCATTGTGGGCACTCCCTGCAGAAGATTTAAATGTCAGCCTGCATTTCCACAATGGAGGTTAACCAGACTACACACCAGAGAGCCTAACAGTCACCGTGCTTTTTGTAGCCCAACACGGCAGGCTCTATGTGAACCCACAGTGATTATAAAAGCAGATGAAGCTATTTATTTTTGTCTTTTCATTATGTCTCTAATGTTATATTTGAAAAGAGTACTTGGTTTACAGCTGATAAACAGATAACTATTTACAATTTACCTGGATCATGTTGACATTCCCACTTTCAGTTAAAATTAGGACTTTTGGGTCTTATTTCCTCTCAGAGAGGTTCTGAATTGATCAAATATATAAGCTGCATATTTTGTATTTCCCCTCAGAGATCCACCTCTGTCAGTGCCCCAACATAGCAAAAACTGTCAGTAAGGCACAGGGGCTGCCATGAACTCTTAGAGGAGTATCCTTCATAGTGAATTACAATAGCAAATGTCCCCAGAGAAACTTGCCAAGGAGGGGGGAATCTCTATCTGTACACTGAACTGGGGACCCCTTGATTGTTAATCTTCTTTATTCAGAGCAGCTCAAGTAAGAGGGTGGTCTTAAAAATGAGGGTTTCTGTGTATTGAAATTGGTGTTAAGCTGTTAAGTATGCGCTATTGGCCACTTGTTTCAGTTTGCAGGCTCAGGGAAGCAGCCTGCCCTGCAATCCTGTTTTGAAAAGTGTCACATTTCACAACTGCATGCTACTGAGTAGTCTCCTTTCTTATATTTTTGCAGACTGTGGAAGGAGCTCGAAAACTGATCTTCCCAAACCTGAAGGAATTGATCTCCAAATTTGAAAAACCAAATCAAGGGCTAGTGGTTCATCTTTTAAACCCAATAGAAAGAATGAGCCCCTCCCTGAGATGGAGAAGATCAACGATAAAGTTGGAGGGCATTTATGGTAAAAACTCTGAAGGGAGCCAGGAAAGAGACTTAGCTCCTTTTCTACCTCTGGCCTGTTTTGTAGAATCACTTCTGAGAAACACTCTTTTCCATCATGTTGCCTCTAAAAAGCTTCATTCTAATAAGAGCAATTCCCATCTTGTTGGGAAATGGTTCTTCTAGGCCCTTCAAAGATGGCCAAAACATGGGGCTTCTTTGTCAGAAACAAGAGTAATTCCTGAGTAAAGTGTTGACTTCAGATTCATTCTGTGACCTTGTGCAAGCCACAGAAACTTGGAACTAAATGGACAAATGGGCAGAATTTTCAAATGAGAAAAGTACCTCAGCTGCCTCCCCCAGGCTTCTCCTGTCAAATTTTACTCAATAATTACTAAGCCTCCATTTATAAAGTATCAGGTCACAAATTATTTCAAATACATCCCTAAGGGTATTAGCCCATGGTGGGAAACGAGAGATGACAAGTCAATTTGAGTGCAGAGAATCTATGTACTCAAATGCTGAGGTCTAGCAACCACATCACAAACTGCTACTCTTGCTTACCCACATCTCTTGAAATCTGCTCTCAGAAAATAATCTGTTATAGATCAGTTGCAAGTTAGTTTTAATTTAACGCAGACATTAACTTTTAGCCTACTTTCTTATAGTGAAATATGTAGTTTTATTCTCAACTAAAAGGATTTCAGTTATCAATGAGCAGGTGATGGGGATGGGAGCAGATGTGGCAGCTAGGGAGAAGGGGGTACAGAGAATTCTTGGGGAACATAATTATTCCATACCCATTCTACTCCATCTACAGCAAAAACTTGTCCCTTAGGCTGCCATAGCAAACTTCTCATGTCCCTAAGAAGACTAGGGTTGTTAATTATTAAAATAAAATTCCTGCACCTTTGTTTCACTGTCTCCCATATCCCCGCGCAGGGGAGTGTGCACCCATGCACACACAAAATCACTTTCTATAGACCCAACTGCAGATGTAGTCCCATGATGACTTTCCACCAAAACTTACTGAAAAAAAATCAAAGTGTAAAAGGTGGCAGAGCTAGAAACCCAGGGAGCTACCTGTGCTACAGCTCTTAGGTCTTCAGCGCAAACCTAGATAAGGAGCTGGAGGTGGTAGGGATGGTGGTAATATTTATCTCAGCAATAATAAAAGTAATCACAAATTCCAAGAGGGGGACCCCTCAGAAATCTTCCCCAAGAGCTGGATTAGAGTTCCACCTCACCTATTTTCCATGCTTGGTTAGGCCCTAACAGAGAGATAACACAATTCTTCAGCTACCGATGGGGAACATCTCCCATTGGTCTCATCTTCCTCTTTCTGTTCCCTCTGCCTTCTAAGTACATGCTTCAGATGTTCTTCCTCTGAGGAAGGTGAAGGTTTTCTGCTGATCGGAGACCTCTGGGGCTGGATGCTCTGAGGCTGCCTATAAAGGGACCCCTACGCTCTGAGGCTGCTTATAAAGGGACCCCTGTGGGGAGCTCCTGTGGTTCCCCAGCCTTTGAAGATGTCTTTCTAAGGTGGCTTAAAGACCACTCTGGGCTTGAGAAGAATGTTGTTTCTCTTAAGTAGGGTTAGTCAATGGGACTTCTGTGTGTAGAACCTCACACCTGATCTGATCCTTTTCCCCCCAGGGAACAGTAAGGATGATTATGTGGATGTCTTGCCTTGAAGATAAGAAGACAGGACAAAGCAAATTAGTGATGGGATGGTGTGACAGCTTTCACTGGTGACCTTGCTTCTTGGGCCAATGTGTGTCCAGAATGCCAAACTCTGATGGACAATTCAGACTCTCCTGGTATGGATAACTGAAGATGTTCTTTCCACCAGCCTCAGAGAAGTCATTCCCACATCCGTGGCCCCCAGGCATGCACCACGAACAGTTTCAAAACCCCTCTTCAACTCTCACTCTTCTTGCTTGGAATGGAACAGCCTGACCCCGTTCTTCTTGACTTCTTTGAAGTATGACCACTGCACCATGGTTGAAACCCTCCTTCTAAACAGCAACCATTAGGGCAGCTTCATACAGAGAATGCATTTAGTGGCAAGTTAGGAGCCCTGGGATCCAGTCCTGGCTCAATCGCAGGCGATATAACTTTGGGCAAAGCTCTTTCCCTCTCTAGGTTCATACAACAAGTGGTTTGATGGGGGTGATACAGGCTCTGCTGAGCTTGGTTGTGTCAGGTGAAGTTGGGAAGACTGGCAGGGATGGATGGATACAGGATCAGTAAGAGGTTAGGGTCCCAGCCTTCCCAAACGGCCTGTCTGCACATGCTCTTGGTCATGGTGGGGGCCCTGATTTTACAGTTTCTTTCTAGGACTCTCACTCATTCCCACCTACTCTTTTGTAAAATTCCTCTTTCTCCAGCCTGCTTAATAACTCATTAATTAATAAACTACTTACTAATTCATCTTCCTCTCTTTCGTTTATGGTTCCTACTTTATAGTAAAACAGTTCTAATACTCTGACTGTAATATCTTGTCTAGTAGGACACTTAGCGTCTCTTCACTCATGAACCTTTACTCTTCTACCTACATTTGGAATAAATCTATTGAGTTACTCAAAAAACCCCTGCTGAAATTTTGAATTTTGAATGTGATTGCAATGAATTTATGATTACAGGGAAACTGATATTCTCATGATAAGCTTTCCCAAGTTTAAATATGCTACATCCATTTACTTCACCATAGAAGTTGTATGTATTCTGTCAGATGAATTCCTAATTATTTATGGCTCTTATAACTGTAAGCTATAACAATTTATTAAATTTATACAACCAAGGCTACAACAATTTATATTTCATTATATTTCTAGTAGATTTTGGCTGTAGAGAAATGCTACTGAATTCTGTAAGTTGATCTTGTATCTAGCAATCTTGCCTATTGATTTTGCTATGTTTTCTATGTACATGATTTTGTTAGCTGCAAATAACAACAGTTTGGTCTCTTTTCAATTTTTATGCCTTTTATTTATTTATTCATTTTGTTGTTGTTATTTACTTGACTGGTTAGGACTTCTGGTATACATTAAACAGCAGAGGTGATAGTGGGCATTCTTGTATTATTCCCAGTATTATAGGGAATCTTAGACATTTTCTCCATTAAAACAATGTTTGTTGTAGGTTTAGGTAAACAGCTTTATCAAGGCTATTTTAGAGATTTAAATCTGAAGTTGTTTTCAGAAATTTTTAGGGCGTTTTTTTTTTTTAATCTATCAAGATAGTCACATTCCTTTATCTTTATACATTAATAAATTGCTGATAATAAATCACCTTTTCATTGATCATGATATATTATTTTTAATAAAATGTTGGGTTCAGTTGGCTAATATTTCATTTAAGATTTTGGCATCACACTCATAAACCAAATGAGTTTGGTTACTAAACCATGGTTATGCTAATCTTATAAAGTGAATTAGGCAGATTTTCTCCTTTTTCCATTTTCTAAAACAACCTTGTAAAGTAGGGATTATTTTTTCCTTGAAAGTTTATTAGTACTCTCTTGTAAAACTGCCTGGGTTTGAGGTTTTAGTGGGGAGGAGAAGAAGAAATCTTTTATTACTGTCTAAGTATCTTTAATGGTTATTTGTTTATTCAATTATTGTATAATTTTGGCACCTTTATTTTTCTAGGACTTTATCCATTTTGTCAAAATTATTGACATATAATTCATAATATGCTTTTATTATTTATTTTTAAAACTCTGTTATGACTGTAGTCATATCTCCCTTTTTACTCTGTATCTTATCAGCCTCTCCTCTTTTTTCTTTTTAATCAGTTTATTGGTACTTTCAGAGCAAGATTTTGGTTTTTTAATCTTTTTTTTGTTGCTGTTCGTATTTTATTCTGAATTTCATGGATTTCTACTCTCATTTACTTTCAAGGTTTATCTGGCTTGATTTTAATATTTTTTGCTTTCTAATAAATATATTTAAAGCCATGAATTTACCTCAATGTACTACTTTAGCCATATTCCATAAATTTTAACATGAATTGTTTTTTATTACTGTTCAGGACTAAGTATTTTTAATTTCTGTAAAGATTTCCTCTTAATCCAAGGGTTATTTGGTAATTTACAATATATTTTCAAACATACATTTTTATTTCTTATTTTAATATAGATTTCAAATTACAGAGAGCATCAGGGTCAGATAATAATAGTTTAGTTGACTTTGATTTCTGAGGCTTCATTGCTGACCTGGTATATGTGACTATTCAGTGAATATTTCATTCGTTTGAAAAGAATTGTTTCTCCTATTCATTGTAAAGCTCATTTTCTTCATGCTCCCCATATTTATTCAAAATCATAGATCATGTAAAACAAATATTTTTATAGATGTGCTTATTTTTCATCTATTTGATCTATCAGGGTCAAAGAGAAATCTCTCATTTTACCTCAGTATCTAATAGAGTAGGCATTAATTTGTCCTCATAGGTTTGCCATTCTTATTTCAACCATTTTGAGGTTATATTTTAGGTGAATATGTTTTAATAGTTATTTTATTTTATTAATTCACTGTTTCTTTTATTTTGCCAAATGTTTCTCTGTTTCTTATAGTTTTTAACTTATGTTTTATATCATATTAAAATGGATATCCTGGATTTGTTTTCATTCATATTTCTGCAGTATATAATGTTCACTCCTTGTTTTTAAGTTTTTTCATATCTCTTGTTTTAACTTTGTCTTCTGTAGACAAAACATTGCTGGATCTATTTTTTTTTCCTTTTGTTCAATGAGCTTAGTGCATTTACAATTACTATACATTCCTGTATTGGAACTTATTTCTGCCATGATACTTCTTTCTTTCCATTTACCAGAGATTTTCTTCTTTTTCTTCTTTTCAGCTTTCAGTAGAAGAGATCTGAGAATTCCATTTCAAAAAAATGTCTGGTGGTTACTCCTAACATATTAAGACCTCTACATTATATAAATTGTTATAATAATATTTTCATTTTCCTTCTGTCATCATTACCAATTCTACCTTCCCACCTGGTTTTTCAGATATCTAAAATTTAAAAAAAATTTCTCTCCCCTTCCCCCCAGTTGTCTGATCTCTGTGTCCATCTGCTGTGTCTCCTTGTCAGCGGCACCCGGAATCTGTGTCTCTTTTTGTTCCGTTATCTTGCTATGTCAGCTCTCCGTGTGTGCAGCGCCATTCCTGAGCAGGCTGCACATTTTCCATGCTGCGCAGCTCTCCTTACAGGGCGCACTCCTTGCACTGGGGCTCCTCTATGCAGGGGACACCCCTGTATGGCAGGGCACTCCTTGTGTGCATCAGCACTGCACGTGGGCCAGTTCACCACACAGGTCAGGATGCCCTCGGTTTGAACCTTGGCCCTCCCATGTGGTGGGTGGATGCCCAATCTGTTCAGCCAAATCCGCTTCCCTATCTAAATTTTAATTATTATTATTATATACTTCTTTGGGGCCCTTTATTATTTAAATAACAGTAACTTTTTCTGAGTCACTTACTGTCCCTTGCATCCTATATTTTTCAAAGCCCATAACATTCTCTTGAGTTTTCTTGCTGAAATAGTTCTTCCTAGAGGATTTTCAAAGATGGTCTTTGACTAGTAAATCTTTTGCAGTCTTGTATGCCTCATAATCTTTATTTTACACTAATTTAAAAGACTGTTTAACTGGATGTATACTTTTAGGTTTGAAGCGATTTTCTTTCACCAATATAAAAAATTTAAGCCATTATTATTTTGTATCCAGGGTTCTTGTTGAGATGTGTAATTTCAACCTGATTCTCCTTCACCACTCTTTTCTGGAAACTTTAAAGATTATCTTTATGACCTTATATTTTACTGTCATGTGTTTAAGTGTGAGTCTTTTCCTTCTTTATCCTATTTGAAATGCTATACACTCTTTCATTATTAGCATTTTATTCCTGCTTTATTTTTGGAGCATTCTCATTCTTTCTTCAACACATTCCTCTCCTATTTTTACCTCTGGAATTCCTAGTTGAGGAGTGTCATCTCTTTTATTTCCTACTCTGCACATCTAGGTCCATACTATTTGTTGTATGGTATTAAGAAGATTGCAAACTTCTCTAAAGTGAAGGCAATGTTTATCTCATAAAGAAGATATTACTTATTTTTCATGAAAATTTGCCTTGTAAAGAAATTAGTTACCAGAAACTGCAAGGCCTAAAGCAAGCCACAAGAGGTCAGGCAACCACCAAGGAAAGAAGTACTGATCAATTTTTAAGCACTGGTAACTGTGGTAGCTGTTAAAACCGGAAGGTATTCTCTGACCAGTGCTCACCTCCTCCCCTTTGAATGCATAATGTCCAGTGTCGGTAACAGGACTAGTGTATGAGCCAGGCTCTCTTGAGTTTGCGATTTGAGAGGCAATAACTCTGCCACACCTGCTTCCAGCTGAAATTCTTGCAAGTCACAGAGTAGAGGCTTAGCAAAAACCCTTAAGAATGAATGTTTTCAGGAGGCACGGGAGTCAGCTCCGACACTTACGGGTTAAGTGACTGTGGGCACCTTGCACAAACTCCTTAAGCCTCATCTAGATAGTGGAGAAACGACTCCAACCTGTCAGCTTATTGTGGGGATGCAGTGAGATGACGCTAGCGCAGGTTAACACTAAAAATACAGTCTGTTGTTTCCACTTTTGTAAAATGAAGAGGGTGGGAGTGTGTCTCTAAATTCCTATAATGTTTGCTGTTTAATGAAATTGCATTTGCCCTTGGAGAAGGTCCAACTCAAAAAGATGTTTCCACAAGCATTTCCTGGAATTATTTATGAGACTGATGTGACAGAAACAGAAGACAGCTGTGTGGTGGTGGGAACAAGGCCTGTTCTTAAAGTCTGAAGAGCTAGACCTTTGGGTCTGTTACTGACTTGGGTCAGTTCTAAGACTCAGGCCATCTGCTTAATCAACCTCAGTTTAATCGCCAATATAGTGGGGTGGCATACCTACCTCAAGAGATGTGAGGATTAATGAGATCATGTGTACTAATCTCTCTGAACCCAGAAAGATAATATCTGCACCTGAAAAATAGGCTTAACTAGATCTCCCTTGCCAGGTTTTGAGAAAACCAAATGATTGTGTAAATCAACTGCCATGATTATTGGAATATATAGAAGATAGGAGCTTTAAAATATAATAATAAAGTAGCAAATCTTAAAAACTATACAGAGTGGAGATTAAGAATTGGAATTCAGAGCAGCGTGAGAAGCAGCTCCCAGGGGTGGGCAGGTGAGACCACTCTTGCATTAGGCTGGACACCGAGTACCTGCTTCTGCCTGCTCCCCAGCAAGGTGGTACCCGTCCAGGGAACAGGAATCGGGCAGGCTTTGGTGGGATGTAAATGAGCTACAGACTAGTCCATTCATCGTTTTCCACTTCGAAAATGACCTTCAATCTTTCTCTGTGCCCCCGGCACTCAGGTACAATGATTGTCTGTGGGAAGAGGTCCTGGTGTGGGGAGAATAGGAAGAGGGGTGGAAAGGGGCACTCACTGAGAGCCCAATCTAGTCTGTTCCACATTCATACTTGATTTTATACAACTTTTTAATATAAATATATGTAATAAAACCATAAGTTCCTTGACTCAAGTTCAGGCATGACTTTATCACACACAAGGCACTGTGCTGGGAGCTGAAGAGTCAAAGATGAAGATGACATGGTCCCTGCCCTTGATTAGCTCAAAGATGTGTGGGAGACTCAAGGAGGCAGCTACACTCCACGTTATGTCCCGTGCCGTGATGGAGGAATACACAGGATGCTCCAGGAGAGCAGAGGACGGGAGTGGGGTGCCAGAGGAAGGGATGCCTGGGCTGAAATTTGAAGGGTGAACTAACACAGCCTGGCGAAGTCAGAGGAAAGAGAAAGGAGGGCAGAAGGGTGACCTGGGCAGATGGACCAGCCTAAGCACAGGCATGGAAGCAACTCTGAGCAGTATGGCGTTATCGGGATCCTGGAGAAGAGAGGCTGTCAAGAGAGATGAAGCTGGCCAGGTACGCTGGGGCCAGTTTGTAGATGCTCTGGAGGACAGAGAAGCCATCTTACACCTCTCCCAAACACTTCACAGCAGGACTCCTCAGCCTAGTTATAATATGTACCACCTACCTAATTGATGGTTAATTAATAAGATGGGGTGGGCTGGGCAGAGGCTTTATTATACATGGAATCACTTCCCAGATGGCCCTTCCAGAAGACTCAGCTCCTAGAAATGCCACACCTGGGTCTACTCTAAAGAGAATTTGGTAGATCTGCTAGAAAGACTTTTTCTGACAGGCTCGACAGGAGCCAGGATTCAAATCGAGCAAAAATGGGTTGACAGAAATAGACTTGACCAGATACCAGGAGATGCCAGGAAGATAATATAAGATGGGTAGTCCGGACTTCTTATGAGTGTTCCTATCCAGAAAAAGGGTCCATTCGTTGGGGACTCTGGATGAAGAGGGAGCTCATCCTGGTTTGTTGCTTTTTAAAAGCCTTTTACAGGTCTGATGAAGTCCCTTCCCTTTGTCTCAAAAGGCCAGGTTGCTCCTTCACTGGTCCTGGTGGTGGCCTGGACCCCCCTAAACTACTCACATGCTAAAGCCACCGGGAGTTGTTTGCCCATGAGGCAGGCTAAACACTCGGCTGTGCTTCAAGAGAAGTTCCTGAATAAACACAAGCATAGGAAGGATAGGTGGTAAAGATGGGGACTGCTTTAAGAAGGTATCTAGCAGATGGCACCAGAAACAGCTGTCTGGTTAAACAGCTTTGTTTTTGGTCTATTCCAAAGGAAAAACATTGGCAGTCTTCTGCTTTGTGTAACCCACAGATTCCTCAGGAAACTCCCACCAGAAAGAACTAGCTTGGTATGTTTGAGTTGGTCCTTAAATGTTTCCTGAAGTTTGCTTCCCTGTCTGTGTTGATGACCAAGTGATTTGTTTCACAGGGCTCCCTTGAGCAGGACTATTTATCATGGCAGCAGCTGGAGATAAGCTGGACACAAAGAGGATTTGTGTCTCAGGAGGGTCGGTCCCTAGATACGGAAAGTAGAGGAATTTTCTCATTAGTAGGAAGTCAGTGGTGGGGACTCTGGGCTTTCATTGTGTGCCCCCAGTGCAAACATCAGCAGGGATGAGGGCATCCTGGAGAGGCAATCCTTTCACTCGACAACTTCAAGTTTCCAGAGTGGACTTTCTTGGGAGAGATGAAAGACACTAAATGCCATCTGCATTTACGAAGCTGTCTAGAGGAGGTGGAGGTCCATCTGTGTGGACTGTATTTCTTTGTGTGGACATAATTACTTGTTCCCACTCACAGGAGAGTCACAGTGGGGACTCCAGATGGGGCACCCCAAACCCACCAGTATGCCCAGCAGGGGGCGCACTGCTGAGTGAGTGAAGCCCAGGGGTCCATGAGCATCAAAACCTTATGGTTTTGATTACTGGTTAGGCTAAGCTGAGCAACTAAGCATACCCTGGGGTGGAAGGGATGCTGGGGGGGAGGGAGAAGAAAGGAGAAGACACGTAGTCGAAGCACCAAGAGTTTTAGAAAACTCCTAGGAGCCTGCCCACTGACCAGATTCCAAAGTCCAAAAGCAGAGTAAACTGACCAAGAAGTTCTCTGAGTTAAGGGCAGCATCTGAAGTGCAGCTCTAGATTGGCTAATTCCATAAATTCTGAAAGCAACCTGAACTTCCCCACCAGCACATGTGCAGCGGCTTTAGGAATTTCCTGATGGCCTTTCATTGTCCATTTCCTTTTGCAACTACTGTAGGCAGATTAAGCCCAGAGGAAACACACTCTCTCAGTTCAATTGCCCCTTCTTTGGTACATTAACAGGAGCCTTTCGCTGTGTGGCAGAGCAATAGCTGCCTCAACCTTTGTTGGTATGCTCATAGAACCATGTTATCACTTTTCCCCCAATGTTATGACAATGCCCCAAAACAGCTCTTAGCTCATGGTGGGGCCATGGATATGTTGTCTGAATAATTGCATCTTTGTATCCCAACGCAAGACCAAGGGCTCAGCCAAGAGCACAGCATTAAAAGATATTACACATCCATTTTCATACTTAAAAATTTCCTCAGAAAATTCTACACGATTTTTCATGCTTGATCTTAGCTCAAAATAACTGCCTTGCATAATAGTGGGGAGGAAACACATATTGAAGGCACATTTCACACTTGAATGGCTGCCATCCAATGGGAGAGGTTGCCCAAAGAGCAGTCACTGGAGCATACACTTAAAGTTGCACTTGTATTTTCAATACCTTCTTCCCATGCATGGAATATGAGTGGGTTTTGTGTTACTTCCGCCTTCTCAGAATAACATGCTTCATCCCACTGCAGAGAGCAAGTGACCTTAGAAAGCCCAGTTGTTTGTCCTTGAATTTGGCCTGAGAAATGAAGTGTGGGGATGGAAGTAAATACAGGAAAAGCTAGAGCTTAGCCTCACACCTGAGGCACTTCTGATGCGGAGCCAGGAAATCCCTGTGTGCTGAACTGAAGACTTCAACCCAAGCCTCGTCAAGGGGCAAATGAAGACAGCTGGGCAGCACAACCCCACCTCTCCCCCTTAGAAATGTGTGGGGCTTCTGTGAGCAGGCTCCATGCCTCTTTCCCCTTCCTTCTTAACTCTTCTGCACTTTCTGAGGTGAAGGGCCTGGCCAATTCTCAGCTGTGTTCTGGGCCCCTAGACCTGATATTAGTTTGGGGGGCAACAAAGGAGCTTCAGCCCAGCTCTTCTGCCAAACCACATTCAATCACGGGGTGTCCTGGGGAGAAGAGCTCTGAGAGTAATTGCAGGGGAAATCCCTGGGTCAGTAGCTCTTGGTATTTTACTGTTAGTCACTGATGAACCCTTTGAGACTTACTATTCTTGTCCCTCCCAGACTGTATGAACATGTGCATGCAGCTCCACCCCCAACTTGGTGGGACAGGGCTATGGACCCCAGGAGATGATCTGAAAGTCACTGCCATGCCTGACAAGGGGGGTCTACTCATGCACATCATGCCTGATGCCCCCCAGATGGTGATAGGTCATGGTTGGAAGAGGAGGGACACTTTCACAGATGCCAGCCAGCTAGGGACTATATGCATTTGAAGGCCTATCTTAAAAGACTTTATCCCCAAGGGTCTCAGGCTGGGGGGTTGGCAACAGCTCCCATTTTCCTCACTCTTCCAAGCCCACAAGAACAAAATCTCAACTCCCCATTGTTGGGAGAAAAACCCAGACAAGACAAACCAAATCATTTTATTGTGCAGTTTCCTTCTACCAGAATATTACTAAAAATATAAATATAAAATCTCTAGAAAATATTCAGAATAGATCTATAATCTTCCTTCCTCCCCAAACTGGGGCCAACCTCCTTGTTCTTTAAAAAATCAACGGATACATGTCTGTCTTCATATTGCCCACATACATAACACATTCACGGATACTCTTCTCTTCGGACAGGTGAATATACTATCCTCCTGCAGGTTCTGGAAGCTCATCTTGTGCTCTATCAGGGTAAAGCTATATGCTGAATATGGGAATGGGGGAGGGGATTATGGGGGAGCAATGAAGAGACCTAGTGGCCTCAACTTCCTGATGTGGAGAAAGAAGAGAGGTTCTTCATTCCTTTTTCCTAGGACCTGGGCTGGCTGCCCAAAGGTCCTGCTCACAGAGAAGCTGGACTACCTGGGATCTGCACAGTTGGCCACAGAAGAGTCAGATTATTGAGTTGGACATGGGAAACCAGGAGGGGCTTTGGACAGAAGCATTGATCCAAGCCCACAGCAGGAGATAATTAGTAGTTGTTCCTGCTGAGCTCTGGGCAGTGCTTAATCCCTAGCACCTGGCAACACCTGCAGCATCTAGGACCAGTTTCCTGAACTAGCAGCAGCATCCCCTGTAGTGGGGGGGTGGGGGTGGGGTGCGTGTAGATGAGGTGCAGAGATCACAGAGAAGCCAAGAAGAGATCTGGGGACTGGAGCAGGGCCCCATGACCTCTTCTTCAGTTTTGGACACAAGTCTGAGGAACTCTGGGATCACTCTGGCAATGGCCCTGTCCTGGGACAACCTGTGCCTGAGGGCCAGTTCTTCAGCAGTGGTCTGGGTGTGGAGTGCACACCAAAGGCTGTCCCAGAGAACTCCCTAAATTTCTTATCAGAGAAGCAAACTGAGCTCTTGGTATGGAAACCTAATTCGAACTGGACTTGCTCCCAGGATGTGTATTTAGATTCTGCGGTCCCCACCCCCCAGCTCTACCTGTTCGTTTCGTGTAATACCTTAAACCAGTCTGGAAAGACTCACAGGATCTAAAATGCTAGCTCCAAGAGGCTCTCTCTGACCATTAAGGTCACAGATCTCAACCTTGGGGATGTTCCTGGAGTAAGGCAGGATATACACACTTGATACCACTGCCCACTTTACCAGAGCCTGCAAGGTACCTGCCATATGCACAGACCCGTGTGGAGAAGAGGAGACCAGCTTTGCTATAAGCACATGAAACATTGCTTTCCAGGGTCATAGAAGACACAGGAGAAGAAAAGGGGGTGGGAGGGTGGTGGCAGGGCCACCCAGCTGCAGAAGCAAGAATGCATGAAGGGCAGTCCATGCCCTAGTGGGTCCCCTGAGACTCTCAGTTTTGTAGGCGTGAGCTTGGTGGGAGGAAGGAGAGCAGAGGCTTGGTGATGAGATGCACTGGAAAGTGAGCTCTGGGGTGGCCAGAGCTTGTGGGTGGGAAGGAGGCAGGAGCCTGCTGCGGGAACTGCCAAATGGCCTGTCCAGGCTGGCTAGGCCGTTCCCAGCCTTCTTTTGGGGAACTGGCCACCCTTCAGGAAAAGGGATGCTCTCTTCTTGCTGCAAGAGTCACCAGAGTTGGGGTCACCCCCTTACAAGGTTTCCTGGCCACAGGAAGACAGCAGGACAGGACCCCTGGTGGGAGACAGGAACATAAAGTAGGGTTAACCGAGGAGGGAGGCAGCTGGTTAGGGCTGGGTGAACTGTGTCTCTCCCTAACATGCATCCTGTAGGCAGGTGCAGAAAGAACTATGTGGCATCAGATAAGGCAGGCCAGAGGCCCCTCCAGGGAGGCACAGGGCTGCGGGAAGTCAGGCAGTCTCAGCATAAGAGCCAAGAGCACCTCACACTTAGTAAGAGGTTTGCCCCCACAGTTCCTACCATATTCCAATCTCTTACCTGCTTCATTCTGACTCACACTGAGGGCAACAGCCCAGCCCAGCCCACCCCGAAGCCCGACCCCTGGATGAGCATTGCTTCAGGCTGCTCTTCCCTCATCCCGTCTTCAAGGCCTTCTCTACTACTTCTGCTCTAGATTCTCCTAGGACCACTCCCTGAATGCCTAGACCACCCCCATGTCCCTGGGATCTCCCCCCAGACAAAACCAGACCATGTTCTGCTGATTCTGCCAAGGCCTGCCCAGGCCAAATTCATGGAAGACAAGCTCGGGTCTTTCCTTCTGCTCAGGAGGCCCTGGAATAGCCGGCGGCATCACCCTGCCAGTGCCTCTCCCCGACGGGCAGGGCCTGGGCGGGCTCTCCGTGGCTGGCTCTGTGCCGACCCCAGGGAGTGCTCAGTGTTCTACATCTGCCTAGATGGAAACACCTAGAGAACCCTGGGAACAAGGGGCTGCCTCCAGGTCTCGGGCCTGGTAATGTCTCTGAACCCTACTCACTGAGGCAGGGGCCGGATGGCAACCAGGGGCTACGCTCTACGGGACTGGGAGGGGCCACCACGGCTGGGATGCGGTCAGGGTCAGAGCCCATCATCAAAATTGACCCATCATTCCTCACCTAGCCTGATCCCCCCTGAGGCAGGGAGCTTCTGGGCCATAGAGGAGGAAGGGGGAAGAAAGAAGGAAAGAGACGAGCAGGGGCATAGGTGGTATATGGGGGACAGGCAAAGGGAATTCCTCCTGCAGGGTGCCCTGCCCGGGGCTAGTGGCCCTGCTGTTCTCTGGGAAACCAGGACAAGCTCTGGAGCAGAGGAGGACCGCCAATACCCAGGGCTGCAGGCAGCACCCAGAGAAGCTCCAGAAAAGTAGGATCTAGGATGGCATCGATTCTGTTTGCCCTTCCTGCAAACTGACTCTGGCCAGGACTGTGTGCTGTCTTCCAACCTGGAACTTCCCTGGTGGGGAAAGCAGCTCTCTGCTGGAGCAAGTATCGTCCAGGGTAAGGGGGGCGGGGGAAGGGCCAGTGTGCAGAGTGGAGAAGGAAGCAGAGGGGAAGCGCAGGGGGGCGCTCAGGTGGGACAGGAAGAATCGCTACTCAAAAGACAGCAGGTCTGGGTGCAGGCCGTCATTGTCAAGGCTGGAGGTCCGTGCCCGAGGAGGGGGGCTGCTGTCCTCCTGGGGCTCAGCCAGGCTGATGGGGCTCAGGCTGAGTTTGAGGCCGTTTCTCTCCACGGGGCCAGGGGAGGAGGCCCTTCTCCACTCGGTCATCTTCAGCTTGCATTCGCCCTGGCTGTCCTTGTGGATAAGGTCAGGAACTGACAGGGAAACCGCTCCATTGGGCAGAGCTTCGCCCCCATCCGCCATTTCCGTGGTGGCCTCTGGCCGTGCTGTGTCTGCTGGGATGGGCTCTTCTGGGGCAGGGACAGGGGGAGGGGAATCCTGGGGCCGCTCTGGTGACAGCTCTGCCCCATACTCCAGACTGCTAAGGACAGGCTGCGATGAAATCAGCATGTCCTGAGGCGTCTTCAGGGCCCGAGGGGTTCGCTTTTTGGCTGTGGGAGGCGGAGGATCCAGTCGAGGGAATGCTTCCTGCAGGGCTGACCTGAAAGGGTGGTGACAAATACACGTGCTTTAAGGACCGGTCCACACCCCATTTTCACTGCTCTAACTCCAGTGGCACTTTTGGCTCGCTCAAACCATGGGCGCTTTGTCTTCTAGGCTCTCATTCTTGGGTTAGTGTGTAGAGTTTAGCAACTTGAGCCTAACAACCATCTTTCGGCTTGTTACATTCTGCTCAGTGTTCAGAGCAGCACACAGTGTTGCCATTGGAGACAGGATAAAAACCACCAGTGAGCTGGGGCACATCAGATCTGAGCCATGTCTTTGGGGAAGGTATTACTGCAGAGTATCAAGAACCTATGCCATGAGCCTGTAAAGCACCTAGAGGAAAATGGTGAAAACTGGGAGGGCTGCTGCGGGCCTCCAGTGCATTCTGAGATGTAGGTTTCCCCACTACCAATGGTCTAGGGCAGTGGTTTCGGGTGTGGCTGTGGACCAGAGCCCACCTGAGCCTGGACCCCAGCCCTGGCAATTTTGATTCATTAGATCTGGGTGGGGATCCAGGCTATTTAGTATTTCTAAAAGGCTCCCTAAATGATTCTGTTACAAAGCCGTGGAGGGTAAATGCTGCCACGGTGGCTTGAAGATCTGGCAAATCTTTGATGTGTAAAGAGGTTCGTTGGTACTGGCTGGTGCATCCCAGCCTGGCAGGCCGTGTGGTCCCTGGGGGACAGCGTGGAGGTAGCTGCCTGAAGAGATGAGTGAGGACCACGACAGGCTCCACGTTTAGTGGTCGTCATCTAGGACCCACACTGGCAATGACCGGAGAAACTGGACAGATTGATGGCTTATTCTGATAAGCACCTTGAAATATTTCTCTCCGAAAACCACTAGATGGTTGCAAATCATGACACAAAAGTAGTTTGAAGAGTCCTATGATGCATGTTTAAGGTAGTGTGTCTGACAGTTCCTTATCTACTACTGGATTTTTTCCCCTTCATCTTGGCTTAATCTCTAAAAGGGATTTTGTATGATTTTCTGATTTGGCTCCCTTGCAGGCAAATGAGGGTCCAAATCACTAATCACAGCATGTTATGTTGGAGAAGCAAAAATGGACAGTGAGGTTACCCTCCCACCTGAATCCTGAATGCCCACTGCAGGACCCTGGCCCCACCTACATCCACCTCCTCTCAAATGGCCTCAGAGCCAAGAAACTCACTTCCAAGCCTATGCAACCCGACTCTGGATGGCTCTAAATCTTAGGATGAATTTCCTCACGTTGGACCGAAATTGGCTTCCTTCCAGATTCACCCTCTGATCTGGGTTTACTCCCTGGGCCAACAAGACAAAGCCAATCTTCCTTCCACAAGACAGCCCCAAGGTTAAGACATGAGTTCCAAACCAGACCTGGGTCCAAATTCAGATCTGACGATTACCAACTCTGTGAGTTTAATGAATTCGCTTTACCTTTCTGAAGTTGAGCTATCTGTCAAATGGAAAGAATATAACCTGCCTTGTAGAGGGGTGGCAAGGGGTGGAGGTAAAGTAATGCAAGTGAAGTCCTTAACAGTGCTAAAGACATGACGGACATGCAATAAATGACAGCCGCAGTTACGGAAGTTGACGCAAGTTCCCGTGAACATTGCCTATTCTTTCAACTGTTCTTCATATGACAATTTTGCATCCCCACATTGGGGTTGTTCTCCCCTGGAGACACTGCAGTTTGTCCATGTACCTCTTCAAGTGCATCCACAGAACCGCAAGACTATCAGGGGGCACTCACCTTTCGTCCTCCAGCAAGGGCCCTGAAGCCACGTCAACCCCACCTGCCAGCTGGGCCCCCGCGGTCTTGTTGATCTCCATCACACCCACACTGCCAAGGCCCGAGGGCTCTTTTCTCCGCAGGAGGTCGTTAACTTTGGCCCCCATGGCTTTGCCCAGGTTCTTGAGGTGCTGGCTGCTGCCTGCCCAGAGTCCTGGCCCACCAGGCTCCACGGACCCCAGCGTGGCCGAGCTGGGGGCTCCAGGCCTGGACAAGTGGGGGAAGGAGCGGCTCGACTGCAGCTTTGGCGTGAGGGTTGTGTTCAAATTCTCAAACATGCTGTGGTCAACTACAGACAAAGAGGCAAAAACAGAGAAATGGATGAGTAGCAGGTGAGTGGGACCTTGGATCACAGCACTCTGCTTTTCTTTTCCTAACACTAAGCCCATAACTTGAAACTTCCTAAAGATCTGGAAATGTTAAGAAAGAACCTTTCCAATCTAGTTTTCTTGATGGGACACCAGGAGCGGAAATTTTAGTTTTGTCCCACCCAAGTTAATCAGTGATTAGCCATAAAAAAAAGTTTAACGTATCTCTTTAAACCTGACTCCTTGACTCATGGCTTGACTCCTTTACCTTGGGGGGGTCACTGGGCTCTTTGAAGAAAAAATGATGAAGCAATGAAACAATGCACTTTTACGTTGCTGTGAGCACGTGCTGATGCATGCTTCCATGCATCTCAGGCTTAGACTCAGGCACTAAGACCAAAGCTGGTGGAGATGAGAAATATGTGGCCTGCTGCTAGAAGCTTGCCACCAAAAAGCCACTGTACAGCACGTTTTCTTCAGGGAAAACAGGCCAGCAGTTGTTCACCTCTCCTGAGGCAAAACTAGGGAGAACGGGTCCAGCTGCATGCGGAAGGATGCTAAGCGATGGGTCAGAATCCAAATGGACAAGTACTTGGTGCCAGTGAGGCAGAAGGGATCTTGACAAATGCCAGCTCACTTAATCCCCATCACTTAGTAAGAGAGGGCATGGTAAAATATCTATTTACAGATGGGGAAATTTCTGCCATGCTTGAAGTTACACAATTAATATATTGAGGGGCAGGAACTAAAATGCAGTCTTCTGTTCCAAAGCTCAGAGCTCTTTCCATTACTCTACCCTGCTTTGGACCATGGATCATGGGTGTAAATGCCTGGGAGATGGTCCTTCTCTCAGGGATCTCTGTTGGGCTCATATAATTTAACTCAAAGGGCTAGATCCATAGAGTAGTGAAAATTTGTAGGACAGAGGCCATTCTTTATTCATCTTTGTACCTTTAACACCCAGCAGGGTCTGGTATACAGCAGTTGCTCAAGAAATATCTTGAATTGAATTGCCAAACCCATTTTGCAGGTGGGGAATGGTAGATACCCACAATGGTGGCCCCAAAGTTTATAGTCAGAGTGGCTGCAGCCTGGGCTCAGGACTCCAGCTGCCCACACACTCGCCCTAGGGTGTCCTCTCCCCATTGAAAATCCAGCTCAGTCTCTAATGTAGTCAGGCACACTCTGGGGTTTTGGAACTGGGCCTGAGGCTTCTGTCCAGACCAACTAAGCCAGTTATTGTGACAATCTGGCAAAAGGAGAAGCTACATTTGGTCACCAGGCTCCTCTCCTTGTCAACACCTCTGCTCAGTGTCTGTTCTCACTGAGCCTTTCTAAGAGTAACTGAGATTAGAGGGGACTTTCTCTTCTGCCCAAACTTTTTTGGCAGAAAGCCATTTTCTCTGCCCTGCACAGCTGAGTCCTGGGGCCAGCAGTAGCCTTTCCTTTTTTGCGTGTGGTTTCAACAGAGACATCCCCTTCTGGACCAACTACCAAGATCAGCCATATGCCAAGGGTAATGGGCAGGAGGAAGGAGGCTGTGGAAAGGGGAGTGGAGGTCTCCTCCATGGTGTTCACCTCTGTAATTGCCACTAACCCATACATGGGGAACTACCCCTGTGGGGAGACAGGTCAGGGAACTTGGATCAGAGCATCCCTGAGATACAGGACAGGTTCGAGCTGTTCTGGGCTCCTGGATCCCAGAGGCAGACCTCCCACACTAGCCGGAGTTTTCAGCCTGCCCTACGAAGGGGCTTAAATGCCTCTTGCCACGTCATCCACTTTTGCATAATGTGCCTATTACTTCCATATCCTTTTCATTCTTTTTAAATCACAAAATCTGCAAACTAGCAGAGAAGCCCCTGGAAACCAATGCATATAACTCTTCTACTAAACCAGAAAGTACTTGGGTTGCCATGGGACTAGAGCAAATGTTTGAGCAAGGCTCCTTGGGGGAGGCAACCCCCCCCCCCCCACACACACTTCTTGGCTCAGGTATTTATGTGCTGGTTTCCTTAGTGGTTTTAAATGAATTTTCAAGCAGACATATTCACTGTTAAAAGTTAACTACTAAAATTAGCTGTCAAGGTGATCTGTCGACTGTGAGCCCCTATTAATGTTAACATTATCATCGTTATTATTAAAACACATTCCAACAAACATAAAAGAGTTTTACATTATGCTCTTGCTGTCTACCCTTCAGAACTTAGTCTGTAAGTAGAGTGGATTTGTAGTTAAAGACAGCCCATCACACATTCTCTTCTATAATTCTGTAACTCCTTCTGTGAAGTACACCTTGTCTCTAGATAAAATGGTAAGCTCTTTGAGGGGAAGCAGCATCTTAAGAGCTTTCATCTTCTGCAGTGTCGTGCACAGGGCCTTGCACAATGGCATTTGATACATTAGCTTCACTTTCATATGAACACTTAAAAACTGACTGCACGAAGGGCTGACATTTTAGGGAAACTCTTCCCAAGCCTCTTTTCCATCTGCAAAAAGCACTCTAAAAACTCTTCCATCCCTGGGAGTGGTCGAGGAGGAAGTGCCCTTCTCTCCAAAGTAGGACTCTGGAGGGAGCTTCCTTCATGCCCATATCAAGGATGCATGATGAGCCCCTCTCCTGTTTGAGGCACTAGTGACCCCCCTCCCAAATTCTGCCCCTCCCTTCCTCAGGACTAGAGGCTTGGTAGTTCAGAAACTAATGGTGATGGAGAAGACAAAGATGGTTGGACCCAGGCGGGGTGGCCCTCCCCAGCAGCATCCCCCCACATGCAACCCCCAAGCAGAGGGAACATCTGGGGCTATGAATCACCCACGAGAAAGGGTGTCTTACCTGACCAAGAAAGGGGCTCGGAAAGCAGGTGGGAAACAAACGAGAGAGAGTGTCACATTTTATGTAGTGACCAACCACAGGGAGAGTGTCAGCTCCTGCCTGGGCCACCTGCAACCACACACTGAAAAGACATAGCATGCAAGACAGAGGCTCTGCTACTCTAACAAGCCCTGCAACCATCAGGCGCCCATTAACTTTTCAATAACTACACTGAAACAGATTTGTATGTTAAAGCTTTGTAAGCTGTCAGTGGGAGGAACTTGACGGGTCAAGACAACAAAATTCTAAGTCCTCTGGCTTCTGTTAGCATCACTCATTACTGTGCTATCTTCTGTGTGTAAACCACTAGATTTTAGGTCAGGAAGACAATCGTCCACTCCAACTGTCTAAATAAACAAAACAGGAAAGCCGAGTGGCAGAAAGGTTGCCCAGTATGACACAGATAGCTAATGGCAGAGTGGAGATTAGAACACACCGATAGGCACTTCCAGATTCATGAGCTTTCCTTACAACATGCTGCCCAAATGACAAAGCTACCCTCAAAGTTGCCGAAGAATGCAGTTTCAATTTGTATCCCAACTTGTTCTAACAACATGAGGGAGGAACTCAGGGAAATCACGTTCTCCACACTATCCTTTAAATGTTGCTGTGCTGTGGACACACACACATACACAGAAGACAACTCCTGGACTCTCGGGTGCTGAAGCACACACACACTCATACTGACACAGGTTCCACGCCAGCCCTTCTTGCATAGACATATCCACTTCTAGATCTAGAACGCTTGTGTATCCAGGGGATATTGGTTGTGATTATCTAGACTGGGGCATTTGCAGCTTATCGTCAAGTGTCAAAATCAATCATCTCTGACCCTTATTCCACATCCCACTGGTCTGCTTGGTTGTTATATGACAAGCAAAGAACAAAGAGAAGAGGCAAACCTGTCTCTTCTGTAGACTTGCCAATAAATTGACCTTAACTTAAAATTAGCAAGATAGTACTGAGTAAGCCACCCATTTGTGTTTTAGTCACTTGCTAAAAACAGAGAGCACTGACAGTTTAAAACAATATATGGTCCCTATTCATAGGAGGTACACATTTAAGTAAAGGCCCATGATATTTGTAACTTACCTTAAAATAGTTCAGAAAACAAATTATGTATATACACAGAAAGAGAAAGAATTGATCAAACAAATGGGGTAAAATGTTAACAATAGGCAAAAGTGTATACGGGGTATATAGATGTTCCTTGAACTTACTTCTGCAGCTTTTTATAAATTTAACCTTTTTTCAAATAAAAGTGAAAACAAACTCAAAAACAAACAAACAAAAAAAATTGGGTAGTGAGAGTTAGAGGGATGAGGGAGAAGAGATACAAGAGGGTCTATCAGAAACCACAGAGGTTCCCAGAGCTGGAGGTGGCAGTGACAATACAGAAAGGTGATTAAAAAAAAGGCACAAAAAAAAAAAAGGGGACAGGGGGAAGAGAGACATAGACAATATCATTCTTCTACCTCTATTATAGTCTTCCTTCTGAGTATTTTGAGTATTTCTCAATCACGGCAGGCCACTGAGGAAGGACAGGTTAAAAAAAACGTACAACCTTTTTTTTAAGTTTCTCCTGCCTTGCAAGAGACTCATACATCGTTTAAAGGGGTAACCTGGCTGGTGAGTAGAATCAAATGACCTTTTTGTGATGTCAGCTCACTTAGAATGTTTATCGTCTGGACAACCCAACCAGCCTCTGGGGAGCAGATGTGCAGTTTCCATACCCTACAGTTGTCAGAATATGGAGAACTTCTCACTCCTCAGCATTTCTGGACCTCGAATCTCTTCCTCTGCCATGAGCACTTTTCCTGACATTATGTCCTCACGTGCCACCAGCTTACCAGGTAAACACTGGTGCCACTAGGGCCACAAAGATGTGGTTTTTGAAGCTTTTAATTGAGTACTCTACCAGACCATGTTACAGGACCACGATTTAGTGAGAAAGTCAAATTACACATGGGGAGAAAATAACTTTTCCAAATGCTGCATTTGTGGTAAGTAGTGCCTGCTGTTTACTAATTTCTGGCAAGGGAAGGATGGGGGAAACATTTGTTGTCGGAGTTTTCCCCCCTTTGAATCAGTATGAAATTTCGAGGTAGTCATCTATCTACATAAATAGTATGTGCTAGTTTTAGCTTTGTTTGGGCAAACTGGAGAAGATTCAGACTTACCAAACCACCAACAGGGACCCAGGTGGCCGAGTAACTGATGAGCACATATCAAACCACCAACAGGGACCCAGGCTGCCAAATAACTGATGAGCACGGCATGGAATCAAGCTGGGGTACGCTAAGGACTTGCTCTTCCAAGTATGGTCCATGGACCTGCCCCAACAGCTGCACATGGGAGCTTGTTAGAAATGCAGAATCTCAGGCCCACCCAGACAACAGGCATAATGTATCTTAACCCGCATTTTTAACAAGATCCCCAAGGGATTCCTAAGCACATTAAGGTTTGAGAACTACTACCCTGTGGAGTTCTCCTAAACATTCATTTACCTACTCATGACATTTATACATCTATCTCCAAAACAGCACAGCTCCTGCTCTGGGATTTGGGACAGGTCTGCTTTGATCAAGCGTTAGGGGCCACTCACAGGTGTGGCAGGCAGCTGGGGTCCAGCTGAACCCTTTCTGGCTACAAGCATGAGAGGTTTCAACTGGAGAATCAGGCTTTTCATCCTCAATGGGACCGTGCCACATAGCTCTGCAGCCTGGGATCAGAGCTCCCTCGCTGAGCCCTGCACCCCAGAGTGCCAGAGGTCTGCAGTGCAGACTACACCCACATATGGGGGAGCTGCAGGAGGGCTGGCTGAGGGGTGGGCCAGGCACAGCAGCATCCTCTGGGCTAAGCTTTTAAATCTGCCTTTGGAGAGGATCTTGCCCACATCTCAATGAAACTGCTCCGTTTGGATTTGCCCAGGATGTCCTTCAAAACAGCTCTGCGTGACTGGTGCAAGAGAACTCAATTGTTTTGCTTTGGCGTAGAGATACCTTGAAGCACTGAGGGTGAGCCTTTAGATGTGTTCTGGGGGGTCCCAACAAGAGGACTCCCACCCTTGCTCAGCTCACCAGAGTGTTTTTTCTGTCACCCAGACATTGCAAAGACTGCGGCACCCGCTGAGGCATCCAGCCCAGCTCAGGCCCTGCCACCCCAGTACCAAAGCAGCACTCTCCAGCGTGGAGTGCACAACACGGTGCCCTTACCAGGTGAGGCCATCTCTGACTCTGGATGGGCACATGTGCAAAGCTGGGATGGCCAGGGGCTGCTCCCTTGAGGGAAGGGTGCTTGCAGGCTGGGTCACACTGTGCTGCATTTTCACCTGCAGTCTCCACCTGGTTCTTCCTTTAGCAGAGCGCCACAGGCTCTGTGGGGGCTGCTTGCCTCTCTTCTCCTGGCACTCTCTTCTCCTGGCTTCTCCTGGCACTCTTCTCCTGGCACTCGAGCTGGGGTGTAGGAGCAGTTTCTGACTGAGTAGGCTGCTGAGGGAAGATGGGCTGGAGGCAGGCAAAAGGCCACAACCAAACACTGCTGGTGGAAAGAGGGACTGCAGAAGCCAGAGGGCTGGCTGTCCTCTGAGCCACCTGCTCCCGTCTACCCTAATAAAAGGCAGTGGACAAGGTGTCTCCAGGGAGGGAAGAACCTGACAAATACCAAGGCTTAGTGACTGAAACAGGACTCTCTTGCCCAGGGATCAAACTGCGTGTGTACCAATAGGAAAAGAAAACAGCAGGAACGAATACCTTAGATTGGCCTCCACACCCCTTCTTCTGCCTGCTCTTAGACCTGTACCCAAGACCGGGCGGAGGCAACCCGAGGACGCACCTGACCGCTTCCCTCCTTCCCTTTGGGCAGCTCGGCCTCCAGCCCCACAGGCCAACCTGCTCCCTGCCCTAGGCCAGAGGCTTACACCCGGCCCTTTCCTTTGCAGACTGCACCTTGGGGGACATCCAGAATGGGGAGCAGCTGAGGCGGAACTGCACCATCTACCGGCCCTGGTTCTCTCCTTACAGCTACTTTGTGTGCACGGACAAGGAGAGCCACCTGGAGGCCTACAGCTTCCCAGAGGTGCAGCAGGATGAGGGCAGAGGGGACAGCTGCCTTCCCGAGGACATGGCTGAGAGCGCCTGCTCCTCCTCCTCCTCCCCAGAGAACACCTGCCCCCGAGAGGTCACAAGGAAATCCAGGCACGGCGTGGACCCCGTGGACTACATCACGTCCCAGGACATCCTAACAGCCTCCAGGTGGCACCCGGCTCAGCAGAACGGCTACAAGTGCGCGGCCTGCTGCCGCATGTACCCCACCCTGCACTCGCTCAAGAGCCACATCAAGGGCGGCTTCAGGGAGGGCTTCAGCTGCAAGGTGTACTACCGCAAGCTCAAAACCCTCTGGGGCAAGGAGCAGAAGGCCAGGCCGGGAGACAGGCTTGCCCCCGGGGGCTGCCAAGCCTTCAAGTAGTCCCGCCGGACGGTGGCAGCCGTTTTGTTAGTGGACACCTCAGGTAAATAGAGGGTGAAGCCTATTTGTCTCCAGAGAGATGCCAGTAAATTGAAGTTAGCACAGCCTTCTGTCCAGTCTGAGGTCTCCCTGCACCACCTGCTGTCCTTCCCAGTACCCGACTCTCACCCAGTTGCCTGGCAACACTGGGCCCACATCCCTGGCTCTTTTTTTTTAAAGACAATACCTGAAGGTGGGAATAGCCTCTAAGACAGTGGTTCTCAAGGCAGGGTGCCCATATTTGCAGCATCAGCATCACCCAGGAACAGAGAAATGACAATTCTCAGGCCCCACCCCAGACCTACTGGATCAGAAACTCGGGTGGGGCCCAGCAAGGCTGATTTTGACTGGCCCGCCAGGTGAGTCAGATGCAGCTCCAGTCTAAGAACCACTGCCCTAGGATCCTGGCTTTCTCGTTGGTCCCTATGTGACCAGCCTGCCCCACCCCTGGGGGGCTTCTGCACTGCGCACCACAGGGAAGAGGCAGGATCTCTCCAGCTCTGAAAGGCTTTGTAGGTGTTAGACCTCCTGAGGGGTGGGGCGGCAGGACAATAGGCCCTCATGCACAAGGCAGGGAAGGGGCAAATGAGCCCGGCCCACGCACCATACATCCCTACCACACACACCACCATCTCTCACTTAGAAGACGCATCTCTCGCTGAAGCAGAACAACAGCATTTTTGACCCAGGGGACAACTTCACGTGGTTGCTTGGAGTCAAGTCAAATGTGCCAGTTAACATGCGAAAACATCGCTTCTCGTGGCCAAGTAGCGTGCCCCTGACACCCACTGCACTTCCGGGCAACCCTCACTGCCCCTCTGACCCTGGGAGGCGAGGGGCACCAGGCCCACAGCCAGGACGTCTGTGCTGCCCCTTATGTGGTAAAATGAAGGAGAGGAAGGAAGGGAAGGGAGGGGAGGGGAGGAGGAGGAGAGGGGAAAAAGCTGAACACTTGACGGTCTCTTTGGCCCCACACTTCAGCCCCCTAAGCGAGCCAGCGGGCCCTCTGATCCCTCCCTTCAGGCCCCCCCCCCCCAGCACCAGCCCTCCCTTTGTCTTCTGTGTTTTCTGTGGGCAGGGGGTGGAGAGTCCTCCTTGCCCTTCCAGTGGTTAGATGTGTACTCTTTCTGAAGCCCCACTTGAATGCTGAGCAGAGCTTCTCCTGCTTGTAACTGAGCTGCCCGAGCGTTCATTTCCCCCCACCCCCACCCCCAGTGTGTGTGGCAGGCTGGGCTGGAGCCCCAGCAAGTCACGTGCTGCTCGACCACTGACAACTCCCTGCCGCCTCACCCCAGCCCCCATCCTCACCTAGTCCTCCGCCCCTACCCCCACCAGCCGACTCTACTTGACCTTGGGGCTCCAGCTGGGCAGGCAGGGTCCTGAGCTGCCGCTCTGGGGCTGGATGGTCTCTAGGCAGCCCTGACTTCACTCCCAGGGCCCAGTGTCCACATGGAGCAGAGGAGGGATCCTGGGCAAGTCATTTGAGCCCTTACCCTGATCTGATGTTTCCCTAACTGGAAAAGCCACCAAAGCCCCTAAAGGCTTCTTACACACAAAGGTGGGAGAGCCCTCCTAGAAGCGTTCCCTTGATAGGGGGCTCTAGAGTACAGAGAGGAGGACACACCGGGGAAAGGAGAACCAGGAAAGGAAGCAGGTCCCATCCTCCTCCAGCCCCACGCTCCCTGGTCCCAGGCGTCTGCATCACAGCCACAAATCAGGTGCTGAAAGAGAACAAGCTGATGGGCTGAGCCCAAATGCCACAGCACATGCCAATCACTGCCTGGCAGGGGTCCATAGTTTCAGTGTTTTCTCCCTAAGGATAAGCCTCCCCATTTCATATTTAATGCAGTATCATATTAGCCCAGTAATTATCCTGCTGCAGTTCTGAGCAACGCGTCAGCTCTGCAGAAAAAGGCCCCAGCAAACCACCACACTGACTAGCACAGGAGCAGTCTAATTGTTTAACAAAAAGAGAAATGTAACGCCCGGCAGGCAGTGCTGGGTGCTTTTCAATTGAAACTCATTTGGCCTTCATAATAGCTCTATGAGGTATAAATCACCATGCCCATTTCTCAGGTGAGAAAGCCAAGACTCAAGTTCAGTTCACTCAGCCTGAAAAGGGCAGAAAGAGCATGTGGACCCGCTTGACCTGACTCCTCCAACCCCTTTTCTGACCTAGGCCTGACAGAAAAAGTGCCAGGCTTAATGCAACCTTTGACTTTGAAAGAGCTGAAAGTTCCCGCCGAAGTAATCTGCTTCCCGTAATGCAGGCTGTGAGAGGTCCTGAGCTCCTTGCTTCTCTAGCATTCCCTTCTTTACCAGTATCCTTCCTCCCCTTTGCAGGAAAGTCCACAATTCTGAGCCAGGCCGCCTCTTCTGAACTGTGCTGCAATGACACTATAATCCTTTCCGGGGCATGTGGGGAGGAGCCCATTTTGCCCCCAGTATAGACATTTTTGGAATTGGCCCATTCAGACTCCTACCAACTCCAGTCAGTCAGGGAGGCAGGGAAATTGTATCACCTTGAAGGGCTTGGTTATACTTGAATATCTATGATGTAGTGCTTTGTCAAGCCCTCAAAACTTACACGATATTCCAATGATGTTTGGAGGTTGCAAGACCTGGGACTGGGAGGGTCTGCAAAAATGAAGACCAGGGTTTCTAAAAGAAGCATTACTGGCATTTTGGGCCTGATTATTTCTTTGCTGTGGGGGACTGTCCTGTGCCCTGGATGATGTTTAGCAGAACCCCTGGCTTCCACCCACTAGATGCCAGTAGTACCTCCCTCCCCAGCTGTGACAACCAAAAAATGTCCTCAGACACTGCCCAGTGTCCTCTGCAGGACAAATCAACCCAGGCTGAAAAGCACTGGTATGGGCTGATCTGCATGCTGCCAAGCTGAGAGGAGCACCCCTCTCCCCTCCACCAGGGAATGCCTGCATTCTTTCCCACCACCCCACCCACAGGAACCAGTGTCTCAGAGCTGACGCCTCCTGGCTTGGGAAGCGGGATTGGAAGTGAGCAGGAGAGAAGAACAGGTGGGAGAGCAGAGGAAGAAACAAGAAAAGACCCAGGAAAAGCTTTTAGAAATAAGAAAGGTTTATTTAGCAAAAGCCACTAGACTAGTGACAACATCCAGGGAGTAAGTGCACTTACATTAACAGAATCTGTTCCCAGAGAGTTGATCCAACAGAGTCAATGACACAACATTTTAGGAAGCAGAGGACTGGAGGGTGGCAGGGAGCAGTCAAGCAAAGACTAAAAAAAGGAATCTAGCCCCTAAACAAGGTCAGTTGAGGAAAGTGAGGCTAGGAAAAGGCTTTACAGTGTTGAGAGAAGCAGGAATCTTAGGACTATAATTTCCAATCCCAATGTACAGTCCATTCTGTGCAGAGAAATTCTTCCCTGGCTCCACAACTGTGAGAGCCTCCCATGCCCGAGAGTTTGCGGCACCTGGGGCAGGAGGGCGGGCCCATGGCCTCCCACTTGACCTCCATATAGAGCAGAGTAGAAGGATGGAAAAGAGGGAGGCAGGAGTTGAGTTAGCAGAGCGAGAAGCAGGGAGGGGGAGAGGCTGACATAGCTGGGCAATCAGGTCTGCACCCTTCCCTTTTCCTGCCCAATTTGTCCTGACGGAGGGCCGCCTAGATCTGTCCTTCGCCCCCAGTCTCCGCAGGGTAGGCACTGACTGGGTTCACCCTGGGGAGGCTGCTAACCACGAGCCTGCACTCAGGAAGGGCCTGAGCTGGAGAAAGGATGGAGCCAAGGCAGGCAGAAGCCACCACCAGGTGCTGGAGGGCAGGAGTCTTGAATGGGTCCCAAGTCCATGTTACAGATGACTAGTTTCTCTGATTCTTCTATCACTCTCCCCTACTTCCTTTCTCCTTGCCCTTCACAAGCTCTTCAAGACCATTTTAGAAACCACCTCCCACCCCCATCCCCTGCCCCAGCCCACCACAAGCCCTTTCCTACTGCATTCCACACACCTAATCCATTGGTCTCTGGTTTTAGCCTCACCTCCTGCTTGCAGGCAGGAGCTTTGAGAAAACAGACCGCTCCCTCCCCGGGACCCTCAATATTCGAGTGGTTTAAGAGGTTCCAGAGGCAAGGAACCCGGGGTCGGGCCTTGGTAAGCCAGGGTGGCTCAGCCAAACTGGATTCTGCAGGTTGGCTCCTTCGGATTCATGGGTCTCCCCTTCCTGGCTCCTTCTTCCTTTGCACATCTGGACCTACGTCCAATGGTTAACAACAGCCAAACAAAACACATCAACCCTCCTTCAACAATGCATGTTAGGAGAGAACAGAAATCAGTGATGATTCAAATACCCTGGAGGCTCCCGTTCTCTTCTCTCGGGTCACTTTCTCACAAGCCTACATACATGTACACATCTTCCCTCATACATGTGTATAAACACATGCATGTATACATACACACACAGCTCATCCTATTTCCACTGACACCCTGTGCACTAACCCCCAAGGAGGGCTAATGTAAAGCTGCATTTATTTCATTTGAACTTTCTGGTCTAGAAGATATCCAACTGTGGCTATAAGAAGAGGTTGTACTTTCGGTTATATAAACATTACAAAGCAAAGCTAGGGTTGAATTCCTTTTGCGGCCAACCAGATCTTCACTAATTGACCCTCAGATAATACTGCAGTCTGGGTCTGTAGCTTCTTGTCCAGGATAAAGACTTAATTCCCTGGATTTATGATTCTACCATGTCTCAGCTCTCTCTTTGGACAGTTCTAAATGTTAACAGCCACCTAGGGCCTTACTAAAGCAAAAGGAGTGTTTCCTCATTGCTCCAGCCAGCCTGTTGCACGGAGTGGTGATCTCCAGGCAAGACCTTTTTCAAAAAAGAGAAAAGAATCATACGTGGCACTTTCATAGGTGTGCTTGAGACACGCACCCACAGATGGGTCAAGGGGAACATGGCTGTGGTCCCTGACCTAAGTGGCAGTGATAAGCGTGGACTTCAGTCTCGGCTACCAGTCTGTGTCCATTATCTGCAGTAAAAACTGACCACGGCTGCCCAGTGGAGGGGACCGGTTGAGAGGTAAGGCTGGGGGCTCCAGATAAGGCTGGGGCTCAGGGGCTCTGAGGTTTTGGGGCATGAGTGCTGCGAGAGCTTCAGCTGACCCAGCCCCTGCGACAGGACAAAGACGAGACACGCGGTAGCTTCCCAGTCTCCATTTAGATGAGCTGGGCTCTCAGGCAGGAGGTGGGCAGGGGCTCGACACTGAAGAAGCAGAACTTTGTGGCAGCAAAGAGGCTGCACTCTGTATGGGCTTTCCCAGCAAGGGCCTGAACGATGTTAAAGCTCCCAGTCTCCCCCCTACACAAAAACCAACATCCAGTTGGAGAAAACGTTTTGATCCAGTTCACCCAAATGCTTATCTGGTGTGATCCATCCCAATTCCACGCTCATGCTAAAAGGAATATCCTGTTGTTGTTTTTGTTCAGCCCAGAGCATTCAACATGTACAATCTCAGCAAAGGCCTAGAGAAGGAATTCCTCCCCATAAAGGCCAGAGGAGTGTTAGGCAACTTGTAGCATCCTGATACTCAAAAATGAAGTACCTGAGAAGGTACCAATGGCTTCCCTTCACAGTTGGGACCACGGGAGGTGGGGAGGGGAAGGGGCACTGACCGGGGCAGCACAACAGAGTGGGGGCGCCTGATGACGAAGCAGGCGGGGAGCTGGTCCTTCCACAGCCTGGTGGCCCTGAAGAGGGACCTCTTCCCAAAGTCACGGGCTCTGGAAGGCCCTGCGTCCCCTTTAGTCACAGATACTAGAGGAGCTGATTCACCTCTGGGAATCCAATTTCTTCTCCCACTTTACCCTCCAAAGTAGAATCCTTATTCTTTTCCAAAACCTCCAACTCTCCCGGCCCTTGGGTAGCCTCAGCAGTGTATCAGCTGGGCATCCCTCCCACCGGGGCAGCAGCCCCCGGGGGGCCTCTGGACGCCACTGTGCAGCCGCCTCCTTCTCCTGGCCCGGCGGCACCTACACGGCAATCTCATCATCCAGGCTGTCGCCCAGCTCCTGCCTCTGCAGGACATTGAGCAGGCGGGGCAGCTCTTCCTGGGACCAGGAGTCGCGCTCCTCGCTCTCGTCGGTGTTGGATTCGTACTCCGAGGCGATGCCCGATTCGCGGAACTTGATGAGCTCCAGGCCGCCCAGGAGCCGCTCGCCCTGCGCCGGGGGCAGGGTGTCCTCGGGCGGCAGGAAGCGGAAGCACTCCAGCTTCACCAAGCAGTCGCGCCTACCTAAGGGGCTGCCCGCCGGGTGGGCAAAGTCAGCCAAGCCCGCGCCCAGGGGCGGCGAGTGCAGGTCCTCCGGCTTAGGGGTCGTGGGGTCGCAGAGCACGGGCAGGGCTCCGGAGCGGAAGGTGATCTCCAGCAAGCTGTCCTGGGAGCCCACTGCAGGGGGAGACAAGGGGAAGCGGGCAAGTGAGGCAAGGGTTCGGGGAGCCAGCCCCCGGACGGCCCACGCTTCGGCAACACTCCACCCTGAGCAGCTGGGAAAGCCTCGTTCCCTCCTACCAAGCCATGAAAGCAGTGGACACGCCTTGAGAAAGGACGTGCCTTAGTCTACGCAACCCATTGCTCAGATTTGCTGGGCACTTCCGCTTATAATATTCACCAAGCACTAACTATGCACCAAGCACTGAACTCAGTGCTTTCACTGGCAGGGAGGTAATGATCATTATTGGTGGTTTTCCAACGAGGTAACTGAGCTCCGAGAGGACGGGTCATTTGGGTATCGCAGCTGGGATTCAAATTCACCTTTGTTTCACTGAATTTTGCCTCTATGCCCTTAGGAGATGCCGATTTCAACCCAAAATTCTATCTTCGGGAGCATAGAAAATGCAGGGGGCTGATTTTAGTATAAGGCTGGGGTGCTGTTTCCTGAAATAACACTCAAACAAATGATCTCAGGAATGGCATTTTCTAACAAATTATTTTGCCTCCAAATCCTATATTTTTCTATTGCGCCACACAGCCACCTGTCTCTTTGTAGGTAGGTAGTCGGGGTGGTGTGAATCTTAATGAGGGGTGGGGTAGATGGGGATGACTCTACCCTCAAAGGTAGGCCAGAGACCTGGGAATTGGGGCTGATAATCATTCTACTAACTTCTTGTGGAACATCAAGTGAGAAAGCCAATCCCTGGGCAGCATTTTAACTATAGTTTAAGATGGCCCAAACCCCAAACACAAGGTGACTATTCACTAGAGGCTGAAAAGAAGAGGGAGGTGCCCCTTGCTTCCTAGCGGGAGGGGCCGACACGAGCTGTGGGGATGTGGTAAAGGGAGGGCCATGGGAACCGCAGGACGGTAGCGGGAGGCCAGCCAGAGGGAAAGCTACAAACCGAGAGCTGTGCTCAACGCCTGTGATAACCCTCAACACCGCCTCGTAAGGCAGCGCTAGTTAGGATAGAGCAGGGTCTCAATTAACCAGGAACTAGAAAACCCAGAAAGGCTTCTGGAGTGGTACAGTGGTTCCCAATCCACACCTTCAGGCCACTTTAAAAATACAGATTCCAAGCCCTGCCCTAGACCTCCTGATGCCGAATCTCTGTGGGCTGGGAATATACCTGGTTTTACAAAAGCTCATAGGTGGAACCACCAGTGTAGCAGAAAAAGTATTTGGTTTGCACTTAAACCTGGGTTTGAACCTTCGTTCCACCCCCTTCCTAGTCCTATAACCTTCAACTAGATATTTAACTGCTGAGTCCGTTTCCTCATCTGAAAAACGGAAATAACAATATCAACCACCAAAAGGAGGAAATGAGATCATGTTATGTGACATTCTATCACAGCTTCTGGCTCAACAGGTGGTCGATGGATACTTGCTGGTCCACAGCTCACACATGCTGTGACCCCCGGGGAAGCTCCGGGGGAAGGCCTTGTGGTGTGGGCTGGGCAGAGGCAGGCAGCTCAGGCTGGGGGCAGCTAACCTCCACCACTAACCCGCAGGGCCACCTGGCCACAGTAACTCTGCTGTCTTAGCCATTAAACAGACACATCGCTACCTGCTTTGCTATGCTACAGGCTTGTGGAAACATATAGGGCAGAGAGGGAAAATCACTAGAGAGTTTGCTCTCTCCCACAGAGCTCACAAAGAATATGACCTTCATTAGGGTGCTCAGTCCATTTTGAGTGGAAGAGCCATCAGAGAAGGAAATGAGCTGCCTTAGGAAGAGAGGGCATCAGCCACCTCAAGGAGAGGCCAGGTGAATATGTGGCAGGACTCCCCAGGGACATTCACGAGCAAGTCTGGGCATTGGATTGGAAGGCAGCCAAGATCCCTTTGAGCCTTGAAATTCTGTAATTTCATGAAACGCATGGATGGGACAAAGAAAGTTGCCTTTGTTTTCTGTTAGAATATAGGGAGGGGCAAGTCAGAGGTCCAATAAAGCCCCACAGAAAGCTTTAGGGAAAATGACATTTGTTTTGCAGAGCCTCCAGAGAGGCGCGGCTGGGCAGGACACTGGGGCACTTGCTTACTGGCATTCTGTCCCGATAGCTTCAGCTCCAGCTCTTGCACCTGCTTGACCAGCAGGGAGATGTGCTGGAGCATGTCCTTGTTCTGCAGCAGGAGCTGGTGCACCCGAGCCTGGGCCTCCAGCCGCGCCGCAGCCTCCGCAGCCAACTGGTCTTTCAGCAAGTGAACCTGCAGAGAGAAGGCAGAGGCAGAGGAAACGGAGAGAGAAGGCAGGACAGAGAGAAGAGGGTTGTGAATGTCAACAGAGCCACTGGCAGATGTATGGGGCCAGCAAAGCCCTCTGTGTTCAATTCAAAATGAAGAAACAGTTTGTGGGAAATGGGCACCTGGGGCTCATGATTCGAGAGGGAGAGGAACAAAAGGTGGCAGGTCACGTGACCTGCAGGTCTAAAGAGAGGACGGTGATGCATCACAAACCTAGGGAAGGAAAGAGGAAAGAGACATCCTCTGGCCCTTCCAGTCCCCTGGGCTCCATCCCTGCCTCCTTCAGCGCCTAACCTATTCCTGCCCCATTGAGGGAGCTGCCCTTTCTCATTAAAAATAAATAAACAAAAACTGGTATATTGATCCCCTACCAAAGAAGAGTGTCACAACCACCCCCCAATATGATCCTTCCCCGTTCCTCCAGCCCAGCACAATGAGGAAGAGGAAGGACTATGTCTGAACTTTCCAGGTCTACCAAGCTGGGTGTAATAAAGCTAGCTCATCTCGTCGGGTCTGTGGGCATCAATTTCTTTCCTTCACTGTCCATGTACTTTTTATTTCCCGTGGCACCTAAGACCATGCATCCAACCTGGGAGAGCTCAAATGTTTGTCGACTGACTCATAACAGGGTCTCCTCCAACAACCCCAGAAGGGCTGGGGTGAACAGCCAGCTAGAGGCAGTTCACAGGACTGTTCCTCTGGGGCAGGAGGGGAGCCCGTTACCAGGTCACAACCTTTTCCTGGTAGAGCAGCCCAGTGGCACCTACAGGCCTGTTCTTGGTATGCAATACTGAGTGGAGATAACTCAGTGCAAGGCTACGTGGGGCAAGTAGATCAGGACTCTGGCTTGAAGAAACTAAGGGGCAAGGCCAATAGCAGTGTTCACACGTTTGTGTAGCTCATGCTAAGGACTGCATGGGAAGGGCCACGTCACAGTGGTCTGGGACAGCGAGGACAGGGAGAGTTCCAGAAGGCCCTTGAAGAAAGGGAAATAATGAACTTGGTGAGCTTGGGCCAAGGTGGGCTGTGGGGTCGAGGGTTTGCTTGGACTAAAAGTAGGGTGTGGGTAAAGACACAGAGGCTGGTTGGGGCAGGACAGGTGGAACAAGGAATGGAGGACAAAGGAAGAGGAGTCAGAAGAGCTAGCTAATCCCCATGCCCAGAAAGCAAAAAGTTTTGGAAGAACGGGTGACTACAAAGCGATCCCCGTTTCATCAGAGAATAAAAGACCCTGTTCGCCCAGAGCCTGGCCAAGCCTGACCAAGGGACCTGTTGGCCCAGCAGCAGCCCCAGAGCCTGTCTCTCCCCAGCAGAAGATGCCTAAAGGGTCTTAAGCAAATCCATCCTTCACAAAGCAGTGCTGAGGACAGAACTGACATTTTGGTCCAGACACGGGCCTCATCTGCTGCCTCATATAAACTGGAATGGTGAGCACAGAGAGAGAAGTGCCAACAATACTTTCATCTAGCTATAAGATGGCACTGGGCAATTAGGCCTAGAGCTTCCTTGGAAACTGAGGCCTGTTTGTTCTGAGGAATGGGAAAATGGCCATGGGAAGCCTCCAGAGGTGCCTCCAGAGAAAGGGCTCCTCAACTTTCTTCCTGAGCTTATCATTTCTTATTCCAATTAAGAGCACATCATTGACAGGAATCAACTGAGCAGGCAGAATTGCTCAGTATTCATTTTCTATTTTCTTTAGAACCCAACAGAAACTGTCAGGTAGAAATGAATGAATGTTTTTAAAAAGGATACAAACAGAGAAAGCAGAGCCTTCTGCATACCCCTAACTGGCATAAATTAAGGGCTCCCTGCACACATGGTACCGATTCAGGTTCTTGCATCCCACATCTGAACATCCCAGCAGAAGAGGGTGCTCTCAAGCACTGGGTCAGGGCTGGAATGCTCGAGTCTGTTGGTTACTCCCTATACTTACGTCATTCACTTATCTCTGGACCTCCGTTCTCCATCTGTCAGCTAAGAGGGCTGACCAGAGGCTTGGATGGTCAATGTGGACAGAGTGGTCAGTGCTAGAAGCCATTAGAGGCTCACTGAAGAGCATCCCTGGATCCCCACTGTGAGCTCAGAGAATGAGGGAGGGGGACAAAGGAGGAGTTCCCTCCTGCAGAAGCAAGAGAAAGTTGGCAGCTACTTCTGCAGTTTTCCAAGTTCCAATGGTGGAGAACCATCAAAACGTAAAAGATGACCCCTGAATCAAGCGCTTCCATCACAAACAAACTAGTGCTGAATCATGAGAAATGTTTCTGAGGCAGAGTGCATCTCATACGAGATTCCTAAGAAGTTCTGCTCTGCAAACTCAGACTTATAACATCTCAGGTCCTTTCAAACCTTGTGAATATAAAAAACACCCTGCTGCCACTGCGCAAAACCAACACTAATGAGTCCTTCTGCCAAAGCAGCTGTCAAAAGTGGCATCAGGCATAAGGCTCAAACCTCATGCTGCAGCAGCCTGAGATGCAGGAGAACCCAAACCCAGGCCAAGCAGGGAGAAAAGGGCCTGGACTTCTTTTAACTTTGTGGCTATTTAATAGTTCCCGTGTTTTGCATATGCAGGTCTGGACGTGAAGCACTGAGAATGACACAGTTCTTTCTGGCCTTGGTTTGGGGCAGTCTGCTACCGCTCTCTCTGTGCTCATTTCCACTTTCATGCAACAGGAACAACAGCTCCATGTCCTCCCTACCAGACGGGTCAGTCACTTGTATTTAGCACTTTTTTTTTTTTTCAAAGAATTAAATGCCCTTTGCAAAGGTGGACCACATTAATTTCTGGAACAGTAGATATTAGTTAGCATATCTCCTTTTCAGAGCCTGTCGTCTTTGGTAATGATCTTGTTGGTCACAAAATAAGTCGGCAAGAGGGCCGTGGCCTGGAATGCCAGGGCTCAGGAGTCCATTTCTGTGTTGTGACCACAGTGCTACATGCACAAATTCAACCCTGCACCCTCCAAGCCTATGCCACTTCCCCCAATTCTTAAAACCCGCCCCCAGTCCACCAAGCAAAACCACACCAAGGACTCACTCACTCTCCAGCCTACTTGCCTGGACTCCAGCTCCTCCATCAGAAGTAGGGGCAGGGCCAGGCTGAAGTTAGGGAGCAGCAGGCACATGGAAATGGCAGTGGAGAGAACCAGAGCAATTTGCGCCCCCCCCCCCCCTCCCAACACAGAAGCATAGGCAGGCGGCGCTGTCCCAGCATGCATAAGGCAGGGACCTGGCAGTGCACACACGAGGGAGCTGGGGACAGGGAGAGGCCACAGGGATAGGTGCTAAATCTAGGCCTGGGGATGGGGCTGCAGAGCTTTAATTTTTTAAGCTCTATTTCTCTAACCACAGAACACACAATTGTGAAGCATAGAGAACCAATTACTTGTTCCTGAACAAGTAGAAGTGGCAGCAGGTAGAGAAGAAATCTTTACCTAGCAATATTGAGCCACATTTAACAGTCTCCTCACGAGTTAGGCCAGGAATTGGCAAACTGTGGACTCACCTGGCCTTCTTAACTATTGCTAGTCAGCTGCAGTGCCCAGATCACTTCTGGAGCTCTACGGGCCTGACCCACCGCCACGCGGATGCCAGCCACACCCCAGATTTGGTTCAAGGTTTGCCTATGCTCTCTTCACACCCTTGAACCTCTGGTCCATCTGAAAGCAGGCAGCTAGTGCAGCCAGGCAAGCCTCATGCTGGGTCGAGATAGTGGTCAGAGGGCGCTGGAGAAAAGTATTCCCTATTTACCCACTGAGGTTAACTGAGTCGTAGTTAAGTTGGCTGAATACCACCTTTGCCCGCGTACCTTTAAGGCCAGGCAGGCCCTTTCTAGGCCAGCTCTGAGTCCAGTTAGGATAGGGCTGGGAGAGGTCCTTGGGTCTTAGACCAAGTCAGAACACTCTGCAGGAGACCTAAGCCTGGTCCCAAAGGCATTAGCAGAATCAGACTGGCCAGTGAGAGTAAATGGGGAGGGAGGGGTCTAGATAATGCAGCAAGTGACCCCAAGAGTATACCTATCTCCAAGATAATCTGTCTTTATTCTTGGGTCTTCTCAGGAGCTACAAGAAGGATTCCAATTCCCCCAAAGAAAAGGAAAATGTGTTCTCACATGAAAGTACTGAGGTCTGAGTTTTACCCAGTGGAAGGCGGCAGCTGGTAGTTCAGTGAAGAAAGACAAATATGATCAATGCCATTTGTGGCAACAGCTAGCAGAACAAGTAAAAGCTGACCTCGTGCTGGAAACTGAAACCAGTCCCACTCATGCAGAGAAACCAAGTGTGGTGGGTTTGGTCTAACTTAAGCACATGAAAGACGCCAAGGAGACCCCACTACTCCACCCACCTACATATCGTGTAGCATTGTTTTTAACCAAGGAGATGGAAACTAACAGAAACCCGTGGATTAAATGCATCAAAGAGAGCAGAAGAGAGAGGAGGAACTGAAGGCCAGTTCCAGGCTGAATCTGCCCACAGGACAGGGGAACTGACAGCCAACTGAGAGGTACTAATACCCCTCCGCTTTTCTGGACAGCAAAAGCGGGGTGCAAAGGGGAGAAAGGTGGGCAGAGACGCCTGCTGGGGATGTCAGAGAGGAGTATGTTCCTGAAACCATCAGATGACTCTGCGGTCCTGGCCCACAGGAAGATTCTGGAAGAGTCTACAACGCTACTCAAAGTTGTCTCTCCAATGTGGGATGTTGATGCACTATGGTGGCCTTGCAGTTGTGTCACTGCTCAAACTGAGAGTCTACCAGGGCATCGGCAAATATTATCAACTCGACCGATTACACATTAAAGGCTAAGGGTGCCCCATCCTGTGGAAGAGGCTGGAACTTAGAGGAGTACATGAGGCCAGTCTCCAGCACTACAATTCCCTTTTCGCAGGTTCTCTCTCTTCCAGGGTTCAGTAAACAGGGGCCTGGACAGTGTTGCCCTGTTGACAGAGATACAGCTGGATTCTATACCAGAAAACCGCTCTCAGGATTACATCCCAGCTACGATAGAGCCATGAGAATTTTCGGGACACGTAGCTTTGTCAACTGAGCACTGCCTTCCCTCTTGTTGTTGTATAGTTCGTACATTGGCAAATAGTTTCTCTTTAGTGTTTAGGAGGGACTTCAAATTCAAATGCCTCCCTGATAATATTCGTCATGAATATGCATCAAGCCCATTCCTAGATAAATAATAATTGCTTGGCCATTGATATGCTGAAAGAGAAAAGTATAATTGTTGGAGGATGGCTATGCATTCAACGTGAAACTTTTGGAAATGATGTGAGAGTCACGGAATGGAACCCGTGCTTGAGCGCTCAGGCTGGGTGCTTTTGTCAGCTGTCAAGCGAGGGGTGGGGATTCTCAGGACCGCCATGCCGCCATTAAGTATGGGAGGTGAATTTTTTTATTTGACAAAGGAGATTGATTGTTTTCTACCAAGTCTAACAATCCCTGACAGTCCCTCTTCCTTGTTGGTGTGTTGGAAATACCTGGGACTCTTTCCAGCATCAGCATGCCTTTTGTTTTATGGTCAGACTTTTTTAAAAAAAGGTTCAGATAACGTGGGAGAAGTGTCCCACGGCTTCCACTCTCCTGAAACCTGGCTGTGAAAGTCCCACATGAGGCTTGTGCCCAGACCCAGGTCAGTGTGAGACTGTGTTCCAAGAAGGTCTTTTCAAGACGACCCATGTCATAGCAGATCACGGTATGGCCGGGTCACTGGATGCTTCTTCAAGGTGTGCACTTTGGAAAGGACAACCTTGCCTGGATGAGATACTCCACCCAAGTGCCAGGGAAAGAGTAAGCAGAAGGGACAACTGGGATCAACAAATGCCCCCCTAGAAAATCTGTTCCCTACCAGTCTAACACTCAGAAAACCTCAGAGGCCAATCCAGTCAAGCAGAATAGAAGGTGATGCATAGAGCCACCCTTCCAGATCTCTCACCACCTCTCCCAAACTCTGTCTGCCACACCCTCCTCATTGTGGAGGAGAAGTGAGTGTCACTCAAAGCCTGGCCCTGTCTGACTCTTACCTTAGGATTTGACCTGTAAATGGGAAGAATGCACGTGTCTTCATCATTCTGAGAACTTAAGGTGAAGATGAAGTTCAGACTCATAAGGTCCAAAAGAAGAAGTGATTACAGTGCCCTTCATGGAAAGTAAAGGGAAGGAATCCCTGCTAAAAGCAGTATGGCAAATCAGTCCCCCTTCCCCCTCAACCCAAGGTAGTAGCAACTCAACACGTCATTGGGACTAAACACTTTGCTCCTGAGATCTAAGCCAATTCTTCTCATTATGGTTCAAATAATATAACTAAATCCCTGTAAGTTAAATCTCATTACAATGAATTCCAAGGCTGGAATTGCAACAAATACTATCTGGAATAAGTGGATCACTGACGGAGGCTGGGAGGCCTGTGGGCATGAGGTGGGATGGCAGGGTAGTAGCCTTGGTGAGGGAGTTTGGCACAAATTTACCCTTTAAGCTCTTTGTAGGGTGGTCTCACAAAGTCATACCTGTCCTAAACCCAAAGGCATCGCTCCCCAACCTCAAACCCTGGGAAAATAAGGCAGGAGAGGAAAGGTGGAATCATGTACAACTTTTTCCTTGGTAAGATCAAGTCATTATCCAACAATATCCAGCCAAGCCAGCCAAGCCCATCTCAGAGTGGGGGATACATGGGAAACCCAAAGGTTTCTTTCCATTTCAACTGCATCCCCCATCTCTTCCCCTCCCGCTGCCCCCACTCTCCAACAAGCAATGATCGAATAGCATGAGCAATTCCTTACGGCTCCTGCGGTTTAAAACCTGCCCTGAGCCCCTGGCTGGGGAAGGCGCGTCAAGCCCATGAGAGTGGAGCCTGCGAAGTAGGGAGGAGGCTGAGGAGAACCTGGGCCACAGCCACTTGCGTCTGCTGCTGCTGCTGCTGGAGGAGCTGCTGGAGGAGCTGCATCTGGTGGTGGGTGGACAGCGGCGTCCCCGTGCCCAAGTCCGGTGGTTTCGAGGAAGATGATGGAAGCAGCATCTTGGGTGAAGCTGTCAGCATGGGCTCCTGGGGCTGGGATGGAACCTGGAGGAGAAGAGAAGGCAGGGCAGGACACGTGGGCAGGCACCATCTTGGGGGAGGAGGCGCATGTTCTTTTCACCTACTTGGGCATGAATATGGGCCACATGAAATGCCCATGAGTAGCCTAAGAGCTAGAAATGCTGGAAACGGAAAGGAGGAGATAGTGTACTTGCCTGGGCTGGGACTACACAATTTAAAAAAAAAATCTTATTTGAACGCTTCAGGAATTGATCCCTGTAAAGGGACACAGATAGTAGCATAGACTATTCCGAGTCTTGCCCACCATTTCCAGTGATACTTTATTGTTGGGTTCCTGACATTTCTGGACTTGCAGTGAAGAAAGTATGGACATCAAAACAAATACTGATCTGGAAAGAGCCGTCTCTCAGCCCAGAGCAGTTTCTGTTCCCTTCCCTCTTGCTTCCCCACTCCTGAATCTCTCCCAGCAGTTGGACACATCTACTAAATCTGCTTCTATAATTCATTTGTCAACTGCAGGGAGAGATTTTGTTTCTGGTAGTGCTGCTGCTGGTCCTTCTTCAGACATGCAAGAGGAAGGAACCCAAAGGCAGGGGCTATTGCCACTTGGTGGAGGACAAACTGGGCACCACAGAAAATGCCAGGCAGATAACCCTGAGCTGCACTGCCCTCCAAACTAGACAGCCTTCTTCCAAGGACCTGGCTCACGATCTCCACCTGAGCCAGGTTAATGAGTAATGAAGAAAGGTCACTCGCTGACCTGGCTGGGAATCTGAGGGCAGGGCTGTTCTTTAGTAATCTTCTTTCTGGTCGGTTTTCTGTGGGTTTTTTTTTTGTTGTTGTTGTTGTTTATATTTTATTTTCATCTTCAGGTGGGAATTTAGTCTCAAATCCTTAGTTTCTCAATCTGGATCATTTCAAGAACTCTGTAGGCCTCAGTCATCACAGTATGGTATGAGGGTTGGGGTTGATAATGCACCTAAAGTGATCTCTCGGTTTTTAACACTCAACCTATTTCCACACTCCGTAGGGCTACTGTACAGGTGTATCAAAAACACACCAGCTCTAGATGCAAGCAGAGGAGACAAACTTACTCTGCTCCCTTAGATAAACCACAGGGAATCTTGTCAGTGGGCAGGTGTGGCTTAGTTGTGCACAAATACTATGCAGACGTAAGGTGCCATAAGGGCAGAAGAAGGGAAGCAGAAGGCTGGGGGTGCTGGGAGGGCGATGGACCTAGGAGGGAGCTCTGCAGCGTCCCGGCATGCAGCAGCTTTCATGAAAGACACAGTCTCCATGCTGGTCCAGCAGGCACTAGGGGATGACTGGCGGCTGAGGCCCTGGCATAGGCCGCTCCAGGAGGCAGCAGGGCCACATGTGCGCAGATCACCTGCGGGGGCTGCCTCTTGCCTACCTTAGAGTCTGGCTGGGAGCCTCCTTCCTGCCCTACTGCGTCGAGGTCCGTCACACCTCGGTTGAACTGCAGGACATCATTCTCCGGAAGTGGGACCTCTATAGCGTCGATATCAGTCTCTTCCGCGGTGGCTGTGGAGGCCCTCTCGGCTCCAGTGAGCTGGCGGCCTGCGGGGACAACAGAGAAGGCAGGGAAGGGAACCGTGAAGCTGAGAACTATGCCCTTCTCTGTCCAATGCTTTATTTCTTCAGGTATGTCAAGCCTAGGGATGCCACTGGCTTCACAACATTTTCACCTATCTCCTGGCTCAAGAACACTAAAATAAATTTTGACTAACATGCCCCCATTTCAATATCTTTTTAAAGTCCAGAAACAAGAAAACATTTCCTCAAGACTGGATGTGGCTGCTGTGCCAGGCTGGCATGCCACTTATACAGACAGGGTGTGGGGTCTCTGGAAGGTGCAGTTATAGTCACTGCCTCTTCAGCTCAGGAAAGGAATCCAGCCAAGGGAAAGAGCCCTGAATCCGGAGTCCAGAGATGTAGAGATTTGCCCCAGTTGTGACCTTAATGGGCTGTAGGATAATGGGCAAACTGCCTGACTCCCTGGTCCCAGTTTCTTCAACCCTAAAAGTTAGATGTACAGGTAGGGCTGCATGACAGGGAACAAGGGCAAGGAGACTCAAGGCCCCATCCTAACACGGTATCAGTCTTCCACCCCTCAGAGCTTGACTCTCCTCCCACCAAGAGCAATTCCTATTTCCCCTCTTTCCCACTTAAGACAGTGGCCATGTGTTTGACTACAGGCACAGCATACTGCTAGACCAATGCTTGAAAGTCCTACTTATTTTTGTTCATTGCCTGTTTCCCTCTATTTCTTGGAGTTTACGGAAACAGCTGGCATTTCACTAGAAATTTTTTTCCCCCAACATATGGGATTAGGCTCATCACTACTGTTACAAAATACTATTTTGTAAGAAGTCTTGGAGACCAAACACCGATTACAAAATGCAATAGGTTAAACTGATTTCCTAATCCAGGAAAACAGGCCTCAGTCACTTGAGGTGTCTGCATGGTAGAACAAATCGTTCTAAGACGTCCTCCTATGCAAATCATTAGTCATCTGGGGAAACAAGTCTGATATCTGGAAAGTAAACAGTGCACGTGGTGTTCCACCTGGCTGCTCCCGGAGCTGGGGAGATGGCCCTGGGGAGGATGGGAATGGTGTCCGACAGAAAGGGCCATCCTGGACTGGGGCCCAGGTGGAGAAGACCTGCTGTGCTTCTGCCACTTTGTAAACCAGTGGGGAGTGTAGAGAGCAGCCTGCTTTCCATCATGCTCTTGCCGCCAGACACTCCTTGACACTAGCGAGGTATAGCCTGAGAGAGAGACGGCTAAGGAACGCCTCGCTGGCTGTTTCCTGTAGGTGGTGGGTGGTGGAGGAGATGAGCAGATGGGTCCCGCGTCTGGGTGGAATGGGCACGCATTCAAGCAGGGGAGTCTCTGTCAGCCGTGGGGAGGAAGCAGGCTCCCACAGCACGCTGTGCGCTCATTTGTCGGTGCACTTTGCACGTGGTATTGGACCTGCGTGCCTGTTTATTTTCCTTTCTAGACTTGAGATCGGGTTGTATCTCATTCATCTGCTTTCTAAGGATCTGGCACAGAGAAGGTGTTCAATAAACACCTTCAAAGGAAATAGCATTCTGATGGGGAAGCAAAACAGGGGAATGGGAGGGCATTCTAGGAGGAGGCTGCTGGATCCCCATCCTTGGAGATCCTGCTAAGAACTAAGAAGCCTCCAAGACATGCCTGTGTCAGCAGCACAGGCTGGCATCAGAAAATCTCTCAGATTTCAGTTCTGTTTCTGGGGTGCTTGGAAGATCGCATGTGGAGTTTTGCAGATCAATCCTTTCAGATTTACTATACAGATCTGTTAGAATTAGGAAGGGTGAAGCTGGGGTGGGCAGAGAGAACATGAGAACACGCTGGATGGAGGGTCATAATTTGGGTGCGTGCCTGTTAACATGTCAGATGAGACAACTTCTCCAGGAGGTGGCAACAGCTAATGGTCTTTTTCAGTCCTATCAGATAAGGCAGGTATCTGGTACCTGTAACTCTCCTGGCATCGAGAAATTCAAGAGATAATATCTGATAAGAAAAACCTTCTGGCAACACCAGGAAATTCAAGGAATTGGGTAATACTGTTTCCAAATTTGTAACAGAGACGGGGGTGAAACTGAAATTGGGGGCTCGGGTGAGGGGCAAGGCTGCTTTCTGAACTGTATATTTAAATGATTTCTACCCATGTACTGAATAGTACACGCATCACTAAACATTTGCGTGTTTCATTCAGTAAGCATTTAGTAAGCACCTATATGACAGAAATCTACTGGACACCAGGCATAAAGATGAAGAATCAAAATCTGTGCTTTCATCACTTTCCTAGCCCGAGGGAGAAAACAGACCAAAACCAAGGCTAGAGCATGAGGTTCTAAGTGACACCTACGATAGAGGCCTGCAAGGGGCCTGACAGCAGGAGGAGCGTTTCGCTCAGACAAGGGTTAAAGGAGCTGTGCAGAGGAGAAAGCAACACCTGAAGACAGGGTGACAGCCAAGGCAGGTGGAAGGCAGGAGGGGCCTGGAGGGGTTACGGAGGGCAGGTGTGCAGATACAGAGGCATGTCTGGGGTGCTGCAAACGGGTCTGTGGGTTATATCTTGAAGGATTTACAGCAGGTGAGTAATACCAAAAGATTTCCATTCCTTTAAATGTCACCCTTGAGATGGTATGGAGGATGGACCCAGAAAAGACAAGACAGAAAGCCAAATTCGAGGTGTGAGGGCTTCAGGGAAGGAGGTGCCGGTAACACAGAGGAGATGGGCCAGGTTTGGAAGATCTTCAGGGATCAGAAATCACAGGACTTCTGACCAACTGTCTGTGATATGAGTGGGGGGGGGGGGAGATGGGTGAGGGGGACAAAGTGTAGGCTGAGTTTGAAAATTCTGAATTCAGGTGAGTGGAGCCTGGTACCCTTTGGGGAAAATTCAGGGTAGGGCAAGGATATAAGTAAAGGTTGAGTTTAGTTTTGTTGAAACTGTAAGCATTTGCCTAACAGCCAGGTGGAGAGAACCCGTAGGCCACTGGATACATGAGGGAGGAGAGTTCGGGAAAAAGATCTGGCCTGAATATAAAAGTGAGCTGAAGCCATGGCATTATCCAAAGGAGTGTGCCAGGGCAACTTCCAAGGGTGGTGCTGTTAGGAAGAGGAGCCTTCAAAGGACGCTGAACAGCAGCTGGCGGAGAAGGAAGGAGTGCGGGTTGGAGGCGGGAGGGTGAGCCCCACAGCCAGGCCAGGTGAGCAATTCATTCCCAGTGGTGAACGCTGCAGAGGGAGGCTCGCTCAGTTTGCTAACCAGGTGGACCTTCAGTGGCCATGACAGGTGGCCTTGTAGTAAGGGCTGGCAGGGCGGCAGACACCAGATGCCAGGAGGATGAATGGCAGGGGCAGGGGTGAGTGTGTGTGGAGTGAGATAAGGAAGTAGACAAGTGAGCATGGACAAGTCCCACAAGAAGCCTGGCTGTGAAAGAAAGGGGAGAGATAAGGCAGTAGGCTAGGGGGAGATGTGGAAACAAGGGAGGTTTCATTTTGTTTTTAAGATGGGAGAGATTTGACCTCATTTATCTGCAGTGGGGAAAACCATCAGCATAGTCAGGGAGAATGAGGATTCTGGAGTGTGAGATAACTGATGGCTCAAGGTTCAGGCAGCGGTGAGATGGGATGGAATGTGCGGCAGGGGAGAGGGTTAATCCTGCACAGGAGGAGGACAGTGTCCACTGAGCTGGAAACCGCTAAACGGTGATATGGCCCAGGTCCAGGCTGGACATCACGAATGTGTAATGGATTGATCTCTGGGAGGCAATTTTTCCCGGGGCTATTCGGTATCTCAGGGTTATAATGAATAGTACTGTCAGAATAACACAGAACTGGGGTTTTGTCAGCGTCAAATAATAACCCCAGTAATACAGAACTGGGGTTTTGCCAGTGCTGTCAGCGTAATACAGAACTGAGGTTTTGTCAGACAGAAGCACAAGGGATTATGAGCTCTTATGACAAAAAGTACTTGAAATGGCCACTTCATGCCTCGACAACTGCAACAGTAAAGGCTTATACTTAAATAGCACTTACCTCGTTCGAGGCACTGGTGCATAAACGTTACATGCATTAATTCATTCATCCTCATTACCACCTGTCTTAGTTTGCCAAGGTTGCTATGACAAATACCATGAATGGGCTGGCCTAAACAATAAGCATTTATTGTCTCACGGTTTTGAAGACTTGACTGTTCTGAATTTCCTCTCTTCATAAGGCCTCCAGTCATATGGATGTAGACCCACCTGATTCAGTTTGGCCACACCTTAACAAACAATAACATCTTTGTACAGTCCTATTTACAAATGGGTTGACACCCATAGGCCGGGATGTGCCTTTTGTGGGGGACATGATTCAATCCCCACCACCACCCTAGGGGGTAGGCACTATTAATCTCATGTCATAAAGAAACTGAGGCAGGCACCCAGCTGGTATGATGAGAGCTGGAGCTCAAATCCTAGCACCCTGCCTCCACGATTGCTTTAACCAAGACAGTGCACTGCCTCCCAACAGGTCTCCTCCTTCCTGCCTTAGTCCACCTGCCTCCCACCTGCCCTATCACCCCTACTCTGCTTTACTTTTTTCATTGCATTTACACTTTCTAAAATAATCTTGTTACTTGTTTGCACTCCAGCTTTGAATGAGCTCCCTGTGTGTGGGCACCACATTGTCTTGATGGCAGTATCCCCCAGCACCTGAAATTTAGTCTGGCACCAAGGAAGAACCTGACAAACATCTGTTGAATGGAGGAAAGAACTGAAACTAAGGCGCTAATAGATGAGAAAAAAACAAAAGATCAGATAGTGGTGGCCTAGTAAGATGGGATAGAAAAGCAGGTACAGCAGAACAGAAATGCTAGAAGGTTAAAGGTGGAGCAATTCTGAGCATGGAGGTGACCTGGGCCAGCAGAAATAACAGGTATTCAATCAATATTTCTAATCAGTTGTTCCATGTCTTGACAGCAACAGTTTTCTTTTTAAGAAGCTCTGCTCTTCTAGAGGGCTCCCAGCCCTTAAATACATTGGACTGTCTGAGGTCTTGGGAGCAGGGACACCTCCAAGGGACCAGGGTCTCTTCTTTGGGAAACCCTCTCTGGGAGGAGGCAGAGATACAGCCCAGGGTGAGGCACAGCAAGCAGAACATAAGTGGCCACCCCACCTGGCTCTGAGCCCCAGGACTGGCCAAGGGCAGCTCTCCCCCAGGAAAGGCTAGACTCCCCCAGGAAAGGGAGCAGCAGAAAGAACGAGAGGAGAAAGAAAGGCAGGCACAGAGAGCAAGAGAGAGGAGGCACACATGAGCAAAGTGAGTAACATCATTAAAAGCACAGCGGAAACCCAGAAGGGAAAGAGTTGAAAAGACATCAAAGAAGGCAGCAAAGCCTCTGGACTTTCCAATTCCTCAAGAGTAAACAAGTTTCCTTTGCACAATAAAGGGTCTGCCAGCACATCAAGTGGGGCAGCTCTGCTGGAAAGATAAACATTGCATTAAATGAAAAGCTTCCAAATGGGGAAGCAAGATTCATTTTGAAAAATTGTCAATCAGCAGCTCTCCTCTGGAGCCTCAAGGTGCCCCTCTCCAGAGCAAAATCCTAACGGAGTCAATAAATGCTTCTGGGGGAAGCTTTTATGGAAAAAAGAAAGGTGTTCCTGGCAATTTACAGACCATTTTAAAAAGTAACTGGAACATTTAAAAGGAAGTAACTATGGGGCTAGGCAGTAAACGGTCTTTCTATCTGATAAGAGACTTTTCCAATCACAGAACTGTCGTATTCCAAATGTTAATACACTAAGCCTGGTTAGGTCAATGGCCACGGCACTGGAATCAGAGAGCATCCTACTAATCACTTAACTTGGACTTGTCATAAAATCGTAGGACTTCAGAGATTCTCTTGTCTGCTTCCTTTACTCTATGGATGAGCCATGTATTTCAGAGTCAGCACTGAAAAAAGAGTAAAGAGCTAGTGCTTCTTGAGAGCACAGTATATGGCAGGCCCTCCACTGACTTACATGCATGACATCACAATAGCTGACGAGAAAACAAAGATCCAGGGCAAAAAAGTTATTTGCCCAGTATTACCCAGCTAAAAAGTCAGGATTAAGCCCAGACATTCTGGTGTCCCCAAGCTCTTCTTCTAGCACACCACACAGCCTGCTCAGTTCCATCACTCCCCACAGCATCTTCCTTATTCACAAGAGGTGGTAAGAATCCCTGTTGTTTCCCATACTCTTCAGGGATGCCAAGATGGTTGAGAGAGACCACATCCAACCCATGCAACCTCCCTTGAAGAGACACACTTGGTGCTTTCACATTTTAACCTTGAAAGCACTATGCTGGTTGGACAGGCTTTCCTAAAATGGTCTTGGAGGTTTCTACAGGTAGATTGTCAATTATATTCTTCTCAGGAGTGGTGGATGGAAGGGGTGAAACTGCTAAGGTCTCTTGTGCATGAATGTGATTGAGAAAATTATCACCAAAAAGGAGGGGCGTAGCAGTTTGACATTATTGGTGAATTCCAAAAAGAAATGTTAGATTATGTTTGTAAACTGGTTTTTTCCTCTGGGCATATTAGATTATATTGGATTCATAGGTTTACTTGATCAAGTAATCAGGTAAACCTCTTGTGTCAGTAGGGTATTGAGTCCCTACCCTTTGGTGGGTAGGAACTTGCAGATAAAAGGCATGGCAAAGGACAGAGGTTAAGGGTTTTTGATGTTGGAGTTTGCTGCTGAAGCCTTAAGCTGGAGCCCCTGGAAGTAAGTACACAGAGAAAAGAGAAGCCAGCCCCAGGAAGGGAGGAGCCCAGGAAGCCTGAACCCTCACAGCCTTCAGCAGCCATCTTGCTCCAACACGTGAAAATAGAGGGAAGTAACTGATGCTTTATGGCCTGGTATCTGTAAGCTCCTACCCCAAATAAATACCCTTTATAAAAGCAACCAATTTCTGGTATTTTGCATCAGCACCCCTTTGGCTGACTAATACAAGGGATAAATAATATACCTGTGGGTCCATCACTTCAATGTTGACCATCCGTTTTAGCCAAAACAGTCAAAATTTAGTATCTATCAGTGGCCATAGTTGCCACTGCTGCCACCTGGCTCCTCGTCAATTCTCTCTCTCTACCTACCTTTATCAACCTCAATCTACCTACCCCTTTCCAAATGTCATCATTCCTCATTAAGAAGATTGCTTAAAAGTATCCCAGCCGAAATCTCTGTTCAAGCTCCATGTTCATTATGATACAGAGTAGGCATTTAATAAATGCCTATTGACAACGACTAACATGGTATGAATTTCTTAGCCACTCACTGTGTTTGTCAGTTTATTTAACAAGCATTTATTTTGCTAGGAACAGTCCCTATCCTCCCAGAGCTCACTCTACTAAAGAAAGAGAGCACTGTATGTCTGATACACAGTGGGCTAAATGTTTATGTTAACAGCATCAATCAAGAGAACAGAGGAACCCAGAGAAGAAAAGTGTTTACATTTTCTGGAAGGGCAAGGGCAGAGGGTGGGAGAGTGGGAGCTGTCGCAAAGGCTTCCCAGATGCTGGGACTGAAAGCTGAGCAGTATGCGTGCAGAGAGAAATAGCACTGACGAAGGCTGGAAGGTACCAGATGCGTTCAGGGGCAAGAAAGAGCTCAGAATGCAACGAGAGGAGTGCAGGAAGATAAGACTTAAAGGAAGCTGTCCCTAAGGGAATCCCCACTGACTTTCCAGAGAGACAGTATCATAGGAAATCACACCAGACCACGAAGGAGCTGGGGGAGGAAGGAGAAAGTCATTCCCACAGGAGGGAAATAAGTCCTACTCCTCAGTGTTGTCAATATGAAATACTATCCAGGAAGTTCTCCCTAAGAGGATAAGCCTCACAATCCAGATGTCTCAGGCAGAAAGCTGAACAATCAATTCTGATTAGATGCTTGGAGATTAGAGTTGTGATAAGGAAAATGGTGGAACACTCAACCTCTGGGCACCTTCCTGTCCCGGTGTCCAATCCCTTTCACTCCAGGAATAAAAGGCTTTACCAGACATAATCCCCTAACTCTTTGGATAAAATTTGTCTCTATGTGTCTATACCAGCTGCCAATGTGACTGTAGGTCTGAAAGCTTTTGGTCACCAACAAGGGAATTTCGATCACCAACAAGGGAATAAGGCATCACCAAAAAAGACTTCTACAAAGGCAACAGTGCCCTTCAATTCAGAAGCGAGCAGACCAGCTTCTGTTCCTGAGCAAAGCAGCTGGCTGTAGGTCTGGTATGGCCTCATATATAAGGTTTACAGGCAACTGTTACCACTGTGCTCTACTGACTGATCAGCAGAGATTTGTAAACTATTTGCCAAAGTCTTCCTGTAACTCTTACTGTTTTATCTGTAATCCCCAACCATAGAGATGGTAAGTTTTAAAAGTTCTGGCCTGCTATAAACTGTAACTGGCCAAGGGTACACAACAAAATGCAAGGCTATCTGCATCTCACAGTTTCCTGGAGAGAGACTGGCATAAATTTCCAGGAAATTCCTGGCCCCAAATTGTAAATCTGCTTCTGAAATACCTTGAGAATATATACGTAATGGACTGTATCTGCTTAACCACATAAAAAGGGTAATCTTTCTGCTTCTGCAGTCTCTTTGCGGATTGCCTGTGATGATGCATCACATTCTGCTTTAGTTCTGTGACAGTGTGGAGCTTTTTTGTGAATCCCAGTGAAGATCCTGTTCTTGGAGCTAATCCATTCTTGTGGGTGGGACCTTTTGATTGGATTGGATTCAGCTGGGGGGTGGTCTTTGGATTGCTTCAGCAAAGTCTGAGCCAGGGTGGTCCTCTTGCTAGAATCCTTTACAGAGGATGGAAAGCAGAGACACAGAGAAAAGAGAGGCAAAGACAGAAACCTCAAGAGGCTGAGAGAGAGAGGTCCAGGAGGCTGGAATCAGAGGAGCACAGAGGCACAGAGAGAGGCCCCCAAGAGGCAGAGAGGGGCTTGAAGGAGAGGGGGGAGAGAGCCATGAGCCTAATCGCCCACAGCTGAGCTCAGAGAGAAAGCATCTCTGGATGATGTCATCCAAGTGCCTGATCATCAAGTGCCTGATCGCCCGCAGGCAGCCGTAGGTGTGACAGCATCTCTTGATGATTTGGACACTTGTAGGCCTCAGGGTGTAAGCCTTTAACCTAATAAATCCCCAGCATAAAGGCCAACCCATATCTGGTATATGGTACGGAGAAGCTTTTAGCAAACTAAAACACAGACTTATTCAAAACCAAAACCGTTTTTCTTAATTCCTAAAAAAAATAAAAATGCAAGACCATTTATGTGATAATTTTCTATTAGTCAAGATGACAAAAGTGCACAATTAGTGATACAGTGCCATTATTTAGTAAACATGAGTAGTAAGTCAAGAGAAAAGATGGTCATTTAGAAACGGAGTACTAAAATAAAAATAACGTCAATTTCCTATGTTTATGACTAATACGTGTCCAGTAAATAAAGGATATAAAAGTACAGTAAAAAGTACATCTTCTTCCCATCCCTGACTCCAGCTACCCATTTCTTTTCCCAGAAAATAAACCACAGTTAACCAATTTCTTGTGGAACATTCTGGAGATATTCTATCCATAAGCATGTGTGTATGTACCTACATGTACACACAGAGAAATATATGTATTTTTAATACAACTGGCAGCATATCATATCAACAGTTCTCTATTTTGATGTTTAACTCAACAAAATATCTTTAGATGGCTTTATATCAGTTCATAGAGAGTTGACTCATTCTTCTGAATAGCTGTAAAGTATTCCACTGTTTGTATCAATTTGTTTAACATCCCCTTGGGCTCTTTCCAATCTTTTGCTTCTATAGTAACAAACCTTTTGCCCATATAACTTTAGATAAGCATCACCACACACACATAGGATTTATCTTTAGAATAAACTGTTAGAAGGAAATCTGAGGTAATTTGGAGGTCAAAAGATATGTGAATTTTAGAATTTAAAAAGGATTTCCACACTGTTCTGCTCAGGGAGTCCACCTTTATCAAACCCTGAATTAGCAGGTGTACCTGGGTCTATTTTGGGCTTTCTGTTCTGGATCCATTCAGTTGCTGATTCATGCATCAGTACAGATTTACCTATTGCAGCTTTAAAATATGCTTTAATACCTGGAACATCATTACTCCATCAATCATCTTTTCCAGAATTTTTCCTATTATTGGTTTTTATTTTTCCATGCTTACTTTAAAATACTAACGGCTAACAGGTATTTGATGCTTCCTATGTCCAAGGACTGTATGCAGCATTTAAAAATGTCCTCAGCTCACTTAAACATCACAATAACCCTCTGAGGCAGGTATTATTATTATTCTTTTTTTTTTTTTCAGAAGAGGAACTATGGCACAGAGAGGTTAAAGAACTTGGCCAGGAATGTTGGAAACCGAGGCACAGTGGTCTCACAAGGAGAGACGTGCTGTTTCCATGGCTATGCTCGCACCCTAGGGAATGTGGTAATTAAGAGTTCCCAGCAAACAGGATGAAGCTGTTAAAGGCTGAAAGAAAAGATGAGCACATACCTTTTGTAGTAAATAGAACACTTAGATTTTGTATCTTGAGATAAGATTTTTTGAGTTCCTTAGTAATACACATCATTAACTGCACGCTTGTTCTCACGTAGACTGGGGTATATATAGAGCCCCTTGTGAACAATAAAGTTGTCTGATGAGTCTCTACTTGGTAGACCCCCTGATCCCAGCTCTTTCTTCTCTTTTCCCCTCTCCCCCCCCCTCCTCCCCCCATCTCTCTTTCACTCTCCTTTTTCTCCCTCTTTCATTCCCAATACCCTTCAGGCCCAAATCTCCAACACAGGATCACACGGCCAGTGACTAGTGAGGTTAGGCTACAAACCAACAGTGTGCACTTCACAATATTGTTTTCATAGGATGAGATTTACTTTGTTGTTCCCTAACTTTTTGAGTTGGATGCTTAAGTCATTTGATTTTCAAGATTTGTCATTTAGTAATGTAATTAAGTTTTTAGATTTTCGTCTGTATTCCATACTGCTTTAGATGTATTCCATAAGATTTGAATACCAAAGCTTACAAAAGTGTTGCCTATGCCATTAGAAATGTTCATTATGTTAAATTTATAGAGTAATATAGGGAGAACTAACATTTTTACAATACGAGGCTTCCCATCTGAGAATACAGTATGCCTGTTTGTCAAAATTTCTTTCTTAATACATATACATTTTTATTGTGATTACCCATATGTCACTGTAAATGGCTTCCACTATGAATTCCAACTGATTGCTGTACGACTGGAAAACCATGGATTTCTGAATGTATTATTGGATGTAGCCTATTTAACTGAATTCTCTTATTCTAACAGTTTTCAGTTTATTCTCTTGAGTTTTCCACATAATCAAACTATATTAATTTTTACGTGCTCTTTCCTAACACTCATGCTTTCCACCCCCACATTTACTGTTAAGTAACAGAAGCGATAAACGGCATCCTTGTCTTATTTCTGACTTTTAATGAGACTTAAAGGTTGGGGCTATTGGAATATTGCCCAGATTGAGGGTTTATACAGAAAGTTAGAAACAGAAAGAGAATATTGAGGTACTTGTAAATGCCTATTCTTTCTGATTTGTTTTATGGGCAGTGCCTTTTCACTGAAGCTTTTTTGGGGGTCAGATTTGGTAACACGAGTAGCTATCCACCTTTAGAAAGTTTCCCGGATATCTAGTTTACATGATTCATTTGATAGTTTAAACATCTTTGCTTTTCTGTTATAAAAGTAACACATGTTCCTTAAATAAAATTCGGAATCTGAAAAAGAACATAGGAAAAAGAAAATGCCTTTGAAGGGAATTAATTGCCGGGGACTCAGGGAGTGATCCACCAACCACACTTGTGCGTTGCGTACTGCATCTCCGCCCACAGCAGCATCGCGCCTACCTGGGTCCCCTGAGCTGTGGCTGTCCCTCTCGCTGTCCCCATCTTCCTGTCCATCTGCATTCTGCTGAGTGTGCTGCAGGCTCAGCTTGTGGCAGACCTCGAAGGCCTGCCCCACTGTCCGGACGATTCGCATAGCTTGACTCTGGAAAGGAAAAAGGAAAAGAATGAGTGAAGGACACAGAGACTCCCTGCAAAGACTGAGAAGAGCCAGGGGTGGGAGAAGATGTGCAAAGAGCACAGGGACAGAAACCCATGAAGCTAGCAAAGAGGTAGAAAAACCAAAGGTTGTTTGCATCCGCTCACAAAACAAGCGTGCATGAATCTCTGGACTGACAATATGATAGCCAGGCCCTGAGCCTCAACAGACTCCTCAACAGACAATCGGATTTATGGACTCACCTCACTCAGCTAAGATGGAGTTGAAGAAGGACAACCACCACACCATGGAGCCTAGAGTGCCTACAACTGAAAGCAGGAGGATTGCATCCAGTATCCATATGGAATCTGAGCCTCCTCTTGACATAGGGGTGCAACGGACACAACCAATCCAAGGTCCACAGAGAAAAGGTGGCATTGGAGTGGGAAAAGTTGACATGGTGGCTAATGGGTATGGGGAATGGCAGGAAGAGATGAGATGTGGAGGCGCCTTTGGGACTTGGAGTTGCCCTGGATGGTGCTTCAGGGGCAATCACCGGACATTGTAAATCCTCCCAGGGCCCACTGGATGGAATGGGGGAGAGTATGGGCCATGACGTGGACCACTGACCATGAGGTGCAGAGATGCCCACAGATGTACTTACCAAATGCAATGGATGTGTCATAATGATGGGAGTGAATGTTGCTGGGGTGGGGGAGTGGTGGGGTGGGGGTGGTGGGGTTGAATGGGACCTCATTTTTTTTTTTAATGTAATATTTTTACAAAATCAATAAAAAAACAAAACAAAAAAAAAACAAGCGTGCAGATATATTTTCCCTTCCTGAAACATGCCAGAAAATAGCAACTATCACACTTCTGAAACAATCATTCAGCTGAAAGGGCAGTGAGCAAATACACAGTTCTGGACCCAGCCCCAATTCCTCCTCCCATGTTTAATAAAAATAGACGGTATTCTTCAGAATCCTTGGCTAACCATTATCAAATGTTCAGTTGGTTCATCAAACTAAGAGGAACTCTGTCATCATCATCATTCTTTTGTTGCTGCTGCAAACTCCAGGCTTTTATGGAGCCCCAGTACTACCCCAGGGTAGTGGTGACACAGGGCTTGGAAGTATGGCCTAAAGAGCAAAGCCAACTAACTCCAAATCCACTACTGTGTCTGTGGCTATAAAGCCTCAGGTTCTCCTAATGAGAACATGTTACAAATACCACCATCACTGTATATCACTGACAAAAGTAAAGAACCCACTGGTTCAATCAACTATTTACAAGCCCCAAATGCTCAAAAGGAAGTGGGCTGGTTTTAATGCTTAGCATTTATACTCTCCGTGTTTCAGTTTTACATTTCAATACACTTACTAGGATTAGCAATTGACTCTGACCTCTGATTCCCCTGCAAGCTTTAGGTTTATCTGTCCTGCCTTCCATGTTGAAAATGGCAGTTAAGCATCCTGCTTCCTAGTCTCAATTTCCCAACTGTTCTCTATTTTATCACTGTTTCACATTACTGTAACTTCAACAGAAAAAGTGACTCAGTGGTAGCTTTATAGCTTCTCATCTGCCCTAGATAGGAATAAATATATGGATAACATAAATTATATAACACCTCCCCAGTACTGGGCATATAAGTGCTCAAGAAATGTGTCATTCTGAATACGGACATTCACTGCACTAAAAAGCAGTGAAGATGGAAAGTAAAAACTAGTTCCAGAAACGGTGCGGTGATTTTATCAATAATAGAAATAAAGATATTAAGGGAATCATGACTTATATATGGATGCTAGAATCAAAAGGGATATGCCACCATTTCCTTTTCCCCTAGTATCAGAGGCAAACTCCTGGGCCAACTGGATCTTTGGTCTGAGCTCACATGGTTTCTACACACAAAGAAATTCTTGAATAAGAGTTCTAGATGTGCACATTCCGTGCTGAGTGGCTTCGTTTGAATTTATCCCCTATTTGACTCCTCGTTAATGTAAAGGCTATATTTCCATTCTCGGTAGTAAAAGAACACAGTAGCATATTTCATGAAGAGTCTTCTGTGCTTGAATACATAATCAAGCTACCCTGCTATTTGCTTTAGAGAATGATTATATATACACAAAAGAACTGCTCCTCCTAGGAGTCAGAGGATGGCAACTAGTTCATAAATGGCTGTGTAAGTTCTGACGTCCCCTGATTCTTTCCTTTATAAGTAAAGGATTCTATATAAGGACCTTGTTGGCGGGGGGAGCAGTTCCTTGAAGGTGTCTGGAGGGCCAACCTGTACCTGGCAGGGCTGTCCCTCTCACCCCCAAGGCCATCTGCTCTCTGCATGCTGGGCTGGCTCCTGCTGCTGGACCTATCCACGTGGCTACCTTACCTTCTGGCCTATAGGCAAGAAGACTGGTTCAGCTCACTACCTGGGCAATGAGGAATCATATGTGCTGGGGCTTAAGGGTTAATAAGCCAAGGGTAAACCAAAGAACCCCTTCTGGAGGTTTATAAGGATATCCGTTCTTTAGGTCCCCCAGGTCACCTGGAAGCAGCTGCTCACATCTCATGACCCAAACAGGCCTTTGAAAAGCAAAGTGGAGTTTTAAAGACATAAAGGCAGCCAGCTATAAAGCAAACAAGTGAGATGCTGGGAAGGCTGCCCCTTCCAGCTCCAGGATCTGACCAGTCTCTGGAATTTACTAGACTTTTATTTAAAAACAGCATTATTTTTTTTACAGAGCATTATTTCTTTACATAGACCCATGAAGTACTTGGCTACCTGGATCAAATCTTCCTGCCCAAAAGCCAGTTCTATGAGCAGCCCCAAAGCATTTGTGGACTCTTAGTTGTCAAGATCAGTCTGGATATGGTTGCTATGATGCTTTCAAAGCCAGGAAGGAAGGTCTAACCTTGGAGTGGAACTCAGCTGCAGATGGAGAGCACTGAAGCTCAAGGGAGTGCCAATTACAGGTAATTTTGTGAAAATAGGGCTGGAAAGGAAGTTCTCTTAGAACGTTATACTGATCATACTCCTGGCACAAGAAATGTTCCTTTAAACCATCCGCCTATTCGTGTTGACATAAACCCCCTGGGCATCCCTCACCCAGCACCAAAGTCAAGATGCAATGAACAGCTATTCCCTTTAGTGTGCCTAATTGTGGGTATCAGCTGTATACTTAGCAAGTATCAATTTTTGATGCATTGCCGCAATAATCATAAAAAGATACTATCTTCTCAGTGAATGTGCACTGTCAGAGCCTCGACTCAAAAGCAGACAAAAGCCTGCAGTGGTAGCTTCAGGAAGATGCAAATCTAAAGGTTGATTCCTGTACTACGCTGTCCCCTAGAAAAATGAGAGTCAATCACAATTTAATTTTCTGTGATTTTCTTGTCTTTTCTTATTCTAAGTGACTTTGTTGTAGGTTGGTCCTTCAAACCTTGGGAATCTTTTAGATTCTATTTACATGGAAGGAGTGGTTATCAGTCCTATTCTGCAGCTGACCTAATAAATAACCTTGGACATCGTTCCAAATTTCAGGATCCTGGAAAAAGCTCTAATTCACAAGCTATGGAGAAGATTAAAGAAGTCATATAAACAATAAAATTGGAGAGTATAAGCAAAAAAAAAAAAACCCAAGGTATATATGATATGAAGAAGAAAATGATGAGAACGATAAGAAGAGAAAGAAAAGACAAGACAGTAGGCATACTTTTTACAAGCAAAGTTTTTTATTACTCTATCAGCTCTCTTTTTTTTTTTTTAACCCCAATCTGTATTTTCTGGGCACTTGAGATTTGTCTGCCAAGTGTTTCTGAATCCCAGGGACCTGAAGTCTAAGTACTCAGTTTCAGGATGGCTCAAGGTTTGCAATTCTCACCTTTCACAGCAATCAAGTACAGTCCCCTTGACCTTGTTTTAACTAGCACAGATGCTCAACAAAAGTAGGACTGAAGGTCATGTTCCTTTAATGTGCTTTTGTTTTTGAAGCTTGGTAAAGGATTTAGCTTATATTTATCAAATGATTGCAATCTATGGATTTTGAAATGCTGGAGCATGAAAGTATATTTACTTTTAGACTTCTTCATATAGGAGGACCCAAGGCACTAAGTCTCTGAAATGGAAGATGGCTAACTTTTTGTCCAACAGGTTATTTAATGACCTTGACCATATAATTTGATGGAGGCAATGCCTTAGACACCAGAATATTACTCAGTACAGGGAAAGTTTAGTTTCAAAGTTTCAATGACTTTCAACATTGTCAGGAGATAGTACTTCTTAAAGTTTTCAATAGATTATTGGGTTTTTACCTTCTACTCTGCTGGTCCATGAAACACAGAAGGGAAAGAAGACTACGTTATAACCTCAGTGTTATTGGTAACAATCCGGGTGACCATGGGCAAGTTAGTTCATCTTTCCAGGTTCTGATCCCTCATCCCTGACAAGAGAGATTTAAGCCTAGATGAGCTCTGACATCTATGACTTCTGTATTTTGACTTTCCAGCACAATCACATCCCGATGTTTAAGGTGTGAAAACAGGTTCTTTCCCTAAATTTAGGACCTATTACTCCTTCATCTCTAAAGCCTGACAAGTGAGACATATTCCTTAACACACGCAAACGCTAATGGACAGTTAGACCGCTCAACTGTGGCCCCCAATTTGATTATGTCAACATTACAGGAGAAACAGTTTCTCCTAACCCAGACCAATTGAGCTCTGAGTGCAGGCAAAATGATTTCAAGGAGCTGCCTGTGAAGATAACAAGGAGGATCCTGCAGCTCCTGTTAATCACCAACACTTCACGCACTGATGCGCTAAGTACAGAGACAGTCACTCTTAATCAGGGCAGACAGTCATATCCTCCTGGGGGCTGGGAGAAAATGACAGGAGGGTGATATCCACTCCACAGGAGAAGTCAAGAAGCCAAGCAAAGTATTGCCAAAGAGGCGTGCAAACAGGCAAAAGGCCTCGTAAATGAGCACTACCGTCTCAGCCCCCAAGGAGGGAGGGGCATGGGATGCCCACGATATTAGGCAGTGTCTCCACTGGACGCTCCAGACAAGGAAAAGACCGTTTCCCGCTCCTCCTTTCCAGCTCTCGTGGGCCTAGTTCCTGAGATCCCTACGTCCTAATCCTGGCAATCCTTCCCAGTCACATAGAAGGTGTTCCCTCCTAAAGCTCGGATCACCCCACACACAATAGTTGGCATTTCTGGACTTATTTGTGGTTGGAGAAACTGGAGCCCAGAGAGGCTCACATGTCTTTTAACATGAATTTCCTGTAATCGAGTTTAGTTGCAAAAGCCCTGGACTGGGAAGCAGGAGGACCGGTTCTAATCTCAGTGGCGTTATTGATTCACTGGGTCACCAATGGCAACTTACTTTCTTGGGACCTTTCTTTCTCCAACTACAAAATGAAGTTAATATTGACGCCACAAGGGTACCATGAGAAGAAAGGAAAATCTCTGTCAAAATGACCTGGGCTGTTCAGAATTCAGGAGCTCTTCATACCTAAGTTATGATTACAGCAGAACCCAGTTACAAAAGAGGTCTTGGAGGACAAGGAGACATCTTAGCCATGCGACTTCCTAATGATCTAAGGAGGGTGGTATAATGATGTGGTTAAGGGAGTGAGCGCTAGAATCAGACTTTCTGGGTTCAGTTCAGACTCCACTTACTGACTCCTCAGCAAGTTATTTATCCTAAGCCTTAGTGTTCCCATCTATAAAATGAAGAGTGGGAAACGGACTTTGGCCCAGTGGTTAGGGCGTCCGTCTACCACATGGGAGGTCCGCGGTTCAAGCCCCGGGCCTCCTTGACCCGTGTGGAGCTGGCCCAAGCGCAGTGCTGATGTGCACAAGGAGTGCCCTGCCACGCAGGGGTGTCCCCCGCATAGGGGAGCCCCACACACAAGGAGTGCACCCGTAAGGAGAGCCGCCCAGCGCAAAGGAGGGAGCAGCCTGCCGAGGAATGGCGCCGCCCACACTTCCCGTGCCGCTGACGACAACAGAAGCGGACAAAGAAACAAGACGCAGCAAATGGACACAGAGAACAGACAACTGGGGGAGGGGAGGGGAATTAAATAAATAAAAATAAATCTTTAAAAAAAAAAATGAAGAGCATAATAAATAGGACTTATCGCATAGGACTGCTAGGGGAATGAAGTAAGACAATCCATATATAAATAGCTTAGAACAGTCGTAGGTACATAGGAAGAAATGAAAAAAGGCTAGATAGCATTTGACGTAATATAAGGCTTAGAAATTGCAGAGTAGATGACTAATTTACTACATCATCTTCCTGCAATATTCTGCTGTCTAGCTTCTGGTGAACGTGCAACTGAAAAACAAAACAAAACAGCTCAGGTTAAAGCACCCTAGGTGAAAACCATTTGGCTGTATGTGTGGGTCACTAAAGGAAGACCCACAGGTATAGAGTAATTACTGTGCCAGGACCAAGGCAGCAGGCGGCCCTCTGCCAGGGACGCTGAGACACCTGGACCCCTATGCTCAACCAGAAGAGGCAGCCCTTTTCCCCACCGTGAATTGTGTGGTAAGAACAATAACCACATCAGAGGCCTGTCGTGAGAAATGTGCTGTGGACACGTGCACATGTACCTGATGTGACATGCAACAGCAATAGTTGTTTTTCTATACTACGGTCAATAGCAGGACTTTGCAGAACACCAGGCAAAAGATCTCCCCGTTGACCTCCAACGACCCAGAAGCTTCCCTGCAAGATACGTTTCCTCAGGGTCTGCATCTCATCTACTATCTACAGCCTTTTCCTTTTCACCTCTTAAAGATTCCTATTTCTTGCCAATTAAAACTCCTTCCCAAGCAAACTATTATCTCCTGAAACCAGAAGTGCTTTACAAAACAGTAAATCACCTCATTTGGAGGTTAACCACAATGGCGTGCACAACCCTTGCAGACGGGGTCCCCACCCCTTCCCACTTCTGCTTCCTCTGCTGAACAATTCATTTCTCTTTCCTGGCTGGGAAACTGGCCCTCCCACCTACAGGTCAGGAGCAAAAGGGCAACAGTCTGGGCTGTCTGGAAACAACAGCATGGCTTGAACCAACACAGGGCCTGAGAACCAACTCAGCTCCCCTGCACCTCAGAGCTACCTGAGACTTTTTGTTCTCCAAACCTGAAAGTCTCTCATCTCCAGCCTCAGTGCTTTATCCTTCTCTCCCGCTCCCTAGGCCTTTCTCTCTCAGTCCTTTACTGTTTAGATCAGCTCAGTCTCGATTACATTTTCACTTTCAGTTTTTCTGTCCACTTTATATAACCTTGAAGTGGAAGTGGTAACTTACTTCTTTTTCTTCTCTCTTTTCCAGTTCTAGCCTTTTCCATTCAATTCCACGATTTGCATTTTAAAAGCCTGGGAAACGGGGTGTGGGGTTGGGGTGGGGTAAGGGCATAAATCTTAGAGAAAGAGGCTAAATGAGCAAAGCATAGTTTCTGAAGCATGAGGATGGGGAATAGGACATACATAAACATAAATCTTGATGCGATCGCATAATATTCTTACTATTCCCATTTGACGAAGAAAGATGCCTTAGGACACAAGATGCATAAGAACTGATACAGCATCAGAGGTGGGGTACGGAGAAAGGCATTTGGAAATATGGTCCTCGTATAAAGCCAGGCTTTGGTTTGCCTCTTAGAATGGAAAACTTGTAAGGGCCCTTAAAGGTAAAAATACTGTGTTTTCTAAAATTTATTTTGCAGAAAAACAGCTCCCAGGATATTAATACATATTACATGGGGGAAAAATATGATTCCATGGCCCAATCAATTTGGGAAATGCTGGACTAAACATGCTTATTCCAGATGTCATGATTTGTAGCCCACAGATCATCATTACAGATTTATAATGAGAGGTCACCTTAATAAATGGCCCTGACTATTTTCTACCCCATGCTAGGGTGAGCACTACCCACAGTGCTATCTACCTGCTTCCATTCTAGAGCTCTTATCCAATGGTTGATACCTCTCCACTTGTCCACGTGTAGCAAAGTACAATGTTCGGATGAAACAGAATTTTCTTAAATAAGAGGAATGACAGACTACGAAGATACTTTCCCCAGGTCTGGCATTAGAACAGCCACCTCAAAGTCTCCCTCTCTCTCAAGAGAGAGATTGGTTTAGGTCTGGAGTGCCCTCCATCCATCAGAGGAAAATTGCCCCTTTACCTTCTTCTTGGATTTAAAGACGTTACATCTAAATATGTTGCTGGCACCATCTCGAGCGATATAGCTGAAGATCTTCAAGTCCTGGGAATCATGAGAGACATAGAAGATCCTATAGGAAAAGCAACAGAAAAATGCAGGGAAAAGGTCATTAGGTTCAAATCTCCAATAAGGAAACCTCTGTTTAAGGACACCCGAAAGACAAAACTCAGTAAAGCCAAGTTATTAGAGAAAGCCTTCTTCTGGTGGGACCAAAAAGCACAGTGAACCTAATCTTATTTTTCAACTTAGATTTTTGCAGTATCTTTAGATAATGTGTCTCAGTGCTTTCTTGCTCACCTATGGTCAATCCATTTTCTATACTAAAGTGCTATTTTTAAAAATACAAATTACGTGTCATAGTTTCCCTCTTCAAATCATCCAAAGGCTTCCTATTGCCCTCAGGAGAAAGTCCTCCTTAGCATGAAGTATCTACCCCTCTGTTTTCATCTCCCGAGCGCTGACCTATATAGTCCTTCAGAACTAGTCTCCCACACCTCCTCTGCTTTTGCAACTGCTATGAGCACCCTGGGCGTCCTTCAAAATTCTGTTCAGAGAAGGAAGCCTCCTCTGGACCCCCAGTCTGAGCTACTGGACCACCTTGGGCTCCCCTTTGCCACAGCATGAGTCCCAGTATGACGTTTATACTTGAAGGGACAAGGACCACATCTGGGTATTCCCAGTGCAATCACGGTGACTGGCAGGCAGGAGGTTCTTGATGCTCCCACTCTCATTAATGAGCATCCACAGTGGTCTGCCCGGCTATTCATTTTCCCCATAGGAAGTTGGTTCAGATGCATCATACATAAAATTCCTTTGATTTTTTAAAGTTATTAATGTATTATCATGTAACGCCCTAAAGACCAAAAACTGAATTTAAAACTCATAGAGCAGATACGAACGTGAACGGACACACCAACTAGACACAGTGATGTGTCTAGGCACAACTAGGCACAAAGGGAAGGTGGCAAGATAAGGTTAACTTTAGCTTGACAGACAAAGCACCTTTTTAGCAATCTGCTGACAATCTGTGCAAGGATGCAGCCACTCTCCTTGGACTGCAGCTCTCTGGAGACGGCTCTGCTATGTGTTGTTATTAAAAAGTAAAGAACCTCAAGCTAAAAGTCAGCTGGTTACAGCTTAGAAAAGTTTCTGTCAATATAACACAGAAAGTTTTCCGAGTGACCTCATTCATCAACAAACTAAATTCCAGGCCTCAGGTCTAAACTTCAGATCTAGAAATATGTTCCAAGAACTGTAATTTCTACATGACTTTTTTTTTCTCAAGAACTGTGACTGTGTGTGTAACGGGAGAGCAGTTTGAAACTTGGGGCATTGGGGTAGGGGAGAATGTGGGCACCCAAGAGAATAAGGAAAGATTTCCCTTTCTCCCTCCTTCATCCTCATTCTCAAATCTAGTGGAGTTTTGACCCTGCTTCCAAAAAAATACCTTGGTCAATTTTCACAACTTTGCGTAAAATTATCAAGGATAGTAAACCAAATAACTCACATTGTTCAGAGAGCTAACAATGCTTACTAAAGTTTTGTTCACCCTTCAGATTTTCTAAAATTTATTTTTATTTCTAAAGATACACAGTATAATTTTCACTTGTTAATCAAAGTATCATGCTTTAAAGTTACAGCAATAAAATTTTCTGCTGATTGTTATGTCGAGATGTGTAACAGAACATTAGAGAAACTGGATTTTAGGCTCATCAACAAGTTGGGATTCATATCAGCAGAGTGATAAAAGAACCACTAGACTGTCACCCCCCACACACCCGTGCCCCCTTCTCTGGACTGTAAACCTACAGACAAGCTTGTTTCATTTAGGATCATGGGGGTGAGGTGGGATTTAGAGTAGAAAGAGCTGTGAGGTCCTCTGGCCTGGATCCAATCCCACATCCCTGTCATTCAGGGTTTCTCTTAGAGATGGCCAATCCATGCCCTTTTTGGGGAGGTTCTAATTATTGAAAATTTTCCTTTATGTTGACTGGAAACCTACCAACAGGAATGCAGTAGAGAAAAATGGTTAAGAATACTGGCCCTGCGGTGGGACAGACCTGGAATTAAGTCCAGGCTCTCCACTTACTAGCTGTGACACCCTGATTGCTACCTTGATCTCAATTGGTTCTTCACCTATGAAATAAAGGTGCTCATAGTACCCTATGTGATTCATGGGGTTTAAAGAATGAATGCACAGAGGGATTACCTACGAGCCAATGGTTGGTAACAGTAACTGTTACTACTCCTTCAACTCAGCTGCTCCAGTCTGTCCACTGGGGCCTTAGAGTACAAAGTTAGTCCTTCTTCCAAATGACAACCATCTGAATATTTGGAACCAACCACCACGTTTATATTTATCCCTTTCATTTTTAAAGTGAAACACCTCCTCTTCCTTCCAGAGTTCCTCAACTGGGCCATTTTCCAGATCACTTATTGCTCTGGAAGGTTTGTATTGTGGAAACTGCTTTAGGATGACAAAGATCCAGGTTCAGGTCTTAGTGCTGTTTCCTCATTTAAAAATATATGTATTAATAACATCTTCAGAAGGTGGTTTTAAATATTAAAACACACACACATACCATATTTAACACAATGCCCAATATGTGGCAAGTTGCTTGTCTCATCAATATGAGTTCCATTTTCCTTGTTAGCCTTTTCTGTGCATACCCACATTTGCTAATGATTCTCCTAAAACATAGTTGACAAAACTGAATGCACTGAAAAGCATAGAGTATATTTGGATAAATATTTTCTATGCACAAAAACTAAATATTTAGTAATGCATACCTGATTACTGTTTCTTTAGTTACAGCACTGTACTGCTGTTTCAGGTTGGGGTCAACTCAATGTTTAAAGTTACTTTGCACAACTGCTAGTTCTCAAGGTAGCATTCCGAAGAGTATTGGGGTAATTGGTTTTTAGGACTAGCTCATGGTGATCCTTATTCCTTTTCCTGCTTCTCAAAAACCATGTAATTAATGATCCTTTTTAGAATTTTGTCCAGAGGCAATAACAAATTAACTAGTCTGTAATTCCTGGACCCAGATTTTCCTCCTTTTAAAACGTAATACATTTTATTCTGGTAATCTTAACTCTTTTTGTCTTAAAATTTTTTTATAATTAGAGAAGTTGTGGACTTTCAGAAAAATAATGCATGAAATACAGGATTTCCATATACCATCCCACAACCAACACCTTGCTTTGGGGTAGAACATTTCTTACAATTGATGATAAAACATTTTATGTACTATTAATTAAAGTCCATGGTTTAACTTATCTTTTGGCAGTTAATAATCTTTTGGCAATTGTGAATAATACCGCTACGACTATCAGTGTGCAGATACCTGTTTCTGATAATCCTCTCTTAGCTCACCCATTTCCCATGACTTTGCATCACGATTCTGTAATTACATTCGTCAGGGCCTTTTCCAAGAGCCCCAGCGCATTCAGAGTTTTGGTTCTCTCCATAATGGTTGTTCTTTTGTACTTTGCCTTGGTTTTAAGCCCCACGTTCCATATTTTGTACTTTCCAAAGAACATTTTATGAATCAATATAGTGATTTAATTTTTCTTCATGGTCTCTGTCATTGTCAGTCTGTTTGAATATAAAGAACTCTAAAATGACATGGACACATTCTGAGACATTAGTATTCTACCCTAATGCCCTCACCTCCATGAGGACTGCCAGCTGCCTTTAGAAACTACCTGGCTACAAAGAAGGTAAAATGTCTTGAATCACCTGCAAGGTTTCCTGAACTAATATCCATGCTCCTGCCTCTCCAAGCTCCACAGAGGTGCACCATGTTCCTCTTCCTGATCAAGACCTGCTGGGCCTCACCAAGCCGGCCCAGAATCTGGCCTGGGATTCTCTCAGCCGCGCAAAGCACAGGACCTGGGAGCAGACAGTCTAGGCCTGTGTTGGGACCTGCCACATGGCCTTAAGCAAACTCTTTTTCTGTTCTCATCCTTAAATCCTAATCCATGAAATGAGAATAATAAAAACGTTTTTTGGAGTGGTTATAAGACAAATAGGCAAATATCCTATTACCCATTAAGTGCTATAAAAGTGCTTTAAAACAGTGGAAACAATCCTAGAACGCCAACTAGAAGCATCTCGCTATCTACCTGGGGCTTGTCTAGTTGGAATACAGCAGAGCACTTTTTCTCACGAGGTCCCTGAAAGGTCTGACCATCTCTAACCCAGGAAGACATCCCACAGGGAAAGAGGGAGATGAAATCTCACCAGGAAAGATCAGCTACCAAATAACCTGCAGATGGTAGAGACAAGACCAAAAGGTCCAAAACTTCTGGGACAGCAAGGAGCATGACGCAAAATATGCAGAACATAGAAATCAGCACCATCCTGAGGCTCAAGACCAGCTGAGTGAGATCCAGCTGTGAAGGCACCTCAGCATTCCTCCTTCCCATAGGAACCATGAGTCCCTCAGCAGCCTGTGCCGTTTTGGTGCCCCTCAGGGAATGTGTTATCCTCAGAAGGCCTGAGGAGAGCTTTACAAGGGCCAGTAGGTTAGAGGGAAGACCCTGCAATGCTTCCATACCAGAAGCTATAGCACTGACCAGGCCCCACACATACACAAGTGTGCTGCCTAAATACTGGGGCATCTTCTCTTTCCGAGCATGTTTCTGAGGAGCAGAAACACAATTTCACACTCCTATCAGTGCTCATCACTCACTCTTCCCCCTCTGCCTCTTATTTATTTTTAATCTAATCATCAGATCACAACATTATCCTTCGCCTGGGCCATTTTCTCTCTTATTACTACTTTCCTCTGATTATTTTTTTCCTCCCACTGCATATACAGGGCTCTTTATAACTTCAGCTGGTTTTCCTTTACTAGAAGTTATACCAATGATCATCTCTTCATTCCTCATTAGTCGTTCTTGATTTGATGACTGCCTCTTTCAGACTTCACTTTTTCAGGGCTGCTGCTTAGCATAATGAATGGTGAGAAATTCATGAAGAGGTGCCCACTGTCCATCATGGAATTGGTCTCCTTCTTTACAGACTCACTTCTTCAGATGTCCTAGGTATTGGGACATTGTCCAAGACTTGCCTGACACCATGATTAGGCCATATTTCAAAGACCTCCCTCCCCCACAAGATGGTCTGGGAGGAAGCCTGCAATTCCAGGGCAAGGAGAGACCTCAAGAAAGAATCAAGCCCATTTGTTCAAGTGTGGGTATAGAAATCAGAAGGCCTGATTTCTAAAGTTTCTTCAAGGAATAAAATTATATGAATGTCTAAATTATTATTACAAAGATCTACTGTGTACCTAGAGTAAAAAATAAGCAATCAATTGAGTTGTAAAATCTGGTAAGATCCAAAGACATTTATCTTTTGAAAATCTAGTTAAGATGCCCTCACAGCCTATTTCAGCAGTTAATTTATGTTTTAATTTCATAGCTGCTAAGTTCTTTCCTAGGTCCTACTAAAATTGCTCCTGCTTTATTTGAATCAACCACAGTCCATCACATTGATTCTCTAAATGCCAAGCACTGTGCTAAGTCAATTTACTCTCAATCAGTATTTGATGGGGAAAGGGGGATGGGGCAAAGGGACAGGACAGGTCAGATAGCCCTCAAAAAACAACAAAAAAAGCCTTAAATCATTTAAATCACTTCAAGGCTTGAACTCCTCTGCTCCAAATCTCCAGAACAACTGTCACCTGCTGCTAGTTCCCAAAAACCAAATCCATTAACATGAGCTGCTAAGTCTTTCTCCTCAGCTTCCCTGTTATTTTGGTTTATACGTGTAGTTTGTACAAATTTTCTTTGGTTAGCCCGTCCTTCCCACTCTTTGAAGAACCTCAGATGTACTGAAGACTTTTTGCTTAGGGAAACAACTTCCATCCCAGACTCATAGAAGAGAGAAAAAACCAACACACCAAAACAGAAGGGGTGTCACTTTTACTGGTATATGGTAGAGAAGCCTTGCCTAAAAACTTTTTGGTTTTTTCTCCCTTTCTCCATGAAAAATTTACACTGTTGTTTTTAAGACAAGGAATACCTTCCCTTTGAGTGGCATGTGGAGAGAGGGGTTGGGCATAAATCTTTTCAACACAAAATAAAGCATCAAGAAAGGTCTATACTCTTCCTTTATTCAATCCCATTTATACCTTGAAACCACGGGGAAGGCTTCAGTTGAGATTCCAGTTCCTCTACTTGTTCAAAGCCACTTAATACTCTGAACCTCAGCTTTCCCAACTGCAAAATGGGTTAAGTAGAGGCTCATAGCACTGTCAGGATAATCAAGAGAAATAATCTATAAATAGTGGCTGGCACATAGTAAGTGCTAAAAAAAAATGTTTACTAAATTGATGTGATCAAGTAACTGCTAATTGTATGTTTATCAAGTGCCAGGCACTGTTCTAAGCACTTTACATTAAAAACTTAATTGAATCCTACAGCTATGATGGTTAATTCATGTATCAACTAGGCTAGGTTACGGTGTCTAGCTGTTTGGTCAAACACTGGCCTGACTGCTAGGCGGTGAGGGTATTTCGTGGATTTAAATCATCAGTCGACTGATTGCATCTATGGCTGATCATATCTACAGTCAACCAGGGAGACTGACTTCAGCAATGACAGAAGTCTCGTTCATTCAGTTAAAGGAGAACTGAGAATTTCAGCAGTCAGCAAATAGAATTTCTCTCTCTAGTTTAGCCAACGAACTTCTCCTAGGGAATTCTTTGAAACCTTCTTAGGAGTTCCCAACTTATAGACTGCCCTACAGAAATCAGACTTGCCAGTTTCGGCAGTCAATTGAGTGACTCAATTGAGCCAATACCTACAATAAATCTCATATTTATACACACAGAGATTCTGTCAGTTCTGTTTCCTTGGAGAACCCTGACCAACTCAGAGGAGATAAAAATAATGAGAGTGGTTCCTGAGAAACAGAATCTTAAGGATGAGATTTTTGAGTTGGTTCTGGGGTTTTGGGAATTGGTTCTCTAATCTGATTAGATTAAAAGGAACTGATGACTTTATTTCCAATGATCAAGGTGGCACTGATAGTTCACGGTGGGAAATGGCAATAGAGATATTGAAATATCACCATTGGATACAGCTACTCAAATGCTTATAAGAGGTAAGGTTCAGTGTGACAGTGTATTTGATACCTTAACAGACTTTTATGTAGTTAAGTATAATGACGTTGTTTCTAAATAGGCTGGATATAGTTGTTAAAGAGATGATGAGCTCAAGGCTTCACATTCCCAGCTTAAGCACCACATGAGGGACGTGAAAGTTTCTGTGTGTGCCCTGAAAGAAATTCTTATTTCTTGTAGCTCCAGACTTCAGGATTTTTGAACACCAGTGTCCCATGTCCCATGATGTGTCTGAATTTCAATGTAAATTGAATTCCCAACCTTGCAGGGTAGCTGCTGTTAAAGTGAGGGTATACGTGGGGAAGGAATGGGATCCTGAGAACTCGAGTGGGGACATACAGGCTGATAGTGACAATGGTGGGGGCACTGAAACTCTAGGTTCTGCTGAGTCTTCTGGAGGAACCTGTAGTGTCTGCTCTGAGGAAGCATCCACCCTACCTCTAATCCACCCTGAGGAATCAGCCACCTGACCTCAAGCCTGCCCTAAGGAATCAGTCACAACTGCATCTAGATTAGCCCAGCTGTACCTGATAAACCTATAACTGGCTACCCTGAGGAACAGCCTTCCCACCTCCCTCATGAAGAGATTAACTGTTTCACCAGATGAAATTGTAATGACATGTCCTGAGACAGCTGGCTTGCAAGACATGGCTTATTTCTCTTCCAACCCACCCCCACCACCTCTCTTTTCTTCCAGACCTATTACTACGCTGAAGTGTCCCAACAATTCCCAAAAGGTGAGGTACAAAGTGTGACCCATGAGAAAAGTGCACTACACTCCTACAGAACTTCATGGTTGCTACAAACTATATAGACAGAAATCAGGGGAATATTTGTGGGAATGAATATTAAGGGTGTAGGATAATGGTGAAAGGAATATAAAGTTGGATCAGGTGGAATTTAGTGACATGGGCCCACTAAGCAGAGATTCTAGATTCAATGTTGTAGCTCAAGGGGTTAGAAAAGGCTGTTTGTTTGGGTGGTTGGCTGAAGCATGGATCAAAATGGAAAAAAAAAACCCCAACTTTATATCTGAATCCATTTCAAGTTTCCAACCACTTTTAAAGGTTTTCTGCTTTTACTTTGGGAGTTTGGGGAAGAAGTGGGTTGGGAGGACTGCAGTGGCTGGGAACGTGGGGAGAGGGAAGCAAGGAGGCTGTGAAGAAAGAAGTTCTTGTTCGAGATTTCCTAGTTTCATTCGTTGTATGTCAAAAGCTACCTTTTCTCATTGTCTCTCCACTACCCAAGAGCAGTTGTTAAAGGGATTATAGTGCCTTAGGAAGGTTCAGCATGACCTTTGTTCCAAGAAGCGCACACCTTAGTCTGTACCACCCACCCCTTTCCTTGGGCCCTACAGCAGATTCTCCTGGGATACCGAGTTGAGCACATTTCAGCGCCTCCCCTTGAGCTGCACGTACTGATGAAATGAGGCAAGGGCAGAGCAATGGGACAGAGTGTTACTAAACAAGGAGGAGGATGCAGCCACCTCCTCAGGGAACTGCGAAAGCTGCATAGTGAGGCTGCTCTCAGAGGTGCTTCTTGTAGAATTTGTGGACATTGGCAGGGACTGCAGGGTGGGGAATATATCAGTCAGGGTTCCTGCAGGAAACACATAACTTAAGTAATCTGGGGAGAATTTTAAAAAGGACTATTTACGAAGGTGAGGGCAGAGTGTGAGGAAACCACAGAGGACAGTGCAGTACCTCAGGGAGCACCCAGCACAAGGAATAAAAGGGTAAGGGCAGCGGGAAGTTTCCAGAGCCTAGAGAAAGCACCGCACACCATCTGGCAGGAACTCTTGTTACAATGAGGCAGCCTGCTGGTGTGGTCCACACGGGCCAGCCTCCCAGGGAAAAGAGGGGTGGAGAAAGGATCTGTGGGCCAAAGGAAAGCTAGGGAAATTGCACATGGAGCGGCATGGGTATGGGGGAAGAGGGGGACACTGGTAGGAATAGGAACAGAGAGGGCAGTCAGGGCTGGCTGTGAGGAGCCCAGAGGCAGAGCTCAGATTCACTCGTGGCTCGGGGCACTGGTGGGGGTCGAAGCAGGGGAACACACAGTTGTAGTCAAGATGGCGTGAAGGATGAAATAGAGGTCACTGAGGAGGGGACACCAACGAAAAGGCTATAGCAATATGGAATGAGTGGGAGAATGGGAAAAATCTGGACCTGAGGTTGTCAGTCAGAAACACTGCACTCGAATCCCTGTTACTACTGCTTACAACAGAGAAGCCTTGGGTGAATCTTTTAATCTCAATGTTCTCATCTACAAAAATGGAAGCAGACAGGAGGATTAGAGTTTGGGTAAGTCCAGGGCCAAGCACAGGGTAGTGTAAATGGGACTCGAGTTACACAGGGCGCCATCTGCACACCAATACTGATTAGTCCGAGTCCAGGCAAGAAATGATGAAGGCCCAATGGAGGCAGTGGCAGAGATTATGGATTGAAGGAGATGGATTCAAGAATCTCTTTGGATCTGAGGACAGGGAAGTGGAAGGGGAACATGCTGATTTGTGTAACTTGGGTGATAAGGTGGACGGAACAACATTAACTAGGACAAAGGACACAGGAGGAAAAGAAGTGGAAGGAACAGGGAAAGAGGAGTGTGTTGTGGACATCTTAACTTCAAGTAGCCAGGAAAGCACTCAGATGTGCTTGTGTACAAGGCAGCTGGAAATACAAACCAGGGAGAGAGAGACACAGACTTGGGAGTCATCCACGTAGATAGTGGTTGAAGCCCTGGGAAATCTCAGATCCCCCAAGGAGCAAGCAGAACAAGAAGAGAAAGTGCTCAATGAGAGAACCTCTTAATAGTATCCATTTAAATGGCAGAATAGGAAGAGCTGGCAAAAAGACTAAGTAGCTAAAGACCAGGAGTTGAAAGGAGGAACACAAGAAAATCACTATGAAAGCCCTCGGAGAAGAGATTCCAAGAGGGAGGGAAAAGGCCACAGGATTAAGTGATTCAGGGGCCCTGATAGGGATGAGCTCCGAAAATGAGACAGGGATTGAAGGACTAAGACACCCCTGGCAACAGTAGCAAGAGCCATCTCAGTAGTAGCATGGGAAGCCAAAGTATAATGGGTTAGAAAATGAGTAGGAGCTTTGGAAATATAGACAGAAAATGCTAATACTCCCAAAAGTTAGGCAATGAAAGGACAAGATGTGGTGGTAAGCTTGAGGGGTATCACCTTTTTCTAGAATGGGGAAACCTGAGCCTATTCATAGGCTAAAAAAGGACAAAATAGAATGAACCTCAAGATCCAGGAGAAAATATAGAGAACATGAGGGCTCAAGACACAGGGGGAGACAGCAGAAGACACAGGGCCCACAGGGAAGCAGGTCACCTCAGAAGGGAGAGCAGTGCTTCCTCTGACTCAAGAGGGCACTATGAACCCGCCCCAAGGGTGGGACCACTCCCCTCCCCCCCCCCCACACACACACATACACTTGTCTCTCTCCTTTTCTTAGAGAGCATTTTTGGTTCCCTTTCTGAAGTAAGCTTTCCCTGCCAGACAGGCAAGGCTGTTTTGATGTGGGGGTAGTTGAATGAAATGAGAAGTCAGCATAATTTCTTTGTAAAGTATCTTGATTAAAGAAAATGCTGTTTTAACTGCTCCTGACTTCCATTTCACCTGTCTATTATTTGTTTTCCTTTCCCAAGGGTGGGGACAACTACTGGAAATGTGACATGGATCAAAAGGAAAGTGCATGCACTCAAACATTTTGCTGCTGTCGTCTTAGAGGGGAGGTACGTATTAATTCAACCTGGCTCTGACAACCTGAGAGATGGGGCTTATGTAAATACATGGAGAGTGGAAGGCAGGTACAGAAAGGGTAATGGAAGGGGTGGGCATGCCTGGCCAGAGATACTGAAGGCTCTCTTGGGGCCTGATTTACCAGCACTAGCAGTTTCTCTTTTTCATTTAGCTTGTCAGATTCCTCTTCATCAGCTAAGGCATGTGACAGGTTTAATTATTTCCCTAGGGTTTTGCCCTTCCCATCAGTGAACAAAGGCAATTGGGAAGGATTTGGAGCTAATGCTTTTGCAAAGAAAATATTTTCTTCTTACATACTACATACACTCACACCATACAAGATAGATGTGTGTGCATGTTTTATGCACATGCATACATATTTATACATATACATACGTTTACTTTCAAACAGTGTTTGGGTGTGTGGACAGGATGGATCAGACCACTGGCCACTGCCTAGATGGCTATTCCAACTCTGGAAGGAAATGCACTAGCAATACCCCATTGCCCCCAGCAGTCAAGACCATCTTCAACAATTAATTATGTGCTATTAGGAGACAATGAGTTCACATGCAGATCACATCCATCAGAAGTTGCCCTTCTGAGGTTCTCTTTGATCTTCTCCTACAAAACCTTTTATTTGGGCCACTAATAAGAACAAGATGAATAATTTACCATTTTTTAAATAATTTCATTTCTCCTATGCCCTCTGATAGTTACGAATTATCATGAGAAACTGCAATGAATGGGACAAAAGAGAAAGTCAAAGGCCAAGGTAATCCACAAAAAGATGACCAGCCCCTCAAGCAAAGAGCTAACTGCACACCAATAACAGAGAGAAGGACCAGCATGCCTGGTCAACTTGAGAAAGAAAGGTTTAGATTTGCAAAGGTAGCTTTGCTTAGTGGTTAATCCCCCCACATCAAGAGATGTTGGGTTCTCTCCCTGAGCAAAGCTGACCAAAATTATTTGACTTCTCTTTGTTCTGTGTTCCCAAGTGCAAAGATGCCTTTTTAATGTTTCTTTATACACTGCTTATTATATTTTGACATTATATTCTGATATCCTGATGTCAACATTTTTTGACATCCTCCCCAAATATCTTCGTAAACAGGTTGTACTCAGTGCCCGACAAATGTTTGTAGGTTTGATCGTTGGTCAGTTGGTTTCTTCACTTATTCATTCATTCGTTCTTCAACAAAAGATTATTCCATGAGCATACTCACTTCCTGAGGAATTTGCAAGGATTTAAGAAGAAATCAATTCAACTTAACAAATGTGTAATGACCACTATTATATGTAAGTGATCAAGGAGACACAAAGGTGAGTGAATGACACAGATCCAACAAAAAAGATAACAATTCAAGGATGAACTTATAGGCTATATAGCTTTAGGATCCAATGGAGAAATAGAAATTAGATCTCCTTTGTGGGGGTAGCAATAAAATTAGTAAAGAATTCCTAGTGGACATGGTATTTAAAATAGACCTTGAAAGATGGATAAAAACTTGACAGCAAAAATATAAAGCCAAACAGAATATTCATCAATTAATCATGGTTTAAGTATGATTGTTGCCAGCAACTGGGAAAGGCTATAATTCAACAGCTGGTTCTCTGGGACTTCTGATTAAGGTTCAGGGATTTGCAGACAATCTAAGTTATCCCAGTCCATCCAGCCCATCTTTCCCAATTTCTATGCATAACTCTATCTGGCCATCCTCACTGCCCCAGTTTGAGGCCTGTGCTACTAGAAAGGTAGCCCAGCTTACATCCTGCCTTTACTCTTACAGATGTGATATCACCCCTCTTCCTCCAAACTGGGCAAAGGCACAAGGAGGAGCTCCTAGAGGGCTTACCCAGCCAGGCTGTAGGACAGAACACTACAACACAGTGTCTAGACTCATTTTTAGTGCAAAATATCTAAACTGCCACTGCTCAAGCTATGACTGTGTCTGATGACAGTCCTAGAGTATTTAGAACATATGGAAATCATTAATATTACTATGGGGAAGCAGATTTGGCCCAGTGGATAGGGCGTCCGCCCACCACATGGCAGGTCTGAGGTTCAAACCCAGGGCCTCCTGACCTGTGTGATGACCTGGCCCATGCGCAGTGCTGATACACACAAGGAATGCCATGCCACGCAGGGGTGTTCCCTGCATAGGGGAGTCCCACGTACAAGGAGTGCGCCCAGTGGCACGTGGAGAGCCACCCAGTGCGAAAAAGCACAGCCTGCTCAGGAACGGTGCCGCACACATGGAGAGCTGACACAGCAAGATGACACAACAAAAGGAGACGTAGATTCCGGGTGCCACTGACAAAAATATTACTATGAAGGATTTGTCAGACAGGGTTCTACAGCTCCAAATCAAGAGCAACCTTTATCTATTTGCCTTTGGGGTTTAGGTTGGTCATGCAATGACCCTTCCCCAGGCTGTTACATGGCTCTGACATACCCTCACCTGCACAGAATGTTGACTTCCCCATAATCAAGGTGATTCTACAGACACTGGAGGTACCATGAAGGCTGCTCTGGTGCAAATCCTCTCACCTTAAATGATCTGAAACCCACCAATATGAGATGGGTTGACTTTGAATAGTAAAACTCCTCTAACAAGATGCAATTGCCTCCTGGGCTAAAAATCCACTAATCCTTCAAACATTAAATTATTAAGTAGCTATACTGTTTTTGGGTTTATTTTCTCCTCCTACTCCTTCTTCACAAGTAGGACAGCAGTGAGAAACTTTTTCACCTTTAGATGCAAAATCTTCAAAGATGGCTTACAATTTTTATTGGCACAAGGGAGTCTTACCTTGGAGTTGAGGAACCTTGGGAATAAGGAGTCCACGAATTTTTCTAAAATTTAATTTTGCCACTGTGTACAGGAATGAAGTTTTCTTAAAAGAGATCCACAGTTTTCTTTTTTTTCTTATTTTTTAAAATGTTACATTAAAAAAATATGAGGTATCCATATACCCCCCAACCCCCTCACTCCACTCCACTCCTCCCACATCAACAACCTCCTTCATCATCGTTGCACATTCACTGCACTTGGTGAATACATTTTGGAGCACTGCTGCACCACATGGATAGTGGTTTACATTGTAGTTTACACTCTCCCCTGGTCCATCCAGTGGGCCATGGCAGGATATACAATGTCCAGCATCTGTCCCTATAGTACCACCCAGGACAACTCCAAGTCCTGAAAATGTCCCATCCTATCTCTTCTTCCCTCTTCCTACCCTCAGCAGATACTGTGGGCCATTCTACACATCAATGCTACAATTTCTTCCATTACTAATCACAAGAGTTCCATAGTAGAATATCAGTAAGTCCACTCTAATCCATACTCTATTCCTCCAGCCTGTGGACCCTGGGATGGCTACATCAAGAGGGGGCTTAGATTCCACATGGATGATGGATGCAATTCTCCTGCTTGCAGTTGTAGGCACTCTTGGCTCCCTCATGTGGTGGCTGACCTTCTTCACCTCCCTATTAGCTGGCCAGGGTAAGTCCAATAAACCAGATGGTAGGAGTTGCAAGTCTACTGAGGCTCAGGGTCTGGCTGTCACATGGACAATTCAGAGATTCAGGTCTCCTGAATATACATTAACCCCAGTGCCAACCACAGGTCTGGTAAAAATAACAGGAGAGGCATGTGTAGAAAGGTCATATTGGTCCAACTCCATCATACTCAAGAACACAGACTCCAAAGTAGGGCCAGCTGACATGGCACTGAACTCCAGAGACATCTGCCATGACCATAAAACCTGTGGGTCTCTGTAGCCCTCAGGAGAGCCAGTACCTGGGCTTGTATCTACTTTGGCTGTTTCTGGGACCCTGCTGAGGCATGCGTAAGCATTAATCCTCTGATGACCTCCTGACTCTTTTCTGGAGACTCATAGCCATATAAACTCATTTGTCCTTTCCATTTCCCCCTTTTATCCAAAGTCATAAAGTAGGTTTTAACTCCTCATATTACATGTAGGCTGAGATATTCTGCTGGTCTGAGTTGACCCTTTTATTCAAGGTCTTTTTCTAGTTATATCATCAGCTGGTGCTTGGTAATAATCCCTCAGTGCCAAGGAGGCTCATTCCCGGGAGTCATTTCCCATGCTAGGGGGTAGGTAATGCATTTATATGCTGAGTCTGGCTTAGAGTGTGGCCATATTTGAGCAACATGAAGGCTCTCCGGAGGTAACTCTTAGGCACCTTGCAGCTCTAGCCTAGTTCACAGTTTTCAATGGATTTTCAAAGGCACCTGTGTTCCACAAAAAGTCAAGACCACCTGACAGACACCCAGGCCACAGACTATTCGAAAGCAGGGAGAAGTCAAGAGAAGGGTGTCCATGTTAAGTCGCACAGCACTTTCCCACCTGAGACTCTTCAACGCTTTGCACAAATTATAGGGTACTAAATATATTCCCAATATACATTTGAGGAGACAATGAAGCACAGAGTAATGAAATTTGAAACCAGCTAGTCGTTTAGTAGTAGAACTGGGATCAGGCCTGGTTTCCCTGCCTCTTGCCGTTCTGTTTCTTCCTCCACAGGTAATTCCCTTCCTGGAAGACAGTGTTTAATTAAGTGATGTTTTCAGATTTGGTGTAATTGGATTTTCCACATTAGTGTAAAAGACACCCTTTGAGTAGAGGTGCAGAGAGACCCATTCAGAGGTTTAGCTTTGACTGGGTTGGCAGCTGCCTTTGGTTTTCTGCTGTGTCTACTCACTCTCCTCCCAGCTCCAGGCCTTGCTTTAGGCCACCAAGGAATGGGGCCCATGGTTAAACTTAATGGCTACTTATCTCTCAAAACCCTTCACCAGTGTTCTGGAAGGACTTTTCCCTGGGTTTTGAAATGGACATTTTAGTGCAACAAACAAGTGAATCAAGGCTACCCTTACTTTGTCTTGTGGTAAGGATTTATTAAGCATTTACTGGGCTCTAATTAAAGCCCCTTTCAGGTACTAAAGATAAGGAGTAGACAAACCAGGTGTGGCCTTTTGTGGGGCTCATGTTAAAAGTTACTGTGACATTATATTGAGTATACCTAACGCTACGGACTTATAAGTGTGATTGTGGTTGAAAGGGATAATCTAGGGACATTAGTGTCAATTGAAAGGAAACTAGAGGATAATCTAGGGACTAAAACAGTGATTCTAGTGGTGGATGAAGATGTAGTTAACAGTATTTATAAGAATGTTCCTCTTCTACAAAGTGTTAAGAATATGGTGATACATGGGAAAATTACAATAACGTAACTTATGGATGATAGTAAGCAATAATCTAATAATTTTGCAGCAATGGTAAAGATTTTATATCAACTCTAATGGACAAAAATAGGGGGTATAAGGGGGGTGAGATTCTTCCTTTTGGAGTAATGAAAATGTTCTAAAATTGATGGAGGTGATAACAGCACAACTCTGTGATGAAAATGACAGCTGCTGAGTATACACTTTAACCGGATTGTACAAAACATAGGGCTGTATAACACAGGGAGTCCTGTGGTGGAAGATGGTGTTTAAAAGGACAAATATGAGAATGTTTCTCATGAACTATAACACATATATAATACTAATACAGGAGGTTAATGATGGGGGGAAAATATACCAACTGTAAGATATGGGTTATAGTTAGTAGTAATATCCTATTGATGATGCTCTTTCATGGTTTGTAACCAGTGTTTTATAACAATGCAAGGGGTTGGTGGGGGTATAATGAATGGGAACCCTGAATGATGATATGTATATTTGTTTTGTAAGTTCACAACTTGTACTAGACACTTATTGTTTATGTATGCTCATGTGTGAGTGATGTACTATAATAAAAATTTTTAATGAAAAAATAGTTACCATGACACAAATTTTCATTCTTTTGCCATGGTTCAACTTAATAATCAAGTGGGGTACCACCAGAGTTGCAGAAAGCTATCAAAAAGAGCAGAGGTAAAGCTACCAAAGAGTCAAGCTGAGGTCACTGGGGCTCTCTCCCCCAAAAATAAGATGACTGTCCTCCATTTACTCTCTATATTCAGACTGCCACTAATCTGAATGATAAGGCTCAAAACAGTTCACAAACTGGCTTCTTTCGATGCATTTCTACTGCCGTCACCCATCTCTACCTAGACCCAGGCACTCTTCCCATTACACTCAGAGGACAGGGGCAATCTCTCCTTCATTCATCTCTCTGACATGAGTCTCGCTGTACTTAGGGCAACTGCATTCCAGACCAGAATGGATTTCCTAAAGCACCACTGTTGCTTTAAAAGTCTGAGTCAAAAGACATTATGTGAAGATTGTAAGTAAAGATGTGGGAGGAAGTTCTTGACATATTACTGAGGGAAAAACAGGCTAACTGTAGAAATACATGTTGAATAATAATGGATTTTGTGAAAAACATGAGCGCCTCTGTATTTGCATAAGGAATGGTTCTAGGAGTAAGTGTGGGTGTTGAAGGAGAAAAAACAGTCATTTTTCCTTTATAAAAAACATCTTTACTACCTTATTTTTAGTAACAAGCTTGTCTTGTTTAGTAATTTAAAAATTTATGCCTCAATCATATTCTCCTGAGCATTTGTCTGAAAACCACCACAAAAGTAGAAGTCAGAGTGAGACCTTGAAGACATGGGCTATGTCTCATTTGTCTTTGCATTTCCAGTGCTTCCCACATAGTGACATACAAGAACGGGGTGAAGGGCTGAAAGAGAAGGAAGGAGAGAAGAAAAGGAAAGTCTTGGATGTGTGTGCTAATATATGGATGTGACTTAGGGCCAGGAGGTATCACAGGAATCACAGATCATTAGTCCCTTGCTGGGGATACACTGTCCATTCCAGGTGTTTACTGAGCCTTACTAAGCACAATGGCCTTTGTCAAGCCTATAAAGAGATAAAGACAAAAAATGCAGACCTTACATTAAGGAAAGATAAAGAATGGTGGAAGATGACTATGTAGGATTGAAAGCAAAAGATTAAAAAAACAGAAATAAGAGGAGAAACAAGAGGAGAAGGAAGGGTGGTACTACAGAGACAGACAGAAGAACCTAAGAAATGCTTGGTGATGTGGAGAACATGCACAATAAATGTGGAGGGAGCAGTTTCTGTGAAGTGGTGGGAATCAAAGCCAGACTGCAAGGCACTCCCAGATGGTGCGCACTGACGAAGACATGTAGCCAGAGCTGTGAGAGGGAGAGGGGGATGACAAAATATGTGCTCTTGAATGGGGTTAGCAGGATATGGGGGAGGATGGTTTAGGAGAGGAGAGAGCTGTAAGGAGAGTGAGGATATGGGGGAGGATGGTTTAGGAGAGGAGAGAGCTGTAAGGAGATTGAGGGAGTGCATGGATGGCAGGAGACAGGAGACTGGGGTGAGGGTACTTGAAACAAGTGAAGCTGGATCCAGAGCACAGAAACGCAGGGGACTGAAGGGTGGTAGATGATAACATAAAGATGTGCTCATCTAGAGGAGGAAAGCTGAGGAATCTCATAGAGGAAGGGGGTCACTGAGAGTGTACAGAGTTGGTGGCCTAAAGAGGGTGAAAAGGACTTGGACATTAGTGAGGGGAAATTCTATCAGGAGCAAAGAGGGGATTACAGAGCAGCCCTGGGGAACTAACTGAAACCAGACAGCATGAGTGATATTTCCTTCCCTCTCTTATTTCATACATTTCTCCACCCATAAAATTGGGTAATTCCTGCTCAAGCATATTTATGAAAAGGTACTGCCCATGAAAGGTTTTGAAGCTGGAGAGAATAAAAATATCAACTATACGTGAACTATCACTCATGACTAGAGTGGTGGACTGGTCCAGAAATGATCTGAGAAGCAGTTAGGGAGAGAGCGACAGGATGGGCTGCCCCCAGATACCCGGTTGTGAGTTTTCAGTGTAACAAAAGCTCTTTAAGAAACTCAACCAATGGGAGGATGGGGGAGGGGAAGATGGCCATCCTTACAGAAACAATGTGGAGAAGGCACATAGTCACCCTGTTACTTATAAGTCATTTCGAAAATGAGACATGTATGTATCCTAAGCAAAGAACTGGCTACAGCTCCAAGTCTGCACATCCATCCATGATCAGTCAGGACCCTTTGTACCTTGGTCCCCCTTCCAGAGTCTAGAGGGGATGAAAAGAAGGGAATGCACACCAGGGTTTGGGTTGGGGACTAAGGTCCTGAGGAGGTTTGTAGGAAGGGAGGTTATAGAATCAAGTCATCTTGGAGATCTGTGATTTTGGAGGAACAGCATGGATTTTGGAGCATCCTCTTCAAAATTCAGAGAGAGCATTTTTTGACTCTACAAAACAGTAGAGACTAACCCCAAGGGTTGCTTCCTGTTTTCCTGGCAAATGGGGACCAATTCTGGTCTGGACAACCCAGCAAACTTTTCTGCCATCCAGTGGGCTGCAATCAGACTTTCTACAAAGAGGTCTGACCCCCAGGCTTGGGGAGGGGTCACCTATCCAAGTTTGGCCTTCCTTAGGTACTCTCCTTCAGCCCTAGAGTACCCTTAGGAGTTCTCTTTACATCTTACAGGTAGATGTAAAGAATTCTTCGTTAAACTTCTCCTGTTTAAGTTCCTGCATAGTTTCTGTCTCCTGAAAAGACTCAGACTGATACATCGCTGTCTTCCCTAGTGCCTAGTGCAATGAACATGTCACAGTAGACAGTCAATATACACTAACTCTCCATGCGTCTCTTCCTCCCATCCTAGTTAGCCCCAGATATTGTATGCCTGACTTGCATATAATCAAAGTTTGGGTTAATGCAGAGGGCTGAAATTAGAATGTACTTTCTCTAAATTCCAATGATCTCACCAACTGCTTAGATTTAATTAATGTTATTGCTTTCACACTCTACCTGAACTGACCATTTAAACTACAAATGGAGAATTACTTTCAGCCTAGCTCCTGAAGAATTTTATTTACTTGTCAGTCTAAATCCCTAGAATCAAGGAGCAAGAATCCCCTAATCAAGCAAATTAATTCTACTATTGCCCACAAAGATCAGGTAGGAGACACCAAGGCAGTGAAACTGACATTCAAAAGCTCCATTTGACTTTTTAATAGAAGAAGCATGCCCTTTAAAGGAAGAATTAAAAAAATGTCTTCATTTGCCAGGTCCAGCCGTGTTCAACATTCTTATCAGTGACTTTGAGGAAAATATCCTCATTACAGTTGGACTTAAGAGAAATTGAGGAAGGATGGTTAGCCTGTTCCTAGAATCTGGAGCCATAAATTTATAGTATGTCAATTCAGCTAAGTTACAACAAAGGATCCTAGTACTCTCTTTTCTGGAAAGCTCTAGGTTCGGGCTGCCCACAAGAGAAATCTGTGGGAGATTTGGGAGTAGAAATGAAAAAGCAGCTGTTCTGCTCTGAATGACATCCCTGGCTGGTTAGAGGCAGTCAAGGATAGACATCGAGGCACAGTGAGTTGCAGTTTGTCCTCATTCTGTGCTGTGCTGTCAGTGCTCCTTCACAGTTGCAGACTCGGGGGCAGTGGCCACGAGGAGCCAGCCTCCTTCCACAGCCTTCTACATCTGTCCCCTTTGCAGTTCCACCCGAGCCTGCAGATGCACCTCACTGCCTGCAAACTCTGATGACCCACACTAGGGCTGGCTGATGGCTTTTCTCTGATCTTTTCTGGACTCTCACCTCTCAGCTATTCTCACAATTGTGGGAGTCTACTATTATAGCAAATTCTTTATTCCATAAATAGTCATAGATGTCTCACTTCCCTGATTGAAGTCTGATTCACCAGAATTCAAAAACTCTGAATGGGTTCAATTTTAACACCATTATGTGTAAAGTCCTACTGTTAGGCTTAAAACATAAAACAGAGAAAACTACAGAAATAAAGAATGAGCGAAATCTGGATTAAAAGCAATTACCATGACCATCCTAAGGATTTCTGAGCTACAAGTTCACCATGTCCTAGAACCTAACACAGTTTATGAAACCAATAAGCAAATGATAGTGCAAGCTCATTATTCTTTTAAAAAATGAATGTAAAAATCCATAGCATGGGGGTGAAATTGTGTCTCTGTATTATATACTGAAAAGACAGCACCTAGGATATTGTAGTAAATTCTAACAATTTTCAGAAAAATAAACTGCTCTGTAACAAGAAAGTCTAGAAAAATATAATGAAGAATGGCTTAAAGAACTTGGATTGTTTATGTGAAAGGAAAGAGAAATAGGATCTATTATTTGTGGCTCCAGAGGAAATAGATAAAAATAAATGGACAATTACATAAAGAAATATGCTTTCACTTAATGAGGGACACTTTAATAGTAAATCATTTCAGAAAAATGGAAAGCATTGAACTAAATACGCACCATAGTCTTTTAACCTCTTAAAATTTCAGGATGCTGTCATTCTGCATGAGGAATGCAAAAGGCTTACACTTAAAATTTGACTTAATAAAAAACAGAAACTTAATTACTAATGGGGTAAAGGCATTTCCTTGGAATAGAAAAAATGTAATTTACCATAGAGGAGTTCCCCTAAAGTGATCGTGTCAGTAATCCAATGTTTCATAAAAGCCTTAAGTAATTATGTGTTCTCCAACGGCACCACTGAATCAAACCAGAATGGTTCTTAAAGGCAGAAAAAACTATACCCAAAAAACATCATTTGTAAATGTTAGTATATTAGCATGATGGTAAGTTTTCTTATTGATGATAAAATGAACATAAAGAGTTCAGAAAAAACGTCCTCTTTTATCTACCTGTAACACACACATGAACAAATCTACACAAATACAAGACGAAAACTTCACAATTTAATATATGGAAAAAAAGTATCTAGGAGACTGAAAAAGCACTGACTAAAGCTCATTCCTTTGTTCATAAACATAGGTTGCTAAATTTTGCTAAATTTAGCTAAATTAGAAGAGAAGTTTGTTATGTAAGATCCACACCCTACTGTATGGGTTTTTGGTTTTTGGTTTTTTGGCCAAAGGAAAACTCATTTTAAAATATAAAATTTCTTTGGTGTTTTTCTTCCTTGCCTGCCAAAAAAATGTTCCTTCTTAAAGGTGAATGGATGGGGGAAAAAAATACCATACTGACACTAATAAAAAAACTCACTGAAAAAAAAAATTGGAAAACTAATACTACCTGATTTCAAGACTTAAACAATAATCAAGACAGGATAGTACTGTTGTCAAAATAAAAATAAGACGAATGGAACAGAAGAAAGAGTCCAGAAATAGACCACACAGATGTGGACAAGTGATTTGCTACAAAGGTGTAAAGACACGTTAGTGGAAAAATAAGTCTTTTCAACAAATAGTGCTGAAACAATTGGATATCCATTTTCACAAAAGTGAATATTGATCTATCTCTCACACTGTATTTTTTAAAAATGAATCAAAATGGATCACACAAGTAAAATCTAAAACTATTACACTTCTGGAAGAAAACATAGGATAAAATCTTTGTGACCTTAAGTTAGGCAAAGATTTCTTGGGTATGACACCAAAAGCATAATCCATAAAATGAAAAAAAAATTAATTGGGCATCATCAAAATTTAAAACTTCTGTTCATAAAAAGGCACTATTAAGAGATAAGACAGGGAAGTGGACTTGGCCCAGTGGTTGGGGCGTCAGTCTACCACATGGGAGGTCCGCAGTTCAGACCCCGGGCCTCCTTGACCTGTGTGGAGCTGGCCCATGTGCAGTGCTGATGTGCACAAGGAGTGCCATGCCACACGGGGGTGTGCCCGTTTGGGGGAGCCCCACGTGCAAGGAGTGCGCCCTGTAAGGAGAGCCGCCCAGCACGAAAGAAAGTTCAGCCTGCCCAGGAATGGCGCCGCACACACAGAGCTGACACAAAAAGATAACGCAACAAAATGAAACACAGATTCCCGTGCCACTGACAACAAAGAAGTGGACAAAGAAGAACATGCAGCAAACATATAATAGACACAGAGAGCAGACAACTGGCGGGGGGGGCGGGGGGAGAGAAATAAATAAAATAAAATAAATCTTTAAAAAAAAATCACAGCAAAAAAAAAAAGAGATAAGACAAGTCAAACCTGGAGAAAATATTTGCATATCTATCTGATAAAAGACTTTATCTAGAATTTATAAAGGACTCTCAAAATTCAAAAATAAGAACACAAACATCCCAATTAAAAATGGGCTGAAACAAGTATATGATTATACCAAATACAATTGATTGTACACTTTAGACAAATTGTATCTTTATTAATAAGTACCAATTAAAAATGAGCTGAAGATCTGAATAGGCATTTCAAAAAAGATACACAAATGACAAACATGAAAAGATGCTCAACATCATTAGTCTTCAGGAAAATGAAAGTTATACTATAATTAAATATTATTACACACCTATTTGAAGGACTAAAATAAAAAAGACTGACCATATCAAATGTTGGCAAAGATATGGAGGAACTAGAATGCTCATATACCACCAATGGTAGTCATCTTCAGAAAACAGTTTGGGAGTTTCTTAAAAAGTTAACGTAGGGAAACGGACTTGGCCCAGTGGTTAGGGCGTCCATCTACCACATGGGAGGTCCGCGGTTCAAACCCCGGGCCTCCTTGACCGATGTGGAGCTGGCCCATGCACAGTGCTGATGTGCGCAAGGAGTGCCATGCCACGCAGGGGTGTCCCCCGCGTAGGGGAGCCCCACGCGCAAGGAGTGCGCCCCTAAGGAAAGCCACCAGCGCGAAAGAAAATGCAGCCTGCCCAGGAATGGCGCCGCCTACACTTGACCTGCCGCTGACGACAACAGAAGCGGACAAAGAAACAAGACGCAGCAAATAGACACAGAGAACAGACAACCGGGGGAGGGGGGGAATTAAATAAATAAATATTAAAAAAAAAAAAAAAAAAGTTAACGTAAAGCTACCAAGTGATCCAGCCATTCCACTGTTGGGTATTTACCCGAGATAAACGAAAGAATACGTCCATACAAAGACTTGTACGTGATCATTCACAGAAGCTTTAATTTTAATGGTTAAAAATTGGAAACCATTAAAATGTCCACCTGCAAGTGAATGACTAAGGAAATTGTGGTATACCTATACAATGAAATACCAGTGAGTTAAAAAAAAAAAAAAAAAGAAAAGAAAAGGGATGATCTATTGATACATGCAATGTTAAGGAAAGAATCTCAAAATAATTATGCTAAGTAAAAGAAGCCAGATACTCCCCAAAAGCATGCTATACTGTTCCATTAATTTTTTTAAAAAATTCTAGAAAATGCAAAATAATAACAACAGAAAGGCAATTAGTAGTTGTCTGGGGATGTGGGGGTGGGATGAGGGAGAGATGAAGATGGGAGGGATGGGAGGGAGAGATGGGGCATGAGGAAATTTTGGGGGGGTGACATGTATGGTCATCATCTTGATTGACGTGATGGTTTCCTGAGTGTATATGGACGTCAAAACAGAAATTTATTTACCTTAAATATAGTCAGTTTTTGTATGTCAATTCTACCTAAATAAAGCCGTTTAAAAGGATAAAATGAAAACAACCAATAGACTGATTGGGATATGATAAAATTTGGGGGAGAATCTTTTCTTTTAACCAAGAAAAGGCAAGATTCAAATTCATGCCCAGCATCCAAAAATGGGTCACTTTTTAATATATATGGTGTCACTGTAAAAAAAAACACAAAAGTGGCAAAAGAGAGAAATTAAAAAACAAAATACTAAACAACTATTTCAAGAGACATACAAAAGGAACTACAGGTACAAAGAGGAAGAAATTAAATTTTTTAGACACACCAATTTGTACTATCATGACCTGATTTCCCTTCTAGACCCCAAACTACCAGAGAATAATGGGCCATGGCCTACTCATTTTAGTAATCTACAAAATTATCTAGCACAGTGCTTTGCATGAGTTTATATACATAGTACAAAAACAAACAAAATAAAAAACCCAGTATAGCTTAAATATTAGGCACTATAGTATATCTTAAAATGTTAGAAAAATTCATTGTGACTCTTGTTCACAAGCAGGCAGTTACAGCTACATTAACCAGATGTAGTTCCACCAAAAGTGTATAACTATGCACTTCATCACTTGTTACGTTTATTCCCATCTTTCCGTTACCTATATCTTCATCTGTCATCTGTACCCTCACATCCACATCAATTCCCCCATCCTTATCACCCCAAGATTGCTTAATCCTAGGTACCATGCACATCTGAACATTAACTGAGAAAAGTAAAAACCAATTTTTCTGGACACTTCTTAGAAATGTCACTCTAATGATAAACTTTCTTTGTTTAAACCAGCATAAAAGTTGTAAGAAAAACCCTTAATGGATGGCATATTTGAGACACCCCTGTCTCCTCTTAAGAATTCTGCTTTCTCTCATGACCATCCCAGTATCGAGTCCAATTCATCTGTTCTGGGCAAGAATACAGAGGGGCATCTGCCAGGTGTCCTACATACACATGATTGAATGAATGTAAATTCCATTTCACAGGCATCTATTCTTTGCCTAGAAGACAGGCCATCTTCATGGTTGAGTTCTAATCCTTATCTGCTTTGTCATCAGGGGCAAAGCAATAATTTTGGGCGAAGAAAAAATTCAAAACCTAAATCTAAGTCCCCACAAACCAAAAGAAGAGCCAATTCCCATTCTCCTGGTGAAGAAAACAAGGAGGTGGCAGGGGCGGGGTAGGGACTGGTTCAGCAGAGATCAAAGACAGAAGAAGGAAGCTGATGATTCAAGGTCCTGCTGTGGCTCCTGGGAAGGCCCTGGTTCCCGTATATGTCATTCAATGAGAATAAACTGATGGCAATCATCTACTCTCTACAGGAATCATACCAGTCTTGGTGTTTTACTTGAGTCTCTTAATTTATGGAGATTAAAGCTGTTACTCTATGCTTTCTCAAAAGATGACAAACTCCTTATCTATGCTCAGTTTCTGCAGGGACAGAATGGTAGAACAGACAACTGTGGGAAATTGTGAGAAGAGGATGATGGCAAAATTCAGTCTCTCATTTTGATTAAAATCTTTGTAATTTTATGAAATTTCAGGTATGACAAAATTAGCACAAAATGAAAAGGCCTCAACAATTTCAACTGAAAGATTTGGATCAAACACCAAGCAGAAATTCTTCATAGTTTCTTTAGACAAGTAGAATTCAACATGATGAGAATAATTTTCCTCTCATTCTGAAAGGTAAGGCAGACCCACTTCTTGTACTTACATATAAAGAGTCAACAGGTCTGAGAAGAGAAAGGCAAGAGAGATTTATTTAACTTTGGTATCCATCCCACGACAGATGACAGGAGCGCCCTGGGGCTCAGACGTCCTCTTGAACATGGGACTGGGCTCTGCCAGTGGCCCCCGGGGAGCTCTTACCTGTAGATAGGGTCCTGCATCACCAGCATCTTGCTCTCATCCCATGTCCACTCCTTTTTCTGCAATAAAAGAAGCTGTAAATGAATAAGTTAGGCTTGTCCTCCGCTATAGAACCAGGACACACATCGTCTACTGACGCTTATGTGAAGACATACAATTTGCTCGTGACCCAACCTTTTCCCTCCAAGAAGCCTAGAGTTAATTTTTACAAAAGAACTAGTGGAAAATGTCAAGTGTCTGCTCTGATCAGTTTCCTTCAAGCCCTTTAGAAGAACGTCTCTGGGGAGCAGAGGGTAGGCGGCACCCCAGGAAGCCTCAGGCAGCCAGAGGCCGCCTCCGAGACCCCTGCGTCACCTTCGCGGGCGCCTGCTGAGACCCTGTTGTCCCGGGTAGGTGAGGAAGAGCACACCCACCTCTCCACGGAAAAGAAGTCACGAGCCAGGACCAGGGTAAGAATGGATATTGGATTAATTCTTGCGTAGAGTGCTTTTAGAGATGTAGCTTTCTCAAAAATAACACACAGGGAGGCCACTCTAAGAACATATCGGGATTTGGACATTGTTAGCTTTCTGCCAGGGACTAGGAGAGACAATTTCCAGGCCCTTAAGGTGACATTAGGAAAAAGCATTTTGTCAACAGCTTTCCTGTGACACAACACACACACCCAGACCCAGATCCACCCATACCAATTAATTCCTGAATTTCAATTTAATATCAAGCCAACCGTAAAGGTGAATTTCAACTGCTTTACAAACATTCAAGATCAAGCGCTGCTTTAATGACAACAAAACTTTGGCTACAAGAAAGAATTATTTCTTCTAAGTTGCCTTCCTATAATTGCTACTCATTGCCCTATACTATTTTAATATATAAATGACTCATTCAGAGCAACATGGAAAAAGCAGACTAACCTCTTTTCCAAGTGAGAACCCTTCGGAAATATAAATACAGCGAGTCTAGACTCCCTTCTTTATAATAAATAATTCCGAATTTTGTAAACATTTCTCACCTGACAAGTTTTCCAGACTTCTTGCAACCCTAGTTGACTTTCCCTGTACACACTTCTTGCCAATGACCCCCTCAAAAGCTGGTACAATGTACTAGATCAGTGACCCCACACATGGTCAGGTCACCACGTACAGAGAAAAAATGGGCAAGAGATTTGAACAGACGCTTCTCAAAAGAAGAAATACAAATGGCTAAAAAGCACATGAAAAGACACTCAACATCACTAGCTATTAGGGAAATGCAAATCAAAACTACAATGACATACCATCTTACACCCATTAGTGGGCAGCTATTAAATAAACAGAGGACTACAAGTGTTGGAGAGGATGCAGAGGAATGGCAACTCTCATCCACTGCTGGTAGGAAGGGAGAAGGGTACAGCCATTGTGGAGGACAGTCTGGTGGTTCCTCGAAAACTAGCTATAGATTTGCCATATGACCCAGCAATTCCACTGCTGGGTGCATACCCAGAAGAACTGAAACAAAAGACATGAACTGATATAAGCACATCAATTTTCATAGCGTCATTGTTCACTATTGTCAAAAGTTGGAATCAACCCAAATGCCCATCAACAGAAGAATGGATAAACAAAATGTGGTATATGCATACAATGGAATACTACACAGCTCTAAGAAGGAGTAAGGTACTAAAACACGAGATAACACGGATGAATCTTGAGGACCTTATGTTGAGTGAAACAAGCCAGGCATTGAAGGACAAATACTACATGACCTCTCTGATATGAATTAAGCTAATTGAGCTGTCTCAGAGAGCTAGAGACTGGACAATGGGTTTACAGGAAATAGCACGAGTGAATTCTATGATAAATGGAGGTAAGTATATGATAAATGGAGGTAAGTATATGATAAATGGAGGCAGTAAAGGGATAAGAAATGGGCATTGGGATATTATTGGGTGGGGCTTTCAGGCTTGAGCTGGGCTAGGATTAGGAGGATGGGTCAGATAGTGCATGGAATTGGGGCGAGAGCAAGTGAACACAGGAGATTGTCAGGTATGTGAATTAAAACCATAATCTTGAGAAAACTCTTTAGAAAATAAAATAAGGAAGGGTTACTTGTTTAAGGTGCACCTGGGGCAGGCTTCTAGGGAGTACGTCAGTGCTCATCTTGTCACAGTGTGTTATATCAGTGGGTGGAGACAAATACAATGAGTGGGAAGGTGTTGTACCCCCATCCTGGGGAGGCCTGATGTTCTCAAACAGAGGAGAGGGTGTCTCTCGAGAACATGGGTGGCTCCCAACGGGGGAGGACAGACTAGAGTGTCAAGTCCTCAGCATTGTTTTAAGTATCTACAAATCTTGTCCTTCAAGCCATGAAGCTTGGTTGTCACAATGGGCCCTGAGGGGAGGGGGAGAGAGGAATAGAGAAGATGGAAAAGAGAATAACCGGGGGGGGGACAATGGAAATGTTCCACAAGATCATGCAATGATGGATATAAGCCTTGTTAAATTTCACCAAAAATTCATAAAAGTTCATAGTCTAAAATGTAAACCAAAATGTAAACCATATATGTAACCAAAATTTTAGAAAAGGGTACAGTCTAAAATATAAACCATAATGTAAGCTGTAATGGAACCATGGTTAGTAGCTATGTTTCAATATCTGTACATCAGCAATAGCAAATATAACACCCACATGTAAAAAGATCATTGCTGGGAAGGGGGAAAAAGGGTTTGATGTTGGATATATGGGAGTTCCCTATATTGTATATGTGACTTTACAGTGATCTAAAACTTTTTAGAAGACAAAATTAAAAATTAAAAAAAAAAGAAAGTAGGCACTGAGGAAGGAATGGAAGAGATTGCTTTACCGCTGTACATGCAGGGCAACACCTATTACTGTGATGAAAGGCAAAACGTCAAAAACAAAGTTCTATATTTTTCATTTTTTAATATCCCAATTTACTTTTTACTTTATTTTTTCTAAACTATTATGTATTTTATTTCTAATCTTTAAACCTGCCAATACTATTTCATTGTCCTACTAAATGAATTTGGCAATACATTAAACTTCATTTTTGAGTAAGTATTCGATCACAGAAGGGTTCAGTTGTGGCAGAGGAGGAGCACTGGTGTGGGGTGCCATTGATGGGGGATGCATGGGTGGGAAGGAGTTCTCCAGGGAATGCATACAGGGTATACAGATATATTCAGATTTCACTGGGTATTGTCACAGTGGATAGAGATATACATGACAACTGAGGGAGTGCTGAGTTCCCATCCTGGGGAGCTCTGTCACAACAGATGAACCAATAAACAAATTGTGGTATATACATACAATGGAATATTACTCAGCTGTAAAAAGGAATACAGTATTAACACACGGGGTAACATAGATGAATCCTAAAGACCTTATGCTGAGTGAAGCAAGCCAGGCACTGAAGGAAATATACTACATAACCTCACTGATACGAATTAAGCAAATCGAGCAAAGTCATAGAGCTAGAGTCTGGAAGATAGGATTACAGAACATAGAAAGGGAGAAGAAGATTGTGAGCCAACACCCATATGGACAAAATCTATGGTAAGGTGGAAGTCTGTAGTTTTGCAGTGGAGGGGCATGATAGTGGTGCAATAATATTGTTGGGTTGGAAGGTGCTGGTCTGTCAGAAGGCCAGGGTGGGGAGGTTGGGTTGGACAGTCCATGGAAGTGGGGGAAGGGTTGGGGAAGGGAATAGGGGGACACTGGGGATTTGTGGGTGTGTGGTTGAAACTACAATGTTAGGAACGTACTTTGGGCAATATGGCAGGGGAGGGTTACTGGTTTAGGGTATTGGATGTGGGAGGCATTTGGGACAGGGCGGACCTGGGCAGGCTTCTAGGGAGTGAGTGTTCATAGTGTCATAGTGTATTGTACCAGTGAGTGGAGACCCACATAACAAGTGGGAAGGTGTTGGACTCCCATGCTGGGGAGTCCTGCTATTTTCTCGAATAGAGGATCAGGAGTCTCCGAGAGCAAAGGCAGTGCCTAACAGAAGAGGACAGAGCAGTATGTCAAGCCATCAATGTTGTTGCAAGTAACTATGCATCTTGTTCTTCAAGGAGTGAAGCTTGGTGATTGCTGTGCACTCCTAGGTATTTCAGCAGCAATGTATAAGTGACCAAGTTTCTCTGCAGCATTTGGTGTTTTCTCCTCTTTCTTTGTCAGCCTTAGAAGAGGTTGTAAGTTTTACTGATCATTTCCATTTCTTTTATTTCTTTTCTTTACTATTTCCTTCCTTCTGTTTGCTTTGGGTTTATTTTACTCTTCTTCTAGATTCTTGAGGTAATAGCTTAGACTGTCGATTTTCTAACATAAGCATTTAGTATTCTGAATTTTCTTTTCAGCACTGCTTTAGCTGTGTCCCACAAATTTTGATATGTTATGTTTTCATTTTCATTCAGTTCAACCTATTTATTTCCCTTGAGACTTCCTCTTTGACTCATGGATTATTTAGAAGTATGCTGCTTAGTTTTTATGTGTTCGGCAATTCTTTTCTTCTTCTCTAGAGTCAGGAACTACCAGAGTGTATTTATTGCCCCTACCAGCTTTCCTCGAAAAAAGGCTGGGTTTTCATCCTGCCTCTGAGTAATTTCCCTGAGCTTTTTATAATTGACCAGTTTGGTAGTGCACTTTCTCATCCCTTTTAGGAGACATATGACCACATGGTCAGGAAGCGTTACTTGCTTCTTTGTCTCCTGCCATGGCGCACGCCAAGTATGTTAGCGGAATGCTCTGGATTTTGAGTTCTAGGTTCTTGGCTATGTTGCATAAAGGAATTTAAGAACACACCATAGGAAAGGCAAGGGAATATTGAGAAACTGTAGAAAAGAAAAAAGTACGCACCCCAGACATGGGTGCAGGTGTGCTACAGGGTAGGACATGCTTGTCAGTTTTTCTATTATTGATTTCTAGTTTGGCTCCATTATTGTCAAAGAATATACAATATGATTTCAATTCTGCTGAATTTGTTAAATTTTGTTCGACGGCCCAGGATATCTTGATATTGTTCCACAGGCACACGAAAAGAATGTGTATTCTGCTCTTGGGTGGAATGTTCTACAAATGTCAATTAGATCCTGTTGATTGATAGCACTGTTCTTCAATACCTGGCTGATTTTCTGTCTATATGATCTATCAATAATTGAGAAAATCAATTGATTTATTTCTCCTTTCAGTTCTATCACTTTTTGCTTCACATGTTTTGCAGTTCACTTGTTTGATACACACATTTAAAATTGCTTTGTCTTCTTGGTGGATTGACTCAAAGGCATTATATAATGTCCCTCTCTGTCTCTTGTAATTATCTTTGCTCTTAAGTCTGTTTTATATGATATGTTTATGATCTTTTGGTCATATACCTAGGAATGGAATCACGGGGTCTCAGTTTTCTTTGTTTTGTCTTTAGGCACCAGGGCCAGGGGTTGAATCTGGGAGTTCCCATGTGGAAAGCAGCCACTCAACTACTTGAGCCAAATCTGCTCCCCCTCAGTTTTCTAAAAATTTTTAAAAATTTTATTTCTCCCCCCACCGCCTCACCCCAATCCCCTCATTGTCTGTTCTCTGTGTCCTTTTGCCATGTGTTCCTCTGTGTCTGCTTGTATTCTCATTACATGGCTCCAGAAACCAATCCTGGGACCTTCCGGAGTAGGAGAAAGGTGATTGCTCTCTTGCGCCACCTCAATTCCCTGTTCTGCTACGTCTTCTTTTTCTTTTATTTATTTCTCTCCCCTTCCCCCCTCCCAGTTGTCTACTCTCTGTGTCCATTTGCTGTGTGTTCTTCCATGACCGCTTCTATCCTTATCAGCAGCACCAGGAATCTGTATTTCTTTTTGTTGCATCATCTTGTTGTGTCAGCTCTCTGTGTGTGCCATTCTTGGGCAGGCTGCACTTTCTTTCGCGCTGGGCAGCTCTCCTTATGGAGCGCACGCCTTGCACGTGGGGCTCCCCTACGCGGGGGACACCCCTGCATGGCATGGCACTCCTTGCACACATCAGCACTGCACATGGGCCAGCTCCACACAGGTCAAGGAGGCCCAGGGTTTGAATCGCGGACCTCCCATGTGGTAGGTGGATGCCCTATCCACTGGACCAAGTCCGCTTCCCCCTGCTATATCTTCTTATTTTCTCTCTTCTGTGTCTCTTGTTGTGTCAACTTGCTGCGCCAGGTCTCCGCATTGGCTGGCACTCCTACATGGGGTGGTTTTCTTGCACTGGGTGGCATTCCCACGCAGGACAGCATTCCTGCATGGGTCGGCACTCCACTTGGGCCAGCTTGCCATCACCAGGAGGCCCTGGGCATCGAACCCTGGACCTCCTATATGATAGATGGGAGCCCAATTTGTTAAGCCACATCCGTTTCCCTCTCAGTTGTTTTTTAAGTGCTTTTCAGCCCCACTCTCTACCTTCCAGAACTCTGATAACACAAATGTTAGATTTTTTGTTATGGTTTCACAGTTCCTAAGATTTTGTTGTTTTTAATCTATTTTCTCTGTTTTGTTCAATTGGTTCATTTCTATGCTTTTACATTCAAGTTCACTAATACTTTCCTCAGCTCCTACCATTCTGTTGTTGGTTCCATCAATGAGCTTTTTTAAATTTTCAGTTATTATGTTTTTCATTTCTAAAATTTCTAAAATTTCCATATGGATCATCTTCATTTCTTTGTTGGGATTTTCTCCCCCACCCCTTTCCATTTCTTTCAAGTAATTTTGTAATTCCTTGCTGAAGCATTTTTATGATGACTATTTTAAACTCTTTTTCATATAATTCTATCATTTTGTTATGTTGGTGTTAGCATCTATTGATTTTTTTTCATTCAAGTTGAGAGTTTCCTCATTCTTGCTACATGATTTTTTATTGAAAACTGGACATTCAGAGTATTAAGTGTCTCTAGATCTTATTAAAACTTTGTTTTAACTGTCTCCCTGATATACTGCTCCAGCAAGAGAAGTCCCATTTGAGCCAGCATTAACACCCAAATACAAAAGGGGTTCCTCATTATTGCTGGATATGGTAAGAGTTCTAACTTCCCACCAGGTTTCCATCAGATACCACCCTGGTTGGGAGAGGAAGGAATGCTTTGTTACTATTTCCTGCTGACATTATTACCACCGGGTAGCAGTAGAAATCTAGGCTCCCTACATCTTTCCCACTAATACCACATGGGGAAGAGAGGTTGCATCACTTGCCAGAGGGAGTTTTGTTACAACCTTGTTACAGCCTGGCATCAGTGGGAGTCTAGGCTCCCCACTTGGCCTTGCTGGCCTGGGGGGTAGGGGTAGCACCATTTTAATTCTATGGTATTGGGCTAAAGCAGAGTGGTTATTGTCTAAAAGTTTTCTGTCTTGCTAGGCTGCTCCTTTCCTTATCCTTTGGCTAGAGAGAGTAGCCTTTTGTCGAGACATTTATGTCTGTGCCCAATGGTGCATCTGAGTTGCCCACTTCTTCAGCTTCAAGTCTGGGATATATGAGGCAAAAAATAAAACCAGGGATCTCACTACTATGCCATTCCTTAGGTGCTAAGGTCCCTAGCCAGTCTACCTTCTTCTCTCCACCTTTCAGGAACTTAAGTTTGCTTTATTTATAATGTCCAGGTTTTCAGTTATGATTAGCAGGAAAAGTAAGTTTACTCCCTCTTCCCTGAAGCAAATGTCTGGCTTTACCTCTTCAGACACACTAATTCAATAGATCTTAGAGAAGGCCCAGAAAACTGTAGCTTAAACAAACATTTCAGGTGATTCTTAAGTAACCCTAGGGTTGATTCACTGTTCTAAACAAAGAAAGGAAAAATAAAAATCCTCAGTCAGAGGATCTCCCACAGAGCAGACTCCTTTAGAGTCTCAGGTAGGCCAAAGACAGGGAGGATCTCCAACATTCTAAAGATCATAATTCCATTAACCACTCACTGTTCCTGGTCAGGGTCCACTTCAGTGGTTAATAAATGGCTGCTGTGGGTGAAATACTTGGAAGGTTAAACAGCAGAGGCTAGTCCCCTTCTAAGAGAAGGGATCCTTGGTTTTCTCTTAATTTCACTATCAGGAATGTCTTGAGTGATTTTCAAAGTAAATAGAGGAATGCATGACCCATTATACCAAAGAGGCCATGAAACTCCCAGAAACCACCCTATCCACTGACCTTTTTGAGGAAAGCAGCCCCAAAGAGCATTCTTTCCGAGTGTGAATGATTTGGTTTATTCTGTGGGCATCAGAACCAGTCCCTGGTTGGGACTGAATGAACATGAGTGCTATTGAACGACCAACACAAAACTGCCAAATCTTTGAGCTCCGTGAAAAACAAGACCCAATTCCACCCAATCAAATCTTCTCTTTGGGGAGTATCAAATCCTACCTTGTTTCCTAGAGCCTAGGCTGAGCCCCCAATGACGGCAGATAGTTCTGTGAGGTGCTATGTATCCTCGCAAACAATATGACTGAAAAGCTAAGAAAGAGGGTACATTGTGTGCCAACTATCCTGCCAACTATCCCGTCTATCCTGCAAAAAGCTCCATTACCAAAGGTAGTTTGGACAAGTCTGCTCCTTGCACTTCCAGAGAATGGAACAAATACATACATTGAAATGAAGAAATAATGAGGCAAAATAATGTAGAATGACTATTTTCTTTCTCTGGAGGACCTGAATAGGAGGATGGAGAAATCAGGGTCCCAGGACACCTTGTGCTAAATTAATGAGGCTGAACATCTGCGGGGTCCACAGCAGCCAGAAAATACGACACTTTTAAAAGAAGAACCAGCATCCATAGAGAATATCCTGGAAAAAAGCCACAAGGTTCTTTTCCACTTACTTATTTTCCTTTTCTGAAAATTTCATTAAAATTCAGCACTCAGTAATCTTTATTAATTCTATGAAGACGTCAGGAAATCATCAAGATTATACAAAGGGTTTGGGAGGTGGTGCAGACTCACTATTGTTACAGTTATTCAATAACCTAAGGATATTGAAATAATGAAAATACACTACTAATATCTGAAGCAGTGAATGCACAACTATGTGATTATACCAAATACCATTGACTATACACTTTGGATGAGTTGTATGATTTATTAATATGTATCAACAAAATAAATTTGGAAAAAAAAAAGGAAAAAGGAAACATGCTTAAAAAAAAAAAAAGGACCTAAGGAAAATATGGTTAGGGGCTTTTCAACCATAATCACCTCAATGCCTGAATGACAGCCTAAGAGCTTTGGAACTAAAGGGTCTCCATCCCACTATTCACCTCCCAATATCCCACCTACCTCACCATATTTCAAATAACACCCTCAAGAGTAGAGTGACTCAAGTATGGTTAAATCCCTATTTAGTAGCTGAGTCAAGACTAGAGCTCTCCTGATTTTCAGACCAGTGCTGACCCCACTACTCAATGTCAAGTGACTTAATATAGAGGGAGGCTCTGATATCACATGACTTTAGTTACTTCACTAATGTCTTAGCTCATGAACAGTTTGTTCTCGCCTGCTCTAAAATCATTTCTCCATATCTTCTCTAGTTGGCAAACTTTTAAAAGCCATACAGGAAAAACCAACCAATCACCCCTTCCTCAACTTTCTATATGGAAATCCTCTTCTAAAGAAAAAATTAGGAAAAAATTATGAGACAAGGAAAACAGGAAGAAAGACTAATGACCTAGTTTTATGGAATTATAAATCAAAGATGGCTTCAACCATAGGATAGCGATGTATTATTGGACAATAAGTACACTCAAGTTTGGTTTAACCATTTTCAGAAAACTCACATGCTCCAAAGCTATACCTGAAGCCAATTTTTTTTTAATGCTTGAAAATAAGGACTTGTAGTTTTGGTCACTGTGTGAGAAAAATTTCAGTTTTACTACCTGCTGTCCTGAATTGGCTGTGTCTCCTTGGTACGCCAGGAAATGAAGACATTTCAAATCCAGATGGGAAAGGAGAAGAGGATGAGGGGGAAAGGGAGGAGGAAAAGAAGGCAGATACATCTCTGAAGTTGTCAGCACCGAAAAAGCAAAGTGCCCTTCACAGCCTTCTTTACTGCACACAGCTCGAGGGCCAAGAGTCCTGCTGGGTCTGGTCTGTGGCTTCATTCAGCCCAAGTCCAGGCACAGGCAGGGCCTCACCAGGCACCAGCAGAAACAGGAGCAGGAGCGTCAGTGGAAGCCGTAAGGCCAAGAAGACACACGTCCAGTGAGACATAGACCTACCTCCTCGCTAGCCCCAGAAACAGAAATCAACTGGAAAAAAAGTTGTGAGTGGGTAGGGAGTGTGTGGTGGACCAGACTGATGGTCTAGGGGCAACTGTCTGGGATGTGCCATATTCTCGCTGTGTACGTGCACTTATGTAACTCCATCCTCTCACTTCCTGGTCCCTCTGTGACTGCTAAGGACACCCATGGCACTGTTGAGCCTTTCAGGAGGCCTCTGAATTAGAGTCTATTAACCCCTCTCCCTTGCTTCCCCCCCACCTTTCCCTCTCTGTGGTCCAAGTAAATGAACTACAGAGAGTAGCACAACTTGGAGGACGGCTCTGCTTCTTTAATTGGCTACTTAAAATTTTCTTTTCCACATTGAATGAAAGTTGCGGCCACAAGAATGTACCCTACAAGCCTCCAATTACACGGAGTTTAACTAACCAAGGGCCCCAGCTGCTGTATTCTGAAATTCATCATCACATCTGTGCAAAGGCCATACTTCCCATGGGCTGCTCCCAGCCCACGATTGGGGTGGAGGGATACGAAGGTTGGCCCACTCATAGGGGTCATGGGAATCCTCTGACAGCCAACTTTGGCCTGAAGAATCCCCACTGGCCTTGCCAAACCCTCCTGAGACATCCCTTCCTCCCTCCTGCCCCTTTCTTCTCTTAGAGTCAGCCCTGTATTGCAGTCTGACAGCCATCCCAGCCTTTCCCAGATTCTCCCACTTTCTCCCACAGGCATTTAATCCTGTCTTGGCATTTGCTTGTCAGAGGACCCAGACTAACACAAAATGAGAAGGTGAGAAAGATACCAAAAAGTCCCCTTTATCCTGTGGCAGACTGAATTACATATGTACTCCAACACAGACATGTTCTTAACCTTAATCCCCATTCCTGTGGGTATGAACCCACTGTGAGTAAGATCTCTTTGAAGATGTTCTTTTTAGTTCATATGTGGCCCAACTGAATGAGGGTAGGTCTTAATCTATATTACTGAAGACCTTACAAAGATCCAGAAGCCGAAGTCAGTGGAAAACCAGAAGAGCAGAAGAAAGAAGAGGGCATTGCTAAGTGATGGGAAAGCCAAAGAACCTCAAGAGTCACCAACAGCCAGCACCAGAACACTACAGTCTTCAGGGAGAAAGCAAGCCTTGACAATATCTTGGTGTTGGATTTTGGCCTCTGAAACTGTAAGCTAACAAGGTTTATTGTTCAAACCAATGCACATGTGGTATCTGTGATACCAGACCAGGCAAACTAAGGCATATCTCTTTCATTTTTTATTTTCACAAGAAGTTTCTTATTTTAGTAAAATATTCTTTCATTTTAAAATAATGCTTTCTTTTATATACCAAAATTGATTTCCATCTTACAGATGAACAATGAGGCTCAGAGAAGTTGAATTACCTCCCTTGAAAGCCTCCCAGTAAACTGTGTAAATAAACTCTAGCTCTTCTTCTTCTAGACCTCAAGTTCTTTTTGCTGCACCAAGTGATGAAATAAAAATCTCTCACACCTACTCCCCACCCCCACCCCCACCATGCTCACATGAAGGGCTTGCTCTGTATGCTCTTCTAAGTCCACTGAATGGGGTTAAGCACATACTTGATACAGAGCCCTCTGCTGTCCTTTATCTGATGAGGGCAAATGTCAAGTACTCCATGGAAATGCAGTCATTTTGTCATTCCAAAAACTCCTGGCAGGGAATACTCTGTGGGAACGGGTTCAGAGGTATGTCTAGCTGGAACAGTGCCAGCGACAGAAAACAAAGAGTCAGGGATAGTTATCACAGTGGTCCTGCTCCTTCTGGAACATGGAAATGGATGTGGCAATCTTTGAAGCCTTTCCCTGGGAACTCAAAGCAGAGGAAGAATGTGTGCTGACATTTATTTCCTATTCTTAGTAAAAATTATCAGCAGGCAAGTTGTCTGCATGCTTTACCATTATTTATGCTTCTGACAGCAATGGTGACTTCTTTATTTAAAACAGAAATCTTTGCAAAGGCCATATGAAGTCAGCTTGACAAACTCTCCATGCTCCCAGATAGAACAGGATTAGACTGAAATACACAACTATCAGGTACCTTCAGGTATACCATATGGGTATAGAAAATGCATTTCAAAATTTAAGTGTTAAAAATCCTTACACAATGCTGGCAATTCCTAATATGCCTGATATAAAACTAGCAGTACACAAGGCCTAGAAATACAACACGGTGGGAAGATGAGGAAAACTGCCAGTTTAGAGGCTTGGATTGACACCCTGGTTCAGTTAATACCTACCTGGGTTATCCTGGGACAATCATTAGGCCTCTCTAGTCCTCTCTTGCCATAACTAATCAGTTAGGGGATTGGACTGGATGATTTCTAAAGTTTCTCCTTCTAAGTTCTAGTTCTATAATCCTTTGTGTCTCCTTTTCTTACCCAATTAGATCTGAGTTGTGTTCCATAGTAACTGACAGTATGGTTTGGGCAAGAAAATAGTTTTCTTGAGATGTGATGTCCCACTGACAGAGTGCAGGTTAAAATCTAAAGACCCTGAATTAATTATACATCTCCTAGAAGGTAACATTTATTTAAAGATGATTATACACACACAGCAACATGCTAGTGGAAAGACAATGTTTGGTATTTGAACAAGACAGATGCGGCTTTGAACCTTGACTTCGCCTGTGATGGAACTTGAGCTCTCAGGCAAGTCACTCAACCTTCTTTTGAGAACTGAGCATAAGAACGGTATCTACTTCGCAGAATTCTTGTAAGGATTTAATAAACATACAATGCTTTGGCAAATGGTAGGTGCTCAATATCAGGGTTGGCTATTGTCAGCTGTTCTCATTATCATGTTAGTATGTAATTACTTCATCAATTTGCTCCCTCTGGTCATCTACTTTCCCAACCAGGCTAAATAAGATTTCAGAGAACACATGGTCCCTGACCCCTAAAGGCTCACAGCCTATGGGGGAGGAGATGACTATAACACAATGTTAGAGAAACTATAATAGATCTCTATTTCCATATATTGCTATCAAAAATAATTAATTTTACTAGAAAGGGTCCATGTCTAATATCCTATGCATCCCAAACATTTCCTTGAATATGGTAAAAACAAAATAAATATTTGTTAATGAGAATGATGGAACCTCTCTAGAATGGTGCCTTAGAAGATCCCAACACAGTTATTGGTTTATAGGAGAATCCACATGAAACTGAGGCCCTTTAGGTCCCTAAGTAGAAAACCCCTTCGGATGAAGTTCAAAACTAAATCTTCCTTGCTCAGGATTCTACTCCTTAGCAAATGGTGATATAGTGAATTCAACATTATAATAAATAATTATTATATATACAAAGATAATTATGTGGACCTAGCAGTGTAGGGAGTTGAAAATGTACTGATTGATAGACATCAAAAGCCAATTTTCTTAGTAACTGGGTTCATACCATAAATACAACCTAAGGTTAATCTCAGATTATCTGCTAGCATCAGTTCGAGTCAGGATTTTTATAAATATTTGTCAATAAAAAATATATTTCTTACACCTCAATGAGAGATGATAATAATATAGTTGGCTCCAGGCTACTGCCTATACTAGTATAACGCACCCAATGAGTTGATGGACAACTCCCGCTACAGACAATACTCATATTACCAACTTCCACTGAGGTCTTTCTATGCATTGGAAAGGCTCTCGACCATTTTTAATGGGTAGTTGACAAGAGGACAGAGGATGAGAATGTGATAGTCAAAAGTAGCAAACTAGGGTTTGATCTAAATACTAAGTACTTATTTCTTCCTGACTTAATAACATTATCACACTAGTCAGCCAACAGCCATAATTATTGGAAACTTACACCATGTGCCAGGTGCTGAATTAAGTGCTGGGCTTAAAAGGCTGACTGGCTAGCTGGGAATCCCTGCAAATAAGCTCCCCAGTAGTGGAGAGGCAGAGCAAAGAAAGGAGGTTCAGTGGCTATTTAAGGAGGTGAACTTGGAGGCCCATCCTGTCCTAGAGAAATGGGAGGCAATAACATGCTGTAGCAGTTTGATACTATTGATGAATTCCAAGAAATATTGGATTATGTTTGTAAACTGATCTTTTCCGCTGGGCATATTAGATTATATTGGATTCATAGGTTTATTTGATTAAGTAATTATATAAACCTCTTGAGTCAGTAGAGCATCAAAGGGTGGGAACTGACAAATAAAAGGCATGGCAAAGGACAGAACTGAGCGTTCTTAATGTTGGAGTTTGATGCTGAAGTTGGAACCCTGGGAAGAGAGGAACCCTAAGCCCAGAGAGAAGAAGACCTGGGAAGAGAGGAACCCAGGGAGCCTGAACCCTCACAGACATTGGCAGCCATCTTGCTCCAACATGTGAAAATAAGACTTTGGTGAGGGAAGTAAATATATGCTTTATGGCCTGGTATCTGTAAGCTCCTACCCCAAATAAATACCCTTTATAAAAACCAACTAATTTCTGGTATTTTGCATCAGCACCCCTTTGGCTGCCTAATATACACGCCAATCTGCTTAGTCTCTGGGATCTGCTTTCTCTGTAGCCCAGTAGGTTCCTCAAGACCTGAGTAAGTACAGATGACCTATATATAAAACACAAGCACTAAAAATCATGTTCTAGAGCTGATACAGATTATCTGAGCAGAAAAAGTCGAAGTGATCACCTAACCCAACTCTTCATCTTGTAGCTAAGACTCAGAGAGGCAAAATAACTTCTCAGAGTCACACAACCTGAAGGATAGATTCAGGACTAGAGGTCAGGTCTTCTTGTCCCAGCCTGGGTCACATTTCATCATGTCATACCGACCCAGACAAAATCAATATGCTATTTGCAGGAAAAGGAGAATATTCAGCATATTTACCAACGAGTCCAGCAGAGGAACTGAAATATCATAGAGAATGTCAGGCTACACATGATATCTGTGCCTTCTGGCTGAATATGAGCTATGGCTGTTTGTACACCTGGAGCTACCTGGCAAGAGTCCTCATTCTTAACCCACTCAGGATAGCATCACTGCACTTTGCCAGCTGTTCCATTTCCTTTGAGGAAATTGTGCATTTACACCATCTCATTCCTTCTTAATTCTACAAACAGAGAGGAAGAGGGAGACAGGGAATGTATGCGTGTGAGTATGGTGGTATCAGCACACTCAGATGCCAGAGGACTGTCACGTGGGAACAAGATGACAAAAAAGCTGATTGCTGTTAATGTGCATTCATCTGTCAGAGGCAATGTAAAATGAATGTGGTAATTAAATGCATTATCCAAATCACAGCTACGGCCCCGAAACAGACACCAGGTGTGGGTAAAGGAAACAAGATGGGAGGCTCGCCTTTCCCAAACCTGGCATCAGAAGAATCAGATTTTGGAAAGACCTATTAGATCACCTCTACTCTGGCCCAGTCGGAGGGTGCACCTGTACAGCAGATTGCCAAGGATGGAGCTTCCAGGTGAGTCACAAGGTACCCCAGTTTCCCTCTAGGAAACGCTTCTCCAGCTTAGCTTTCACTTACTTGGTGGAAGGAGACCGGCTCTTCTCCCAGTTGAAAACTCAGCACACTGTTGTACTTATGTGTTATGTGGTCTCGGGGAAAAATTTTAACTCTCTACCCTCAGTTTTCCTACATGAAGAGTTGGGATAACACTGCACAGGGTATATGGCACATGATACATTGGGGAGACAGTGAAATGAGAAATAAGATTGCCTCCAGAGAGTAAAACTACAAAGTCACCCCACAATGGATTAGATCAGTTATAAAAAGACACCTGAAAGGGTCAGAACAGCCCCCAGGAAGCCAGCCCTGAAATGTAACCTGACAGAAAGGAAACAAAGATTGTCAGTCCTGCATCAGTGCAGGTTAGTAGGCAGAGAAGCCATGGAGTCAAGCCACAGAAGTCAAGTCATGGAGCAAATCCTGGCAGGTCTAACACATGCCAGGAAAAGCTCAAAGCCACTTTGAGCATCCAATGGACCTGGTCTATGATGGAGTTTGTGGCCCCTAAGTATTCCTGGTATATAATTAGTTCCTTGCACCTCTCCCGTGCTCACTGAACAACCCTCTAGTCATTGGCCTTCTCACATCACTGGCTCCTATGAAGAGAAAATGTGCTCGTCAGGCTAATATGAATGGCCAGTCTGTGAGAGCCTTCTAGTTTTCAGAGTGAATTAAGAAACTGGAGGTCTAGTTTATACATTGAGCTCTTTTGAGCTTTATCAGTGTCAGTGAGCATCCTAAGGCTCATAACTTTGAAACACTGATAAGTCTGTGCTCCTGACTCTAAAAGGCAACAGCTCAGCTCCTGGCCAGGGCTGAGTTCAGTGAGGAAATGCCACTTTGCCTGCATGGTTAGTTCCCTCAGGTTACCATGAGACACATCCATGAACACTTTCATTATAGGGCTGCTAAGGGGATGAAAGATACTGCGGGTGAAAGCATTTTGTAACCTGGAAACACCCACAGGACAACAGTTGTTTTATCAGTTGGTCAATGAGAGCAGTGAGCTACCTCTTTGCCCTTCCCCCTTCTCTGAAGGGCTGAGTAAAGCTCTGATGCAGGTGGCAAAAGCCAAACTAGGATTTAGCCTAAACTCTGAATCATGACCTTGGGTTTCATTGGCTTTTTTCTCTAAGATTATCTTTTAATCTTTTTTTTTTTTTTTTTAAAGATTTATTTTTATTTATTTTAATTCCCCTCCCCTCCCCCGGTTGTCTGTTTTCTGTCTTTTTGCTGCGTCTTGTTTCTTTGTCCGCTTCTGTTGTCGTCAGCGGCACGGGAAGTGTGGGCGGCGCCATTCCTCGGCAGGCTGCTCCCTCCTTCGCGCTGGGCGGCTCTCCTTATGGGTGCACTCCTTGTGCGTGGGGCTCCCCTACGCGGGGGACACCCCTATGTGGCACGGCACTCCTTGCGCGCATCAGCACTGCGCATGGGCCAGCTCCACGCGGGTCAAGGAGGCCCGGGGCTTGAACCGCGGGCCTCCCATGTGGTAGACGGACGCCCTAACCACTGGGCCAAAGTCCGTTTCCCTCTTTTAATCTTGATATCACATTGTCATCATCAATTTAACTGGGGCACAAGGACCTCACTGACCTAACAGGCCTCAGCTACAGCAACTCTCCCACTCAGAAACTCCTGAGAAAACAACTCTAAAAATTGCCCCATGTCCCTTTAGCATGAGACATGACTCCCGGGGATGAGCCTCCCTGGCACCAAGGTATTACTACCAAGTACTAACTAACAATGCAACTGATAAAGACCTTGACCAAAAGAGGGAAAAGATAAAGAAAATTAGTTTACATGGCTAAGGGACTTCAAAGTGAATTGGGAGGTCATTCCAGAGGTTACACTTATATACATCTTAGCAGGATCTCTTTGACTGCCAAAGTAGATACTACCCCAAATACTGGAGCTCCTAAGGCCCTGGAGACATCTAGACATTATAGTCAGAGCGGATAGCTCAGGAGTTTGGTGCCTTGCCAGTGAGCCGTACTTTGGAATTTATGCTCCCCAGGGTGACAGAGTGGGACCCACTTGTGGTTTCCCTACACATGGCACTTCTGTCCTTCTATTTGAAACTATAGTTAGTACTAGAGTTGGTAGGTGTATGTCCAAGAGACTTAAATCTTTGGGTTGTCCATGTGTCAGCTGGGCCCTGAATCTCATTGGAGTTGTAACACCTACTCTCCAGTTCATTTATCTTACCCAGAACAACTAAACAAGGAGGTAATGATGGACAACCACCATACCAAGGAACCAAGAGAGTCTAAAACTGCAAGCAAGAGACTCCCATCCATCAGCCCTATGAGATCAGAGACCCCCATCAATTAGAGGTGGAGTGGACATCACCACCCCAGAATCCTCAGGACTGGGGAATAAACTATGGACTAAAGTAAACTTACTGGTATTCCAATACAGACTTAATGTGGATTCTAGCAATGGAAGAAATTATATCATTGATGTGGCAGCTGTGGCCACTGGAGGTTCTGAGGGCAGGGAGAGGGAAAAACAGGTGTAATATGGGGGCATTTTCGGGACTTGGGCATTGTCCTGAATGACACTGCAATGACAGAAACTGGCCATTATACATATTGCAGGCATTATACATATAACCTACAGAATTGTGTGAGAGAGAGTGTAAACTACAATATAAAGTTTAATCCACACTTAGTGGCAATGCTCCAAAATGTATTCATCAATAGCTATGAATGTACCTCACTAATAAAGGATGTTAATGTGGGGAAATGTGAGAGGTGTGGGGAATGGGGCATATTGGAATCACCTATATTTTTTATGTGACATTTGTATAATCTATCTTTTTTAAAAAATTAAAAACACAAAAACTATCCTATGACCAAACACCATGTGCACATATATGGGATGAAAGTAGAAGATGAACGTAAGAACAAGACAAAGACCATTGTCCCCATTTAATAAGCTATTACAAATGACCTCTGAATTTTGAAGGAGTTGGCTCTTTATAAACAGTATTTAATGTTCTATTTTTTGCCTACATATCCTCACCCTCATAGCCATAGAACACTTTCTAGAACCATCCCTAAAGATATTAAGGAAGCATGAGAGAACACATTTTGGTTTAATATATGGGAGACTTTTGTAACTGCCCAGAGCTATCCAAGGGTGAAATGGGCTGCCTCAGAAAGTAGTAAAATTTCCCATCACTGAAGGTATCCAAACACCCATTGGAAAATGTACTTTGTGAGGATGCTGAAGAGAAAATTTGAGTCCCTGCGCTAACAAGACACCTATGCTTTAAGATCCCTCTCAACCATGATTCTCCAAGTTTATGTTGCCCACTACTATCTACTTGGTCTTTGCCTTCCTTAACCTCCACACTCTCCCCCTGGCATTTGCCTTAATTTCCATTTGAATTAAAAACACCTGAAGTCTGTAACCAACTGGCTCAAGATGTCTATATAGTACTATATAGTGCTATATAGTGCTATCACTAGCAAACATAAAATGAACACATCATAAATAAAAGAGGTATCAGCTGAAAAGAAACAGAAGCATGGGGGAGAATTTCTTCACATATCCTCCATAAACCAAGCCCTTTTCCTTTTTTTTTTTTTTTTTTGGGAAACAAAGACCTCCACCTTCCCAACCCCTGCCAACATTAAGCAACTCTAACATTTTCTAAGGTGTTAACATCATTCTCCCAAACACATGCTCACAAACTAACACAAAACAGGCAGGTGTTTAAATAACAGATGCTCACTTAAGGGAGTGCCCAGTGTGTGGCTCAACACCTCCTTCCCCTTTCTCCCACGGAACAGCAGGAGTAGCTGGTTTTCGAGGGATTATTTCAACCCAGGCTGAAGCAGCAGCAATTGTAGCAGGAGGACAGGAAGATGCAAAGGGGGGCTTGATGCCCTTTTGTGTGGTTCTGATTGTCCCTGTGCTGAAGGGGACAGCTGCTGAAGGAGCCTGCTCTCGTCAACTGCCCAACTTACAATGAAGTGTTACTTGATTTTTATCACTTAAATTGGAAGTAGTCTCAAGATCAAGACTCAAAGGTAAAGGAATAACAAATGGGAAAGGAGATTAAAATGTAAGGGTGACAAGAGGTGACCTCTGTCACTGGTAGGTTAAGCCAGTGGCCCCTGCCTCAATCTTTGTACCAGCTACAGCCCTCTCAACAATATTGCTGATTAAAGAGGGTGACCTTGCAAGTTAGGAAGGATTCTGTCCACAGAGTGGCCTAGAAGGAAAAGGTACCCACACCTACCTCTCCTCTTCACCACAGTCCCTAGTTAAGAGCCACTTACCTTTTTCTTCTTCTTTAAAATCACTTTCACTCCATCCACTGAAACCATAATGCTCACTTTCTTCTTCTTGATGTTCTTGGCTTTAAACTCATACTGCAAGGGAGAGGAGAACAAAGAAGCACGCTCTAATTAGATCGGTGCATCTGCATATTCCCTGCTAGCTCAAGGCCTGAAAAAAGAGAAGCTAGGCCAGAGATGGGTCTAGGGAGCTGGCACAGTCCCTGGGGCTTTGGAGTGCCTCAGGAGGTATAAAGGCAGGTGGCTGACTGCAGGCAGGGGCCGAGAGAATCTCTGGGTTGGAATGGTATCTCTGCAATTGTCATCAATTCCACCACTCAGCCATCACACAGAACCATGGGGGTGATTCTAATCCATGCTAAAGAGATGAAACCCTAGCCTACTTTGAAAGTCTTATCAAAAATCCAAAACCTTCCATGAATGACTCATCCTTCCTACCATTTAAGATCTTTCATTATTAGGCAAGTTTTCCTTGTGTCTGACCAAATGCTGCTAAAATTCTATCCTCAAAGAAGATTAAGAAGAGCTGGCACCGATCTTCTGCATCAGAGTTTTTTAATATACTAAAGGTTATTAATTCTAAGTTATTCTCTACCAATCTGGTTCTCAAAGTGCTTTAAGACTTTGACGATTTTGGGGCCAGAGAATATTCTAGAAAGGAACTGACCAATGGTAGTTATAATGGAGGGCACTGCCTCACAATCCCTATTTTCTAAACTTTCATTTGTAGCCCTCGACAGAGCAATCCAACTACAGCTCTCCACTGCTGATGGATGTTAGCCTCATCCTCAGTTCCAGACTTTTTCTGTTACTTGTGGATAGTTTTGCAAGCTCTTCATAACTGGTGGTAGAACCCTACATTTTCCCCAATGAACTTTATTCTGAGCAACACTACAGTTTATTAAAACCATTTTCACCTTGTCCCCATCTTGATATCACCACATAGCAAATTTATCTGGCATGCTTTCTAGGCTGCAGGTTTTTGTTTATTTTTTAATTGACAAAGGACCCAGAATCAAGGCTTCCAATCCAACTCACAGCCCCTTTTCTCTGAGACCTTTTATACTTAGGACATCCCTCTCCCCCATTCCCCTCTACTATTACCCAAACCTGGAAAGAGGCATCCAGCTCACTGCCTGTCCACCTGAAACCTAACCTTGGCCATGCCTTTTAATACCCTGATCTTAAGAACATAATTTAAGAGTTTCTTACACCTTCTAAACTCCAATCATTCCAGTGACATCTTAGCGGATTTCTTATTCTGTTGCATTGAGTTAGTGTAGATGTCCCTTGTCTGTTCTGTTCTTACAGACAAGGAGATGACTTAGCTGAGGCAAAATATCTTTACATGGTCAGGGCAAGTTCTGGTTCACTGTTGAACCAATGATTGTTCATGTCACTCCCAGTCTGGGGGTCACTTTCCCCATGCTCTCAATTGCTTACCCTATCAACAATGCTTGTTTTTCCAGGGGAGCTGAAAGAAGAGCCAACTAGAGCAGCAGATGTGGGAGAGAGAAGAGACCACTTTAACCTCAGATTCCGCTTCAGCTGGGGAACACAAAGCCAATTACCAATAAAGAGGAGAAAGAACCTGGACGTCTGACAGGATGGGGGGGCGGGGAGCACGGGGCAAAGAGTGTGTTGGTAGGTACTGGAGCCTGGCCTTGGGCCAGACCTCGGTGACTGAACAAATTCTTCTCTAGGTCAGCGGCTGCAAGCTGATGAAAGCTTGAGTTGGGTCCGACTCAAAGTGGCATGCACTTTGGGACACTACTCCCATTCACAGCATGTGCCCTGCCTGCAGCATCCTGCTCAGGTGGGAGGGCTGGATAAACTGAAATTGCCTGGGCGGGGTGGGAGGGGGGTGCCATAGGCGGGTAGAGTCAGCATGGCAATCTGCAAGTCGGCTGACTTTGGCCTGGTGCCTACTGCGAGAGGTGAATATTTCCTGACCACTCCTGCATTTACCTCCACAAACACTGCCTTTCAGCTGCCCCTCCCTACTGAACAAGTCACTAACATCAAAGCTGCTCCTGCCAGTCCCAGGGAGTGCAGCAGGGCACATTCTGAGGTGGGAGTTAAGAGCAAAGGAGTCCCTGAAACACCCAGAGTTGGACAAAACCTGCCCTAGACAGATCAGTTCTTGAGTATTTTATTGCCTTTTTGTCTCTTTCAGTATGTCACTCTCACAAGCTCCATATACGCAACAAAATCACAGCAGCATTGGAATTGTTCCACATATTGCAATGATGGATACAGGCCATTATACATTTTGTCAAAACCTATAGAATTGTCAGTGCAAAGTTTAAACCCTAATGTAAACTATAGATCACGGTTAGTAGCAATGCTTCAATGTTTGTTCATCAATTGTAAATAATGTACCACAATGTTAGATGTTATCAATAGGGGAAATGTGAGAGGGGGAGGGGGGAGGGTTTATGGGAATCCCCTAATTTTCAATGTACCTTTTCTGTAATCTAAACCTTCTTTAAAAATAAATTTAAAAAAAAATCAAAGCAGCAAAATATTAAGTTTCTACCTCTTCAAGGCAGGGTACCATTCTTCTTCACCCTAGTTTTAGAGAACTTAGTACCTGCTAAGTCAGATTCTTTAAGGCCTTCTATTTCCAGAAGGCTTGTGCAGCCTACCACATCTTCCTCTCCCTCTCTCTCATTTGGTGAACCTCCCTGTTGGTTCTGTTGTCCAGGACCTTTTTCACTAGAGATCCCCTACCCAAGCCTGGCAAGAGGCACCCAGCTAGCTCCTTGCCTGCATATTTGAACCTACTTCTGTGGTTAGTATTTTGACAACCTTGGCCATGCCTTTCAATACTCTTATCTAAAGAACTCAGAATGCAACTAAACTTTCTCCTTGGGACTGGAAAACAGCCTCTAATTCTGTCACAGTGTAGGTACTCCCAAATGGTTCCTCCAGGGTCTGTGGGCACAGTGACTCCATGGAAAAGACCAAATGACTCGCCCCAGAATGTCAATGACAACACAGGTGCTCCTTGCAACAGCTCGTGGAACGCTCTAGAATGCTTCAAAATGAAGAGGGGCAAGCAAGAGAGATGAAATCAGACTCTAGATCCTGTTACAGCAGCCAGTCCTAGCTGAGTGCTGCTTCTAAGGGCTTCCAAGGTTGGACACATGCTGCATCAATTCCACTTGTCTGCTGGTCAGATGTCCCAAATCCATCCCAGCCAAGCAATGAGTATTCAAATTGCAGTTCTGTTGAAAACTATGGAAATGAAAGGAAATCAGGGGTCCAAAAATGTGTAAATATTTATCATTAAACCATTTTTTTATATGGCAAGTGTGCTTCACATGGACGACCATGCTTATTCATGGGAAAGTCAGTGGATCTGGAGAAAGAGACATAACAGAGTGACTAGGAGAACAGAGAAGTGAAGGGGCTCCCGGGGACAAGCCCCCCTATTGCCTGGTCTGTGCTGTGCCGAGGTGGAGAGCTGCCTGGGCAGGCAGGCTCAAGAGGAAGCATGTGTCCAGACAAATGGGACCCAGTCTGCTCAGACTTTGCCAGGGGCAAATGGGACTGCTGGTGCCTCCATCCATGGCTCAGGCCAGCCTCCCTCAAAGCCCCTGCCAGCCCCAGTCTGTGCCAGTAGGCCTGGCCCCTTCACCCAATGTGGACAGGCTGACCGGCTATATTTGCCTGGCTAGCCAGAGCCCCTGGCTTATTTTTACTCAGCAAGGAGAGAGTAACCTCTATGGGATGTGACCTCTTAGGGAACAACAAAACAATATGAGGCCTGGAACTCCAACCACTGACTGCAAAGATCCTAGACTGTTCGGGGTTCCTACACGGAAACTTGGAACCCTTTATTGGAACAGTGGCCCTGGAACTTGGTGTTCTTGTGCCAACCAGCAAGGTTCACCAAGGGAAGGCTGGGCAGGGAGGGGACTCAGCTCAACAGGATCCCAGAGGAAATACTCAGCCAGTGACAGGAGTAAACATGTTGGCTGGAAGTCAGGGAGCTGCTGGCAGAGTAGAGCCTGGTTTCAGAACACCTCCTGACTTTCCAAAGCTGCTTCTTCCCTGACTTCCAGAGCTGCTTCCCTACCATACGTCTCAGTCTCAGCCACTGGGAGTCCCAGCAGGGGGACCAGGAGGCCTGCAACAGCTGAGCAGGTAAAACAACCAAGAGGGGCATTTATGGAGGGTCCAGCCAGCCCTGGGCTGGAAGCTGTACTGAAGAAAGAGAAGTAACAGCATTACTTCCTAAGAGATCAGGGGGAAGGGCTGAAGCGATTAGACTCCCATCTCACCATCTCCAGCCCCAACAGTCCAGTTTCACTGACAATGTTTAACCGCCCTGAAGAATTCCATGTTTAATCATAGCTGATTTTTAACCAAAAATACCTTTTTTATAGGCTCTATAGGTACCTCAGTCACCTTGACTACAAATAATTTGACTAGTGACGTACCCTCACACCTGCTTCATCTGAATTAGCCTGAGATGTGTCTTCAAACCGGCACTCTTCACCATACCTTTCATTTTGCCCAGCTCCTTCCCACAGCCCCCCACACTGCTTGAAGATGTGAGCCGAGACCTACTTACCAGTCAAGGAGCTCAGAGGCAACTTCACCAAGAGGAGAGGATTTAGTTTTCAAAGGCAGATACTGATGGCCTCACTCTGCAAATCCTTGGCTTATTTTCTTTCTTTCTTTCCCCCCACCTTTATTCCCCCCCCCCCCCATTGTCTGCTCTCTGTGTCCATTAGCTGTGTGTTCTTCTGTGTCTGTTGTATCCTCATTAGGTGGCTCTGGGAACCCATCCTGGGACCTTCTGGAGTGGGAGAGAGGTGATCATTCTCTGCTCCACCTCAGCTCCCCTGATCGCTGTGTCTCATATTGTCTCTTCTGTGTGTCTCTCTTTCGTTGTGTCATCTTGCTGCATCAGCTCTCCCTGTGGGCTGCACCATTCCTGGGCAGGCTGCGCTCCTTGTGCAGAGGCGACACTCCTTACACACAGCAGGACTCCACGTGGGCCAGCTCACCACACAGGCCAGGAGGCCCTGGGTATCGAACCCTGGACCTCTCATATGGTAGGTGGAAGCTCCATCCGTTGAGCCATATCCGCTTCCCTCCTTGGCTTATTTTCAACTGTGTTCACATAACTTTCTAGAAGGAGCCTCGTGGCTCTGCTGCCTTCAAACCATCACAGGAAATTTAAAAAGGAGTTCCGATAATGCCACTGGGCATTTTAATCAAATTCTACCTGTAATTTGGTTTCTAGTGTGAGCACATCTCCACAACAAAACTGTAAGCACCTCAATCAAAGGGACTTTCTTATAAAGGGTGTGCAGGTAGTCCTTTTATACGTTTTCACTAAGTTCAAAAAATTTAATAACTTAGGTAATGAGATAAAAATCCAGAAACATTTTCCAATAAGCATTTCTTTTCGCAGCTCATCTACTTTAATTCTTGCAAAAGAAGATTCTGTTACTCCCCCACGTGTGAGTTAAGCATGCCATACTTTTTATACATCCATGCCATTGCATTTGCTATTCCCCATGCCTGAATGCCACCCCCAGCCCCCATCTGCTTGGTAAACTCCTGCTTATTCTTGAAATATCTGCTCAGACTTCTCCATAGTGATGCCACCTTCCAGGCCAACTCCTCCTTCTCATATCCTCCCAGAGCTCCTCCATTCCCTCGGCTACTACGGCAATGTGCAAACCTCTGTAATCCCAAACCACCAACTGACAGTTTATTTCCCTACTAGGGCATATCCTCCTTGAGAACAAGAAAAATAACTCAAACGTATTTGTAGCCAAGAAAACAGCACCAGGACACAGGAGTGGAATCATTAAATGGCAAAGGATTTAATGAGTGCAGTTAAAAGTGAATATTCACAGTCTTGAGAAAAGATGACACTGTATATAGTAATTCCCAGAAGTGAATAACTTTAGTTACCAAAGCCTGGATTCCATTCCATGTGCAAAAGGACTTTGAGAAGATCTGGTTTTCTTTAAATATCCCATAGTCCTCAGTGCTTGGAACAGTGCTCAGCACCTTATCTATGCTTGATACTTAATGAAATGAAATAATTTAGAGCTGCCGTTATTGGTCAAGGTTGTTTTCAATGATTTTACTGAATAGTCAGGGGTAACAGGTGGAGGTGGGAATGGTCAATGCAGATGAGCCGCTCTCTGTTCTCTGGGTTATGCAGATTCTCTGAGTCTCAGCTCCTGTGCCCATGGAACCAGAATGTAGGAACAGGGGACCCAAGAGCCACGGGGGTCCACGACATACTGTGTAGTCCACTGGCTTGTATGTCCATTCATGTGAAACCTCATAGATGGCAGCAAGACAAAAAACAAAGTTGGTATTGAACCCAACTTCTAGAGCATCTATAAGGATCCTTGGGAAGGCTAGGCAGAGATATGTTTCCCACCTACCAACCTCAGAATCAGCATAACTTACTTCAGCAACAGAAAACAGGAGGGTACTATGTTTATGCTGAAAAGCTAGGTATAAATAAAATCTCTAGAAACTACAAACTATTTAAAAAGAACCAGAGAATCTACTTTTTAAAAGGACGGTCACTGTCACTGTATCATAAAGGGTTAGAATTGAAGTATTCGCCCCGCTGTGCAGACCAGAGGCTCTAAATAAAACAAGTTCTAAATCCCATTTGGAATACCTGATAAAAGGTAGGATCCCAGGCCTCAGAAATATTCATTCAACAGATGTAGGATAAGGCCAAAGTTGTCTTTTTTTTTCCTTTCCCATTTCCAGTGGTATTAAGGAACACACTTTTCAGAAATACTACTCTCAGCCATAGAAGCATGTTACAAAGATCATTACATATTTTGATTTGCACCAAGAATTACCATAGGCAAAGTCAATGTGTCTTGAGTATAACTATACTATTTTTCAAGAATAGGTGCTCTTGTAATGATTAAAACAGATTATTATTTAAAAAACACCACTGTTATTTTTTGTCATCCATTTTCTCAAATGCTGCTAAAAGCACAACTATTATATTGGGAGGGAATTCTGCTGGATAGTAGGTACCAGGTTGTATTAGTCAGTTAAACAGGTGCTGATGCAAAATACCAGAAATCTGTTGGCACTTATAAAAGGGTATTTATTTGGGGTAGAAGCTTATAGCCACAAGGCCATAAAGTGTAATTTACTTCCCTCACCAAAGTCTGTTGCCACATGTTGGAGCAAGATGGCTGCTGATCTCTGCAAGGGTTCAGCTTTCTTCTTCCTCCTAAGGCTCCATGGTCCCAGCTCCTTCCTTTCCCAGTTAGAGGTTGGCATAAGGCTTGTCTCTCTCCCAGGGGCTTCTCTCCAGGCTCAGCTGCTCAGGGCTCTGGTCTCTACAACTATCAAGCAAACAGCTCATCTCTCTTTCCTGGGCTGCAGGATCCTGTCTAATGAGCTGTTTCTCTTCCTCTGTGTTCTTCTCCTGTGTATTTACTTCCTGGGGCTCCAGCATCAAAATTCCAACTGTCCCCTCTGCCATGTCATTTTCTCTGCGAGCCCTCACCCACCAAGGGGGCAGGGACTCAATATCCTACTGATGTGGCCCAATCAAAGCCCTCATCATAATTTAATCAAGTAAAAATGAAACCTCTAAAGTTAATACAATCCCAAAGACAGATAAAGTAGGTACAACCCCAGGTACTGGTTCTTCTGAGGGATACAGAGACCCACAGGTTCTATGGTCATGGCAGATGGGAGTTCAGTGCCATGTCAGTTGGCCCCACTTTGGAGTTTGTGTTTGTGTGTGATGGAGCTGGGCTCAGATGTGATCTTTGCCCACAAGCCTATCCTGTTATTTTTACAGGAACTGTAGTTGGTGCTGGGGTTTAATGTATACCCAGGGGACCTGAATCTCTGGACTGACCATGTGATAGCCAGGCCCTGAGCCTCAACAGACTTGCAACCCCTACACTCTGGTTTATTGGACTCACCCCACTCAGCTAAAATGGAGGTGAAGAAGGTCAATCACCACACCAGGGAGCCAAGAGTGCCTACAACGGAAAGCAGGAGAATTGCATCCAGCATCCATGTGGAATCTAAGCCCCCTCTTGATATAGATGTGGAATGGACACAACATTCCAGGGTCTACAGGATGGAAGAATATATATAGAGTATGGATTAGAGTGGACTTACTGATTTTCTATTCATGAACTATTGTGGTTAGTAATCGAAGGAAATGTGGCATTGGTGTGGAGAAAGTGGCCATGGTGGCTGCTGGGGGTAGGGAGTGGGAGGAAGAGATGTGATGTGGGGGCATTTTCAGGGGTTGGAGTTGTCCTGGGTGGTGCTGCAGGGACAGTTACCAGACATTGTATGTCCTCCCATGGCCCATTGGGTGGACTGTGGGAGAGTGTGGGCTATGGTGTGGACCATTGACCATGAGGTGCAGCGGTGCTCAGAGATGTATTCACCAAATGCAATGAATGTCTCATGATGATGGAGGAGGTTGTTGTTATGGGGGGAGGAGTGGGGTGAGGGAGTGGGGGTATATGGGGACCTCATATTTTTTTTTAATATAACATTAAAAAAATAGACAAAAAATTTAAAAAATAAAAAATAAAAAAAATAAAGTTAATACAATGTAATATGCCCAGAGGAACAGACAAGTTTATAAATATAATCTAATATATATTTTCAGAATTCATAGAAAATATCAAACTGCTGCACAGGTGTTCATATATTATTCATTTATACATTACACATTTTGCATGTCTGAAATACTTAAAATTTTTAGGACAATCATTGTGTTCAAAACGTTTGGGATCACAAGTGCTGACCAAGATTTTCACCTTAAGGATTAAGAAGCCAGTGTCCAGACATAGGCAAAGACTTCCCTAGTTCATTAGCAGGAAAACCAAACCTGGAATTCTCATCTCCCAATTCCTGGCCCTGTGTTCTTCATATCACCCAACACTGACCCAGAATCTTGACTCCAGGAAATTAAATTATTCATTCACTCCTGCTTTCATTCAGTACACTTTTTAAAAAATGGAAATGTTTTACTTTTAAAGAAGCTTTAGATTACATAAATGTTACATTGAAAATATAGGGGATTTCCATATACTCCACCTCCTCCCCCTTCCCCACTTTGCCCCATCCCAACATCTTTCATTATTGTGGTACACTTGTTACAATTGATGAACACATATTGAAGCATTGCTACTATCCATGGTCTATAGTTTATATTATAGTTCACACTTTGCACTGCACAATTTTATAGGCTTTGACAAAATGTATAATGGCTTGTATGTCATTGCAATGTCATGCAGAACCATTCCAGTGTCCCCAAAATGCCCCAAGTGACACCTAGTCTTCCCCCTCCCTCTCTTCAGTACATGCTTAATGAGCTCTTTCATGTGCAGGCAACTCCCAACTTATTACAGGAAGCAAGAAGAGGAGGGAGAACTTATTGGAAATTAATTTCATAAATGGAACATTCCCAGGCTCAGTGGAAAGCACGCAATCTACCCCCAAAATCATTCCCACGTAATCACACCATTTTCCTTCATTTCCTTTTTTGCTTCCTACCCTGTTCTACACAAATGTCAATGACCTGGGAAGGGCAGGAAAAAACACCAGTAACTTCCAAAAAAAATATGGTAAAGAGCTTTCTGAACCCAAGGAAGGCTTTGGGACAGGAAATGTCCAACTTTATTGCTATTTAGAGCATGGAGAAGGTGGCAAAGAGGTTCACCCAAAGACAGATGTTCTGTGGAGGGAGACATTTTCAGAGTGTCGAGACCAGCATGGTGGCAGGGGGCAAATCAAAGTGGCCCTTGGATGAAGGACAGGAGCCACCTCAGCACAGGCAGTTTAGGGCTGTGCACTCAGGGGAGCCTGAGCCCGGCTGTTCCCTGCAGAGGGCAGGCAGACAGGCCCTGGAACACAGCCATCACTTTTCTGTCAGGGAGAATGCTGACAGGTCACAGGGAGCTGAACAATAACCAAAATGATTAAGGGGCCTGAAGGGGTAATTTATGCAGATAAGTGCCACTACTGGTAATAATGCATCGCTTTTCAGATTGCTTTTCCCTCTGCTTTCTTTCAGCATATTAAAAACAAGTACTAAACCCCCTTTTTTTCCCCAAAAAAATACAGGTAGAGGTGGATGACAAAAGAAAAATAAAATGAACCAAACCCAATTCTGGGCAATTCTCCTAATACCTAGCCCAGGCCCTTCTCTAAAATGTAATAAAGTGCACACAGGACCATGCAAGTGGGAAGACAAGAGACATTAAAATCATCTTCCAGAGGGAAAAAACAGTTTAAATAGTATGATTCATATCTACGCCTACACACACACGACTAAAAGGAATAAAACGTTTGCCAGTATATAGCAGAGTCATAAATCAAGGAATCTGAGTTTTCTCCCTCAGATCCTCAAAATTGGTGATGAGACAAATGATGACTCCTTCTGTCTTTCTAAGGCTTGATCTACCTCTCTTTAGAAGAGGACAGACAGTCCTGGTCGTGCCCTCATTGTTCTCCTCGCTCCACACTTATCCCCACACTAACCTTGTAAGGCTGAGTGAAATGATTCACATGAAGCACTGGGAAGTCCTCTGAACAAGCATAATGAGCAGCGATGCTATTTCACACAAAGCATTTGCACTTCAGCAGTGTGGCCCTGAGCAAACCGCCTAGCATTTCTGGACATCACTCTTACTGTGTGTGGAATGATGGGTTCGAATTAGATTACGTCTGAGACCCTTCCCAGCTCTAACTATGATACAAACCTTCAAAGCCCTCGTAGGAAGTAAATGGGCAGGCACACTTGGAGGATGGTAAGGGAAACGTTCCAGTGATAAGGAAAGGAATGCCAGGCTGATCCCAAAAGGGAAGAGGATGCAGATAGATGAGGGAGGGTTCTGAAATAGAAAATAAATGGGAAATACACCACTAGAGCTTTGTATAGGAGGAGTTACAGGCTCAAGGGTTTAGAGTGAAGACCAGAGGGGCAGATGTTGAACATACTCTTGGCACCAGCACGAGGATTCAGAAAGGAGAGAGAATGTAAATGGGAACCCCAGGAATGACCAAGAATGACCACATATCAGGTAATTTGCTGTAAGAATAAAGAAAAGGCCTGGATAAAATCACAATATGGATTGAGAAGCAGGACAAAAAGTGGCCTCTAAATCCCATGCTGGGAAAAAGTAGCCCTGCAGTAACGACGACAGCACAGGTGCTACACAGGATGTGTTACACATAGCAGGCGTCTACCTTCCATCGAGGAATCAGGGAATCAGTGTCAGAAGGGTATTTGGAGATCACGTAGCCATTGGTTTGGGACTCCTTTCCCTAGCCTCCCCCAAGCCTTTTATTTTTTTAAGACTTATTTATCTTACTTCATTTTATTTATTCCCCCCACTCCTTGTTGTCTGCACTTGCTGTCAGCTTTCTGCAGCGGCGCGGGCCAGCTTGCCTTCACCAGGAGGCCCCGGGAATCGAACCCCAGGCCTCCCATATGGTAGTCGGGAGGCCTCGTCCCAATCCCCCAAGCCTTTTATCCCCCTGAATCTCCTCCTTTCCTGCACCGCCCCCCCCCCATGTTTAGGGTGAGGCTTAGACTTGTCATCATGATAAGAAAGGCAGTAGACTGGAAAACCTGTACCTGCACTCAGGGCATGAGAGTTCTGTGTTTAAGGGGGGGAAACAAAGGAAGAAACTACAGCAGGCAGAACAGATGGCCCCGATGAATGCTCAGCGTCTGGTGGAGGTATGATGAAGAAGGGAATTGTCAGAAGACTCTGGAGAACCTATTTAAGGAGGAGGAGGAAAATAATAAAATCATATTTGGGAGGGCTCTCAGAAGTAACAAAGTCATCTCTTTTAAGTGAGCACTAAGTCTCTAACAGGGCACTGGGTGCTCTCTTTGAAAAGTAGTTTCTAATAATGAAAGTGAAATCTGCTCATAGACATTTGCACTTACATGGTTATCTAAAGCAGTGCTTCTCAAACTTTACTGGGCATAGGAATCAAATGGCATCTTGCTAGATGCAAGTTTAGGGAGAGCTAAGAACCCTGCATTTCTAACTCAGTCCCAGATAGTGCTGATACTACTGGCCCATGAGCCACACTTGTGAGTAGCAAGGCTCTAGAGCCAGAATACACAAGTCCAAAAGGTCTTTGGATATGTTAATTGTCTGAACTAATGATCTCTAAGGGGTGTTTCGGTGCTAATATTCTATGATTCTTACCACATGGACATTCAATATTCTGAGTTATATAATAATTAAGATAAAGAATTTCTCTGAATAATTACCTTTTTATGGCCAAAAATAAAATTAATATAAAATGATAAAAATACAGGATCCCAGAACGGAGAATTATTGGCTTTTGTTTCAAAAAATAATTTCCTACTGTCAGTAGGTGGCAATATTTCCTTGGGGTCTAAGGATCACAAAGTAAACGGGTGGTGCTCAATCTTGGCTGTACATTGGAACTACCTAGGAAACTTAAAAAATATATACTGATGCCTGTGTCCCAGCCTCAGTAATTTGATTTACTTTGTCTGGGGTGCAGTCTGGACACTGGTATTTTCTATAGCTCTCCCAATGATTCTTATGTGCAGCTAAGGCTGAGGACCCACCAAGGTAGGGTAAGGTATGGCAGACCCACAGAAACCAAGAGGCAAGGAGGGGTAAGAGCTGTAAAGAGTAAAGCTGGTCATCACATCACTCCTATTTCCCTGAGTCCTTCCCCTCCCCTCGCACCCCACACTGGCTCCAAAGCACCACACAAGCTTCATCTCATCATCCCTTTCAAGCCCATCAGCATTACATTACTCTACGGCTGCACCAGATTTTAATTCCCCCCTATTCATATGACAACAAATGATCCTGGGTTAAGACATCAGGATGATATGTGTAGGAAAAGCACAAGTATCCTTGGTTTTCAATAGGACTCAGTTTTAACTACAGCAAAGTGCTTGACCCCCAATTCACCCCAGTTCCAGCCTTGACTTAAGGGAATGGCAAAATACTTGTTATAGGCAAGATTGTAAATATGTTAGGCTATGTGGGCCCTGTAGTCTCCACTGCAACTACTCAACTCTGCCACTGAAGCAGGAAAACTGTGGACAATACAAAATGAATAGGTGTGGCTGTGTTCTAATAAAAATTGATCTATAAAACAGGCAGCGGATTGGATTTGACCCATGAGCCAAAGTTTGCCAACTCCTGCTTTAACTCCTTCCAAAAGTCTTCTGAATTTTCCTTCTATTTCCCCGCTATGACCTCATGTGCAACTTACCAAGCACCATTGTGATAACTTCAGAGTAGAAATGAGACCACTGCATGAATCCCAAAAAACATGTGAGGTTCCTAAGAAGGCCAATGAGACTTGAACATGGACCTAAAGTAGAATAAAGTGCATAACCAGAAATGAGGGTGAAAACAGATAAAGAAACCCCTACAAAGAACTGCAAAATCATCAGATAGATTCCAGACATGGGTCCTAATCCTGGAATTATTTTCCCATAAAGCAACAACCTGTGATGTGAGGCAGGTTTCCACCACCCCTAATAAAATTCTGAAGTCAGATGTGTCAGAAGTAAGAATGAACTACTGAGAGCAAGATGTGACCAGACTAGGCTGGGGCTCCCCATGGTGGGTACCCTCAGTGTCACTGATATTTCAGAGGGACTCTCAGTGAAGGATTAGGAAGTCTGCCCAGGCAGAGAAGGGTCTTGCACAAGGGATCACCATGAAATGGAGAGAGGAGTCTTCCCAGCCTAGCCCCTACTAAGTGAGGTAGCAACTCCAGAGACTGGCTTAGAGGATCTTCAGATTTCCACTGAGCTGATCTCCAGAATGTGAGGGAAAGTCTCTAGTTCTTACCAAATGTAGCAGTTTGATATTTATAAATTCCAAAAAAGAAGGATTATGTTTGTTAACTAATCTATTCCTCTGGATGTGATACCTTTTGATTGCATTAGATTCTGCTGAGATACCCTTGATTAAATTGCCTGTTAAGATCAGGGCTTTGATTTGACCAGTCAGTAGGGCATGACTCAGGGTTGAGTCCTGACCCCTTGGTTAGGACTATATAAACAGACACTCACTCAAGAAGACACACAAAAGATGACACAGGAAAAGAGAGCTCCATAGACACAGCAGAGAAGAGAACTTTGATCCTGCAGCCCCAGGAAGAGAGATGAGCCTGATAGTTTGTAGCCTATAGCTGAGAAGATCCAGAAGGATCAGCCCTACATCACCCTGTAGCTGAAGCAGAGGAAGGCTGAACCCTTGCAGAGATTGGCAACCATCTTGCTTCAACATGTGGTAAATGACTTTGGTGAGAAACCAACCTTGAGTTGGACTCTTGAGGGTCTTATAATTGTAAGCTTTTACCCCAAATAAACACACTTTATAAAAGCCAACAGATTTCTGGCACTTTGCATCAGCACCCCTCTGGCTGACTAATACACCAATGTTCTCCAATGGTCTATGCAGTGGGGGGCTCCTGGAAAACTGCAGTTCAATCCAGATCTTCATCAAAACCTTTGGGCTAAGGTTATAGTTCTGGCTAAGATAAAATAATCATATTCCAACATACTTCTTCACTGAATGCAGCTATAAAACCTGGATAGAATGCATGTAGCAGCTCCTTGAGGACACTGTAAAATAAAGAGTAGAAGGCAGATTGGGGGAGAAAACCAGGATTTGAAATACGACTAAAGTGAAAACAGAAAATTACAAGTGTTGGAGAGGAGTTGGAGAAATAGGAACACTCATTCATTACTGGTGGGAATGTAAAATGGTGTAGCAGCTATGGAAGACAGTTTGGCAGTTCCTCAGAAAGCTAAGAGTAGAATTATCATATGTCTTGGCAATCCCTCTACTAGGTATATACCCAAAAGCATGAAAGCAGAGCCTTAGCAGATATTTGTACAATGATCTTCATAGCAGCATTAGTCAGAATTGCCAAAAAATGGAAGCAACCGAAGTGTCCATCAACCAATGAATGGATAAACAAAATGTGGTACACATTTACAATGTGTACACAATGTGTACAATGGAATATCATTTAGCATTAAAAAGGAATGAAGTTCTGGTTCATGCAACAACATGAATGAACCTTGAAGACATTATGCTGAGTGAAATAAATCAGATACAAAAGGACAAATATTGTATGATATCACTGACATGAAATAATTAGAATAAGCAAACTCACAGAGTTGGGATCTAGACTATAGGTTACCAGGGTCTGAGTTGGGAGTAGTTAATGCTTACCTAATACAGAGTTTCTATTTAGGTTGATTGTAAAGTTTTGGAAATGGATGGTGGTGATGGTTGCACAACATTGTTAGTATAAATAACAGCCCTGAATTTTATATGTGAATGTGGTTAAAAGGAGAAATTTTAAGTCATATATATATATTACTAGAATAAAAAGTAAAAGATAAAACACAGAACTGTATAACACAGTGAACCGTAAACAACAGTTAATAGTAAAATTGTTCTTTTATTAATTATAACAATATATCACACTAAAGCAAGATGTTAACAATAAGGTGCTATATGGGAAAAAATACATCCTAATGTAAACTACAGACTATAGCAAATCATACAATTATAATAATCTTTCATCAATTGGGACAAAGGTACCACACACTACTGCAAAATTTTAATAATGGGAGGAGCTCTCAATTAGAAACAGAGTAGGCATCATCATCCCCAAATCCTCAAGATCGGGGAATGAACAAAGGACTAAAGTAGACTTATTATTATTCTACTATATACTTATTATTATTCTAGCAATGTAAGAACTCTTATCATTGATATAAAGGCAGTGGCCATCAGAAGTTCTGAGGGATGGGAGAGGGAAGAATAGGTATAATATGGGGGCAATTTCAGGACACTGGAGTTGTCCTGCGTGACATTGCAGTGACGGATATAGGCCATTGTATATTTTGTCATAACCTACAAAATTGTGCAGCACAAAGTGTAAACTATAATGTAAACTGTGACCTATAATTAGTAGCAATGCTTCAATATGTGTTCATCAATTTTAACAAATGTATTACACTAACGAGGGATGTTGCTGTGGGAAAGTGTGTGTGGGGGGAGGGAGTGGGGCATATGGGAATCCTTTACACTTTCATGTATCATTTATGTAATCTAAAGCTTCTTTAAAAATAAAAAAAATTGTAAAAAATAATGGGGGGAGAATGAATATGGAAATGTGTTTTTTACATGATTTGTCTGTAAACATAGAACTTCTTTAACTAAAAAACTTTAAAAATTTGGTGTTAAAACAATTGGACATTCAAAACTTTTAGGAGAAAATATAGAAAATCTTTGTGACCTAGAGTTATACATAATTCTTAGACATGACATCAAAAGCAGGATCTAGGAAAGAAAAAAAGAGATGAACATCATCAGAATTAGTAATATTGCCTCTGTGAAAAACAGTGTTAAGAGAACAAAACAACAGGCTTCAAAATGGGAGAAAATATTTGCAAATCACACATGCGAGAAAAAGCTTATATCTAGGATATGTAAAGAACTCTCAATACTCAATAGTAAAACAATAACAATGGGCAAAGACCGAAACAGACACTTCACTAAAGGCAAATGAGCAGATGAAAAGATGTTCAACGTCATTAGTCGTATAGGTGAAAATGAATTTAAACAGTAAGATACGTTTACATATGTACTAAAATAGCAAAAATTCAAAAATATACTGACAATATCAAGCTCTGGTGAGGATGCAGAGCATTTGGACCTCTCGCACTGCTGATGGGAATGTAAAATGGGACAGCCACTTTGGAAAACTGCTTGGCAGTTTCTTATGTGTATGGTAACATATGCCTACCATACAGCCCAGTAATCCCTCACCTAGGTATTTACCCTGGAGAACATATGTTCCCACAAAAACCTGTATGCAAATGTTTAGCAGCTCTGTTCATAAACACCAGAAGTAGAAACAACCAAAGGCCCTTCGAGAAGTGAATGGATAAACTGCGGTACACACATCCAGTGGAATACTACTCAGCATCAGAAAGTAACGAACAGTACAACTTGGAGGTATCTCAAAGGCATGCTGAATTAAAGAAAAGGTTACACACTGATCCCAATTACACGACAGTCTCGAAAAGACAAACTATAGTGATGAGATTAGATAGGTAGTTGCCAGAGACTAGGCGTGGGGAGAGGGTGGGATTACCAAGGGACAGTACCAGGAAGTGTTTCAGGCTGATGGAACAGTTCTGTCTCCTGACTGGGGTGTTGGTTACATGAAGCTATTGATAGGCTAAATTTCATAAAACCACACCAAAGAAAATAAAGAGAGACAATATTACTCTGTGTTAAGCAAAAACTATATAATTAAAATAAAAATCCCTTGAGCTGGATGAGATCCTAAGATAAGGGATGCTGCCCCCCTTTCAGGAATCCCCCACAGGTCCGGCTTAGAACATCAATGGAGGAGAATCAGTTCCAGCCCAGACATGGCCTTCCAGGTCAAGGGAAGGGGCTTCCAGAGTTACCCTACATAATATCAGGAGAACCTTATACCAGCCTTAAGGGTATGGGAGAAGTCTCCCCTGGCCACAGGAACTCCTCCAGTTTCTCCACAGCCAGTCCAGGCACTGGGAGCCCTGGGCTGGGGCAATGGGCACCCTGAAGGTCATCCAACTGCTACGCTGCCAAGCCCTGCTCAAGTGTCTGGGAACTCTCCCTATGGTAGGTTATTAGTTCAGGCTTGGGGGAATACCCTCTTGTCTTGGGAAGCTGTAATCAGGCTTAGACACGTCTCTATTGGCCCTGAGACTCAGATTCAGAATTCCAAAATTCCACTGGTTTGAAACAACTTTTCAGCCTAGTTTCCCAGAGCAGGTATCTCACCCCCATCTCAATTTCCCCTATCACACAGCAATACTGAACCAACTACCTTGCTCATTTCTAAACATCTCTGGCTCTTCACTGAATCCAGGCCAGACAAAGGCTCACATACATGCAACTCAGGGTAAAGACTGGCTAAAAAAATGAGGGCATGCCTGAGCAGCCACTGGAAGGGAGACTCCGAGGGGCAACAGCTGGTGAAATCATCTGGAGATGACAGTTTTTGGAGAAGAAGGGCAAAATCCAGCATTGCTACCTAATGTCTCAATTTACGTCGCTGCATCTGTGTGTGTCTCTCTGCTCCATGGAGCATCAGATGTCTATGCTTCACTCCCTACTCAGGGACCCCAGAGGACACAGGAAATCTGGGCAGTTGGCAGTATCCCCAGCTTCAGCCAGCCATTCTTCCTGGAACACATTCTTCGGAATTCCCTTCCTGTTCTCCACACGTTAGAAGTGGGAAAGGATTTACAGGAAATCAAGGAAGTTATCAGTGCAAGAGGCAACTTCAAGCTGGCTGGTCCATCCATTACTGAGCTGGGAGCTGAGCTTGGGCCCTTGGAATCAGTACACACATGAGGCTGAACTGGTCTCTCCCATTCAAAGGTCCCCATTTGTGGCTCCCATTCTGCCATAATCATATTACTGCTGAGATACTAATTCTAACTTGGCATGTTTCGGCATTTTACACAATAGCATTTTATAAATTTCAGAGCACTTTCGTATTGATTATCCTATTTAACCTGAGCCAGTGCTCACCAACTTGGCCCTCATATGTTTTTCTCCCTTTCTCCATAAATTATCTCAACCACACATCGCTCCTCAGTCTGAAAAAAGTAAATACTCTACCCTCACTGGTCGCCTGCATGTTCTCTTAAGGGGCATGCTAGGGGGATGGGGGGCGGCCAAAGACTGTACCCTGCAGTCATCTTTTTTTTTTTTTAAGATTTATTTTTCATTTATTTAATTCCCCTCCCCTCCCCCGGTTGTCTGTTTTCTGTGTCTTTTTGCTGCGTCTTGTTTCTTTGTCCGCTTCTGTTGTCGTCAGCGGCACGGGAAGTGTGGGCGGTGCCATTCCTCGGCAGGCTGCTCCCTCCTTCGCGCTGGGCGGCTCTCCTTATGGGCGCACTCCTTGCGCGTGGGGCTTCCCTACGCGGGGGACACCCCTGCGTGGCACAGCACTCCTTGCGCGCATCAGCACTGCACATGGGCCAGCTTCACATGGGTCAAGGGGGCCTGGGGCTTGAACCGCGGGCCTCCCATGTGGTAGACGGACGCCCTAACCACTGGGCCAAAGTCCGTTTCCCTCTGCAGTCATCTTAATCTTTCTGAAACACTGTTTTAGTTTGCCATAGGGCTGCCGATGCAAAGTACCAGAAATGGGTTGGTTTTTACCATGGGAATTTTATCAGGGGAAAACCTTACAGTTCTGAGCCCAGAAAATGTCCAAATCAAGGCACCATCGAGAAATGCTTTCTCACCAAAGTCAGCCATTGGTGATCCTGGTGTCCTGCCATGTGGTGGAGAAAGATGGTGATCGAGCTCTGCTGTGGTCCCTGCCTTCCCTCTAGGCTCACCATCTCTTCAGCCTTGGGCTACTCCATGGGCCCAGGCTCTTGAGCGCTTCATGCTTCAGCTGCTAGCGACCCTCAAGTCCTCTCTCTCACGTGGCCAGGTCAAAATGGCAGAGCTCCCTTTTCTCTCTCTCTGTCTCCATTTCTCTAACACCCAGCAAGAGGGCGGAGACCCAACCCAAGTCACGCCTCACTGACATAGTCCAATCAAAAGCAATCTAATCAAGTAACCTAAAGTGAATCTAATGTAATCAAAGGGTTACCACACCCACAGGAATACATAATTTAAGAACACAATCTTTTGGGGTTCAAAAAGAACTTCAAGCTGTCACACTCTGTATCATATGTCCCTGGTCAAAAACTTTTTATAACACCCTACCCACTACCTTAAAAAGAAAATGAAAACTGGTATTCAACACTTTCCAACTTATCCAACGCTGCCCATTTTCCTCATTCTACAAGGCTGCTCCCTGAAACATGCAGATTCTGTATTTCAGAGACCTGTGTTTGGGGAAAGTACTTCAAAGATGATGGTATTAAGCTTTCAGTTACAAGACCCTAAAGAGTCCAACTCAAGGTACCATAAGGGGGAAACGGATGTGGCCCAGGTGATTGGGCTCCCGTGTACCAAACAGGAGGTCCAGGGTTCAATTCCTGGGGCCTCCTCATGAAAACAAGCGCCTGTACAGACAGCTGGCGTAGCAAGATGACGCAACAAAAAGAGACATAGAGGAGAGAAAGTGAGAGATGCAGCAAACCAGTAAGCTGAGGTGGCATGAGAGATTGAGCACCTTTCTTACACTCCAGGAGGTCCCAGGATTGGTTCCTGGTGCCGCCTGAAGAAAAGACAAGTGGACACTGAAAAACACATGGCGAGGGGACATGGAGAGCAGACAGTGAGCAGGGGAAAAAAAAAAAGGTACTATAAAAGACACTTCCTCACCCAAAGTCTGTTGCCATCAAGCAAGACAGCAAGAGATGTCTGTGAAGTTCAACCTCCCTTCTTCCTCATAAGGTTTCTTATGACCTCAGCTGGCTTAGGGCTTGTCTCTTTTCACAGGGCACATTTCTTTCTGGGCTCAGCTGCTTGGTTCTGCTCACAAGGTCAGCATCAGGTGAATGGCTCATCTCTCTTCCTGGGTCATCCGTCGAGTCTATGGGGCTGTTTCTCTTCCTCCAAGTATCGTCTCTATGTATCTACTTCTGTGTGTCTCCTTGACTGAGTGTCCGTTTATATAGCCCACAAAGGAGGCAGGGACTCAAACTGAGCCACCCTAACAATGTAGTCAAATCAAAGCCCTAATCTTTTTTTTTTAAGATTTTATTTCTCTCCCTTTGCCCGCCCACCCCCCCCTCCTCCCGCATTGTCTGCTCTCTGTGTCCATTCACTGTGTGTTCTTCTGTGTCTGCTTTGCATTCTTGTCAGCGGCATCAGGAATCTGTGTTTCTTTTTGTTGTGTCAGCTCTCTGTGTGTGCAACGCCACTCCTGGGCAGGCTGCACTTTTTCTGCATGGGGTGGCTCTCCTTGAGGGGTGCACTCCTTGCGCATGGGGCTCCCCTATGCAGGGGACACCCCTGTGTGGCATGGCACCCCTTGCGTGCATCAGCACTGTGCGTGGGCCAGCTCACCACATAGGTCAGGAGGCCCTGAGTTTGAACCCTGGACCTTCCTTGTGGTAGGCAGATGCTCTATCAGTTGAGCCACATCTGCTTCCCACAAAGCCCTAATGTGAATCAAAGGCATCTCAGCTGAATCTAATACAATCAAAGGGTATCACACCCAGAGGAAAAGCGTCTGTTTTATCAGCTCACCAAGAGGACTGGGACTCAATACTGAGTTGCACTTAATGATGTGGTTGAAGCAAAGCCCTAATCTTGATTTAATAAAGTAAAAGTGAAACCTCTGAATTTGATACAATAAAAGTATCATGCCCAGAGGAACAGACCAATTTGCAAACATAATGAATATCTCTTTTTGGAATTCATAAATAATCTCAAACTGCCATAACGACCAAGCAGGTAGATATGTGCAACTACCCCCTTGTCCTCATCCTGCTTCACCCAAAGAAGCTACAGCTCTAATGTTTAATATGTAGAGGTTCCATATAATATTTCTGTGATAGATTGAATTGTGCTCCCCACAAAGACATGTTCAAGTCTTAACCTCAATCCTTTAAACGTAAACTCATCTGTAAAAAGGATTTTTAATAACGGCTATTCTGTGCAGCGTGAAATGATATCTCCGTGCAGTTTTGATTTGCATTTTCCTAATAGCTAGTGATGCTGAGCATTAATGGAAGGTATTGGTGGTGGGATGATGTAGGGGAGCCCTATATATCATGCATGTTTGTTCTATAAGTTCATAACTTTTCCTATACACTTACCATTCATGTATGAATGACATACTTCAATAATTTTTAAAAGAAAAAATAAAGAAAAGGATTTTTGAAGATGGTCAAACCAAATTGGGGTGAGCCTTAATCCCATATGCCTAAAGCCCTACAAGCAGAGGAAATACAGGTGCAGTCAGGCAGTGGTAGCCACAAGAGGAGACAAAGAGAAAGCTCACCATGTGACAGAGGACTGCCAGCAGGCCAGGCCACCACTGCAAGCCACAGCCTACAGAGAGAGCCTGATCCTGCTGACACTCTGTTTTTAGACATCTAGCTTCCAGAACCATAGGACAATAAATTCATGTTGTTTAGGCCAACCAGTTTGTAATATTTGGTTACAGCAGCCCTGAAATGGAGATAATTTTGTTTGGCAACAAAAGCTCTTAGCTTTAAAAAGGAAAGCTTGGAAAAAAAAAAAAGGGGGAAGTTTGGAAATCACTGACCCAGATGAAATACTGCATTGCAGTTAAACTGGTTTATTCACTGTCTATCCTAAATATACTTGGATTTTCTCAGGTCTACATTTTTATTTAGGCAATTTGCTACCTTAAAATTTCTTACTCAGTTCCTTTATGTTTCTAAAACCTTCCCATAAGTGTCTCACCAAATATCACTTGGAAGAAAAAAAAAACCTTCCCTTTTTATCATAGCCTGAAGGAATTTCTTCCAAACTGCTCTGGCAGTGACACTCAGAGGAATGATTTCATAATAATGCTATATATATAATGTATCTCCCACTGTTACCTAACACTCTTAACTTTGAACATGGTTTTTCTCATCTTCTCAACCAAAATGGAGAAGGATAACTCTGGCTGCTGGGTTGAGACTATAAGGGGGGAAGAAAGGAAATCATTAAGAAGGCTGTATTTTTTTTTAAGAAGGCTAACTGTAAGGTGACACAACAATACCACACTTGCAAACATACCCCACAGTACCCCATAGCTAAAGGCAGCCACCAGGGTCCTGGAGAAGGTGTCAGGCAGGACTGAGGAGGCAGGAGCCACTCTGCCTGTGGACGGGCTCCTGGCATCACTGCCATTTAGTTCTCAAGGAAGACAGTTCTAATACAGTTTATGTTTCCCTGCAATGCATTTTCCTTTTTTAAAAATCTGGTTATTCTAATGGCTGTTATATAGGCTAGTCATAGTACCATAAAATCTCAGAACTGAATGAGTCCTTGTAATATGATCATTTATAAGTTAACTCCTAGCCCAACACTCTCACAAATTATTTCAGTTTAGAGACCACAGACTCAGATTATTTGGCCTATTTCTTTTTTCCTAAGAGCTTAACAATTTTTAGAAAATCAGGCTTCTAAGTGGACTACAGGCAAATTGTTTGCTTTCCTGCTTTAAAAAAAAAATTGAAAAAGATAAAAGAACTGTAGCACTAGCCCTTGGAAAATTAATCTCTAATGGTCACCTTGATTTGCAGCAAGTGTCGCATTCTGAGCCCAGATCAAAGGATCTTCTATAACTATGTGCCAAATAACATGTCATTTTAACAATTTATTGGATTGGAATAATTGTGTCACAAAAAAAAAACAAAATCCTATTTTTCTCCAGGCTAAAATGAGTTACTCAGCTCATTTTATATTTTCCCCAGCCCTTTTTTGATCAGGAAGATACTCAGTTGTAACCAATTACATTCAGATCACTGGAAAATGAGCACTGACTTTTAAAAACAATGTGTTTATCCATTCCTGTCTCCAAAATGCCCTTTATTATCTCTTTCTTAAAATGTTTAAAATTACATTTCAAAAAGATAGAAAGAAGGTGCTTCATTTCACATCTCTGTATCTCTTACTTTGCCCTCTAGACACTACAAAGAACAAAAGGAAATGCGATTTAAAAACAGGGACATTATATAATAATGGATAATTAAGTAACCCAAGAGCTGCAAGGAATATTTTACCCTGAGAAACTGGCTGCAGGGAAACCAGCAGTTCCCAAACCAATGATTCTTCCTCTGCTAATATATTGTGGTCCCTTCCAAGATGGAAAAGGGCAGCTAATACCAAGCCTTGCAGCACAGCTATTTTTGGAAAAGGAACTTAAAAACCCACCAAACTAAAATGATAGGAAAGCAATGCAACCAAGGGTCAGTAGCAAACACCTCACATCAGTAAACACAGGATGATTTAGACAAGCACTGGGCTTGGTACTTTCGCTGGAGAATGGGGGTGGTTCAAACAGACTTATGCTATATTTTGAGTCATTTGGTTTTCAGTACAGAAACGATCACCACTCCCATCCGCCCCCACCAAAAAAAAAAAATCACCTCTCAACATCTCTCCTAAGTCTTAATTCCTAGGGCCCAGTACTAGCCCCCAATATCATATCTTGTGATCAATTATAAGTAGTGAGGTGGGGATGCAAGGCAGAGTGGAAGACTTACTTCAGGCTGTTAAATGAAAAAAGAGTGGGCATTCAGTGGATAGTGTTCAGATAGATGGGTGGATATAAGATGGAGGAAAGAAGGAAAAGGGGGAACCATGGTTTCACCAAATATAGAGGATATTTTCTACCTAGAAAGGTCTAATAATTTTGTGTCAATGTTTACTTTTTATATGAACTTTTTATATGACACTGTCACACACATGACATACTGCTCTGAGTTAAAATCATCACGATCATCTCCTAGTTATAAAAGAAGGGATGCAAGAGTGCCACTTTATAACTTGCTTACACAGATTTCCCCCTCTCCCGGAATACTTGTATAAAAAGTCTCTCTGAAGAACAACACAGTAAATAGCTTCTCTGTTAACTCTTCAAGTCCAGTCATTTTTTACACCACCTTTAGCATGGATTACTTCTCTATTCCATATTCTTAACGTCAGCTCAAAATGCTCTCATATTATTTTCACAAATACACTAAAATAACCACTGTTATGATTTGGAGCTGTATGGACCCCAGAAAAACATGTTCTTAAACTTAGTCTATTCCTGTGGGTGTAAACCCATTTTAAGTAGGACCTTTTGAGGTGTGTCCCACTTCAATTAGGATGGATCTTAATCCTATTACTGGAGTCCTTTATAAGCAAAATGAAATTCAGAAAGAGAAAGCTACAGGAAGCACAAAGCTGAAATTCAGTGGAGCCAGGAGAAGAATGGAGAGGCCAGGAGACGTAGCCAAATGCCTTGCCATGTGATAATTTAAGGACCAAGGATCACTGGTAGCCAGCCAGCAAATACTACAGTCTTTGGGGAGAAAGCATTGCCTTAATGATGACTTGACTTGGACTTTTCTACCATCCTCAGAAATGTAAGCTAATAACTCCCATTTTTTAACCTGACCCATTGCATGGAATTTGTTTGAGCAGCCAAGGAAACTAAAACAGCCACTGATGAAGAGGATGCACATGAATTATACTGAATCCCATGGCTTCCTCTTTCTGGGATTATTTACTCATATTTGGTAGAGAACATCATTTGGGACTTTCCTAAGCAAAGGTACAGGGAAGCAGTTTTTCACCTGAAAATATCTTTAGTACATCCTCACATGATTGATAGTGACTTAGAGTAGGAGAATAGTGAAGATGGAAAGAAGTACTTGGATTCATGAAGATGGAAAGAAGTACTTGGATTCAAGACAGTTTAGAAACAAAAGCAACGGGACAACGTGATGACTGAATATAGGATACAAAGAAGAGATAGGAACCGAGACAAAGTTTCTAAAGTTTGTGCAATTGTGTATATGGTGATGCCATTCCCTGGATCAAGATAACAAACAGTACCAGATTTATGGAGGAGAATTACGAGTTTGATTTTGGACATGATGATTCTGAGTTGTCTGAAAAATCCAAGAGGAATGTCAAGTAGGCAGTGGGATATATAATCAGAATCTGGAGTCAGAGAAGAGGTCTAAGTTGGAAATATAAATTCTTGATTGTCTGAGTATGGCTGAAAGTGTGTATTGCCTAGGGGGAGAATAAAAAGTGAGAAAAAAAAAATAGAGCACCTAGGCTTGAGCCATAGAGAACTCTGATATTTAGTACTGTAACAGAGGAAGATGCACCTCTCTATGACCCAGAGGAAATTGCCATTTTGCAAGCCAAAATGGTTGACTACCAACAATTCCACATGGTTCAGTCTAATAGAAGGGATAGTGAGAAGTGGATAAAGTCACAGGGCATGACATATTATGAAAGCCAAAAAATGTAAAAGAGAAGTCAAGAAGGATGAATGAAAAACATCCAGTGGGTTCAGAACGAGTGATCAATGATTACTATAACAAGAATTATTCTGGTAAAAGGATGGACTGGAAGTCAGTTTAGGGTGAGAGAGAGGTGAGAAAATGGAGTACGGGCAGCAAGTAAGCAATTCTTTCGAAGATCAAACAAGATAATTTATCTAAAGAGGTAAAAATAATGACTATAGATTTTTATGTTGCTATTCAGATTACTGGTAGCTTTAAACCTCACTTTAAACAATCCTTTGCATTTACCAGTACTCAATAAATATTTTGGATGTGATGATAACTTAAGTAGAAACAACGAGATGGTAAATCATTCTAAGTAATTTTCAATTAAAAGTAGCTATAAATTCTTGGTGAGCCAGATGCCCTATTTTCCCTTCATAAAAATATAAAATAATCTAAATCTGATTCTGTGTTCTTCATTTCCTCATGCTATGAATTAGCAAAATTTTCCTATTAGAATATGCTAGATTACTGCCAAGATGAAAAACCTAACCCCCTTCAAAACAACAAAACAAAACAAAATTTGAATTAATAGGGAAATTGTTACATTTTGTGACATGACTCACCATTGTGAGATTTAATGAGGATATCTATGAAAACCTTCAGGATACTGCCCCTACCAGCATTTGAGAGCAAAGTTGATCTTCTTAGGACAGGGATATCCTCTTTGGTCCAGTCAATGAGAAAATGAGGGATTCTGGAACATCCCAGAAAATATACCGACTAGAGGTTTGATGTTCCCTGCTTTATAGTTATAATAAATGATGCTTCTCTATCCGTAAATTAAGTTTTTCTCTTTCAAAGACCAAATACCCAGCAAACATGCAGTCTAGAAGGCAAAGAGGACCCTGGAACACTGAAATAGGTGCCACAGTCCCCACAGGGCCATCACTTACTTTCCTGAAAGGAAAATCAACTCTAGGACAATTTATGCCTTTTGCTTTGCCTGGGATGCTCTTTGCCCATCTACCATTTTCTCTATCAGGCAATACACAACCTCCCCCAACCCCACCTACATTCTCATCCTTTAAATCCCATATCAGTGTAAATTCCACTCTGGACCCTTGAAAAGAAGACCTTTGCCCCTTCCTCTGAATTCCTACAAGCTCTTTGTATATAATTCAACTTTAGCACCTAACACATTAGATCACAATGAGTGGTTTACCTTTCATTTCCCAACTCCATCTCCCAACCAGACTGAGACATGGGAACACATTGTGTCTTATTTAATTCTGAACACCTGACACATAAATTGATAAGAAATGCTTATTGGACAGATGGTACAATTCTAACAAATTTAGTTGTCTGACTTAACGCCACAAATTAGGAGGGATATAGCCAAAAGCAGTATGTTAGTTTCCTATTGCTGCTGTAACAAATTAACACAAACTCAGTAGCTTAAAACAATATAAACTTATTATCTTATAGTTCTATAGTTCAGAAGTCTAAAATGTGTCCACAGGCTGTGTTCCTTCTGGAAGCTCTAGGGGCACATCATTTCCTTGCCTTTTCTACCTTTCATTTCCATGGGCCATCTGTGATAGTTCGCCCAGGACCCCTTCTTCCATCATCAAAGCCAGAATGTAGCATCTTCAAATAACTTTTTCTCTTTCATCATCACATCACATTTCTCCCTAACCATCCTACTTCCCTCTTAAAAGGACACTTTCGTTTACATTGGGCCCACCCAGATAACCAGGGATCATCTCCTCAAATTTCTGCAAAGTGCCTCTTGCTATGTCAGGTAACATGGAAGATGTGGGCATCATTTCATTCTTTTTTTCTTTTGGGGGTATCATTATTCAGTCAAGGCTGGCACACTGATGGCTAGAAAAAGCAAATGCCAGTAACCTAAAAGCAAGAATAAGGCAAAAATGATGAAAAAGTAGAGGAGCGTTTTTTTTTTAAATGAAGCAACCTATGATCATACAAAACGGGAGAAAAAGAGCACTGTGAGGACTCTGAGGGCAGCAGCTCTTTATTCTGGTCCAAGATTACAAACAGAATTCAAAGTAATGACTTTGAATCATGAGAAAAAAGTTATGCTTTGCTCTGTAACATTTAAGAAAAAGAGCATGATAGAAGACAAAATGCTTTGAATAAATGATCATTTTTCTAAGGCATGATAAACGCAAGTTAACTAGAACTTTTACTTTAGGTGGAAAACTCATTCTGTGAAGCCTAATAGGTTCACTCTTTATCAGAGAGATTTATTTTCAGACAAGTATTTCTGAACTTACATATCCAAGTAAATGTTAACCCGCAAGTTGAAAACTCAATGAAAGTGACACTGAGTTCTCCAGAAGCAGCCACAAGGTGGGAACTCTGATGAAGGTGACAATGAATTCCCCTGGAGAAGCTGGCTGTCTGGAATAGAGAGAGAAATTCTTCTTTCTGACTACTGAAATCCTCAGTTCTCCCTTCCTTTAAAGCCTTCAATTGATTGAAGAGACATTTCTCATTGCTGAAGACAATCTCCTTTATTGGTTGTAGATATAATTAGCCATAGATTAAATAAATTGACAAATGATTTAAATCCACAAAATACTCTCAGAGGAACAGGCCACTGCTCGCCAAGACCAAAAAATGTACACTATGTACACTATAACCTAATCTATCTGACACATGAAATTAACCATTACAGGAATAGAATAAACGCCAATAAAATAATTTTGCATGAAACTTTCAGGAAATCTCCCTTTGAGAAGTTGTTTTGAACCCAATTTATAAACTACACCATTATCACTTGTATTACTTTCTCACCACACCTCATTTTCTAACTGGAAGAGCAATCAGGTGAGTAGTCAAGATAGGCAATCACTAGACTTGGTTCCAAATGCCTTTCGGCCATAAAAAAAAAAAATTCAATATTATCTACCCTGATAGCCACAAATCTGAATGAAGTTCTAAAAGAGGAGCAACAAAATAGTGGAGTCATCAATGAATTAAAAGCTTAGACTTTCCAGACAATCTCTGAACAGGACCACAAACTTTTGGATGTATATATTATAATGTGTTGCTTAATTTGACTCTGATCAAATAGTCACAACTTATATATATTATTCATTAAATGTCATTTATATTTATAGAACATTTAAATACAGTAAATTAGACCAAGTAAGTCTATTCTCAATCAATGCCCATAAATATTATATACATTACAAAGCTAATCTTTCTTTTTTAATTTTATTTTTCAGGGGGAAATAAGGATGCAATCCCCTACCAACACAAATTATGCAGTCAAGTTTTCCCCATGTGGGGAAATCACAGGGGTCAGCGATCCCCAGTGCAATGGATCAGCCTCACCCTGGGAAAACCACCTTCGTGATCATAGTGCTTCCCCTGCCAGGTATGTATATCATCTTATTTTATTAATGCTAAAATTGCAAGCCCGAAGTATCTGGATACCAAGTCCTAGAGAAATATATTCCTCCCTTATTCCTGCCATAGCCTCTGGGGATGTGATGTCATAGGTTTCAAGTCCCCACCTGACAGACCTGGGAATCCAGATCATCATAAAGTCAAGCTGTGGAGCAGGGTGTATTTCACAACCACATACACGTGCTTCCACAAATGTATACTCACACTGTACAGACTGTCTAGAAGCACTACATAAATCTCCTTCTCTCCCAGTCACATTCAACAGTGGGAACAACAGAATCCCCTTGGCAATTTCATAAGGTAAAGCCAAACTCTATCACTGGTCTTGATATATGGCACTCTTGGTGGTCGCTAAGCCTGTCATACCCATGACATCATTGTTTCCATAGAAACACCACCACATTTTCAAAGAGGGAAAACTAGAAGTATTCTGAAAGACGACCAAACCCAAACAATCCCAGTATACTAAGCAAGCTGTAAGCTAACATTTTCTTTATGAGGGTGTCTTAGTTTCTCAGGAGGAAAACAATCACAAAATACAGACTGAAACTATTAAAAATGAATGAGTAATAAAATCAAGAAATGCAACTGCTAAATTTCTGTAATATATTTTACCTTGTATAAACCAGATTTAAGTTAAAATTTTAACTCTTCTTAAAATAAGAACTGCAATGCTATAACACACTCATCTTCATGGTTTAATGTTTCTTGACTTTGTGTATTTACATGCTATGGACTTAAATATAATTGAGAAAAAGTACATTTTAATTATTTGGGGGGGAGTTCAACTAGAAAGAAATACTTCAGATGTAGTTAAACTGCAGAGGAAAATATAAGGAGCAAACCACAATCATAAATAACTGAACCAATGGAACTATAGTTATGAGATTGTACATATAGAATGGCAACATTGATTACATAAATTTGAACAAAACTTTCAAAAATAATCACAAAAATGAAAAGCACATGGAGAAGAAAATCAGACCCTAAAACAATCCTAAGGTTGTTCATACATAAATTTAAGAGATTATTTCTGTATTGTTAGAAATAGCCCATTGTGCTTATGGAGAAAAACCTGGACATCCTTCAGGTGTTTATAATTAACAGTCTGATTTAGAACTCTAGAAACATCTTAGGAATGTTTTTCTAGCTGTGGGGTGGTCTTTGAAAAGATTGAAAATGTTGCCCAAATCAGTCACCCAAAGCAGTCTTACACAAAAGAGGCGAGAGCTCCAGGGGTGTGGCCTCAGAGGAGACCACAAGTGCACAGACCTGCGAGCTCTCCCTTCAAACAAACGAGAATCACACACACACACGGCCATATATTTGGGAGGTCACAAGCTGTCAATGGTAACTTTGCTGACATAGAACCTTACCCCGGAGTTTACAAGCTGAGGGAAAGGGTCATAATTGAATCAACCAAGCATCATCCCAAGTGCCATATTGAATCCCCAAAATACACCCCTGCCGATCCCAGGATTCTTCCTCTGTTATTTACTTTATGTCATATCCAGCAAAGCACTGGGGTTATACAAGCATGTACATTCCAGTATTTAATGAAGATAATTCCTCAGAAAGACCCATTTGCTTGATCCTAGTGGTAGTCAGGGTTTTTTTGGAGCACTCTCAGCCACCCTGAAAACTATATGTAGGAAGTAGCTTAAATAAATAAAGGCACAAAATGAAAGCCAGCGTCTTTCAGAATATCATCCAATCCTGCAACAGGGCAGATAGTTACTAATTGCACAAGATTTGGGGGCCTAACCTGTAGGGAGACACAAATGTCTAGAGCGAACAGTGAGCCAGAAGCGATAATACACATGGGTAACTAACTATAAAAGACCACTGATGTGTCACACAGGACATAAACCAAGGCAGGAAAAGAGAACTGAGTGGCAGATTCAGTGGAGGAAAAAGGTTACAGATGAGATGGGTGGTGGGAGCTGTCCCTATGCTTCCCACCCACTTAAGGTGTTCCTGAATCACTTCTCCCCCCACCCCCACCAGCACCACCTCCCCCCACCACCACCACATTCAACTTGTATCCCTGTTGTGAGAAACAGATGTAACATGTCACTGTTTCAAAAGATTAGGACAAGGTTCCTGCTATCAAGGGGCTCAAAGACAAGTGAGAAAAGACAGACATGAAATAATAATGATTCAGAGTTATAAATGTTGCGTGATAAAGTGGGAAGATGAATAGGGACTTGCCAGACAGATAAGGTAGGAATGGAAAATGAGAGCTGACGGAGGCTGGGCAGCAAGAACATGTGCAGAAGGCTCTAGAAAGCAATACAGAGTCCAGGAAGGGCAAACAGCCCCATATATTTGGAGGGCATGAGCACAGGGCAGTCATCAGAAGTAAGGCCAGAAGTTTAGCTCAGGGACAGATCATGGCCAATTTTTAAAAATCAAAGCAAGGCAATAAATCCAATACATACGATTAATAGTGTTACTGTAGCCGTTTGATATGGTTATGAATTCCAAAAATAGATATTGGATTATGTTTGTAATCTGGTCTGTCCCTGGGCATGATTAAGTTATGATTAGGGCTTTGATTGGGCCACGTCATTAGGGCATTGAGTCCCCACCCATCACAGATAAAAGGCATGGCAGAGGACAGAGTGGGGGGTTTGGATGTTGGATTTTGATGCTAAAGACCCAAGAAGTAAGCTCACAGAGGAAAGAGAAGCAAGCCCCAGGAAGAAAGGAACCTTGAGCCCTGGAAGAAGCAAGCCCTGGGAAGAGAAGAACTCTGAACCCAGAGAGAAGCAAAACCCTGGAAGGGAGAAACCCAGGAAGCCTGAACCCTCACAGACGCCGGCAGCCATCTTGCTCCAACACATGAAAATAGACATTGGTGAGGGAAGTAACTTATGCTTAATGGCCTGGTATCTGTAATCTCCTACCCCAAATAAACACTTTTTATAAAAACCAACCTATTTCTGGTATTTTGCATCAGCACCCCTTTGGCTGACTAATACTGGTACTTAAAAGGAAAACGTCCCTTCTGAAACTTGCATGAAAAAGAGAAATGTCTATGGCCAATAAAGAAAATCTAAAGAGATAAATGGTTAAGTGAGAACCAATGCCCAGCAACGTTGGGTTACAATCATGGTGATCCATTCCATAGCATTAAGATGGCAACTGGGCCTCCAGACACTTCACACCACCAGACCGCCACTTCTCCATCTAGCCTCCACCTCCACTAGACGTGATGTCTTTGACAGTGTTTCTATGGGTACCAGATTTGAACATGGATTTCTTACTGCTCATGAGATGCCTTGAGCAGCACTTCCCCTAGAAAAATCACATACAAGTGTGAAACCAAGGGTTTTCACTGCCCTCCCAACTCCCTGGCCTTTGGCAAGTTCTAGCCAGGACTCTCCAAATATTCCTCCAGCTAAAAGGTTCTGCAACCCATGTCACGAGTGCATGCCTGAAGGTAGTTGGCTGTGTAAGAAGCCAAGTTTTTATTATTCTGGATGCCCCACCTGCCCTTTCCATGCTTTTATCTCCTCTCCAGTATGGCCCTTTCACCTCTAACACACAAGTTCTCCCACCAGTCCTTGGGAAAGACACAAAAGCCAATTTCACCAAAGAATAAGTTGGAGCTAGAAGAGCGGGTCTTGTAAGCATTAAATGCTTGAGAACTGTTAAATGATTTAAGGCCTGGAAATCATTAAGACATCATCCAAATCAAGTGATTTCAAGAAGAGATGTGATGTGGAGTTGTCCTCAATGATATTGCAAGGTGAAATGCTGGACATTATGTACCCTGCCATAACCTAATGAATGGAATGGGGGAGAGTATAAACTATCATGTAAACTATAATCCACTCAGTGCAGCAGTACTCCAAAATGTATTCACCAAATGCAATGAATGTGCCACAATGATGAAAGAGGTTGTTGATGTGAGAGGGGTGGGGGGTGGGGGAATATGGGAATCTCTTATATTTTTTAATGTAACTTTTTTTGTGATCTATGTATCTTTTTTTTGAAAAAGACAATTAAAAAATAAATACTGGAGAGAAAAAAAAGCAGTTCTAGGTATCTTGCTCTAGATGACAGGGTAAAATCAAATGCCTAAAATCCCATGAGAAAGGAGTTTTGCAACATTGACCACTCTGTTCTTAAGAGACTTGTTACCCCACATAACAAGCCATGCATGTGCATGTGTGGCTAAGGGAGGAGGAAGGTAAGCAAAGAAGCTGAGGAAAGGGGAGCAAATGTATTAATAACAGAGTAAGATGAGTGATGCAGGAGTTCAAGGGCAGGCCAGAAGGGAAACAATAAATTAAATAGTGTTCACAATCAGAGTAGGCTTTGGCCAACTAATGAGGATTCCAAGGACTCATAGGAATTAGAATATTACAGAGACCTTTTGGAAGCAGAGAAAAATCCACTAGAAGAATTAGTTGAGCCCAGAAGCCAAGCTAAGGAAAACAGCTGGAGCAATGTTACTGACACATTAGATGACAGCATAGCAAAAAAATTATTCAGATGCTCTGCCATATTGCCAGCTGTATTCTCCTGGGCTGGATTATATATACAGTTGATGCAATTTGTCCCTTGTCTCCCTACCTCTATTTCAATTTACCCAATTCTAATCTACCTTAAGCCCTCTTATTTACCTCTTAAACCCTGTGTTAGCTTGCTCATTCAAAAATCAAGCACCAGCATTGTTTTTCAGTGCTTTTCATCTATGTGTCTATATTCTATACTAAATTCACAATTCTCTAGAGGTCATCCATTTGACCTTGCTTGTAACAGGGTTACAGATTACTCAGTTCACCTTGGCTGGCCCTTCTGCCCTGATCAGCACTTTACACATCCCAGCAGAAGGTCACCAGAGGGGAAATCAGAGAATGTGTATAATTCAGAGCAATTCATTACCTATACTGTTTTTTAAAGAAAATCTTCATCAGCAAATAATCTACACCTGAAATCCCTCTCCAGGACCAGCCACCCTGGTGTCTCAGCTTGAAACGGTAAAAGGAGCCCAGGGAGAAGAAAGAAGGGTGTGGGGAAGAGTAGGGAGCTGACTTCAGTTTGGTCAGGGCCAGCTGGAACAGACAAGTGCAGAAAAAAATAAAGTGCCGATCCCAGGTTCCAGAGAACAACCATTGTAATTAAGGGCAGAAAGAAAGGAAGGAAGAAAGGAAACACACACAAAACCAATCTATAATACAAGCCCTGGCAGCCACCTCAAAATGAAATGCTTCACAAGGTCATCTGAGTCCTTTCAAGTACTTTTGAACTACTAGGCAGATGCTAATTAACCCTCCTGATTCCACAGCCTCAAGGGAGATGTAAATGTGTTTAACTGATGAGCACCAGCACTCTGTTCTATTTCTGGAACTCTAATAGCTTGGTAGAGGGCCTTTTGAAAAAAGGGCATTTTGACAGCATCACAGAATGTCCCAAATGCAATGGACCACAAAGAGCCTCTTTAGAGAGGAAGCAGGAAGAATGGTGAGAATATGGGCTTGGGGAAGGATCTAGATCCAAATCCCAGATCCGACATCCACCAGCTGCAGGAGACCAGACAATTTAAGTAAGCCATCTGAGTCTCAAACTGCAGGAGGAAGAAACCACCACCTACACCAATGATGGTGCCAGCAAATACCCTGCTTTCTTCCCCGTATTGTATCGTTTGTAGTATTGCCATAGTAGTTGATAGTTGATAGTTCCCTCTGGTCCCTCCCCCTTTGTACCCACTCTCCAATCCCAGCCTCACATGAAATGCCAGCCACTGCTGAAAACACATTCATGCAGACAGTCGAGGCCTCCTCTTCCCTCCATGTAAAATGACTGGCATGTTTGCCTATTACTAGCCAGCAGAATGACAGGCAGAGTAACCCTGTCAGTGAGACTTTCATAGGGTTTGCCTGAAACATTTATGTGATCCTGGGAATAAGGCAACAAAAGGCAGAGCTCTGAGGTATTTTGGGAAGCCAAGGCAGGAAAGCAGAGGAAGGGTCAACTTTAAAGTTACAAAAGCTCAAGAACAATGTCTTCAACAGATATTTATATTGGAGCCCAGTCAGGGTCTAGAGAAGTGGAGAGACTAGAGGGAGGAAGAACTCAAGCTATAGGTATTTATAGGTGTTCCTGGGAAGGGGCAGTGCTACCTGTGACTGCTTTTATGTGCTCTCCACATGCCAGGAGATTTTGAGGCATTTAAACTATTGGAGTTTTTTTTTAAGGCAGCAGGTAGATAAAATTCAAAATATGGATGTCCACTGCATCACTGGGCTGTGCATATACAGATACCTCAGCAATTTCACAGGGGTGGTGCCATTTCACCCAACTTAAACCTACCGTGCTCTAACACTCTTATTCCAAAGGGCTCTGGAGAGCTTCCATATTCATTCAAGCAAGAGACAACACACCTTTCCTTACCCCAGGGTTATGAAAGAAATGGATGTGCAGGTTACTGCTGCTTTGCTCCTAAATGTTTGCAAAAACTTTATCTTTGGATCTGTTGTGGGCTGAATTGTGTCCCCCAAAAAGACAGGTTGAAGTTCTAACTCTCAGTACCTCAGAATATGACCTTACTTGGAAATAGGGTTGTTGCAGATGTAATTAATTAAGATGAGGTCATACTGGAATAGGGTAGGTCTTTATCCTATTCTGATATCCTTATAAAAAGAGAAGATACACAAACAGACACAGAGATGGTATGGAAATGGAGGCAGACACTGGAGTGGAGCATCTATAAGCCAAGAAATCCAAGGATCACCAGCAAACAACAGAGGCTAGAAGAGGCTAGGAAGGATCTCCCCTACAGGTATCAGAGACTCACGACCCTGCCACCATCTTGATCTCAGACTTCTAACCACCAGAACTGAGACAGAATAAATATCCATTGTTTGAAAAGCCACCCAGTTTGTGGTACTGTATCAGTAGCTCTTGGAAACTAAGACAGGGCCTGAATTAGTCAGCCTAAGGGGTGCTGATGCAAAGTACCAGAAATCTGTTAGTTTTTATATAGAGTATTTATTTGGGGTAGAAGCTTACAGTCACAAGGTTCCAACTCAAGGTACCATAAGAGGTACTCTCTCACCAAAAGTCATTTGCCACATGTTGAAGCAAGATGGCAGGCGATGTCTGCCAGGGTTTAACTTTCCTTCTTCCTCTTAAGGCTCCACGGTCCCAGCTTCTTCCAATCTCAGCTGTAGGCTGTCATAAGGCTCTCTCTCTCCCTGGGGCTTCTTTCTGGGCCCAACTGCTCTGTTCTCTTCACAAGATCAGCTAAAGACCATCAAGCTCATCTCTCTTCCCAGGGTCTCTGCCATGTTTAATGAGCAGACTTTCTTCCTCTGCCTTGTCTTTTTCGGTGTATCTGCCCACCAGGGGGGCAGGGACTCAACGCCCTACTGACATGGCCAAATCAAAGCCCTAATCTTCATTTAATCAAGTAAATGTAACCTTTGAATTTAATATAATCAAAGGGTATCATGCCCAGAGGAACGGACCAGTTTACAAACATAATTAATGTTTCTTTTTGGAATTCATAAATAATATCGAACTGCCACATGGCCTATATTCTACCAGTGGAAAATCTTTTTTAACTCAACCCACTCTAGGGGAGGTGGGGGTCTTCAAGCCTCTCAGCCTCTTGGAGACCCATATTTAAAGGTCAACATTCCTAGAAAGACTTAACTTCAGTGATCAGTTAACACCTTGAGGAGACTGTCCATATAAACAGAAAACTCCCAGAATCATCACCTGGGTGAAGAGACCATGAGAAAGTCTCTTCAACCTCTGAGTCTCCAATTCCTCATCTGTAAAAGGCCCTGTTGGCTGCTACCCGTCCTTCAGGCATTGGCACATCACCACCTTTTCAGGGAAGATGACCCCACCAGGTCAAATCCCCTATTGTGTGGGTGCTCACTCACCATACCACAGACCCTCTCCATTAGAGCCTATCGCAGCTGAATTTTCAAACTTATGTGTAACTATCTAATTAGTACTTGTTCCTCTTATTTACCTGTAAACTTCATTAGGGAAGGGATCATATCTGGTTTTTTTTCCTCATTACTGTCCCCAAATTCCAACACACTACACAGCTCATAGAAGGTTTCAAATTAACATGTGTTGAACGACTGAAGAGTTGAAAATGCCCTGTAAAACATGAAGCACAATGGAAACGTTGTGATTCTCACTTGGTGTGGGTCATGACAACAGAATTAATCCTCTTAGCTGCTGGAAATCATTCTGCTTTCACTCAAGTTACAAAACTGCTGCATTTTAAGGGAATCATAAGAAAAGGAACTATTACAAGCTGTCCCATGGTGCCCTATTTCAGGATTCCCTTCATGACCTTGCCAAAAGAGCGAGCTCATCCGTGTTAGATGCAGTATTGCTTTATTCCAATCCATTGCAAGTCACTGTGGGAGCCTGGTTAAGTTATCTGGGCATTTTAAAAAGCAAGAGACCTATTGGTTGAATCTGCAGGGTATCTGGTGCTGGACCAGAGACAATACATTCTGGCCATGGGCTATGTTGAGAAAAGCACCCCGGTTCCCACCACCCCCCCAACCTTGGTTGAATCCGACTCGACATCCAAAATGCCATGGGTTTCAGGAGCCAAAGGAAACTCTAGTGGCCAAAGCACGGCAGAGCTTGCTCCCCCATGCTGATGCATTCAAGGGAACAAAGGCTTTCGGTGTTGCACTGAGCTGGTCTGGAGATGGAAGGCCTTTATGCAGGTTTCCAAGGAGATGACTCAGATGCTGTTACCATAGAAACTGTTGCTACCATCTATTGTCCATCACCCCTTGACAGAACGAAAAGGGGAAGGGGGTGACGGAGGAATGTAGTGTGATAGAGAAAGAAACAAGAAGAGCTGGATTTAAGTCACGATGAAAAAAAAAAACACGTTGAGGTGGATCTCCTGAACACTTCACTGGTATATATAACAAACCTTCTAGTCTCCAAAGGAAATGAATTAGGGCCACGAGTGTGTGAGGCTTGTTATTTGCTTTCATGGAGGTAGGATGAGTTGAGAGGCACACAAGAAATGACCTCTTCTTATTGGTTAGGCTCTGTCATCAGGGACCAAGAGAGAAAACACTCAGGCATGAAGGTCATCAGCATGGTCCAGGGCATAATCCCTGAAGCTGCAGATACAACAAGGAAGGCTGATATAAGCTATTTGCCCTCTCCCTCCTTCCCTGCTGTAAACTTTAAGAGAGAGAAGCATATTAGATATCCCTCCAATTTTGTCACTATCTCACAATACCTGTTACCAAGTGTTAATTTTTTTTTTAACTTAATGAGTACAGAAGATTATGAGTGAGATTAGCAAAATTTTATAACTAACAAACACACAGAAAGACATATGGGGGAAATGGACTTGGCCCAGTGGTTAGGGCGTCCATCTACCACGTGGGAGGTCTGCAGTTCAAACCCCAGGCCTCCTTGACCCGTGTGGAGCTGGCCCATGCGCAATGCTGATGCGTGCAAGGAATGCCATGCCATGCAGGGGTGTCCCTGTGTGGGGGAGCCCCACGCGCAGGGAGTGTGCCCCATAAGGAGAGCCGCCCAGCACGAAAGAAAGTGCAGCCTGCCCAGGAATGGCGCCGCCCACAAAGAGAGCTGACACAACAAGATGACCCAACAAAAAGAAACACAGATTCTGGGGTGGGGGAGGGGAGAGAAATAAATAAATAAATCTTTTTAAAAAAGAAAGACATATGGGATAACGGAAGACATATCCAATATAACCAATTTGGCATCAAATCAGAAGGTCAGAATTTGAAGGTCAGTTCATCACTTACTATTTGCATGACCTTGGGCATAACTTACCAAGTCTCAATTTTTTTCTCTTCAATGGGAGTAGGACCTGCCAGTCTACTTCATATGGTATCAAGTCTTATCAAAGAATTATACTTTGAATGGCTATCTCTTAACAAGCACCAAAATGCCATACCTATATAAGCAAAAGACTTTGCCTTCAATTACTCCAGGCAGAACTGCAATAACTGTGCCATCTGGATTTCTGTTTTAAAATAGTTGGTACCTGTTGCAGTTTGATAGTTATGCAGTGTGATATAGTTATTTGATATTGTTTGTAAACTGACATTATGTTTGTAAACTGAGCATGATTAAATTATGATTAGGGCTTTGATTGAGCCATGCCAATAGGGTGTTGAGTCCCCACACCTTGGTAGGTGAGAACTCAAGAATTAAAAGACATGACAAAGGACAGAGTTGAAATTTTGATGCTGGAGTCTTGAGCTGGAGCCCCAGGAAGTAAGCACACAGAAGAGCTTGGTTGTGAGGAAAGAGAAGCAAGCCCTGGGAAAAAAGGATCCCTGAGCCCAGAGAGAAGCAAGCCCCAGGAAGAGAGGAACCCAGGCAGCCTGAACCCTGGCAGACATTGGCAGCCATCTTGCCCCAACATGTGAAAAAAGGCTTTGGTGAGAGAAGTAACTTACACTTTATGGCCTGATAACTGCAAGCTTCTACCCCAAATAAACACCTTTATAAAAACCAATTTTTGGTATTTTGCATCAGCACCCCTTTGGCTAACTAATACAGTACCCAACTACAGCAGACTGAATTGTATACCCCCTCAGAGGACATGTTCTTAATCCATGTTCCTGTGTGGGTGTGAACTTATGTGCAAATAGGAACTTTAGAAGACGTTATTATTAAAGTGTGGCCGGGTGAATCAGGGTGGGTCTTAATTAATATTAATGGAGGCCTTGTTAAGAGGAGAAGGAGAAGCCAGGAGTCAAAAAAAGGCACAAAGTGGAGCCAGAAGCCGGAAGTCAATGAAACTAGAAGAGTAAACACAAGGAAAGGGAGCTCACTGTGTGACAGGAGGCAGAGAAGCAAGGAACCCCAAGAAATGCAGCAAGCCAGCACCAGAACGCTACAGACTTTGGGGAGAAAGAATGGCTTTGATTTTGGACTTTTAGCCTCTAAAACTGTAAGCAATAAATGTTTCATGTTTAAGCCAATGCACTGTGTGGTATCTGTCACAGCAGCCTGGCAAACAAGGACACTGACCAAATACTGTGATGTTAAAATTTGGGGGGACAAAATAGAGTATGTCCCCACTGTCTTCTGATTATTTTCTTATCTAGGCCATCAGACCATGTGCAGGCATCACGTTTAACAATCAGACACACTGTCTTTTCCCCAAAGCAGCCTTGAGAAGTTAAATTTCATTTGGGAATAAAGGTACAGAAGTTAAAGGAGGTGTTCTCTAGTATCCCAGGGATAGAAAGTGGGTACTGTTTGGGGGAAACAATACTCAATCTGGCAGTTACCTTGTCAAATCTGATATATCTAGATTAGGGTGAAGAATGGGAGTTGGGAAAAATCTGGGGTCTGGACATAGAAGAAGAGTAGAAATTATACGGCTGCTATCCCATTCCTGAAAGACTTTTCCAGGACTTTCATACCCTTTACAAAGTCACCAAAAAGTTTGATAACCATCTTATGAAATAAACACTCACAAAGCTGTCAGGCATGGCATACTGTACTCTATATTTGTCTGGGAAAGGCTACTCAATCCTAGGGACTCCAGGAGTCAGACAAAGGGGTCATTCAGGTACTACCAGATAGGACAGAGAGAAGAAAATGCTTTTTTTTCTTTAAGATCTTATTTGTCTTTTTTTTTTTTTAAGATACATAGATCACAAAAAATGTTACATTAAAAAATACAAGACGTTCCCATATACCCCACAAGAATATGCAATTTAATTTCTCTAGTTGAGCAAAAGCTCCTTATTTATGTTTTTTTTTCAGGTAACACTGCTGTGTATTGTTGGGATACGCTTAGATTCTTAGATCAAGAGCATCTGTCTTGAGGCATCAGATAGGCAGGACTACATAATAGAGAGGCAAGGAGAGCCAATGGCTTTCCATGGGATTGGTGGTGCTGGCTAATCATGCCAGAAATGCAAGAACCAGGATGGTAAAAACAAAAAATAGAATAACTCATTCTAAGAGTTCCAGTTCTTGTACACAGTCATACTCTTTTGATAACTACTAGTAGTTCAGCCCCAACTCAAGGCCAGACAATCAAAAAGCAATTATTGAGGGACAGCAGCCAAGGAGATACTAGTTCCCAGCAGGTAAACTTTAAATATGATTTTCACAAAATGACTTCTAGAGCTTTAAAAATCCCAACTCACATACTTAGACCAACCTAATAATGGATCCCATTTCTTCTCAACAATAGCTTCTCTGTTTCAATGAAGCAGAGCTCTCCAATAAGGACAAACTGGCCATTCTCATTCCTGTCCAGATCTCCCCTCAACACACTCAAAACACACAAAGGGAGAGGAAGAATGACCTGACATATTGTATACAGTGTTATCCAGGCTTGTCATTTTAGAGTTTAAAAACTGATTTCAAGAGACCCAATAAGTGACCTGCCCAGGGTCAGAGCACCAAGTAAGAGCTCTAAGGGCAAACCAATTCTCCTTACCCTCACTGCAGAATTATTTCTACCACACTATACCACTGTCAACACACAGTCATCTTAATTCTATTTATATTAAATCTCATCTCCTCAATTATACTAAAATGTCTTTGAAGGCAAGAACTGCATTTTTTCCTAGTACTTCTAGGCACTCGACTCCCAATACTGAGCTAAGACATCTAGGAGGCATCTTGATGCCACTACTCCAGAAGGCATTTTTTGGCATTTTTTGGCTGACTTCCACCTCACTGCTTATTACGGATCCAGCCTATGTGCTTCCCTAGCAGCATCCAACAACCACCTCCCTTACAGATTTCATTATGCTGTGCTTTCCTTGTGCATTTATTTTTCTTTCTCTTCAATGGACTGTAAGAGCATTAGAGACAGGACAGGACCACATCTTATTTCTTGTATGTATCTCAATGAACAACATACACCAGATGAAAAAAACAAAAAAGCAAAACAAACAAAAAACACCAAAGATGCAATAAAAAAAATGGATTCTAAGGCCAGTCTCAACACACCCACCCTCATCATTGAAAGCTCAACTATCTCTGGTCAGGAGTTGATTACTGTGCCCTCCCTCAGAACATTTTCTTTTCTTGCCTCCCTAGACACTCTTTACTCTTTGGGAAGTATTGTAGCCACAAGGGCATCTGGGCTGCCATCTTTAAGAGATGTCATAGTGACCAGGGACACCTTTATTCCCTAACTGTTTTAATAATGGTATAAATAAAATGTTTTAATAGAGCTAATGGTTGAATCTAGAAGTGTTCTTTTAAATCTTCCAGTTCAAGAAAAAACATAAACCTTACTCTATAACCATCTATCTTCATGAAAATAGCCACCTGGGATTTACAGGAAATGATTCCAGTAACATCCAAATCCCACTGCCAAAAAGAACAGAAGTGCCACTCACTTCTTCAATGACATTCTGACACATTCAAAAATCAAGCCAGCATTTGGGCCTAAATAAGAGGCTCTCAGTCTGACCCATTTTTCTACCAAACCTCATTAGTTGATAGGTTTGAAAATATCTCATTCACAAAGCAATGTCTAAAAAGCAATTGCCAATGGATACCTGGGTTATTTCCGGCTTTGGCTATTACATGCCTTCAATTCTCTTGGGTAAATACCTAGAAGTAGAATTGTTGGTTCATATGGTAGGTCTATGTTTAATATTATAAGACACTGACAAACTGTTCAAACTAGCAGTGCATGAGTGTTCCAGTCCCTCCACATTCTCATCAACACTTAGCTGTTACTGCCATTTGTTTCAATTTTAGCTATTTTTATAGTGTAGAGATATGGGGATTGTTGCATTTTCTTAAGGATTAATGACATCAGACAATTCTTGTGTTTACTTGCCCTCTGTATATTTTTTTAATCTTTTTAAGATTTTTAAAAAAATTTCTCTCCCATTCCGCCCCCCCTTCCCCCACTGTCTGCTCTCTGTGTCCATTTGCTGTGTTCTTCTGTGTCTGCTTGCATTCTTGTCAGCGGGACCAGGAATCTGTGTCTCTTTTTGTTGCGTCAGCTCTCCGTGTGTGCAGCACCACTCCTGGGCAGGCTGTGCTTTTTTTTTTTTGTGCAAGGCAGCTCTCCTTGAGGGGCACACTCCTTGTGTATGGGGCTCCCCTACATGGGGGACACCCCTGCATGGCACGGCATTCCTTGCGTGTATAAGCACTCCACGTGGACCTCCCATATGGTAGGCGGACGCTCTATCAGTTGGGTCCAAACCGCTTTCCCTGTATATTTTTTGATGAAGTGTCTGTTCAAGTTGCATGCCCATTTTAAAAATTAGGTTGACTGTTTTATTACTGAATTTTCAGAGTTCTTTATATAGTCCAGGTACAAGTCCTTTTGACAGCAATGGCTATAGCAATTGCCTCCTTTAAATTAAATGTAAAATACCCTATTGGCTTCCTCTAACTCCTCCCCCAACTCACCCTTCTCTCTTCCCCTGCCATAGTAGCATCACAATCTAAGCATTAAATAACAAGTAGTTAGGGTCTCCTTACAAGCCCCCCATAACCCTTTCCAGCCACAGTTAACAGGAAGTAGGGTATCTTCTCATATCCCTGGCTGTTACTCAAATTCATGTGTACACATACACTCCTAGAAGGAATGAAAAAAAGTGTGCTTCTTTTTTAAATATATACTAACTTTAAATCAGTGGTTTTCAACGGGGGACAATTTTTCCCCCCACAGAATATTTGGCAATATTTGGAGATACATTTGGTTGTCACAACTTGGTGGGGAAAGGATTGCTACTTGCATCTAGTGGGTAAAGGCCAAGGATCCTGCTAAACATCCTACAATGCATAGGTCATCCCCCACAACTAAGAATTATCTGGCCCAAAATGTCAACAGTGCCAAGATTAAGCAACCCTACTTTAAATCAATTTGCAGGAATTGTTTCTGGATTAAAGCAATATAGCACAGTAGAAATAATGCTCATCTGGGAGCCAGGATGCCTGGTTTCTTCTGGTTTTGTCACTAACCAGTTGTGAGACCTTGAACGAAGCACTTAACCTATTGTAGTCGTTTGAAGGTGTATGTACCCCAGAAAGACATGTTCTTAAATTTTATCTATTCGGGTGAGTGTGGACCCATTGTAAGTAGGATCTTTTGATGAGGCTACTTCACTTAAGGTGTGACCCACCTCATTCAGGATGGGTCTTAATTCTCTTACTGGAGTCCTTTATAAGTAGAATGAACTGAGAGAGAGCACCACAGAAGAAACTGAAATAAACGAAACCCAGAAGAGGAGAGACCAGCAGACACCAACATGGGCCTTGCCCTGTGGAAGAGTAACAAGATCACCGACAGCCGGCCTTTGGGAAGAAAGCATCACCTTGATGATGCCTTGATTTAGACATTTTCTCAAATTGTAACCAAATAAACTCCCATTGTTAAGCCAACTACTTCATGGTATCTTCTTTCAGCAGTCACTCAAATACTAAATTTCTCATCTGTAAAATGCAAGGGCTAAACTAAATTACAGATTCTCTTTCAGCTGCAAAGAAATATAATTCTATGACTCTTAACACAGAAAGAAATATAATTCTATGACTCTTAACAACACAGAAAGAGTCATTAAAATGTGTACTATTTCCATACTTAAAGAGTTTAACACAGCGGTGACACAGACTGGTTCAAGGAAACAGTCACTGAGTGTGTGTCTCATAAAGAGAGAGTAGAAAATGTACTCCCAGCTCCTGCCCAGCAAGAGATTGGGACCCATATATTCCTGAATAGATTCCATCCCATCAAACTTAATCCTTCTCTGTCCTCCATTCTACCTTTCTGCTCAGCTTCAGTGTTGTAAACATGAACTCAGTAATGCTTAAACTGTACAGAGTTTCAATTTGGGGTGATGCAAAAATTTTGGTACTAGATGGTGATGATGGTATCACAACATTGTGAATGTAATTAACAGCTCTGAATTATATATTTTGATATGGTTAAAATGGGAAATTTTACATTGTCTATATGCTACTAGAGTAGAAGTTAAAAAAACAACTTACTCTGCACAACACAAATAAGGAATACTAATGTAAAGACCATGCACTATAGTCAATAGTACAATTATAACAATATTCTTTCATCAACTGTCACAAAGATACCACACTAATGCAAGGTGTTAATAATGGGCGTGAGCAGATGTTACATGGGAACTCTGTATTTTCTGTAAAACTACAACTCCTCTAAACACACACATCCCATGAACTCAGAAGTACAAGCTCGACTTCCACAGTGCAGCAGGGAAAAACCCTTCCAGAGCCTGCCTACCCACATAGCAGGGCTGGTCTCCAACTGAGAAGTAAGAGGGTGGCAATGATATGGTGCCTCTGAAAATCCAGACAGTGCTCTGACATGAGGAAAGTCACCTTTTACAGGGGCCCTGGGGCTCACTTCACTGAAACCACAGGTCTCAGCGCAGGTTCAGGCAATACAACTGCTGAATCCTAATCAAGTTTCTGCCACTCGTGCCCCCTTCGGGGAAGGAGAAGATCCTTCACCAATTCTTACAACAGCCGTTTTGCAGGTTAAATGAGGTTGAAAATTGCTCCTAGGGGCCCTGTAAGAACGAATAGACAGCTAACATCTCAGACGGCCCAGGGGTAACGCTTTTAATTTCAAACTGACTAAAAATTAGAAACATTAATTAAGGAGGAAGATTTACCAGAAACACCTTTCCTCTCAGAAGTAATCCCAAGGGCTGGCCATAGACATTTCTGGTGAAAGCATCTTGACAGCCACCATAACTGACAGGTTAAGAGAAGGAGCACGGCTTGTCCCCAGTGGGGCAAGAGATTTTCCTCTTCAAAACAACTGGTGATTTATTACACAAACCCCTGAGCTGAAAGGAGACTCTGTGTCCTTCACTGTCTCTTCTGACAGGTGGCATACACTATTACCTACGAAGGGAAAAGGGGGTTGCCTACATGCACATGGACAGACAAGAGGGAAAGCAAAAGGTGAGACACAGAACAGACAGCAACTGCCTTGGCCTCGGATAGGAAATGTTTTGATACCAGAGCCTGTTCCCACTGCCCACCACCCTCACCATCGCTGACTTCTTTGCTTCTTCCCTCTCAGCTAACCCAGGGCTCATGAGGAACAGGCTTTCTTCTTCTAGCTGCACCCCTTACTCATCTCACCCTCTGGAGACAAGCCTGAAGCAAAGGCATTGCAGAGAAGTTTAATCCGATGTCAGGCCGAAAGCAGAGAACACTATTTGTTACCAGCTTAAAGACTGAGAAGAGCAGGCCCCATTAGCCAGGACTGTAACTTCTTACTTAATCAGCGTCGCCTGCTGAGTGAGTGGGTGTATGGCAGTATGGGAGCTTTATGCCAGTTCAAACCCAGAGAGCAGGTAAAACAAATTCTTCTTTATTAAACTGCTCATTTTACATTTCTACATTTACTTGTCCCCCTCTTCCTTTCCAAAGATCCATTTAGCAATAAAAACTCATCTGGGGAAGCAGATTTGGCTCACCTAATAGGGCATCCACCTACCACATAGGAGGTCCAGGGTTCAAACCTAGGGCCTCCTGACCTGTGTGGAGCTGGCCCATGTGTAGTGCTAATGTGCACAAGAAGTGCCGTGCTATGCAGGTGTGTCCCCCACGTAGGGGAGCTGCATGTGCAGAGCACACCCCTTAAGGAGAGCCAACCCAGGCAAAAAAAGCACAGCCTGCCCAGGAGTGGCACCGCACACACAGAGAGCTGACGCAGCAAGATGACACAACAACAACGAAAAAAAGAGATGCGGTTTCCCAGTGCCGCTGACAAGAATACAAGTAGACACAGAAGAACACATAGCAAATGGACCCAGAGAGCAGACAACTGGCGGGGGTGGGAGGAAGGGGAGAGAAATAAATTAAAAAAAAAAAAAAAAAAAAACAACTCATCTGGTTCCATTTATCCTGGAAGTTAGCTAGAAGTTTGATGTGCACTATTGACACAGAAGACCTAAACAAGTTCTTCTCTCATGATTTGTGCCCTTTCTCCACTGGGTTCCCCTCAATTCTTGGAAGCTTACCGTTGCAGTTACTATTTCTGTATAACACATTACAGCCATTTTGTTCTGCTCACAATTTTGGAATTTGAGGAAGGCGCAGGTAGGCAGTTCTAGCTTGGGTCCCTTATGCGGTTGCAGGAAGATGTAGGCTAGAGCTGTGGTCATCTGAAGGCTTGTCCCGAGCTGGATGTCCAAGATGGCTCGCTCCCAAGGCTGGCAGATGATGCCAGCTGTGGACAGGGGGCTCAGCTAGTGCTGATCGACACGGCACCCACCTGTGGCCTCACCAGCATGGCTCTCAGGCTAAGTCAGTCTTACCTGACAGCTGGCTTCCCCCTTGGGATGAACGGAAAGTGGAAATTGCGTGGCTTTTTCTTTTTTTAACCTAATCCCAGAAGTTACATACTTCTGCTGCATTCTATTGGTTATAAGTAAATCACTGAGGTTGGCCCACTTTTAAGGGGAGTAGCCACAGACCCCACCTCTCAATGGGATGAGTGTCAAGGTCTTTGCACTTAGAGCAGAGCCTGGTCCCCAGGTGGCATGATCGTCAGTGTCAGCAGTATCATTCTGCCTGGGACACTCTTTCCCACCTCTCCTCTACTCCCTCTGCCTGGCCAATTCCTAGCCATCTTTCAAGTCTGAATTCAGATGTTTCCTTCCAAAAAGCTTTGCCTTCTGCCCAAAGTCTAAGTCAGCTGCCTTTCCAGTCAGGGTCACTGCGGGCCCCTGGGGGCCTTTCTGTGGGTTATAAAAAGGCACCCCTTCATCTAGGCAGCACATGTTTGCTGAGTGGAGTCGGGGCTGGATTCCAGCCTCTACCCAGCCTTCAGCTAAAGGCCTTCTGCCCTGCGTCCAGTTGCACCACTGCATTCATCCTATTCTCTGTCATTAACAGTTCACTTATCCATATCCCTCCAGTAGACTAAATTCTAGAAGGGCAGGGCTACGATTGCACCAAACTAAATTCCCAGTATTGAAAAGAACACCCAGCACTTAATAGGTGCTCAATAAATACTTACTGGATGAATAAGTGGACCATTGTGCCTTGCATCATTCCCTTGTGGTTGTTCATGTTTTCCACAGTGTCCTATTATAGGCACAAAGCCACTCAACATGTGTTGGCTTTTTAATCACAAACTACACACTGTTTTTGTTTTGTTTTGTTTTGTGTGGAGGGAGCAAAGCGGAAAGCTTCCAGAGCCCTCATTCCCATGGACAGTGTAGTTTAGACTCTAGCTGCCAAAAACACTCTGCTGTAAGGGCCCTTCACTGTAGGGTTTATTGCACCTCTGCCAGTGGCAGAGAGACCAGAGCTATTCTAGGGCTCAGCAGAGCTTGCCCAGGCTTAGGCAGAATGCAAAGAGCCTCAGATGTTTCCCTGAACAGTTACGGAAGGCACTGGATGAGAGGCTGCCCCCAGCCACAGGCCATGGGGCCAGAAGGCAGGAATCCCAAGGCTTGTTCCAGGTGGGCAGGCAGCCTCAACACGCCCCCCTGCCAGGCAGTGCAGCAGGAGTGAGACTTGGGCCAACTGTGCAAGTCAGGGTGGCCTCCATATTGAACAGAGTGGCAGCGGTTGTGTCTTGCTAAACAGGAGAGACAAAAGGGCAGTCTAACCTAGGCCTTTAAGGGATGGGCTTCAATTAGTGTCTCTAGGGTGGGGGGTGGGTGAGCGAATGTGGCGGGGTGCCTGGTGGTGTGAGCAGCAGCACAGCAGGTCTAGGGAGCCCGGTAGGAGCTGCGGCTCCGCACTCCTGGCACGAGTCGCTTCCTCTGTTTCTGTGTCCTCTGCCACTGGTGGGCAATATAGTGGTCTGCTATTTCCTACTGTTATTTTGAGAATAAAATCAGGCAAATGTAAGTAAAAGCAACCTGAAAGGAAGTTCTTCTATACATAATTATTTAGCCATATAGCTCCTCTTCATTATCACCCACCTCTAAGCTGCTTTTCCTGACATCCTCTTCCACTGCTCCCCCTCATCCCTCACTATGGCCTCCATTTGTCTTAGCCAGTGATATATGACTCCTCTAGGGACATCCCCAGGTTTCTGAAGAGCAGGGATCATATCAGGTATTTCCTTGGGTCCTTACAGCTCACTTCACTTAATAAATGGTGGGCTCAGTGACTATTTTCTTAACTAAATGTGTGTGTGTGTGTGTGTGTGTGTTTTCAGACACATACTTGTTCATCTCGGAAGACCTGACGTCAAATTTCATGTTACCAAACTAGGATTCCAGTAGCTGACATAGTCCACTGAGTTTTAGGGATGTCTGACATGTTAAAATCCAACACAGGGAAGCAGATGTGGCTTCCACCCTATCACCTTCCTGGTGAAAAAGAAGAGAAAGCGTGCCTGAGCAGTGAGCCAGTTCCCATGTGGCGAGCCAGTGCCTGTATAGTGAACTGAGTGCAGACGCAACAAAAGAGAGACGAAGGGGAGAGTCAAGGGAAGCAGATTTGGCTCAACTGATAGAGCGTCCACCTACCTCATGGGAGGTTCAAACCCAGGGCCTCCTGACCCATGTGGTGAGCTGGCCCACGTGCACTGCTGATGCGCGCAAGGAGTGCTGTGCCATACAGGGGTGTCTGCCGCATAGGAGAGGCTGATGCACAAGGAGTGCGCCCCATAAGGAGCCGCCCCATGCGACAAAAGCACAGCCTGCCCAGGAATGGGGCCATACACACAGAGAGCTGACACAGCAAGATGATGTAACAGAAAGAAACACAGATTTCTGGCGCTGCTGATAAGAATATAAATGGACACAGAAGAACATACAGCGAATGGACACAGAGCAGACAACTGGGGGCAGGGGGAAGGGGAGAGAAATAAAAAATAAATCTTTGGAAAAAAAGGGGGGGGGAGGGGAGTCAAGGTGAAGCACAGCAGAAACCAGGAAGTGAGATAGCACAGCTAACAGGAAACCTCTCTCCAGAGGTCCCCAGGATCAGAGGTCCCCAGGATCAAATCCCGGTAAATCCTAGAGGAGAAAAAATGAGAAGAAAAGACCAAAAAGAGAAATAGATACAGAAGATCACACAGTGAATGGATACAGACAGCAAAAAACAGTGCCGGGGGTGGGGGGGGGAGGGCGGGAAGGGGGGAGTAAATTAAATATTTTTTTAAAAAAAATCCAATACAACCAAATAACTAGGGAAAGTGGAACTTGCAATAACAGAATATGATCTGAAGATCACAGTGCTTACTTAACAGATACATTCATTAGATGAGCCTTATCAGGTCACCCACAGGCACCCGCCCACATTGGCAGAAGCCATCTGGCGCTCAAAACTGAGTTGACTCCAGTAACTTTCTTATAGTGAAAGACTTCATATCAACACAATCACGGCCAGTAAAAGTTGGTCCATTCAGAAAGAAAAAAAAAGATGTTAAAGCAAGGAATCATAGCAAATGATATGGGTATACCATAAACATCTTATTTTAATATAAAACATAAATAGGTGTTTATTCACTGATATTTTAAAATAGACTGGAGGCCTTTCCTCTATGTTGAGTCTGTAGATTATCTTTCCAGAATCTTCAGTGCATAAGAGATATAATATATTACTCTAGTTTCTAGTTTTGCTATCTTCTAAGTGGATTAAGAATTTAGGACCTGTGCTAAGTAATCTGGTACAGAAACCCAAGTTTTTTGGTCTCCCTCCAACTTTCTTACTGTTTCCTTCATTCGCTGGCAAGTTCTTTTTAAGCAACTCACTTTTATCACTTTTGTTCAACATATTCAAAACTTGGTTTTTTACATATAGCAATGATAGGAAACAATACAAGTTAGGCATTTAATAGAGTACCTAGCACATAGTAAGTGCTCAACAATGTTAGCTATTTATCTTTTCCCATGCATCTACCATCTGTGTAATAATGAGATTACTTAATTATAACAGCAAATATAACTGGAGCAAACAAATTTAGGAATTCACACAACTGACTCCTGGCAGGCATTTAGGCCAAATGGAGGGAGCCAGATTATGACAGCATTTAAAACCAGGGTAACAGTGAGCATGTACTGACACAGCCGTTAATATTTTTGCAAAGGGAACAGAACCAGCAAGAGGGTTAAATAAAGGTCACTTAAGAGAGCTTGTTCTCTAAATCCTTCAAGTGTCTTACCCTCTTCCTGTGAGCTCCATCCCCAATCAGGGCCAAAGAGGAAGCCAGCACAGGGTGTGAGCTACACAAAGGCAATCAGATTAGGGGATGAGTGGGAGCTGAAACCCAGTTCAGGCTCCCCTCTCCAACAAATACACCCTGGCATGGGACTGTGTCCACCCAAAGGAAGAGGCACTGTCCTCACTCGCACATCCATTCCCTGTCTCTCTTGCCATCCTGCCTCTCCTCACTCAAGCCCAGGCATTCCACAGACCACAGGCAGGCAGGACTACGAGGTGCCCGTGCTGCAGCACACTGTAAGAGACATCTTCCTTTAAACCAACAGCACCTCAAATAAAGAGCGCGCTTATACCAGTGGTTAGTTCCCCAGGCCTGGCCCACGATTCCTCCACCATGGATAGCAGCAGACTGCCGATGATAAGTCAGGTGTTGGGCCCCCATCTCCTTTCAACCTCGGAGACAGAGAGGGGGAGGGAAGAAACGCATTCTGAAAAGAACTCACACTTCTACCTAAGACCAAAAATAACAACACAAGTAATTTTTATATGTAGAATGCACTTAACTTTTTCAAAATACATAGCTAAAACTTGTCCTGTGTGGTCTCCCTTAAGGGCTTCAGCTGAAGTGTTAGCCTGGGTGTGCCCACATGAATGGAGCACTCTTTTAGTAATAAAAGACTCGGTTATGTTTTAATTCTTTAGACGTCATTTTCATTCTTGTCAATCAACTGCCAATTGCCTATGTTAATTTCAGGCAGAGGTAATAGAGCTAATCCAAAATACTACATGACAATGTGGAAACTGAACAGTCTCCTCCATCAACCAGGCACGCAAGTTGAAAAGGGGATTGTTTCCCAGGGGCCCTTAACGCTCATGGAAATCCTTTGTGAAAAAATGGGGAACAGGGACAGGAAGTAAGCAACCGGCCAAAGGCCCACAAGCAAGTGACTATTGGCAGAGAGCTGGAAATCAAATCCAAAGCTCCTGATTCTTCTCAGGAACTACACTGCCTTCCCAGGTTCAAATTTTAAGGCTAAATGGCTTACCAAGGGCTTTAACCGTTTCGGAGCAAAAGTAAAAGACATCAGTTTTCACCAGAACAATCCTGGGCCCTTTGTCTCTAAAGAGAATTTGCCCAATTAAAATTTCAGCATTGGGTTGAACCTGAAGGACCTCAGCTTTCAGTCTAAAACACCTGAAAATACTTGATTATCTCAGGAGTTCCAGCCACAAAGAAAGACTCAAGAACCTTCTCTAGCACAAGTGAGCTGGTCTTAGCAATAAGTCAGAAATACACCAGTTTACATCACAACTCTCTTGCCAAATATCAAGACAAATTCAATTTAACATGTATTGCGTTTCCAGAAGGCTGGAGTCATCCATGGCTCTGATGAGGACACTAAGCAAGATGACACCGTGTTCACTCTCCAGCAACCAACAATTTAGTTAGAGGCAGTTCCTCTGATGCCCAAGGGGTAGGAGGAGGACAGCAGGTTGGTGAGGCAGCAGGGCCGTGAATGCAGAAGAGCCTGGTAAGGAAGGCTGAGGTCAGCCAGTCTCTCCTGCAATCCCTGCACCAGGCCTATGTGCCATAGGCTTAGAGACTACATCTGTAAACAAGGAAAAGAGAAAGGAAGGAGAATAAAGGCAAACAGAGCACCCCCCCCCCCCAGGCTATGTTCTTTTCAAGAAGTCGATGAGTAGACCATCTTGCCCCATCTCCTCCTAGCTAAACAGGAGCAGCATATGGGAAAGCATGTGCTCTACTGACAGACAGACAGATGGGAGTAGAAAGTCAGGTCTACTAGCGACCACCCCCTGAGTAGCCTTGGGCACACTGCTCAAACTCAAAGTTCCTTCAGCTGTAAAAAAAAATATATATATATGAATGGCATGTTGTGAGGGATAAGTTCAGCTAAAAATACTTTCGCAGGTATTAAATGATTTACCATCTGTAAAGCATCTAACGTAATATCAGGCATTTATAAGGCCTCAATATAAGTGATAGCCTGGTACATGACTGGTATTCAAAAATGTTAGTTCTTAGAAAGCTGGACGGCTACTAGCATAAAGAATGTGGAGCTGAACTGTCTTATAGAGCTAGAGGTGGAAAGGAGCAAGATGAGTGGGAAATAAGTGATTGACACATAGTAGGTGACATGTAAACTATATCATTTACAACGTGATACTAAGCCAGATTGGAAGAAATGACATGAAATACAGGCTCTGCTCCCAACCACCTCCCAGAGGATCCCTCTGGCCCCAGTTTCTCATAAGGGATGGGACCTGATGACCTCCATGTCCCTGCCAGCTCTCAGATTCTATACTGATCCATTCAGCTGACAGGACAGGGGTCAGCAAATGATCCCACCACAAGTATGCATGTGTGTGTGCAAAGAAACTTGCTCATGTCAGGAGTGGGTGGGGCAGGCAAGTACTCCTTGCACGCCAGCCAGCGAGGATCGAGAGTCAGAACGCCAGGAATGAACCAGCATCACCTTTTTGCAACTGCCCCCTGGCCTCTAATCCTACTGCCGTGCACGCAGGCCTGGTTTTAATTAATCAGAGCAGTGACTGCATCAGTCTAGTCACCAAAGCTTTCATCTCCCCGTGGGGCATGTTTCTGCACTGTTAGCCATGCTTCCAAGAGCCTGAAACATAAACCAGAGCGAGCCTTTGAGAGCTCAGCCTTGACGAAGTTCCCTGTGGCCCATTTACGGGTGTAAGCAACAGTGTGGGGGCCCACCGAGGCACAGAGGCCAAGGGAGGGGGCACTGGAAAAAGGCAGCAAAGACACAGATTCCAGCACCAGGGAAGGCGTCTTCCATTTACGAACACATAAAAGCTCAGTAAGGTTTGTGCTGATTGCTACACAGTGCAATGAAATCCTGACAGAGAAAAATGTTCTGTGGTGGGGAGATGACTAAGATCAAGTTCAAATTCAGGTTATCTGCGTATACCTTTCCACAAGGGGGAAGCTCTCAGAATCAGTCAGGTCCCCAGGGTTTAAACATCACAAGAGTTGTCAAAAAAAAAAAAAAACCCTACAAATGTTTAATAGGAAAAACTTCCCTCCCTCTGCACTGATCACTTTCTGATGCACTAAGGACTCACTGAAGGAACCCTCAGGCTTAAAACAAAAAAAGGTGGCAGGCTAGGCTCTGCCAGAACAGCTCATCAAAGAACCAAATACCATTTGGAGTCGGAGTGGGGTGCTGCCTTAGCACCCACTCACACCAGCAAGTGTGAGGACCCCAGAAGTAATGGCCTCTTCTCTCCTACACGACTCCAAATTTCCTGCTCCATTTAGTTAAGCACAAAGGGACAGGGTGAAGGGAGTCAAGTACTGTAGCAGCACCTACCCCCACCACGAGCAAATGTGGGGGTCGGGGGATTAGACTAGAAACATCATGGGGAGCAGAGCAGCAGCATTTGAAAGGACGGAATAAACTGGAAAGGATGGGGGCACATAAAAATGATACAGAAACACACAGACATGCTCTACTTGGGTGGAATTTAGAAGATGGAGACCTTGAGCAGCTGGGGGGAAAAGATGCCAAAATAATCATGCCTCCTTGTCTCCTTCACAAGAGAAAACTTTCTTCTAGCATAGTCACCCTAAAGCATGGCTCTAACATGCCCTTCATTCCTCTGCCCAAAAGTATTGACATCCCTACCACCTATGGAATAAGTTATACACTCCCTAGCATGGCACTCAATGCCTTCTACCATAAAAGCCTAACGTACCTCGCTTAACTTTGCTCCATTCAACTTCCTCCTAACCCATGGACACCATGCTAACTTGCTGCTAGGATAGTGTGTCCTGCATTTCCCCATTTCTGGGTGCTGTTCCCATTTTCATTTACTGAAATCAACCCATTTTTCAATGTTCAGATTGCATGCAGCTTTCTCCATGGACAAAAAAAGTGCTTCCACAGCACTCTGCACAAATCCCGACCACATTCCTCCTTGTGTTAGCAGCTTTCTGTGCACCTTTGTCTCTCCCACTAGACTTTAAATTCCTTGGGGGAATGGGGTGGAGACCATGTCCTGTTCATCTTCATATATTTCCAACAGCAGACATAGGGCCTTCCTCGAAGTAGATGTTTAATATAGGTGGAATATTTCCCTAACTGCTGAGTGTAAGAGGAAAGTAGCAATCAAGCCCCTTCACAAACTGCTCCAAGGTGCCAGTGCCAGATCCCAGTCCCAGAGTATGCAAGAGGCTGGAGAGATGACTAAATATCTCACATAAGTTCTTGGTGGGAGAGGAACCACCTTGTGGGCCAGGAAAATTCTCCCAAGTGCTGACCACAGTGCAAAGCTTTTGGAGGCAGGAGTCTAAAGCTCTGCCCCGCAAGTAAAAGGCCCACAGAATTGTATCATTTTATAGGATGGGACCGCACTGTTGAAAACACATCCGTGAAGGCACCTTACTCAGAGGTCACTTGGAAAATGGCCAGGTGGGAGTTTGAGGTGGTCTGAACCTTCCTGTGAGCCAAGGCCCCGGCAGCCCCAATGCCACTCCAACCTCCACCATGCAAGGGCCGCGGGCATTTGGGGTGAGGAGGATGCGCCCCCGGAAGTTTAAGTATAATCCCAGGAGCAGCAGCATTACCTGGGAACTTCCAGAAATGCCAGGTCTCGGGGGCCATCCTAGAGCTACTGAATCAGAAACTCTAGGGCCAGAGTCCAGCAATCTGTGTTTTAACAAGCCCTAGAAGAAATTCTGAAGCACACTTAAGTTTGAGAATTCCTGCACTGGCTTGTTTCTGAAGGACACAGGCTCCAGAGCTAGACTAAAAATCTGAATCCTGCCTCCTTCTCTTTCCAGCTATGTGATATTAATGCAAAGTTACTTAATCTCTGTGTACTCGTTTCCTGTATATAAAATGGGAGAAAAGCAATGTCCATAAATCATAGGGTTATTATGAGGATTAAATTAGTTAACTCATGACAAACACTTAGAACAGTAGTTGGCACATAATAAAGCCAACAAGTATTTGCTTTTTAAAGTTTTTCATAATCATATTTTGGGTTGTTCTCCTGTTCCTGTGGCCTTTCAAACTAGCATAAAGTTGAGGTAGGCTACAGAACCCAAGCACAGGAGAGTCCCACGAAACGGGGAAGCTGTCTTGCAGCTATGTCAGCAGAGCCCCCCGCAGGTACACACACACACGGAGCACAAAAGCAACTCACGACACCCCCCATTTGTCAGCATCCCTGAGGAAAAGAAAAAAGGACCTCTACTTTTTTATGACAGAGCAGAGAGGATGAAATGCTCTATATAGAAGAGGCAAAATAAATCAGTTCCAATAACAGCCTTTCAATCCCCTGATCCCTGAGAGGAAGAAAGGAAATGAACAATGTCAAGCATTCCAATCCCAGCCATTACCAAGCAGCTTTTAAAAGAAACGGCATACAGCACCTTCTCATCTCCCTCATCTCTGTAAACTCGGACAGATTAAGTATTCTGCTATCTTGAGGACCCCTAGTGATGACTTTTCAAACTTAGAATAAGAGTCTTGAACTTTACAAAGCTAAGTTTGCACATTCTTTGGAGTCGATCCAATTTCCAGTGTACTCGTTTTCCTCTCAAATTGTGCCCGCGCCCCACTAACCCCACTGCCTGGAATTACAAAGGATACCTCGGTGCTAGAGAAGACGGATTTCACGTGAATTAATTCTGTGCTCATTAAAGAGAAGTTGAAAATACAAAAACATAGGAAGAAGAAACCAGAACAGCCAAGTACCACCTCCCAAAGATAAACACTTAATATTTTGGTGCATTTCCTTTATATCTTTTTCAATGCATAGATTTCTGTTTGGAGTCTGTTATTACAAAATTGATATTCTGTTTATACACAATTTTAGGTGTGCTGCTATTTGACTTAACATAATATAAGCCTGTTTCAAAAAGCCTGCAGATTTTTATTATCTTACTGACATAAAAGTGTAGCTCAGAGAGACTGCAGGTTTGGTTCCAGACCACCTCAAAACAACCAATATCGCAATAAAGTGAGTCACTTGAATTTTTTGGTTTCTCAGTGCACGTGAAAGTTATGTTTACCCTATACTGTAGTCTCTTGTGTGTGCAATAGCATGTCTTTTGAAAATGTACATAACTCAATTAAAATGTGACACAGGACACGAGATGAACACACATGCTGTTGGGAAAAATGGTGTTGACAGACTTGCTCAATGCAGGATTGCCACAAAACTAATTTATAAAAAAAAACACACAACACAGTGCCTGCAAAGTGTGATAAAGTGAAGCACAGTAACACAAGGTATGCTTGTTTACAGTCCACTACATGGCCACATAATTACTATAATTTGGACCAGTTATCAATTTACTACTTCTCAGCTCCAGATCTACCCTTTGTTCTGCTGAGATTGGAGCTGGATCCTATAAATCTGTACTGTACAGTAAGGGAGGCACTAGCCGGCCACATGTGGTTACCGAGCACTTGAAACATAGCTAATGTTAACTGAGATATACACTAGATTTTAAAGACTTAGTAGAGAAAGTATGGAGTATTTTATTAACAATTTTATATTGATAGCATATTGACATACTTTGGATATACTGGGTAAATAAAATTTATTAGTAAAATTTTTACTTTTTTAAAATGCAGCAATCAGAAAATTTTAAGTTACATATGTGGCTCATATCATACTTCTATTGAACTGAACTGTTCTAAACATTTTTTCCTTTGCCAGAGGGTGCAACATTAGTCCTTGTCAGTGGAAGGTGCTGAAGGACAACGCAGGAGGGAAGGGGGTTTCTCTCCTCAGTACTAGTGTTCTTGTTCTTTCTTCTACGGCAGAGAAGGCAGCTTTCTGGCCAATGGTATGTGGGAGACCCAGTGGCCTTCCTTCCATTCATCACCCCAGAGGGAGGCTTGCTGCTTGCCAGCCCTGTCTGTGGCACTGCAAGGACCCTCTCCACCATCCAGTGGGCTCCCGCCACTCACTCTCCAAGCAGACGGTACTCTCAACTTGGAGGGACCCTCTTCCAAGTCTGCTCCTTCCTTGCGTTACTCTCCGCCAACCGTAGAGACGAAGGGTGCTACCCTTGTGTTGTTTAAAATTCTCCTTACCCCTCTGAGTAGGTTAGGCCCCATTGAAGAGTTACTCAAGCTCTATATTAAACTTTCCCTGTTCAAATTACTGGTGTGGCTTCTGTCCCTCACTGGACCCTGATGGATACAATTAGTAACAAGGAAAAGTAAGTTGCTGAAGGACTGCCAGTGAGGCACTGAGGAGCTGTGATGCTATTCTCCCTTTCCTTCTGTTCTTCTCAAGTGTATCTTCCTTTCCTCTGCTGTCAGGCCAGGCTGTGAGGTCCCTGAGAGCAGAGGGGTGTGCTGTCCATGGCACCATCACTTCCCCGGGACCCGCATTCAGTGAGCACCAAGAGAACTCAAATCTGCAAACAAGTCAATCAAAGCTACACCTTCGACCATTTGTTCAGCAAATATTTACTTAGCTCCTGTTTTTGTGAAGGCAGTGTGCTGGGTGTAGGGCAGAGGGTGGGTGAGGGGATGGAAAAGAAGGTCATGCCCAGAAATGAGAAGTGAACAGATGAAACAGAAACTCTGCCTTCAGGCACCTAACCGCCCAGCAAAGAAAAATAAAGCAGGGCGGAAATTACTACATGTAATATAAAATAATAAATGGCATAAAAGAAGCAGAATATACCATTGTGGGCACCCTAACAGGTCACAGGAAAATGCATAAAGAAAACAAAAATAATTTTTGTAACACCCTCTCCCCGCTAGAGCCCCTTCTCCTCTCTCCAGGGCTCGCTCTCTCCCCTCCAGGCACCCACCAGGTGTCTTATTTACAAAAGGTTCCGCTCTCAAACAATGGTTCTAGAGGTTCACTGCATGCTGCAGAGGCCTGATTCCTGGCCTCACACACTTAGCTCAGTTTCCTTTCTGGGCCACAGGAGATCTCCCCACTACTGAATACAACCATAAGGGATCCAGCTCCAGTCCAGCAGGAAGGAGCATGACCGTGACTCCAGCTCCAAGCAAGGTTATGGCTCTGGTTTCCTGCCATGTATAAGGTGCGCTCAAACGCTTTCCTAGGGCATGTTTTAAAGTGTGGGCCATCCCACGCGCAGGGAGTGTGCCCCGCAAGGAGAGACACCCTGTGCAAAAGTGCAGCCCGCCCAGGAGTAGCGCCGCACACGCGGACAGCTGACGCAGCAAGATGATGCAACAACAACTAAAAAAAGCGACACAGTTTCTCGGTGTCACATGACAAGAATGCAAGTGGATACAGAGGAGCGTGCGGCAGATGGACACAGTGAGTAGACAACGGGGAGAAGGGGAGAGAAATAAAGTAAATCTTTTTTAAAAATTTTAAAAATAAATAAATAAGTGTGGGCCATCAATTCCACTCCTCTCCATTCTTGGTCTGAAAAAATTTCCTCTTGATTTTGAATTCAGTTATTATTTTCAATCATTCCTATGTGTTTAGAACAGAGAAGATTTTGAATATGCTTACTCTATTATATTCAAAAGGAGTCCTTGAGGAAATGTTAATAGTCCCCTTAAGTACTAAAAAGCTAGTGTGCTTTCTAAAAAGTAACTTATGATTACATTTTTATATTTCAAGGAAATATATTACATAACATAAATGCATAGAAAAAAGGCTAGAAGAATATTCACTTAAGAATAGTAATGGGAGGGAAGCAGACTTGGCCCAGCGGTTAAGGCGTCCGTCTACCACATGGGAAGTCTGCGGTTCAAACCCCGGGCCTCCTTGACCCGTGTAGAGCTGGCCCATGCACAGTGCTGATGCGCGCAAGGGGTGCCCTGCCATGCAGGGGTGTCCCCATGTAGGGGGGCCCCACGCGCAAGAAGTGCACCCCGTAAGGAGAGCTGCCCAGCGCGAAAGAAAGTGCAGCCTGCCCAGGAATGGCTCCGCACACACAGAGGGCTGACACAACCAGGTGACACAACAAAGAGACACAGATTCCACGGTGCCATTGACAAGAATGTAAGCAGATGCAGAAGAATACACAGCGAATGGACACAGAGCAGACAACTGGGGGGGGGGGCGGGGGGGGGGAGGGGAAGAAATAAATTTCAAAAATCTTAAAAAAAAATAGTGACAACTCTGAATGTTGGAATTAAGGGTGATGGGGGGGCTTACGTTTTTAAAACACATTTTCTACAATCATGTATTAATCATTATGTGGGATGCTTTTCTTTTTTAAACTCACAACCAACATAGGAATGAATGGTGCACTTTCAGGCAGTGTGAAGGCCTGTATATTCATTCCTCCCTGTCCCCTTGCCAAATTGGCCCTTTGGAAGGAAAAAAACCAACTACTCAGCTACTCACACAAGTTGTAGAAAGAAGAGCTAAAAGCAGAATCCAAGGCTTGTCATCAAAGGGCCATTAAAGAGAGCAGAATTTAAGAGCTCCCTGAGGGCAACACTAGCTTAAAAAGACAGAAAGTGCTAATGGGGTATTTATCACTTGCTCTCTAACTAGCTGTAGCCTCAAGAAGAAATATAGCCCAAAGGAGGAAGAGAGAGCTGACTCAGTCAGTCTACAGGTGGAAGAAGAGTGAGTATTAGAAAAGCTAACAATTTAAAGTTAGTAATGGCTTCGACAAAACTTCCATGGAAAAGCCTTCCCCTGCCCCCACACTAAATCAGGTGCCTCGCTTTGGTTCCCATTATACCCTTTCCAATGCCTTCACAGCACTTAGCACAGTGAGCAGGCTCACACTTAACTGCTGCAATGTTTAGGTGCATATTTAGACCCCCCCAGAATGCAGGTCCACGAGTGCAAGGGCTGTGACTATTTTGTTCACTGCTGAACCCTCAAGGGCCTGGTATAGGAGCAGGTGTCCAACGAACGTTCCTCAAATGAATGTTGAAGACAAGGAAAAATATTTTTATTTAGCTTTAGAATCCCTACTTCCTCTGTAACAGTCCTTATTTGTAACAAGAAAATAAGTTTAATTCATTTAAATAATTTCATTTTATGGACAAAATTAAGGGCATATGAATATTCTGTGGCTAAAGCAGAGATTACATCTCTAGTAATCCAGGGACTGTGCCTGCATTAACAAGCCCTTCCAGACTTGGTTCTGAAACTTCCACGCCTGTGAAGTGAACAAAACAGCAGAGGTGAGCAGAAGGACAGCTTTAACCTGGATTAGTCAGCTCTGTGACAGAATGAAAGCTTTTAGGGAACAGGACTTGGGACAACTCTGTTTAAGAGGCGCCTATAGACTCTCTCTTTGGAATGGGGAGGGGAGGGCATAAAGTCATTCATTCATAATGCGCCAAAAGCTCTAACACTAACAAACACTAACAGCTTTACCTCTGCACAGCCTCCCTTAGAGGCAGGCGCCACTATACCCAGTCACAGGCAGGAACCTGAGGCCTGAGAAGGCCATTGACGCTGCCAGAGGTGCAGCTGAGTCCTGGCCTAGGGAGCAGGAGCACCCAGGAGGGTGTGGGAAGCCGGGGGGGGGGGGGGGGGGGGGGACACACAACACACACACACAGCCATTAGAGGCACAGGTTTCCCATGATTACTCATGGCCTGTGTTGTGACAACTGTCCAGGCCCCAGGAAAGGGGCGAGCTACCAAAAGAACATGAATAAGAAATGAGTAGTGATCTCAACGTCCGACCCTGGGGGGGCGTGGCCAGAGAAGACCTGAGTGCTCACAAGGAGCCAAAAACTAAATGACTGGAGTTTGGAGAGCTGTCCATGGGGTGGCGGAAGAGTGGCCGGCACACCTTCCAGGCTTACATCTCAGGTATATCATTAGAAAGAGAATAATTTTTTCCAAAGGGAAAATGAATTAGAACCTTATTTTTACTGTGCCACTTCTTTGGGGACACTTACCTCTTCTGTAAGACTCCCTAGCACTCTGACCTCACAGCTGTCTGCTCATTCAAAACCTGCTTCAGTTACCCGCAACCACCACCGGTCTTAGCCAAAACAGTAGGTGAGGATTCTGGTCAGTTCCCCCAGTAACAAAAATAGACAGTAGTTATTCTCCCTAACTTCTCTCTCACCCTTTGGCCAAAAAGGTACTCTAAATACAATCAGGTTAAAGGTATGGTCCATACCATCTCCTCTAATTGCTCAGCTGATTTGATTTTTGAGTTTTGTTTTTTATCAAACACAAGGGCTACCCCTCTTGGTGTGCCAGTGAACCTGTATCCAACAGAACACTTATTTTTCTATTCTACCTTTTCCCTAACTCCCAGGGCTCTGATTCAAAGGCCCCGTTTACCATAAAGCTCAGCCACCTTGGAAATTGAATAATGCCCTAAGTTTCCACTAGCATATTCCTTCTACCCAAAAAAGACCACTATTCTTCACAAAGTCTCCACTGAGGAGAGAAGAATTCATGAGTGTCAGTAAAAGGAAGAAACTGAATTGACAGGATATATTTCAAAGCTGAAATATATGTATGCTTAAATATAGTGGCAGGGCACAAATAAGTGCCAAATGAATGCATGCTCTCAAGAAATCACTCCATACCTTGTTTCCTGAGTGGATCCCCAATCGGCATACATCCCAAGGTTCCCATTTATCTATTCTAGAGTAAGAAAGTTGCTGCTCGTTTTTGTTTTTTTTTTCTTATGCCAGAAACACTCTGAGATCTCAAATGAAAAGTGACAGGACTATGAAGTTTGCTAATTACAAGTTAATGACTCTACACAATCGTTAAACCTGTGAATGCAAAGTGCCAGAGTATAAATTAAAATCATTATTTACACAATCTTCCTAAAAAGTAGAGAATGCTTTTAGGAGATTGGCTCTCTCATAGGAAACATTATCCAGGGCACCCAGACACAGGCAGAAAGTGCTCTTTTGGTTGAGAAATCAATTTTATTATATAGTATGTTAAGTTATAGTATTGAAATGTTTATCTTGGCTTGTCATCTTAGGTTTCCTTCAGATTTTTTCCTGCAAATAGGCTGGAGTGTCACCAGGGGCAGCAGGTGCTCTGAACTGCAGGACACATGCTTTGAAATTTTAGTAATTCCATAGACTCTATTTACAAAAATATGACTATTAAAACAGTTGAACTTAAAAACAGATGACTCACAGAGAAAATATTTTAGGTAAACACGAATAAGCACAAGCAGATTTTTTCTCATAAATCTCAAATCAGACACAGTTTAACTGACTGCTGATCTTAACCCCAGATTTTCATTAAAATATTATTTTACACTTGGACCTTGGAATTCCATTCCCTTTCAGACAATCTTCCAGATATTAAGTTCAGCTCAGCTCCAGAAACCTTTCTGCCACATGCGCACTTTTTGGCAAGGTAGACTCTTTTCTGAGGCTGCTTCAAAATACTGACAGGAATTTCTTAGTTATTCTTCCTGTCCTCAACTGAGTTTCTCTACTTTCTCTATCCAAGAGTAAAAAATAAAGGGGGGTGGGGAGTGGGTGTAGGGAAATGGGTCTACAAATTGCTCCTCTAAGCTAAAGCAGAAAATTCTGTAATTAGATGCTTTCCCATTCTAGAAGAGGTCATTTTTCACTTAACTTTTACATGTAATAGCCTTGCACATAATTTCAGAACCATTTCCTAAAAATTAGACACACACTATATACTCAACATTCTGAACAAAATGTTAAAACATTTTTGAGCAGAGACCTAGGGTGGTTTTATGACCAATAAATGAGCTGAAATAGTAATTGACGAGAGTCTACTCACTCACAACTCTCTCACAGGACAGAATGGTGAAAGCACAGTGTGAACCTCAGGGCACCAAGTCCCCCAGCGATGTCAGGGGTAAATTCTCCTAAGACAGCATCTATTTGCTTCCATCCTCTCAACTTAGTAGATCACAAATGCTTTAACCTTGCCCCACAAGGAATGTATATATCCATCCTTAAAAGTGGATATTTTTCATTTTTCTTTCACCATGTTCATACCTTTTCAGAATAATGTGCTCACATGAACATCTTAAAGCATAAAAAGAATCCCACAAGTAAAATGGGTACAACTTCATAACCAAACAGCAAGAGCAGATGCAAAAGGCCTCCTGGATGTTGGCATGGGCTTGCTTGGCCTATGAATTAGTGTGAGTAATTAAAATCACAGTTGAGGCTGATTTAGAATCGAATGATTGGCACTAAAATTTATCAAGTTAAAAAAATAAAGCCCTCTGCTTCATGACTGATGCACCAATGTGGAACAAATAACTGGAAGATGGAAAACCTCAGGGTCAATACTCCTTGAGCAGTCCTCACCCTGCAGAGGACCTGACAATGCAGGGGTCACCAGGGCCAAGAATGAGCTCTTTAATATCAGCCAAGTAAAGGGGTCTCTGAAATGACTTCCTGTACGCAAGGAGGAAATTTATAACAATGGTCACCATTGGATAACACTCCTTGTAGACCACCATGCTTGACAATACTGCTTAAGCTGAACGCTAACAGCGCACATTCAAGCCGTCATATTGCTGGGGGAACAAAAACAGGGCACCACTTTTTGAAGAGCAAGTTGTTAGTACCTAACAAAATTGGCACAACCTCCAACTCAGCTCTTCTACTTCTAGGAACCAGGCCTGCAAAAAAATCAACACAAGTGAAAGGAGAGAGATTACGAGATTCTGTAAACCTATAACCTCGCTTTGAAAAAAAAAAAAAAGCTAGAACTGTCTAGAACTGATGATTTCACAGATCAGAAAGGAACTGAAGAACTGGGACTCAGCTTCAGCACTGGTTCTTGCCAGAATTGCCAGCACCCAGCTTCCCCCAGGGAATTCAGGTGAAGGACGTCAGGATCACCTTTAGGGGAGCTTCCAGTTTACGGCCTGCTCTACGGAGTTCACCCTGTTGTCAGCACCCTCACAGTCAAGTGTTCCAAGTTCTATAAGCAGTCCCCCATTTCTCTCTCTCTATATATATATATGTGAGATGAAGTTATTATTTAATCTTTACCACAGAACACTATGAGGCCATTAATAAGAAATGAGGAATATCTGTATATATTGACATGAAAGGATGTCTATGATTTACCATTGTGTAAAAATAAAGTGTAGAGTATATGATGCCATATATTTTTAAAATTAGTAGCTGACAGGTACTATGCACTTATGTTTCAGACACTGTTAAATATTTACATCAGTTTTAAATTTAATATTTAAATTAAATTTAAAAGTCCTTTGAGTTATTGAAATTGCCCTAGGTCAAAAAAAAAAGCAGTGAGCTATGGAACCAGAGCAGGCACATGTGTGTGTTGCATTAAAAACAAAACAAAACTGAAAGACAACCCAAATTGTTCATGCCACTAAACTCTCTGGGGAGGGAAAGAGAGCATGACTTTGTCTTTTTCTAAACAATATGGATTTTTTTCCCCCAACAAGAGATTCTAAATTTTAATTGGGGAAGGGGGGAGAAAGAGAGAGAGAGAGAGAGAAGGGGAGAGACAGAGAGGGAAAAGTTAGGAGGAAGGAAAGAAAAAGGAGAGAAGGAAGAGAGAAGGAAGAGGGAAGGAGGGGGGAAGGAAGGAGAAAGAGTGGAAGGAAGCAAGGAAGGGAGGGAGGGAGAAGAGGGGAGGAAGAAAAGAGGAAAATGAGTAGGCTTTCAATGTGAGTTCCTGAATAGATTAACACCATGCAATTAGTCTAACCACCGCCTCAAAAATGTGTCAAAAATAGTGTTTAGAATGGTTTTTCGGAACAAAGCCATGATGACAAGTCAACAAATTTTGGATAATAAGACTCATTATCTGATGAAACATATTAAATGGTAGGACATGTGAACACTGCTTTTCCATTTGCCCCAAAGATTCCAAGAGCGTATGCAGAAAAAATAAATACTCGTGTGTAAAAGGACAGGGAGTCCTTGGAATAAGGATACGGTTGCCTAATGCTGTGAAAATTTAGAGCCAGAATGGAGAGTGATGGCCAGGGCAACACAGGAGGGCCTGGTAAGCATCCTTCTGGCAAAACCCAGGACTCAGATGCCAGTCCTAAAAATGCTGCAGATGCCACACAGGAGCCTCCAAAGTCCAGACTGCAACTTACCCATTTTGAAAATGAGCGAATCAGTTTTTAGCAATTGCGCTTCCATCAGTTTGGCCAGGTCACATAGAGGCATGGGCCCAATGCCCATACTCAACACTTGTGCTCTTTGTACACTGCCCTCCGACCCCCACATCCCACTCCCCATTAAAATGCATGCTCTCTGCAGTGGAAACCCTGTGAGCCCCATTCTCTGTTCTGCTCAGCCCCCAGATCTGTGCATGACACATAGTAGGTGCTCAAATTCCAACGAAATTGAAGTGAGGGAGCAGTTATGAAACAAGGAAAAAGCGTTCTGGTTCTTACAGCATCTCTTCACTCACATCTTCATGTAAAAACACCAGTTATTTCATTCAATGTGTCAATATTTACTCTTTCTCAGGGACACAGGCAGATAAAAGCTACTTCCTGGAAGATAAAGTTACAGACAGGTTTTCCAAGCCATCAATCTTGCCCTCAAGCAGGGGTGATCTTAGAGTAGAACAAGTGAACCACAAATTAAAGCCTAAAGCCTAAATATTCCTGCAAAAGGAAATTTCCTGGAAGGCTGAAGGTTTTCAGGGCTTTTCTCTCTAGTCTCAGTCCTTCCCACCAGGGGCAACAAGCCACTCTGAAGATTAACATCGTCTCTGGCAGTTATTCAAAGGAATAATTATTGTGTCCCATCTGTTTCCTTGATGATGCCAGCAATCATTACCCATCAAAAAGGAAAAGGATTTTTTTGGTGATGGAGGGGAAAGGGAGACAAAAGACTAAAGGATAAATAGTGAGCCAAGGGCCTCATTCACAGCACCTGGAGAGAGGAACAGGTAATGGATGCTGAATGGATGGAGGGATGACACAGAAAGGGAGAGACGAGACACAGAAAGATAAATATAGAGAAATTATATAGAGAGATGATAGATAAATGAAGCTGAAAGACCAGATTCCTGGCACCTATAGGATGAAAGGAAGATGTAAGCAGGAGCCTATCCAAAACCTAAAGAAATAATTCTGGGGTTCAAATTATTACCTGGAGATAACTCACTAAAGCCATTATTATTGACCATGTACCTACCATATGCCAGGAACCACTGGAGACTCTTCACACACTTATAACAAAGACCAGTGACGTGTTCTTATCCCATTGTACAAGTAAAGAGGTAAGGTTCGGAAAGGTTGAGATGACAGCTAGTAAGTAATGGAATCAAGGTTCAAACCCAGATATAACGTCCTGTCCAAGTCCTTAATCACGATGAGATAATACCTCACTTGCACTCAAGGCTGCTGCTGCTACTCATGAGACCTTCACCTGGGCTGGTGGTGAACCTCCTAAGAAGCTTTATTTGATGACTATACATGAAAAACTGTTTTCGGCCAAGCCATCGTCAAATGCTATGTTGAGGCCAAGCTTGATGGGGCAGAGAAATGGAACTGTGTACGTGCCTGGAACTGCATGGTTGAAGCTGAGGTGCCCGGGGCCCACCTGTCCCCTGCCGAGGAAGCACTAGGCAGTGAAGGGAAAGGCTGCCCTGGACCCCCTGACAACCTACCCCATTCCCTGCAAAGCTGGATTCCAGGAACAGCAGTAGTCTGGAGTCAGCGGGCCACTCAGAAAGGGAAATTGTTCTTGGATAGGTCCTACTGCTGAGCAGCAAACCACACACACGTGTGATCATCTCCCCCAGAGACCACCAAGCCTCTGTTCAGTCCTGAAGATGCTCTCACAAGATGCTGGACAATAGTGCAGTCACACCTATAATCATTATGATGAAGTCCCTGGCTTCAAATAAGGAAGAAGCTCAAAGCTCTGTCATTATGGCAGTGTATTTGCTAGCCTGACATTTCTGAGGCTGACAGTGTCATCCCTCTTTCACAGGTGGGGAAATTGCAGCTCAGAAAGGACAAGTGACTTTGCATCAACCCAGGGCAAGATTTTAGATCACCAGGACCCTGACAGAGGTTCTTTCTCCAACAGCAGTGATTTTTCAAATTTTTTAAGTCATGGAACTGCTTCAAACAGAATCTTTTCTGGAACCTCAAAATATAAGTCAGCCAAAAGTAGAACTCTCAATGGATGCAGAGAAGGGGACCCCAGGAACAGAAAGACCCAGGTTCAAATCCCCATTTGGCCATTTTCTGCCTGTGATACGCTGAGGAAGTTAGTTGTTCTTTCTGAGTTTCAGTTTCTTCATGTAAACAAGAATTATAATACTGCCCATCTCACAGGTTATTATGAGAATATATGAAGTTCCCAGACGTTCGATACATGATGGTCATTATTACTACTGCTGCCACTATATGCATGGGTGGGTAAAAAGGAAGCTGGTATCAGCCAAAAACTAGTATGAAGCCATCTCCAGTCACTGTCTTATGTATGCCAGGCAATGCAGCAGCCAATGGTTAATTTTAAAAGCTGATGCTGACCAATTACAGAGAAGTACATAGGAAAGGAACAAAGATAGACACAAAGATATACACAAGGTTTAATTATATCAATCAAGTTTAAGCAGAGGTTATGCCCTTCACTGGCATCAGTGAGTCAGCCACATAGCCTCTTTGGCACCAGCATTAATTGAGACATCCCTCCTCAGCAGCACACACCAGGGGCTGAATCTGAAGCCAGCGACAGATGTTTCAGGACCCAGATGGAAGGGGGTATGATGCAAGGGAAAGAGCAGCAATTTGATGTCACTCAAAAGACTCTGAATCTTGCAGGGCTTGTTCCTCTGACCCTCAGTTTCTTCATCTAAAGGAGATGAAACTTACAAATATCTAGCTGTATCCATTACACTCCCGGCACCTAAACATGGACGACCTTCCTCCTCCCCATGTCAGTCACTTGGAGCCCCTTCCCTAAGTAGCAAGGAAAGGTTTGATGATACAGGGCCTCTATAAATGATAAAAGCATCCAAGACAATAAAGCTTGCACATGGGCCAGGCTGTGCTTTAAACATGCTACATATGTTAACTCATTTAATGCTATGATAAACACAAGCTTATAAACTTAGTAAGTACTGTTACCCTGCCTGACCCATTTTACAAGAGAATCAACCAAGGCACAGAGAAGTTAAGCAACTTGTACAAGGTCACACAGCTAGTAACAGTAGTGTCGGGTAGTGACGCTGGTTCCAGAGTCTATGCTCTTTTGTTAAAATATTCTTACTATAATGCTTACAGTTCTTTTTTTTTAATATAACTATTTTCTTTCACATTTCATAGTACTCCTAAAATTTGCAAAAGTTTTTTCACGTTATCTGCAAATATACCTGTGAGGGTGAAAGGACAAACTTTAATATCCCCATTTGGCAGATGAATAAACCAGAGCACAGAGGTGACTTGCTTAAATGACACAGTAGGAAAGAGTGGCAGAGCTGAGACTAAAACGCAGGTCACCAAGAGATCCACATTAGAAGGAAACTGTCCAGAGATTATCTGGGCACTGATAAAATAAACATAGAATGTGGAATTAATGCCCACCATCAGCTGTACTTACTCAGGGCTTTGCTTTTGCAAGGGCAGAGTCAGGTATGTGCTGATCCTGACACAACCTCCCTTCCCATCCCAGAGCTCCTCCCCCAGTGGCATTTTTGTGTGAAGGAGGATTTCCTTGAGGCTGGCAGAGACACACCAGCCAAGTAGGGTCACTAGAAGACATAAGAATTGAAATGGGACAGAGGTGGCTCAGGCACTAACAAGAAAGAAACCTGAGAAAGCTGGAGGGATGAGCAGTGGGGCAAGAAAAGGAAGAATGTAAACAACCACCAATGGCCTCTGAAGAACAATGACAGGGAGGAGAGGAATGGAAGGTGTGTGCGTGGAGAGCTCCAGCCAGAAAAGGAAGTGCACGTCTGGGTCTCCGCACCACTCTCCACTCGCTCTTCCACAAATGAGCAAAGACACTCAGAATTCAGGGGCACAAACCAGAAGATGTCAAAGGTACAGAGGTACAATTACGTAGAGAACATGTGCACGTGACAGAAGATTCAATGGAATCCTCCAAAATGCAAGGCAAGGACAGTAAGATCATGCGTTATTTTTTCTTTCCTCTGTTTTCCAAATTTTCTGCAAGGAGGCTGAAGTATTTTATAATTGTATTTCATAGTACCACCAAAGTCTACGGTATATTCGCCTGGGCTTTTGGACTATGAGTAAAGGACCTACGGGGCTGCTCTGCCCAGGGGCCATCTGGATGGGGGACTGAAGGGCCTGCTGGAAGAGAAGAGAGTGAGTTGGGTCCACCAGTTTGGGCCAGCAACAGGGCTTGAGCGGGAGTCAGGGCAGTTCTAATCATAACATTGAGTCTGTCGCTCTTCCTGTACTCTGGCCGGGCATTCAGGAACTCACATTTGCATCCTAGGAAAAGACAAATAGCAGGACATCAGAAAGCCGCAGCCCACACAGCCCCAGGGTTCAGTGGGATGCTGAAGGCCAAGTTCTCTCCACTTTAGTGGAGGGCATGGCACAGTGCCGCCACCCGGGAGCCTTGGGCAGGGGAGCTGCACAACGTCAGCAGGACAGTGACCTGGCAAGCAGCAGGGAGACCCAGCACCAGTGCCTCGGCAGGTGCTAGAGGTTGCAGAGCTCCCCTGAGAGGCCGTAAAGAATTAAGGTTGGTTGGGATAGTGCCTGGTACTCCATACATTTTTTTTTAATTGGAGCTGGTTTTCTTAAAATTTATCCCCTCCCACCCCCCCGCCCCACCGTTCGCTGTCTGCTCTCCGTGTTCATTTGCTGCATGTTCTTCTGTGTCTGCTTGTCTCCCCCTGTTGCGCCATCTTGCTGCACCAGCTCTCCGCGGGTGTGAGCCATCAGCTCTCTGCAGGTGTGAGCCATCCGCTCTCCACAGCGTGCAGGCAAGCCTGCGTTCACAAGGAGGCCCTGGGAAGCGAACCCAAGGCCTCCCATATGGTAGACAGGAGCCCAATCAGGTGAGCCACATCCGCTTCTCTACTGCATACATTTTTAAACAGAGTGGCCATGTAGCACTCGGGTAGCCTATTATGATAAGAAGCCACCTGTGTATACTTTTTTTTTTTTTTTAACAAATTCTGTGTCTTTTTTAAAAAGATATGTCTATCACACACAATGTCACATTTAAAAATATGAGAGGTTCCCATATATCCCACAACAACCCCTTTCATCAGTGTGGCACAGTCATTGCATTCGATGAACACGTTTTGGAGCACTTATGTGGAGCTGCTGCTCGGGATGGGGATGAAGGAGTCCCAGGCACCGCACGGTCCTGAGGAAAGAGGCCTCAAGGACCCGAGGTACCTCCCAGCGGTGCTCCGAAAAGCTGGAGAAGCTTCAGGGTGAAGGGGGCATAGAAGGGCTACCGTGGGGGGAGGGCAGAGCCAGGGGTTATTGCTTTTTGTTATTAAAGTTGTTCCGGTTTGGGCGCTCCACCCACTGACGGGGAATGGAGGGGAAAACGCATGACATTTTTTCAAAGAATTTTAAGAATTCAGAAATAACAATGGTGAATCAGTAACTCAAAACCATAAGCAGCAAGAGAAATAGAGAAATGAGAGACCAAAAAACAAAATTTAACCCTACAGAACTCCCACATGATGTCAGTCATTCATTATGGAAGAAGAGAGTGGGTAAGTCCAGACAGAAAATTAAGTAAAATAGTGCCGAGGTGCTTCAAGAACATAATAACAAGTAAATATACAATATTAGATGGAAGGTGAAGGAATAGATCATGACTAATAAAGGAAAGGATATTTGACAAAATTAAGAAGACATTCAGGTTGCTAGAAAAGGAGAGTCAGTCAGCCATTTGAGCAGTAGAAGGATAAGAGAAACACGGAATTGTTTCTGAACAGAAGACAAGTTATGAAGGCAAAATCAAACCTAGAAAATAATTAGCTCTTCCACCCTCCAGTTCACATGGTGTTTTATTCCTGCATTTCCTGCTGTGCACTATCATTTCCTTCCCTCCTTTACTCTCCCACTAGACTGTGAGCTTGCTGAGAACCATGTCTTATACACCTCTCCCTCTAGTGCCTGGCAAAGGGTAAGCATTAATCAGAGATGAGTGAATGACGGAATGAAGGAATCTTAAAGGGACTGAAATAAAAGGATATCTCTGAAAGACATGGGAAAAGGAAGCTCTGGTCCCGTAAGACACTTCAGAGAACACAACTCATTCATTTGGCATTTAATTGAATTCCATTTTACATAGCCTTTGATGGTTTAATGTGTACATGTCCCATCTTCAACAAGAAGTCTGGAGGTCCTTGGGGGCAGTGACCACAAACTTCTACGTTAAGCCCCCTATTATACAGTGTCTGGCATAGTGCTAGATTTTAGGTCTTAAATAAATATTCATTAAATAGGCTTGAACAAAGAAGATGAGAAGAGACAAGTGAAGTTACTTCTAGGGGGCTAGGTTCTTTCATTTTAATTTACAGGAGAAACGAGCTGGCTATTTATCAAGCTTCATCACAACAGGCATTCCTCAGGACAAAGGCTGCCTTTCAGAACTGCAGGAGTGGCAGTGCCTTCTCCGGAGTTCCAGGCTCGGTATTTCCAAGGGAGAGCTAGGGGTCAATAGTAAAATACACCGGCACAGGCACATGCCAGGAACTTGGCACAGCACCTGCCCGGCTGGGCCCGACTCCAGGCAGCCTGACTGAAGTCAAGAAAGCTCATAATTCATCCACAGGAGAATTTAAAAACAATCCAATTAGTTGAATATGACTGCAGATTCGGCAATTGAATGTCAACCCAAATTCAACAGTGGGGACAAGGAGGCCTGGAGGTAGAGGATAAAGGAAGTAAGGTGAGCCCCACCCTCTTTCCCCAAAGCACGTGACCCAGGTAAAGGTGAAAGAGCTCTGTTTCTTAGATTTGGCAGCTCCAGCCATAGCAACCTGTCAGCAAAAATGCCTGCCCAGGATCAGTGGGAGAGTCTCTTCCCTTAACACAGAAATTCCTGAGCAGGCAGCTCCCAGTACAACTACCATTGGATTAAAAGGACAAGACAAAGGAACTAATTATTAGAGGAAAGGTTCTGAAACAGGAAATGCAGTTACTTATTATGGTAAGTACAGGGCATTTAAATATGTTTGGAATAAAGCAAAAAGTACAATGATCATCAGTTCATTTCCTCTCCAAGTAAATTTGCCCAGGTTTTCAGGTAACTCTGGACTCCAACTGCACTTGAATTCTTCAAACACCGGGAGATGGGTCACTAGCCCTGCCTTGATCCCTCAGAGCACCCTCTCCACACTTCAGGAAGAGTCACAAATGGTGATGCCGGGCAAGAAATGCAGCTTGTGACTTCAGCTCGAAGTTGCAATGGGACTGGCACTTGAGGGACAATCCCAAGACTCACCCGTAAGTGGTACAGTCATAACAGCTGAACTTGCTGGCACTGCCTGCTGTGCTGCCAGAGCACTCCCTGAAAAAGCAAGACGGAAGCAGCAGCAGAAGAAAGTGGCCAGGGCAGAGGGACATCCAAGAGGAAGGAGGAGATGTAGGACAATCTCCACAGCCATCCTCCGCCCCATCCACCACTCCTTCCTGGGCCTTGTCACTTCAGCTAAGGGCATGGTTTCACTAAACGCTTCCAGCTTTTACAGTTTACCCTGCTCACACCCTACATCCCGCACCACCACCCACCACCACCACCACCACCACCAAATACATACCCACTACCAGACTGTCGGGGGAGAGGGGACTCAGAGCTTCCATGGTCCCCATCCCAAGCCCCAGCCACTCAGGGTTCACAGTCTTCATGCTGATTCAGGATTTGGTGCGGTGCAGAGAAACTAGACTGTGTTCCAGGAGGGCAAGCCGGGGCCCATTCTGTGCCTCCACTATATTCCCAGCATCCAGCACAGATGCTATTTACTGTCTCCTGACTAAGAGTAAAGGCAGCTGACACGCCAGTTCTGAAGGAAAGGCAAAAAGTGGGATCTAAGAAAGATCCGCTCAGACCACTGGTCATGCAGCCTGCAGTTCTCTGTATATGGCAGAACACCTTCCGGCCTGGTAGGAAAGGCCAGGCCACAAGCTAGCTCACCCTTTCCCTGTCCCTTCAAGCGTAAAATGAAGAAAAGTCCCCAAGAGAGCAAGTCTAGAGAGGAGCGCTCAACAATGCAGGTAAAGATTCTCCTACAGCAGCCCAGGTATTCGGCAACTGTAACAAAAACCAGAGAGATTAAAAGTCAGGCTTATAAAAACTCCGGGTTCTGCCAATAAGTAGTTTTCAGACTTCACACCAGCCTTCTGAACATTTGGGGGCTTTCTTTTCTTTTCTTTTCTTTTCTTTTCTTTAAAATCAGCTTCTTTGGGGGGAATAGGAGGGCTCAGTTACTGAACTTACATTTAAGCCACTCCTGCTGACCCAAGGCTGATTCAGGGCCAGGCATCCTTAACTTATTTGGCACCGCGAGACCCCAGACCACTATCAGGGTCCTTTAACCAGGTCAGCTATTTGAGGACAACGGAACCAAATGAGAGGAAAGAAAGACTCCCTCTAGGTCAAAAAACAGGAAAATATGCGGGGTGGGGGGAGAGGGGAGAAAAAAGTCAGGAGGAACATTGGCACCCCCTTGCCTCACTGGGCGGCTTGCACCCTAGAAAGTGAGTTATTCTTTGCCTTCTGAAGTTGAAAAGGAATCACTAATACATAGCAGTCCCAAGGCGCCGGCTGGCTCTCCCCAACCTCAAACACCATTTCCCTTCATTTCCAAAACCGGATGGGCCGCAGAGTCAGCACCACCGTGTAAAATTCTGCTTGCATGGACGAGAGGGGTGGAAGAAGCAAGCCCACAGCAGCGGCGGGAGGTGGGGGAGCAGCCTTGCCCCAGGGGCCGTCCTTCAACGGCTGGGCCATCCGGAGCTCCCCAGGCGGGCAGGCACTCTGGAGACACTCCGGCTTCGCAACCAGCTCGAGGCCCGGCGAGCTCAGCGGGCTCCTGACAGCCAGCTCGTAAGCTGTGCCATCCTGGTTGTCTGAACCCAGCAGAGATGCAGAAATAAAGGCAGTCAGCGGAAAGAGGGAGGCCAGTGGAACGGAACAATTTGGGCCTATTTCCCCTCACCCGACCATCCAGATAAAACAGACCTCCCATTCCAGGGGAGGGGAGGCAGGATTATGGGCCCCCGGGCACGGCACCCACAAGAGGCCTCTGCTGGGGCGCGAAGCTCAGGTGATCACCTCGAGGTAATTACAAGTGGCATAAATACGTCCAGTCAATTACAAGGTGGAACAGGTACTCCCAGAGCCCTACCAGAAAAGCTCTCATAAAAAGCAAGGACTTCACAGAGAGATGCTGGCCCCAGAAAGCTCAGCAATGTGACAGGCATGAGCCCAAAAGAAATAATTACCAGAGAAAGTGGATTAATTTTGGTTCTCAGTCATAGCCAACTTCCATGACAGCCAATTTTGAGCCATGAAGAGATGGGCACGGTGGCTGGGACAAAGCATGGCTTTTACTTGCTGTTCGGTAAGGCTGCGGGATGCCCACAAAGGTCAAGTCAGAGTTCCACAGCCAGGAGATCTCACACTTCAGCCCACTCGCCACTCAAAAGTTGTTTTTGGAAAAAATAGAGCCCTAGTATTGTTCTGCCTAGAGCCCTAACTTTAACACTTACCATCTACCACAGAACTAGTTTTCACAGAGCAGCTCTGCCCATCTCCCCACCCTCCCCCCTTTTCAAGGATCTAAAAACATCAGGAAAGTTAACAAAAGTATAATTTTTAAAAATTCACAGGGCTGGAAAGGACTCAGTCATCTAATCTAATCATACAGCTGATACCTCAGTCTCTGCCAAGTTAGCATCAGCCCCAACTAAAATATCCTCAGTGGAGGAGCACTCCCTGCCTCTCAAACTTACTTCATTTTCAAACAACTCGGAGGGTTAGAAAGTTGTTAGATGAAGCCAGAATCTGCCTTCCTGTCTCCTAGTTCTGATCTCAACATTCAAAAGAACCCCAGGCACTCAGCTTCAGGACAGTCTTGAAAAATTTGAAGATGGCTAGCAAAAGACTTGTCTTCACAAAATACTGGAGAACCTGACCCAAAACCCCTGATCAATTTCTCTTCTCTGAGTACAAAAGAAGTGGGCTTTAGGACAAAGTTTTCAAGTCACAGAATGTCTGGAGGGAGAAGGAATCAAAAAGATCATGTAATTTAATCTGTTACTTCACAGGTGAAAACCAGGCCCAGAGAGATGGAAAGGACAAGCCCAAGTCCACATGGCCCCTTCATGATACATCCAAAGTTGGAGATTTGAGCTCTCCTCACTTCCAGAGCTCTCTGTACTGGGTTGTGGAATACCACTTCTCACTTTCCCCAAGCAGAACTCTGTCCCTCTTCACTACCAACCCACTACATATATATATATACAAACACACACACATGCATGCAAGCACATGCTTCAGTCCAGCGCGACTCCTAACTTAAAGGCTCAGACCTTTGGTTACCCTGTTCAACCCTACATGTAAAACTGAGTCCCTGAAACACTTGGGTCCCACTTTGGCATCCATTCCTGGAGGGACACAGCAAATACTTCCCAAACCACTCCTAAGCAAATAAGTACTATCTTGTACAAAAATCGCAGAGAGAGTCCTCATGAGGTTTTAAGGTCATAACTGGAGGAAAAAGGTTACACATAAGCTTACTATTCTATAAACCAATTTTTTAAGTAAATCAGATGAGGGATTTGCGATTTGCTCATTCCGGAGCAGAGCTGGCACTCTAAATTTAAAGGAGTCCAGGCCTAAGAGTCAGCAAGGACAGCAAAATGAAAACAAGCAAACTCTAAGTATTTAGCACATGCTACCTGAGGATGATGAACATGGCCTTGGATTTTCTGTTCTCCCCACCCTCAGCTGAAGGTGATGCCAGGCTAATCAGGAAAAGAAGCTGATGAGATCAAGTTAACATTTACTGGACATCTACCATACAGCCGGTATGGAAGCATTTGGAGATAACAATTCTCCCCCAAGGTATTTACAACCTAACTGACAAGACCAGGTATATGCTGTGTACAGAACACAGCAAATTAGTGGTTTTCAACCATGGGTAAGTTTGCCCCCCAGGAGACATATGTGGAGCTATCTGGAGACAATTTTGGTCATCACGACTGGGTATGGGTGGGGAGGGGGGCGGGGACAGTGACATGTAGTAGACAAAGGTCAGGGATGCTGCCAAACATCCTAAATGCACAGGACAGGCCCTACAATAAACAATCACTTGACCCCAAATGGTAACAGTATCAAGGTTGAGAAATCCTAAAGTAGATGCTCAATAAATGATGGTTAAATTGAATTAGAATGCCGTCAATTCAGTCGATATCTATTGAGCTTATGAATGTGCCAGAAGCTGTACAAGCACTTGGGACTCAAAGACAAATAAGATATGTCTTTTCTCTTAAGGATACAGGAAATATAAAAATCCCAGGTAGAATGTGATCCAAAGGTAACCTGGATGCATACATGCTTCAGGATTCTGAAAGAAGCCCAGTGTGACCCAGGGAGGAGATGGGTCCCAAGCCTGGTCTTGGAGGATAGCTGAGATTTGGACAGGAAGGCTGGGGGAGTCCTCTGGGTAGGGCAAACAGGCTGAGTTCAGGGGCAGTCGCAGCATCACTGGCTTCTTGATGAGAAACACAGACCTAGTGGCACATGAACCTCAGGTTCTGCCACATATCACCAGCTGGCAGAAGCCAAGGCTGGCCAGAACCTACATGACTTCGGTTCTCCAGTGCCTAAACAGAATATGGACTTCGTGAATATAAAATAATTAGATGATGACAATAAAAATAAAATTAGGAAGACCACTTAATGAGCATTTACTCCTTGCCAGAGAGGTTGCCTAATACTTTACCTACAGTATCACATTTCATTCTAACCACACAACCCTGTAAAGTACATGGTACTACCATTTTCAAAGAGAGGTAGGTAAATAAATAAATAAATAAAACAAACGAGTCAACAAAGAAGCATCTTAAACACTCTGCTTGTCTCTTGCACCAACCTGCTATATTCCCAATTCCTTCTGTTCCTCAGGCTTCCACTGTGCCCTTCCTTTCCCTTTCAGTAGGTTTACACAGGCAGCAGCTGACCAGCACCTGGCTGGCCAAAGCAGGGGTGTCCAGTGGGTGAACGGTGATTTTACAACAGTCTCTAAGGCCATTGTGGCACTGGCACTCTATCCAGGACATCCCAGAATTTCTTTTGGTCAGACGCCAGCATCCAAATGGGAAAGGAGGAAGGATGCTGTTCTAGAACATCCTCAGGGGAAAGAAAAGTTCAGGATCCCTGGTCCACGTTCAAACAAGGCAGCAGCACACAGTAGCTTCTTTTCACTAGCACATTTAACATACCCTCTAATTATGTGATAAAAATCCCACTGGCGGCTTTTCCCAGAGCAGCACAGTATCACCATCCAAATATTTCAATCCCTAAATAATAGGGTAGTTTCATAAGGCACATATCTGCAGCAGCTGCAAGAGCACAAATAGGTGCTAGTTAATGCCTTCTATTTATATAGTCCTCCTACCATTTACAGGATGCTCTCGTGGCTTTATTTCATTGGATCCATCAATCATTTTATGAGACAGGTCAACTTATTTCCACTTAACAGTCAAAGAAAATCAGAGCAGTGAGGGAACTGCCCAAGGTCATACAGCAAGGTCTTCTGACCACAGATGTCATGTGCAGTGACCCTCCTGTGTATCAGCATCTCTGCATGGTCCCTCTGCAAGGCGTACTTTTCACTCTTCTCTCCTACCTAACTTGCAAACAATAACAATTAGCGGAGCAGGCATAGCTCAGTGGTTGAGCAACATGCTTCACATGTATGAGGTCCCAGGTTCAATTCCTGGTACATCCTAAAAAGAAAAAAAAATCACTGTGATACAAAACCTGACAATTCCCTTCTCTTATTATAACAAGGCTTAGTCAACTTCAGGGGTTGGCCAACTTTTTCTGTAAAAGGCCAAAGAGCAAATATTTCAGGCCTAGCAAGACAGTCTCCATGGCAACTATTCAACTCTGCCCTTGGAGAGCAAAAGCAGCTACAGAAAATATGTAAACAAATGTATTCCAATAAAACTTTATACACACAAAAATAGATGGGTATGGATGTACTTCTGAACTAGATTATAGGGTCTTCCCATCCTCTCACAAATCTGATTAACGCACAGGAATCAAATCTACAAATTAGGAATCAAGAAAACATGAAACTTTGCTTTTAAATGAAAATAGGTGCAAAAATGCTTCAGTCCATCTCCCTTTCCAAAACTCCCTTTCCAAAACTCCAAATCTCAAGTAATTGGGCTCCCCATCCACACCATCTAAAACAAGTTCAAGATTACTACTTCAACCCTCCTAAAATTAAGCTCAAATTAGTCCTGAACCTGAGAGAACAGGATGATACATATTTAGGTTCAAGCATGCCTGACCACTGAGAATCAAACAACGTTCGTTCAAAAAATGTATGAATAAATTCCAGGAGCCATCTTCCTCTCTGGGGCTTTTTCCCACATTCTAACTGATTTAAAAGCTCAGCATCATTTCTGTTTCAGCTCCAGGACCAGTGTGAAGTGAAGGACCCTGTGCTAAGTCAAGTTCTACAAAACAACTTAGATGCCTCATGTCATTCAGCATCATGATTATTTGGTTGTTCAGAGAACCCAGATATCTTCTTACCCAATTCAGCAAAAATCTAGAATAAATTTTAATAGCTTCATCTCAATGCTCCCAGGCCTATCCTGTAAACAAATCACCATCCATTCACATCCCACACAAGCACACCCACAGCCACATGTGCGCGCATACAATCTTAGGATAATTGCAGCCATGCCAATCCAATGATTCAGTTTCATAATGACTTCTAGGAAATAAGAAAGTCTGAGCTTGACATCTACATTCCTCCATTCCACCCGCTTCTGCACAAAACTCAAAGAGCTGGGAGCAGCTGCACCGATGAAAAGCTGGGTTTCCACACCATGGGGTAGAGCAGGAGGCTCTGTCACAGAACGTCCTCCTCTGCTCAAAGGGACAGAAGGACATGGAGAGCATTCCCCCTACACCCAGCTCTGACTGTGCATCGTGTTTGGAGCGACCGCACCACTCCAACGCCCCTGCCCATTTGCTGGACTTGAGTCCCACACCCAGTCACCACCTGCTTAGACAGAAGGAACAAAAACAAGAGCACAGTCAGTGACTGGTTATCCAGTCTCCCAATCAAGAGGCCGACAAAAACTGGAGGGAGTGCAAGCTGAAATATGAAAGATGGGTCCATGCTTTGGGGTTCAGAGCTGGGAGGTTAGGACAAGCAGCAAGCATGAGGGTGCTTCAAGTAACTGAAGAAGTACAACTTAACGGAAAGAAGCAGAGAAAGAAGTAGGTAAGTGGGGTGGAAAAGTCAGCTGGGTCAGATCATTCCCATGTGCCCTTTCAGGCTGCACGAAGGAACTTGTCTTGTCCCAAGAGCAAGGAGTAGTCACTACAGGGTTGAAACAGGCAAGCAGCACAGGAGATGTATACTTTCAGCAAGAAAACTCTCACCATCCTGTGGAAAATGGATTAGAGAGCAGCAGGACACAGATGAGGCATAGTTACTGTAGTAATCAAGCTAGGCTGAAGGTAGCTGTAGTGGCAATGGGTAAAAAGAAAAATCTGCATTGATGTGTGCTTTTTTGGAAGTCTAAATCTTTATGTGATGACCCTTAGTGCTTCTTGACTATCCTACCAAGTTTCCTTCTGGGCTTTCTACCAAAAAGGAAAAACACCAATTCCTCTGGGGCCCTGATGGATAGGATGATGTGATAACCCATTTCAGAAGCAAGGTGGAACTTGCTTTTATGCCCTAGGTGCTCAACACTTAAACCACCACCTAATATTTATACAGTGCTATCATGGGCATTATATTTCATTTGATCCCAGCAACCCTGTAAGAGTGGCAGGACCAGTATGAACCTCCTACCACTGATGAGGAAGCAAGCTTTTAGGAAGCAGAGACAAAATCAGATCCTCAAGTCTTCGCTAGTGACCCTGGGGGTAGGGTCTACAAATGGATTTTTAAAAAAGAAAGAAAAGGCACTACCCACTCTTTAATTACCTTTGCTGGGCGACTCCAAGTCTGGCTTCCACACTACTTTCTCTAACATCTTTCCATTATAATATTGACGATGTTTTGATTTTAAAATTCCTAAGAAGTAGATAACTCTGGAGGATACGCGCCAGGGAAGAGTAGTTCCTTTGTTCCCCATCTCCAGCAATTAGGGCACTGACTGGTAGTAGGTAGAATGTGAATGAGAATCCAAATCCTTTAACTCCTAGTCCAAGGCCAACTCTAGGTATTACCTGATAACTGGATGATGAATGGACAGATGGGCAAGCACGCAGATGGACAGGCAGACTCTATAATCTCCTTCCTTCGTTCAATTAAAAATTTCACAGGAAAAAGTCTTTTCATATCAGCAAAACCAGACCAAAGGGGACTTAAAAATGAGCAGATGGCCTCTGGGTGATTCATGCTGCCTGTACCAAGGCCGTACAGACCTTGATTTCAAGGCTCAACTATAACCACTCCCCTCCAGATGAAGGTCACAGACATGGCCCTTAGTAGTCAACAAACTCTTACTGATAGGGGAGAGGGCGAATTGGGTCCTATAAACATTATTTGAGTCCATCATTTGTATCTAGGCATATTTGAAGTTAAACTTTAGCTCCACACACACCCGTGCCCCCCATCATATAAGTCAACCAGCCAAAGTTTTCTGACCACTTGGAGCAAAAAAAAAAAAAATCATAATGAAGCAGGCTAGTAAGATAGGGAATCGACAGGTGGGTCTGGAACCTGGCAAGAAGTCCACGTGGACATCAATAACCCCAAGATGGCTGCTGGAAGACCCTCCCCAAGATTCTGCCATTGAGAACAAGACTTCCTCCAAAAGCCAGGAGAAGCCCCCGATACTCCCCCAAGGACTTCATCATTAGGCCCTCATGGGGGACTGATGGGAGGGTAATCAATCCAAATGGTAAACAGCTGGAACTCCTCCCCTGCCATTAGCAAAGGGGTGAAATAATTAATGGTTTAAAAAGTAGGCCCAAGGCCTGAATTCTTTCTCTTGTAGTGGACCCTGTTCCTGCCCTCTGTGCATCGCTCTCACTATTGTTCCTCTGACATGTGGTCATGCAAGTAAAACCTGGGCATTTATAATCTATAATGAGGAATTGTAGTCTGTAAATCAGTCCACTTGACCGCTTTTCAGTCCCTTCCTCTCTACCTGGGACCCATGATCTCCCGTTTCTCGTCCCGCCCTGCCTGAATAAATTACTGGGCCTAACTCACCCAAGGTGCTCTGGGAATTCATTTATGCAGCATAGTCAAGAAGCTAGACAAAATCCAGTAACATATTAATACCACTTGTAGCAAAAAAGAAAACATAGCATTTCTGGAAACCCATACAACAATATTTATCAACAGTTTAAAACTGTTGTTACACTTTGACCTGAAAGTTTCATTTCTAGCAACCTAATTCAAAGTAGTAATCAAACACAGGAAAAGATTTATGCATAAAGACGTTTATTATAAAAGCACAAGCTAAGAAATAAACTTAATAACCCACATTAGGGGAAAAACTAGATAAAACCATATTAAATCTTTAGGATTTAAAATGTATATCTGTAAAATTTACCAATTTTTAATTGTAAGATTAAATGTTTTGCTTGTAATCTTACATGTAACAGGACTCAAAACTGCTTTTGCACTATTATTTCAATACAAAAATATTAGAAGAAAATGTGTCAAATGAAACAGTGGCTGTGTCTAAATGGAGATATTACAGGTGTTTTGGTTTAAAAATTGATTTTTTAAATATTTTCTCTACTCCTAGAAGCTCTATAATGAGAATATATCATCTTAAGGATTAAGGAAAAATAAATACCCCTTTCCAAATGACATTCATTCTTCCTCAAATTAAACAGAATCTCTCCCCCTAAAGCCTCCACCCAAGAGTCTGTTTTTTTTTAAAGATTTATTTCTCTCCCCTCCCCCACCCTGTCCCTCCCCCGCCCCCCCCCCCAGTTGTCTGCTCTCTGTGTCTATTCGCTGTGTGTTCTTCTGTGTCTGCTGATATTCTTGTCAGTGACACCAGGAGTCTGTGTCTCTCTTGGTTGCATCATCTTGCTGCATCAGCTCTCCATGTGTGTGGCACCACTCCTGGGCAGGCTGCACTTTTTTTGCGCTGGGTTGCTCTCCTTATAGGGCGCACTCCTTGTGTGTGGGGCTCCCCTACGCAGGGTCACCCCTGCGTGGCTCGGCACCCCTTGAGCGCATCAGCACTCGCATGGGCCAGCTCATCACACAGGTCAGGAGGCCCTGGGTTTGAACCCTGGACCTCCCATGTGGTAAGTGGACGCTCTATCAGTTGAGCCAAATCCACTTCCCCATCCAAGAGTCTTGCCATTCAATGTTAGGATCCTTGACTTGGGCCCTACCACAACTGCCATTCAGATATTTAAAGCCCAGTCAAAACCTGGGTTTTTCCCCTCTTCAAGATAAAACCCTTGTTCTGTAAGCTACCCTCACAAACAAGGGTGGGCTCCTCAAACTCTTCTCCGAACAAGATCCAGTATGTCCCTGCCCCTTTGAAAATATACTGTTCTGAATTCATACCAATGTTCCAAGTGTGGTCTAATAGCTCAGACCAAAGGAGTAGAATTCTCTCCTCCCTTATTCCAGATGCCACATCTCTATTAATTCAGTCTAAGTTCTCATTTCCATCCAACTAGGGACACAAGCAAACAAAGCAGCTCAAGTTCCAGAGACAAAAATGGGAATCACCAGAGCAATGCACACTTCCCTTCTTCCACCTCAACCCCTAAATCTCCCAAGGCCTTCCTCCCAAATCCTTAAAGAATGTCTCAGGGGCTGATGCCACTCTGAAGCAAGTCTGGAGCTTTCTAAACCTCAGGGGAAGGGTGACAGAAGTGTGGCGGAAGCCCTGAGCTTCAAAGCACACTAGAGCTGATCCTCTCTGTCTCTCAGTACCAGGCTCCAAGGCCTCACAAAATCCACAGGCACCTGGACCAGTTCCATCAACCTGTTACCCAGGGTTCAGGGATGGTGGATAACCTGCAGCCCAGGAGTCACCGAGAACACCTCTCCATGTCTTAGATCGAGTTCAAGCATTATGCAGAAGGACAAATCCTGCTCACCAGCTGCTTACTATCTAGCTGGGGGAAAAAGGCCTAGAACTAATCTTGAGACCTAGGGTTCCCCTTTCTGGCTTCATCTAAATGGGGGTGGGGGATGCTGGTCTAGTCAGTCTCCTCCAGCCTCCTTCACCTGAATCTCTAAAGGCAGGGACTGAGCGCCTGGTCACCACTTTATCCCTGGTGCCCAGCAAAGAGCACGACACAGGGAAGGTACCAAGAACAGAAGAAGACCCCGCGGGTGTCCCTCTGGGCCCCTACCCGGAGTAGGAGCACACAGTCCCAAGAGAAAGCAGGTTTATGAACACCGGCAGAAGACAGGAGATGGGCTGTCTCAAATCTGCCTTGCCAGATTTTGAGGAGTTTAGGATTTTTATGGAATCAAACAGGAGGGTGGAGTGGTCATTTTCACAACAGTACGTATACACAAGGGTGAGCCTAATTTTGAAATAACCATAAACATAATTATTTGGTTAATAAGTGAGCCAAAGAAATAAGTAAAGAAAGAGTGGACTTAATTTGAGTTGGAGGCCACACAATCATTTGGAGATCTGCTGTGTACTGACACCAACGAATATGCTGATGTGCCCATTTCCAAAGCCTGGGAGGATAAATCTGAACGGCTCCAGGTCCTTTGCGAATTCAGGTCAGCAAGAATAACTGGCGTCCTGCATCATCTTCAGGCTTCTTTTGGAGTTAAATTTTGCCTCAGAGTTTCTTAAACACAGACCTAGAATTGCCTGAAATTTCAGTTACTATGCCAGGCTGGCCCCTGCTTTCTCTTCATCCAGGGGGAGCTCAAGCAAGGTTAGAAAGACAGGAGTATTACAAAGATCAGAAAGTTTAAGCCCTCCAATTCATATGCAGATGCCTCTGATGACTGGAACGTAAGAAGGACCATCAGGGAAGATTATAGGCCTGACAACTCGCTCTGCAATTAAAATGTCATTTTCTCCCAACTCTCCTCGCTCCCTCCCCAAAGCTCCTCAGTGAGCTTCTGGATAGCTCACTCTCCCAACACCGCTTCACTCATCCCCACACAATACCTTCCAGGTCAAATAGAAAGGGAGCTTGACTCCATCTGCCAGCCAGTGCCCCCCAAACCCACCCCCAAAAGATCATCGGCCCACAGAGAACTAGAAGAATGCTTCCATGGGCATATCCAGGGGAGAGCAGCACACAGTGCAGGGCTCTGATCAGAGTGAAGATGGGTAGGATCAGGAGGCAGGACAAGCAGCCCAGCCTCTCACTGATTAATGCATGGAACTCTGGGACTGAACGCCACACCACATGGCCCACAGAACCGAACCAGCTCCCTCAGGGACACTGCCCTCTCGCAGATAACTGCTGATCCTCCTGTCACCCTGACAGGCCTGGAACAGCGTTCCCTCAGCTCAGAGGTACAGGCAGCAAGGCACAAGCAGCCAGCCGGGGAGGGGAAAGAGCCTGAGCCCTCCTCCCTCAAAGCCCTCTCTGGTGAGGCAGGTGAACAACCTGGCCGCCTCAACCCCAGGTGCAGGGTAGCTCTCTTCACATAAAGTCCTGCAGGACAGCCCTGGGAATACAAGCTACCCTGGGGATAGTGTGGCCCAGGCACTAGAGCAGCCCTCAGCCCTGGGTCCCTGCTGTACTGCCCTCAGGCCAGGCGCCACGGCTTCCTCACCTACTAAGTGAATGCTCCGTACAGACAGTGCCCGGTAGAGAAGAGAGCCTGGGAAGGGGGAACATAGCAGACCCCCGATCAAGGACTAGCCCCCGTGTGACCTGCAAGAAGCCACCTCCTCTCTCTTCAACCTGAAGAGGGCTGGGTGAGAGAAAGCTAAACTAACACCTAGTTATAAAGTCTGTGCCCTGGACTTTTCCTCCACAGGCTTCCAACTGAAAGGCACTTGACATGGTTCTTAGGGACAGACCGGACTCTATTTACTTGCTGCATTTCACACTCAGGCCTTTAAATTCCAAGTAAGTTCCAACTACTCTAGAAAAGAGCAGCGGTCACATCCAGGCTGCCAGAAGCCTGCGCTCTATGCGTCCTCGCGCTGCGGCAGCACCCTCACAAATGTGCCCTCCACTGGGCAGGAGGACACGCAAGAGGACCTGAAACACGCATGCAGTCAAACACGGCAACGCAAAAGCAAGAGTATTTTTCCCTTTGTTTCCCCTTGTGCGAAGTCAAAATGCCACCTTTCAGGTTTGTCTGTGTGTGGTCTTTGCATTGGCCTGAAAACTCATTGAAGAGAGAGTATTTGATTATTTACTACACACCATTCAAAATAATGCCATTAGCAGTTAATTATTACTCAACGACATGGACTCTGCCCTCAAAAATGTGTGTTTTATTTTATGCACTTGCCATCCACGCAGTACATGGCCTTACTTAATGGCTTGTCATCACGATGGAGCAGGAGGAGGAAAGGGGAGACATCCATAAGCTCTATTCTAAGCTCACCATGCAATTTCTCATCCAGCTACTGCTAGAAAATAAAAAGCTGCTGCCTGAGCCAGGAGATGGGTTGGATGTGAGAAAAAAAAAAAGGAAAAAAAAGCTATAGTCCAGGGAGCCTCCTGACCCACTCTACACTGTGTTCATTCACGAAATAAATGTCCACTGGCCCTCTGTGACGCACCAGGCAGTAGGCAGTCTGCTCTCCAAAACAGCCCCTTAGGGGATAAAATTTATGATTATTGAAATATTCACCTATTATAATCAAACATTACACACTGCATTTTTTCAAAGCACTTATTACAGTTTTCTTCTCCAGTCCATGTGGTAATGGGATGCTCATGCAGCATCCCCTTTCTGGTCCTGCTTCCTAACAACTGCCTCTTGAGAACTAGCAGCCCCATCCCTCCACACTTCTCTCAGCCCTTACACAGTTACCTCGGTGCATCTTGTGTCCTGGAGCAGACAGCACCTTCTTGAAGGACGTCATTTTTCATCTGCATGCATCCATTGCCAAATATTAACAAAGCATCTACTATGTGCCGCACACAGTATTTTCTGAAATCCCCACAGCATAACAAGTTATCTGCTGTACATCAAAAAAAGTTGAGTGAATCAATCAATACCTCATAGTTAAATGCAGAAACAGTCCTGGATCAACCAATGTAGCAAAGTAATAAAGATGGCACGGACAAATAAAACCCACTATCTAAATGGTGACCCCCGTGTGACTTCCAGCTGTTCACTCCCATCTCCTGTATCGCCATCCACGTGTGGCAGACTTTCATTCTACCGTGTTTTCCTTCACATTTTTATGGAAGTATGAAGTCTTCAAAGAATAAAAAAAACATTCAGGAAGAAAAGAAAGTAAGAATCTAACAACCAAGGAAGACACGTAGGAGATGACTATGACTAAGGTCCTTTCAGAACTTATTCCCTGAATAAGAACACCACGATACTTCAACTCAGCACTTTATAAAGTATTTGAATGTTTGAGAAAAAAAAGACTCACAGGAATGAATGCTGATATTTTTATTTTTAAGAATACACTCTGCTCTGTATATCAAATTAAATGTGACAGTATTGTACAATAATTATGCCCTCATTTCTTTGGAAATACTACTAAAAATAAAATGTACATATGATAAAAAAAAAAAAAAAAAAAAGAACACCACGAAAGAAGGACCAGGCTTGATTTTATTACAACTGACCCAAAGATGACAAATGCACAGGAACTCTTAGAGCACATGCCTAAGTCCCATTCAGGAGAAAAAGTGGCTGGGAAACACAAAACCAGGTAATAGGAAAAGAGACGGGGCTATTCTCCAGTATAAAAAAGCCAAACCTTAACAAAACATTAGGTATTGGTAACTGGCCCCTAACACACACAACACACCACATTCACACAACCAATTCTAGAGAACGGGTTCCATCAGCAAAAAGATTTTAATCTCATTTGCGCCTTCAGTCCAACAGTCTACCTTATTTGATTTATCTGACAGCGGCTGAGGAAACCCACAGGGGCCCCTCTGGGTTCTCGCCTGGAGCTGATGAACTGGAGTCCACACCGGGACGTTCATGAGAGAAAGCAGGTGTATTAACACCGGCAGAAGGACAGGAGACAGGGGTGTCTCAAATTTGCCTTCCATAAAGGGTTTTTCTCACAGCTTTTATACTTGTTGAAACAAAGGAAGTTAATCATTAGTGTGACATTTCTAAGAAGGATCCGGAAAAATTAGTTTTGCTTTTTCAATTACTCTTAAAATATGCATGGTCCCTGGAGCCGGGCATCTTGGGGTGATAAGGATGGGGGTGGTGGTATGGATGTGAAGATATAGATAAGGACAGATGTGCAAGCACAGTTGTACATTTCTGGAGGAGCTAAATCTGGTTAATGTTAAATCTGTAGCTCTGCCTGCTTGTGAGCAAGAGTCACACTGAATTTTTCTAACATTATAATGTACAGTACAATGCCTCAATATTTAAGACTGGGTTTTTCTTATACTACATTAATTATTTTTTAAGGATTTTTTTTTTGAAAGACTTACTTTTTTAAAACTCCCCCACCCCCTAGCCGATGGCTCCCTCCTCTAACTGCTCGCTTTGTCTGCTTGTCTTCTCCAGAAGGCACTGGGAACCAAACCTGGGACCTCCCATGTGGGAGGCGGGTGCCCAACTGCTTGCGCCACATCCACTCCCCCTGTACTATGTTACTTTTAATTTAGAACTATTATATACCTGGCCTGGTTTATGGCCAGTGGGAAATAAAGACAATATATAACAAATGCCTGCTCTCAGGAAGCTGAAAATCTAGTTAGAAAGATGAAACTACCATACAAAATTCAATTTAAGAAGAACTGAGGGCCTATAGGGTTTAAGTGAAATAGTCCTTTGTGAATGGGATTAATACAGGATGAACAAGAAGGCAGAAAAGGATATGGAATGGCAACAGAAAAGACGAAAAGCATTTCAAAACAAAAGGACAGGCCTGAATGAAGAAAAAAGAATGGCGGATACTACAGTAACTGGGGAAGCATGTGCCCAGCCTGTAGGACATACAGGATGAGCATCACAGAAGAGGGGAATGTGAAGTTAAAACAAATTTAAAAAGAAAAGTCCGTTACCAGAGTGTTCACTCATTCACTGAACACGTAATTACCAACCTGTCCTGTGTTCCAGGCACTGTGCTCAGGGCTGGAGATGCTAGAATGCAATGACAATGACCTAGGAACACGGCTTCGCAGAGAGTACTACTGGCAACTAAAGAGCGACACATGCTATGAGCACAAGGTACTTATGGAACAGTAAAGATGCGGTACCAACTTGATGCTGTTGATAAAAACAGTAATACTGGCAATAATATTAATAATTGTTCCATTCCATTATTCATAATGACAGCTTCCATTTACTGAACACCTACTACACTAAGTACTTTATAGATTGCCACAGTTAATCAGGTTCAGAGAAGCTCCATCTCTGGATTTCCTCCACCACAAGTCACGAGCAATTCCAATCCAGATTAGCCTCCTAGCATCAATTGGGTAGGACCAACTCAACACACCCAAGTGAAAAACGCTGCTGGCTGACTCCTCCAAGATGATGCTGGAGAGCAAACTCTAGTTCCTGTAAGCTCAACCCCATTTCAAATGCCTGCTCTGGGATAAAGAAGTTGGACACCTTCAAAGCATTAATATCCCCCTCTCACCTCCCTTCTGTGTCTTGCCAGCCCCGGTCTCCAATGACAGCCAAAGGCTGTTGGCGCGACATTGTCTCAGACCTACAAGCCCAGACCTAAGGTAAAGAGACCGCTGGCAGCCTTGCCAACCCCCGAGGACAGTGTTTATATGCTTCTTTTGATCATCTGTGAGATCATCCAAGAAAAATGACCATCTTAAAGTTCCAGGAGCCCCTCTGGAGCAGAGGGCAGACCTTGAAAGGTTACAGGGAACTTTTCACAGATCAAACCTTCCAGCAGGGAAGCAGAAACCACACTGCTCTTTGAGAAAACTTCAAAAATGAAAAGGGCACAGCCAGTACTGGCGGCTAATTAAATATGGGAGGGGACTTGCCTCCGTCGGAGAGAAGGGGCCCCAAACCTACCCAGACCTCACGACCCACACAAACCAGACTCTCTGAGAACCAGACCGGGCAGAGCAATCTTGCAAATTAGTCATGGCCAAGGGAATATACTCTGCTCTATTAAAGTAGTAAAAGGGTCCTTTTGTTCCTTATTTTATTGGGGAGAGAGGAAATATATAGGGGTCTGGGGAGTAATTGAGAAGTTGGGAAATCATGCTTAAGAAACAGATGGGGATGGAAAGAGGAGTCAGAGATGGGAAACGAGGCAGGCATATCTGGCATGTTTATTTAAGGCTCTGCCTGGGGAGCTCTGGGTGCAGAGCATGTATCTCTGACACTTGTTGAAGTGACAGCCCTGGATCTCTGCAGAGCCTGTGCGACAGGCGGCCACTGCAGCGGTGGCACACTCCAGGAAGCTGGCAACTTTGTCTTGGATCTCCTGGCTGGTTGGCAGGCAGGAAGGGAGAAAGAATGAGAGGAAGAAAGGAAGGAAAGGAGGGGGGATAAATGGGAAGAAGGATGGAAGGTTGGAAAGTTGGGGGGAAGGGAGGAAGAAAGGATGGGAGGGAGGGAGGAAGCCAAGAGAATTTGGTCTTTTGGCTGCTATTCAGTGAGACATGCAAATATGCAGAAAATGGTAAAGAAATAAAGAAAGCACAAAGAACTATCCATCAGCAGACTCTTTAAACATCCTCTCCTTCCTGCACTCCAGGCAGTGTGCTTGTCTAGTTTCCTTTCAACCCTTGGGCCAGTCCTACTTTATCTCTTTTTGAGGCTTTTCAGCAGCCCACATTCCCATCAGCTATGAGCGCCCCCAGCCCTTCCCTTTTAAGCCAGGGCACTGGGGACATGCTGTCTAACTTTAGTACAAAATGGTCCAGAATCTTATCTCCCTTCACCCCAGCTTACCTCCAACTTCAGGCTGAGAGAGCGCTGAAATCTGCCTTAAGATATTTCAAAATGGACAACCTGTGACTATGCTAAATGTAAAACGGGGACTCCCGAGCTGCCTATTCCTGCACCCCAGCTCCCAACTTCAGTCCCTTTTCCATCCACTCCTTAGGACAATTTGGTATTTTCTTATAGCCTGAGGGTCGTCTTTTCAATAAAGATCAAGAAGAACCTCTAACTACGAGAACTATCCTCAACATCCAAAGTGCTCTCTCAAGGTGGTGAGCTCTCAGTCCTGGACTTTATCAGCCATAGCTGCCAGAACCCCGCACAGGCACAACTCAAGTTGCTCGCCACAGGTCAGAGTGACAGAAGTTAGAAGACCTGGCTGCAATCAGGAAACTTAAGTTGGTAACTTCTGAAGTCTCTTCTAGAGACTATATAAGAGGTGGTGACATGCTCTCCCTTGTAAGAAGGTATTAGCTCTGCACATAAAACTTGAAAATCAAACACACAGTAGATCCACACAGAAAAATGCAAAACTCATGAGGGAAAAAAAAAAAATGATATGCATATACACATACCCAAATCAGAAGAAGGACTGGCCATAATTGGGAGCACAGGAGAGCTTAGGCTTGAAAGCATAAGCAAAGAGGTACTGTCCACAGAAGCACAGACGGAGTGATCTTGGCAGCACACTGCCCCATACAATGGCAGGCATATCCTTTCTGTGCAGGTGAAGCTGGCCTTCAAGCTTCTTAGCCTGGTTCTCCTAACACAAATGTCACTCACACCCCTTGCTCTGAATCTGTGATCGCCAATGGCCTTTTGGTAATTATTACATTCCAACCCCAAGCCTTCTCCACCAGGTCTTGTTCTATGCTTGAAATGTCTTCCAACTAGCTAATCACTAACACACACATACACATAAATCCTTGAGAACCTCTCCCAAGACCTTTTCCAGTTCAACAGAATCATCTTAAGAGTAACAACTTCCACACTAGAAAGTTAGACATGCAGGATGGTCTCCTAGAAAAATCATGGAAAAAAATAATAAATGTTGGGTTGATGGCTCAGACCAGCTGTTATCAAACTTGAACAAGCATCAGAATCACCTGGAGGTCTTGCTAAGCCACAGACTGCTGGGCCCCCACTGAGATTTTTGATTCAGTGGGTACTGAGAATTTGCATTTCTAATAAATATCCAAGTGAGCCTGATGCTACAGGTTTGGGGACCACACTTTGAGAACCATTAGCCTGGTCTACTCAAGTAATTCAGAAGACAGAGTGGAGAGACCAAAAACACTCTCACTGACTGAAAACCCTAAACAGTTTCGTTAACTGAAAAGGACAACTATTCCCTGACTAGCAGGGAAATAAAACCCATTAGTTTAGCATCTACGTGCCAGGATCTACTTTGGCCCATATTATCTAATTCTAAAAGAATAGGGCAATGCCTAGGCTAAATGAATGGTGTAATTACAATAACAATAATAATCGTAATTATTAAAATTAACGGGCCAATAAATCTTGATCAGAGATGATCAAGAATGAGTGGCAAATGCTAAGAGGTCAATTCCAGGAACATTCTCAGCGGAACTGTCTCCTGCTCTAGGCCTGTTTAACCGGAAGGGGGAAGGAGGGACTTGGCCTGCTATCTGGGAGAAAACAAAAAAGAATTTCTGGAATCCCTTATCTTCCACTGCCAGTCCAAACACAGATCCTCAAGCAACTCAGTAAATCAAAGAAAAGACATACTAAGAATCCTTAAGGAATGCAGGACTCGTCTCCTACTATACCTCCAAGCTAGTGCCCGGAGTATCCAGCCAGTCAGCAGAACTTCCTAATCTCTGATCTGTGAGCTGTTGAGAGGAAACAGAGAGAGACAAACTGAGTGGCTGACCTCACCAGACTACTGCGGCACCAGAAAGCATTTTGAAGCAATAGAAGAATGCTCAGACTAGAGCCAGGAAGAAGGTAGCACGTTGAAGTAGAGGCGCTGGTGCAGAAAGTTCCTCAGAGCAGTGTCTATCTTAAGAAATTTAGGGGTATTTTCCAATCTGAATGTTGCCACATGGATGCTGTCACTGGTACGGAGCCCACTGCAATGCTAAAAGAAAATCAAAACAAGGCCAAGAGCAGAGCTGCCTTAGGTAAGGCTGGTAATGGCCAAGTTCAGCTACGGGGTGACGGATGGTCTTGGCATGAAGCATAACTCTCAGATTCTGGTCTCGCCGAGTCCTGGTACAGAGCCCCCACTCATTCAGAATGCCAGAAAAGCAGCACAATAGAGATCCCTTGCTTCTGGAAATAGGCACTGTTTTCAAAAAACCCTGACACTTACTCTAGTATTTCACCCTCTTTCATTTCCCTGCTGGGGTCACCAGAATTTTGCCAGGTTCTCAGACAACCCCTGCTGGGCGGGAGCGCCCATCCCAGCAGGTGAGGACGGCTGAGCGTCTAGGAAATGTCCGCCTGGAGAGGCGGGAAGCCAGCTATCCGAAGGGCTCCTGTGGGGAAGAGAGATGAAGTAGGTCCTGTGTGGTTCTCAGCAGGGGAGAACAGGGAGAGCAGGCCAGGGACTCTGCCAAAGCAGATTTGGCAGGACCATAATTCTGTATACCAACTACAAAAATTAAAACCCAACAAAATCTCATTTGGTGCCAATTCGCAGGCCTGGATTATAAAATGTTGAGAAACTCCTTACTAGCCATGGCTCAGAAGGCCCTCAGTGCTCCAGGCTGACACACCTCTCCACCTCACGTCAGGTCGCGCTCTCCCACTACACTTTACACGAGTTCTTCTTCTGCGGGAAGAAGCCAAGCTCATTCCTGCCTCCCAACCTTGTTCTCCCAGCCAGCCAGAGAACTTGGCAAAGACTGCCTCAGCACTCAGGCCTCAGCTCCAACTGCACCTCCTCAGAAAGGCCCTCTGGCCGCCTCCCAAGTAGCCCACCCCATCCCCCCCAGCATCACTCTTGGGCACACCATCCTTTTTCTCTTCTTCACCATCTGATATTCTCCTGTTCATTATGTATTTGTGCTATAATCAGTCTTCCCCACTCAAAAATAAATTCCATGAGAAGAGAGACCTCACTCTCCTCATTTACCCCTGTTTCCCAGTGCCTAGAACACTGTCAGTCAGAGAGTGATACTCAAATATTTGCTGATTAAATGTGTATATGTGGAAACACTGGGCACAGCCCAATTTTCAAGTGTAAAAAATCTGGTCCTAAAAGCATAGATGTGTTCTTCTGCATCTAAATTATGGAAAACCAGGGTGCTTAAAGAATTAACAAATGCTATAAAAAATATAAAAAATGTGCCTTTTTCCCATAATCACTAGCAGAACTGAGCACCTTAAAGTTTTTTTCATGTTTCAAATAGATGACGTCTGCCTACATAGGGATGTTGTTTCAGTCTTTCATAATGGCAGTTTTGGGTGAGGACTTCTGGGTAGTTATTAATAACTGAAATGTTCAACATTTAAAAGACCATTCTCAGAGTTTATGCTGTAAAGTGAAATGACTATATAAACATCACAACACATATAGTTACACTGTGATACAAACATATTAAGTCCACATCTGTGGAAAACATCAAAAGAACCTTAATATCAGCCAAGTGTTGAATATTTAAAGACGACAAATAGGAATGTTTACCACACTGGTAACACTAAACAGAACTTACTGCACTTCAAGAATGGCATATAATACAGCCACGCACAGAGCCTGTGTTCAAACCACCTGTGTCACTTTTTACAAAGATCTAACAGTACTTGCATTGATGTAGAAAAAAAGATTAGCTATTCCTGATGTTTGCTGAAGCTGGGTCTTAAGTCATGTGACATATCAGCTTACAAACATGAGTGCTTCATCTGCACTCTAAAAATCCCATTTCAATAAAGCAAGTGGTCCAGGTCTTACAAGGGAGCATTAATCAAGTATTACAGAAATGGCCTATAAAGACACTCCGTACAGACCAAATTCCAGCAGCAGAAATATAGGGAACGTTATCTCATTAAGCAGACGTTTGTGGAGGACAATACTGAGCAAGTTTCCCAGCAGGTTCAGTTAATTTACAAAATGACTGCAAAGGGTACAATTTGCTTATATAAAATAGTATCTTTTATCGGAAACCTCCAGCATGCCATTTGACTAGAGGCTGTTATTATTGAGGTCATAAACATGAGTTAAAATGGGTACCCACTTAAGGAGTCCAGATTCATTCTCCACTGGGCAGAAGGGAAAACAGTCAATGGAGGATTAAACTGGTTATGATTTTGGACTGCTGCTAGTCTGCCTCTCAGGCAGATGTCCCTGCGAATGCTCTGAAGCTTTATGTACTCCAGAAAAGAACGTTCTTAAAGTTAATCCATTCCTGTGGGTGTGGGTCCATTGAAAGTAGGATTTTTTTTTTTTAAGTAGGATCTTAAGATGTGACCATCTCATTCAGAGTGAGTCTTGATCCTCTTACTGGAGTCCTTCATAGAAAGATAAAGTTCAGATGGAGAGAAAAAGCCACAGAACCAAGAAGCTGAAAGCAACAAAACCAGAGGAAGAGGGAGAGACCAGCAGGTGCAGCCAGGTACCTTGCCACATGACAGAGGAGTCCAGGACTGCCGGCAGCAGGTCACCTGGTCCTTGGAGAGAAAGCATCATCTGATGATCTCTTGATGCAGACATTTTTCTCAGCCTTGAAACTGTAAGCTTGTAAGCTAATAAATTCCTACTATTAAAAGCCAACCCATTTTATGGTATCTGGTATAAGCCAGATGCCCCTTTAGAATAAAAAAGGCAAGCCAAGGATGATGCCAACAACAGAATGTTATACCACATTTACGTGTCCCTTGCAATTCCTCAAAATGCTTTCTCATTTCTGATCTCTACATGGCTACGTGAATGTAGCTGAATCACCTAGTGGCACAACCCTGGCTTCTGCCCAGCATATCACACGGCCTCTCAGATCCTGGGAAATTTTAAATCAAGGGAGCAGGCAAATGATGATGGCTCTGAACATTTGCATCAAAAGCAAGGCCACTCTAAATCAAATCCAGGCCACCAAGAGTTTGCCTCAGCCTCTCATCATCATTTACCGATAGTTCCCTGAATTATCCCCAACATCCCCTATACAATACTTCACAGGACTATAACTTACCTCTGCACACTGGCAAAGAACCAGGTACACACTTACACCTGGAGGGTGAGATACTGCAGGGGGGCAATTTGCTAACATGTATCTTAGAATTCTGCACACCTTGAATACAACAATTCTATTTCAAAATTTATTCTAAAGGAATAATTCTGAATGTTTATAATGATATAACTACCAGGATGCTGACAGAGGGCTATGACAAACTAGAAACAAGCTAAATGTCAAACAATGAGGACCTGGTCAAATAAATTATGCTATATCCATTTAATACAATGTATAGTGCAATAAAAAACTTGTGGTCTCTGTCCTGGGTTCTGGAGGCAACCCCCACCTCCTTGGCATTTCCCAAGATAGGGTGATAGGAGGGTCTCTGGTTATTCTTGGTTGGCCCCAGACCATGCCTCATAGTTTATGCTAACAAGATGACTCAGGGAGGGGCCAGCCTCATCTGTAGCCTTAGGGTTGGGGGTTGGCCATACCAGAAAGACCATGGGATTAGGATGTTGGGGCTCCGACCTCCTGGGAGGAAAGGGCACTGGAGATTGGGTTCAACTACACTGATTCGATCACTCATGGCACATAATGAAACACCACAAAAACTCTGGATACCCAAAGCTCCAGGGTGAGCTTCCATGATTGAGATTATGTATCAGTGCTCCAAGAGGGTGACATATTCTGAGTCTAAGTGGAGAAAACACAGAAGCTGTGCCTTTGAGACTTTCCCAGGCCTCACCCTATGCATTTCCTTTGGCTTCCTCTGATTTGCACTTTTTTTCCTGCTGTAATAAAACTATAATCATAAGTATATCATTTTCCCGAGTCCTGTGAGTCATTCACGCAAATTATCAAACTTATGGGGTGTGGTGGGAACCCCCGAATTTGTAACCAGTTGGTCAGAAGCAAGGGTGGCCCTGGGAACCCCCACACTTGGTGGCTGGTGACTAAAGTGAAAGCACTCTTGTGGACGGCTGTGCTTTTAACCTGTGGAGTCTGGTCTAACTCCAGGTAGAGTCAGAGTTGTACTAACATTGGTGCCAGAAGTTAATGCAGAATGCAAATATAAAAGAATCCTAGAAAATATTAAGTGAAAAAAATATTACAAAATCTTCTGCATGGTAGTATTTCATTTTTGTTACAAATACTCTATTTTTCTTAAAAATACAATCTGGAAGATATATACCAACATGCTTTAGAGTGGCTATTTGTGGCCAGTAGGATTGCTAGGAAGTTCTATTTTTCTCATCTTTAAAAAAACATTATGCATTAAATATGAATCAGGCTTGGCATCAAAGAAAATAGAATAGAAGTTATTATTTAAAAATAATTCAACATACTGCAGAAACATCTCACAGGCTTTAAACATTTACCTATTGGAGACGATCGCAACATCTCAGGACCAAGTACAGTGACATTAGGATTTCTGCCCAGTGATATGCATGACAGCGTAGTGACAACAAGAGTGTTGTCTTGCTGTGTGTTTACTAAGGTTTAAAAACAAATGGTGCCAGATACACACCCCTCACACCAGGCATACTCTATCTTGATGCCAAGATTACAAGTGTTATTTTAACATTTATAAAAATATATATAAATAAACACAAACTTAAGCAACTATGAGAGGAGGAGGAGGGAATAACTTGTTTTTCTGGCTCACAGGCAGTAATTTTGCTTCAGGGTCAGCCCGTTTCAGGACCTGCACCTGGTGAAACTTAGGGTTAACCTCAAAACTTCAGTGTCTCCTAGAAGAGGAGACAGGAGGTATCAGCCAAGGGAACAGAATCTGATTCCAGAATAGGGAGGCAGTACACATGCACTCTTTCTAGAATTTGCATGCATAATAAGGTTTTGTGCTGCCTCTGCCACAAATCCCATGGCATTCCTCATTATTACATTTGGTTTTTATATTGTATGTACATGTGCAAAAATTCTACTTTAGAAGCCCAGGGAAGTCGGTGAGAATGCTCACTCCCACTGAAAATCAGAGGTAAAAGGTTAGACATAACCTGTGACAAGGTACACAGCAAGTTAATAATCTTTCCAATTGCGCCAGATTTGAGAATGTGACCTCTGGCTCAGCAGCCTCTTTATAGCGCAGCCCTTCACCTAACTAGTTGTTTAGATCACCCTGATCAAGGTCTTAGTTCTTCAAGGCACCAGGTTATTGAACAAGGAAAGAGTAATCCATTGCAGCAACAGGTTGTGGGACACAAGGTGGAATTAGTTTACCATAAATGAACAAGGAATGCCAACTAGTGTCACCAAAACAATGGTAGCAGAAAGAAAGGCCACCCAAAGAATGTCCTATTGCTGGAGCTTGTTATGGTGGATTGAAGCTGTATGTATCCCAGAAATGCATGTTCTTGAAGTCAATTCACTACTGTGGGTATGGACCCATTGTAAGTAGGGTTTTTTGGTGAGTAGAATCTTAAGGTATGACCCATCTCATTCAGGGTGGGTCTTAAGGGTCTTAATGGAATCCTTTATAAGAGAATGAAATTCAGACAAAGAAGAAAAAGCCAGAGAAGCAAGAAGCTGGAAGCAAGGAAACCAGGAAAGACCAGCAGATTCTACCATGTGCCTTGCCATGTGACAGAGGAATCCAAGATCGCCAACAGCTGGTTTTCAGGAAGGAAGTATCATCTTGATGATGCCTTGATTTGGACATTTTTCTCAGCCTTGAAATTGTAAGCTTGGAAGATAATCAACTCTCATTGTAAATGCCAATGCATTCCATGGTATCGGCTTTGAGCAGCTTAGTAAATTAGATCAATTGTGAATTTATTACTTTACATAGCAAAATGATCAAGATGGGAGATTATCCCGGATTATAAAGTAAATGAGGGAGGCAAAAGAGGAAAGTCAAAGGGAGATGTGTCTACAGAGAATGGTCTGATAGATGCAACACTGCAGGCTTTGAAAATAGAGGAAGGGGGTGAAAATAGAGGAAGGGGGTCATGAGCCAAGGAATGTGGGTGGCATCTAGAAAGTGGCAAAGGAAAGGAAACAGATTCTCCCCTGTAGCTTCCAGAAAGGTATACAGCTTTAGCAACATCTTGATTTTAGCCAGTGAGAACATGCCAGACTTCTGATTTGTAAGATGATAAATTTGTGTTGCATTAAGCCACTAAGTTTGTGGTCATTTGTTATAGCAGCAATAGAAAACAAATACAGAGATAACCTTGATTATTCAGTAGATGGACTCATGCATCAGACTGCAGCATGGTAAACAAGACTTCAGCCTTGATTTAATCCAACCCTCTCACCTCAGTCAGTCTTAGGGGAGCTATCAGAAAATAGGGATGCCAGGTTCTCTATATATGTCCTATAGGAACCTTCCCAATTATGCTGGGTATGGTGTTATGGATTAGAAAGGATATTCATTAGAATACCCCATGATACAGTGGAAAGAGTAAGGTGTTAGACTCAGGTAAAGTGGAATTCAAGCCCCAACTCCTCCACTCCAGAAGCAAGTAAATCATCTAAGCCTCAGTTTTCTCATCAGTAATAATGTAAAAATCAAACTGCGAGCATTGTGACTGTAAAGACTAAATGGCATGTATATGTTGGTACCCTGCACAGTGCCAATCAGAGAGCAGACACTATAAATGGTTACTGACATAACAATGATTAGTATTATTAATAATCAATCTCATCTGGGCCTGTCAATAATGAGACCTTGTGGTCTCATAAATGAGGAAGGAGGATGGCTCCCTAATTACCGCACTCTGCAGCTCTGGGTATTAAAACAGCAATGGTTATGAAAGCATTGTGAAAAATCCAAGCCCAACACAAGCACAAAGACGGACTTTTCCATTCATATTCAGGGATTGCCCAGAGCCCTTCAAGAGAATTGTCCTTCTAAGGTCATCAAAAATATTGATGCACTTGAACTCAACATGAAGTGTACTAAGTGGCTTACCATTTTTCCTGTCTGATATAAGAAGACTACTGGCCATGAATCTTAGAGCATCATTAAGTCATGAATGAAATAAAGTGGACATTCTGGCCTCCCTCTCAGAGAGCCATATCCACCCCCTGATTCTGAAGCATCCAGAGAGGGGTTCATGTCAATGCAACCTCCTAATAGACAGGTCCCTCCATAACTATTATCCATGGGCAGGTGGCACCAGGAAAATGCACCTGCAAATGGGAGCTAAAATTCCACAGCAAATAGTGACAAAAAAAAAAAAGATTTAATCTTTAAAAAATAAAATTATGCAAATAAGCTTATATAAAATTTAAAACACCGAGGTTATAATTTAATGTGGATCATGCTCTGATTGGACTAAGAATTATTGACTTAGGTTGTAATTTTCCCAACTACACAGTAACATGACATCCTTCACTTTCACAGTATGACTTACACAAAACGACTATACAGAGGACAATCCTGGCAAAAATTATTTAAGGATTTCCATTTTCTCAAAGATGTTCCTTTAAAATTCAAAGATATTCAAATCTGCCTCTGTGGAAGATGGCTTCTCAGGAGCATGCAGGTTGATTTTCTCTCCTGTTATTAGTTGGTCTAAGCCTGCACAATCTTCATTTGTCTGTAGAGTGGTTTGAGCAGTTCTCCAACAAGTCTTTTATTGACTACCTGTAATCCTACATATTTTGCAAGATTTTCAATTTCCCTTTGAAACATATTGGTATGGAATTTGCATTGTACCACCAGATATGAATGTGAAACACTGGCTGAAAGACACTGAGGCGGGGCATGGGCCAGAACAAGGCTGGTGTGAGGGGCGGGATGACTGAGCAGGGCCTGCAGTCGTTTTCTATTGCTGCGTTACAATTTACCACAAGCTTAGCAGCTTACAACATCATACGTTTATTATCTCAGTTTCCCTGGGTCAGGAGTCAGCTTATAGGGCGGCAATCAAGGTACGGGCCAGGTTGCATTTGTTGTGGAGCTCAGGGATCTCTTCCAAGTTCCTGGATCTCTTTCAAGCTCCCATGGTTGTCAGCAAAACTCAGTCCCTTGCAGCGATAGACTGAGGCCTCCATTTGCTTACTGGCTGTCAGCCAGGGTTTGCTCTCATCTTCTAGAAGCCAACTGCTGCTCCCTTCCACATGGCCATCTCACTGACCCTCACACCACCTGGCAGTTTAGGTCTTCAAAGCCCACAAGAGAATCTCTTGATTCTCTCCTAAAAAGAAGTCTTATAGAACATAATGTAATCATGGGAGGAGACAATACAAGGGCATGACTCATTGGGGATCAGAGACCATTTCTATACGTGTGCTGCTCGTTAGTGAATATTTTGATGTGAAAAACTGCTGTTGCTTTCCTACGCAACCTCATAATTCAGAAATCCAGATAATGAATGCCTGCATGAGAAGCCCTGGTCCTAAGAATCCATCTGCTCCATTCCCACTGCTGTGGCTCTAGATGGGGCCCCAACATTTCTTGCCAGGACTAGTGAAATGGTCTCCAGTCTTGCTCTCCTCCCAGTCTACCCTCTTCACTGCTCCTAGAAAGAGCTTAGTAATATGCAAACCTCACCGTGTTTCTTCTCTGCCTAAAATCCATCAGAAGCAGCAACTCCCCATTTCCCCCATAGGCAAATCAGCGCCTTCACGAACACTTGGACTGAGAAGTCCAGTGCCATGTCCATCTCTCTCCAGCCCTCTCTGTGCTTTCTCTCACCTTCAAGTCCAGGATCTTGCCTCTGCCTGGACTTCCCTCCCTTCCATCTGATAAAACTCTAACCTGATCTCAGCTCAAAGATCACAACCTCTGTGAAGCTCCTTTGACTGCCCCCCGAGGCCCATGTGATCTCTCTCCCACTGAACTTAAACAGCAGCGTTTATCCCTCTGTCCTTTCTCCCCACCAGACTGTAAGCATCTGAAGGGCAAGAGCTAGTTTTTTCCCTTCTGTATCTCTACGAGTACCAGGGAACAGGCAATCAAAGTGGCTGCTGAATGAGACTTATTTCCAGCCTAGCAGAATAATTAAGAGCTTAGACTGTAAAACTATATGGCCTGGGTGTGAAGGCTAATGAGGACACTGGCTGTATGGCTCAGGGCAGGTTACCCTACCTCTCCGTGCCTCAGTTTCATCATCTCTAAAATGAGAATATATTAATATATAACTCCTAAGACCACAATGAGAGGTAAACAAGTTAACATTTGTAAAGGACTTAGCAAAAGGAATGGCATATGATTACACTCTATAAATATGTGTTAAGTAAAATAAATACCCAACAACTAACAATGGTGGGAAACTCATCCAAAGGAAGGAGAGGTGCCATGCAGACCAGGGAGATGAGCCAATGGCAAAACTGCTATCATGATATTGTTTGGGAATACCTCAGCCAACAGAGAAAAAGTACAGATAAAAAATAAAAACAAAAACAAACCGCAAAGAATAGCTAAAGCAAGAATGGCAAAATCCTGAAAATTCCAGGACCTGAGCGATAGGTATAAGGACAATTATACTATTCTCTCTACTTTTGTATATGTTTGACAATTTTCAGAATGAAAAAATTTAAATCTGTTCTTATTAACCCTACAGTAGGCCAGCACAGGCCTAGTATCCAGGAAGAGTGCAAGCTCCTGGCAAGGCTACAACTCCCACACATGTACAGGAAGCTCCTTTCCTTCTGCGTCCCTGGTGAGCACCTCGTGCTCTAGCCTCTCCAGATGGGTGAATGCCCCCTTCTACTGTATGTTTGTCTCCAGAGATGGTGTGATATGGGGGGAACATTGCTATCAAGAAAGCGGGGCTCAAGCAGCTCTGTCACTTATTAGCCTATTTAACTTTTTTTTTTTTTAGTAGGTACCGGGAATTGAACCCAAGACCTTGTACATGGGAAGCAGGCACTCAACCACTGAGCTGCCCACTCTTCCCAAAGAGAATTGGTTTTTATCATTTGTTTGTAGAAGGTGCCGGGGATTGAACCAGGAACCTCATAAATGGGAAGTAGATGCTCAACCACTTGAATTAAATATATACAACATTCTTGAGCCTTAGTTTCCTCATTTGTAAGATGGAAAAACTTAACTCCTACGTCATAGGATTGCTAAAAGGATCGAATAGTAATATATGTAAAAGCGTAATGTTTGGTACTTGGTGGGTAGTCATAAACATATTTAAAAATAAGATAAAAAGAGTAGGTGAACTCAGGATGGCTACACCTAAAATTCCTACAGGCCAGCAACCTGTCTGCAAATCGGGGCCTGGGTAAACCCAAGGAGGGAGGGTGAACTACCCTGACTCCAGCCCCTTTGGCTTATTCCCTTCATTCCAGCTGCTCAAACAACAGACTACGTCACCAGACTCCACAGCCTACCTGCCTTGTAAACAGACCTGCCACCACAACTTGTCCCAAAGATCTGTGAGGGCCACATGCGGCATCCTCTCTTTTGGGACATACATGGTGAATCACTCAGCTACAGCAAAATCCCCAGGGTCACTGTCCCTTCCTGCCACACCAAAGTAAAGTAAAAATAGCTTTCAGGGATCAAGGCTAAGCTCCAACACCACATAGTAATCCTCAGGGCTCAGCTCAGCCCTGGCTCCAGGGCTGCTCCAACCCAAATAATCTGCCCTACTCCCTCATATCACCTTCTGGATTGAAAAAAAGAAAGAAAAAAGTTCTCAGCAAGAAGGGTTGGTAATGCTTAGTACTTATAGGCAGAGGAAAAAGCAGGTCAGTATAAAGGAGCTCAGCAATTTTCACAGGGTGTACTGAATTATTCCAGGTAGAATTAAGGGGAGGAAGATGCCTAAGGGAGATGCCAAAATAAGGCAAACTCCCCCAGGCATTTATCCAACTGATTTGAAAAACTGGCATCTGAGAGCCAAACTTTTGCATGCTTGCCCTCAATCCACATCAAAACCTGCAAATGAACGTTTATTACAGCTTTATTCATAGTCACCAAAATCTGGAAATAACCAAGATGTTCTTCAATAGGTGAATGGATAAACAAACCTGTGTAGAGCCATACAATGGAGGATTATTTAGCAACAAAAAGAAATGAGGGGGAGCAGACGTGGCTCAAGCAGTTGAGTCCCTGCCTCCTACATGGGAGATCCCAGTGACTCCTGAAAAAACAAACAAACAAAGGAACCAACTCAGGGAAGCCAATGTGGCTCAGTGGTTGAGTGCCGGCTTCCTACCACATGGAAGATCCCAGGTTCAACCCCAGCCCCCAGTACCTCCAAAAAAAAGAAAAAAAAATGAGCTATAGAAAGAAAGAGATGAATCTTAACTGTATATTGCCAAATGAGAGAAGGCAGTTTGAAAAAAACTACATATAGTTTGATTCCAATTACATGGCATTCTGGAAAAGGTAAAACTATAGGGAGAGTAAACGGATCAGTGGTTGACAGAGGTTCAGGGGTACAGGGAAAGTTTGAATGGGTGAAGTGCAGGGGATTATTTAGGGTGGTGAAACTATTCTGTATGATACTATAATGGTAAATGCAAGACATGAAATATATGTTAAATCCCATAGAATAGCAGAAAGAGTAAAACTTAATATATGAGCATTTAAAAAAAAATCATTAGGAGGTTAAGAGATCCCAGAATGGAATGCAAAATGTGATCATAGAATCTAACTGTATTGCAAATGTCTGAACCATCCTTACTAATGGGAATAATGTGTTGACCTAAGTATCTTCGGAAAGGAGTGGAATCTCTAAAGACTAAAAGCAAAAGGAACTGGACTTAAGCACTGTACTCCAGATGATAAAGTTGTTTCCCATGGGGGTAATAGTTAAAAATTCCGTACCACTATTCTGGGATTTTATACTGGAACTAAACAATTAAGTACATGGATGGTGGATAGGAGAAATAGGTTTCTTACTATAGGAGTAAGAAGTTGCAGATAAGCAAAGGGAATAGGTTGCAATGATCCATGTGGATTATAGGTGAAAATATAAGTATGAGTTCACATTTAGCTTAATATAGATGAGATGGATATATACATATTTGTATATATGTGTATATACAAGGGTCAGTATACTAACACATATACAATTGTTTTATCAGCTGAAAGGGCCTAGTAGCAAAAGTACATTGAACACCCTGATCTTGATTTCTAACACCATTTTCCAATAAAGTGATTAAGTGGTTCTAGGACTAGGGCAGGAAAGTAAGAATAGGAAAACTACATACACACCATGATGGGGTTATGTCAAAGGGATATAGAAGCGAACTGAAAACCCTCTGAACAGCCAAAGCAGGAACTATTTGAGTAACAAAGTATTTATCATTTGGATGTGAATATGTGTCAATAAAATTGCTTTAAAAAAATCATAAGTAGAAAATAAATATCCATGAGTATGTACTGATATAAATAGATGACTGAATAAAGAAATAAGTGGAGTAGGATAGATAAATCTTTCAAGCAGAAAAATTCCAAGTAATTCACATAGATATCCCATCCTTAAGGAAGTAGAGTTTAACTCCCCACTCTATAAGTGTGGGCTACACATAATGACTTTTTTCCAAGAGTACAGTATAGAAAGGGAAGGCAGAAAAGAATAACTTTATAAATACTACCTCAAACCAGGTGATCAAAGTTAACATCAAAAGTGAAAAGTCCTTGATATATGTACCCTTGATATCATGCGATGAGAATCACAACTTATCCCTCTCTAATCATGAGAAAAACACAGACAAAACCCAATCACAGGACATTTTACAAAATGCCATACCAGTAATCCTCAAAGCTATAAAGGTCACCAAAAATAAGGAAAGTCTGATTTTTCTGCATATCCACAACTTCTCTGATAAAATTTTTTTTTTAATTTTAAGGCAGACTCACAATGAATACTCATTTTATGGGTAAACTTACAATGCGTTTAGATGAGTGATACTCAACTGGCTAGTGGGGATATTAATTGCTGGAATATTAGAATCTCAAGGTTCAGCTCAACATCAACATAGTTATTCAATGATTCATGACCCGAAGCTGGTTAACCCATGCCAGACACTGAGATGAAAGAAAAATAACATCTTCATCTGACAGAAAGGAAGAGACATGTACCTAAGGAGTTGGCCAGATCACAGGAGACTGTCATGTGCCAATACCTCAGAAGCCCCATCCACTGATACTCCACTCAAACCCTCTACCTCATCAAGGTTATTCCTGAAGGCTGCTGGCTCACATAAAATAATTTATATACATATAGTCACAGCCATCTAGAGGATTACAACAGTCAAAACAACTGAGTGGGAACATGGTGCAGACATTCACAGGCCCAAATATAACTTTTTTTGATAATCATGTATCCAATGAGCACTTGCTATGCAAGAGGCATCACAGCAGAGTGGCTGAGAGCCTAGCCTTGGAAGCCAGACCGTCTGGAAGCCCAGCTCTGCCTTGCTGGCTGGGTGGCCTCAGCAGATTACTCAGCCTCTGGATATCCCAGTTACCTCATCTGTAAAATGGGACCAACAGCAGCAGAGACCTCTGAGAGCTCTTGTGAGGACCAACCGAGCTGAATACATGCCTAGCGCTTAGAGTAGCACCGGCACACCGTGAGCGGCTGGAAATGTTCACTGCTACTCCTGCAGGCCCTGGCTCCATGCCACCAGGGGGACACATGTGACGAATACTACTCTCAGGCCATCCCAGTTTAATAAGAATAAATAACAATTACAGAACAATTACAACACAAATACCTGGAGAAAGAGAGAGACTGTGTCTTCATTGTCCAGACAAATGCCACACAGCTTGGTAACAAGAGGAATTTATTAGCGCATGGTTTCAGAGGTCCCAGAAGGCTGGCCTCCTCCTCAGTCAGCAGGGTTCTGGCTGGCCAGAATCCTCGGGCTCCTTGGCTTTCCTGTTGTTTTCTCCTTTCTTCTAGGTTCCACTGACTTCTGGTTTCCAGCAGCTCCCTGTGGCTTTTTCCTTACAAGGCCTCCAGCCACAGGATTAAGACCCATCCTGATTCAGTTGGTGACACCTTAATTAAAAATAACATCCTATTTATAATGGGTTAAAGTCCTATTTATAATGGGTTCACACCCACAGGAATGGACCGAGATTAAAAACATGTTTTTTCTGGAGTACATAACTCCATCTACCCCAGAGGGCAATTGAGCTCCAAGACGAGACACTCTGGCTGGGAAAAAGAGGAAAGGTTTCATAGCAAAGGTTTTCATTTGAAATGGGCCTTGAAGAGCAGACACCAGGCAGGTAGAGAAGAGGGAATTCCAGAAAGAGCGAAGAATGTAATGGCAGAAAGTCTAGACACCACGTCAAAAGATTAGTTAGAAATTCAGTTTGGGCAGAGACTTGGGCATTCATGGGGCAATGATAGAAAATGAGTTTTGGCACAGTGATGCCAGACTGGAGAGGCCCCTGATCGCCGGCCGAGGACTCCGTATTCTATTCACAGACAATTGGGAACCAATGACGACTGTTGAGCAGAGGAGTCCTACGGACCTCATGCTTTAGGAGCTGTTCTGGAAGCAGCAGGCCGGGTGGCCTGGAGGAGCCCTCCAGCCCTGCCACGGTCTCCTGTGAGGTCAGATGGACACACGTCACATGCATACGGTAGACCCATGCACACACTGAAGACAAACTCCCTCTGGAGACAAGGGCACTGTCCTTCTTAGGGAGCAGTCCTGAGTGCCCAGCTAGGCAATTTAATGCCAGAGTGTCTGGGAACGGGTTTTTAAAGTGAAAATCATAAATCAATATGATCTCTTTCTATAAACAGTCTGGCTACTGCCACCCCACTGCTCCCTCAGCAGGGAGAAGTTGTTTAGTTTGAAGGAAGCCAAACTCTTACTTAAATTAAGTGCCATCCCTGCTAAATGAAGACCAGATGTTCAAGCCAACAAAGAAATCTAATCAGGTTTGAAGAAAAGATTCCTGTAAAAGGGAAACTGCGACGGCGGATGCGGCTGGCCAGAAGATGGCAGGTGCTGAGGAAAAGACAAGGCAGGACCCCAGATCAATTGGGTTCATCTGGTAAGGAACGGCAGAGAGCTGCCCTAAAGCTGATCCGCAAAGATGATCCGGTCCCCTGCAAGGCTGCTGGCTCCCACTGCTCTTCCAGAAATCCTGGCAATGGGCATGGGGCCAGACTCTTTATTTTCATCTCAAAGTCCATTGCATAGACGACTGCCCCACCGCAGCCTCTCAAGCAAATGAGGGTCTCTGGGCACGCCATCTCACACCAGGAGCCACAACTCAACCCCAAGTGGTGTGGACACCCGGGCCGGGCCGGAACCCAGCAGACTTCACTTCAGTCCCTCATGCCTCAGCCCCTTGGAACATTTGTTCAATAAGGAACAGAAATTTCTACACCATGGAGAGAAGGCAGACATTTTGGAGTGTCAGAGACTCTCTTCTATCTATAATCTTTACTAGAATCTCAACTTAGTTTTAGGAAGAAAGAGGGGGGAAAAGGGAAAAGAGGGGGAGGACTGGAAAGAGAGGGATAAAGAGGGAGAAGGGAGAGAAGGGGGAGGAGGGTTAGAGGGGAAGGAAGGAGGGAAACAAATAACTCCAAGTCTGGGCACGCTTACAATTCCCACCTCAATTGCACAACGGAGTTCCAGGCCTCTTCTCTTTCACGTGAGACTCCCACAGGGGACCCTGCTGCCACTTGCTCTCTCTCTCTCCCTGAGCAGCCTGACCCTGTTTGTCAACTGTTTTTGCAGCTGTATCAGCTGATGTCACCAAGCTTGGCTGAGGACCAGAGAGAACATGTCGGTTTGGAAGGTCATACCTGAGGGGACTGCCTCAACCAGCAGCCCCAGCACAAGGGGATGGAATGGGACCAGTTTCAACAGGATGAGGCAGAGAGAGACCACTGCTGACTCTCTGCAGCAGAGGTCAAGACGCATTCTGCAGGTGACACCAAGACGTCCCACTAGCAGATAATCCCAGGTGGGCAATTTAAGGGTGTTCTACACCTGCCTTCCAGAGGCAGGGCAGTGCAGTGGTCAGGAGCCCAGGTTCTGGAGTCAAAATCCTGCCTGCTTACTGACTGTGTGACCTTGAGCAAGTTCCTTAACCTCCTGTCTGCATAAAGTAACTATGAGGATTATATGAGTTTCCTCAGGCAAAATGCTGAGAAAGTACCTGTTAGATAAGTACTAATGTTTATGGAAGATGTGCTGCCATTGGCATTTTTGAACCAGCCACTTTAATTATGATTGTTGGATGCTTGGTTATCAATCTCGGCTGAAAGAAATAAAACCACTCCCTCCCTGTCCTTTCCTGGTTTTTCCATAAATGCGTTTTAGGTTCAGACCTTGCTGAGGAGATACCAAGTAAAAAAATATTAATCATTCATACACACTCCACAACTATTCAAACTGCCTTCTCTTCTAGCTCCTCCTGGGCCAGGATAAACAAAGATGCACTTGGGTCCCCAAGTGACAACGCAAAGCAGCAGAGAATGTGACAGCTGTCAACAAGGACAAGGAATGAGGCCTGTGCCTGAACTGCGAGGAGAGTGTGCCCTTCCCGGGAAGCACCTTGCCGAGAGGCCGCTGGCTGTCAGGTGCAGGGCCGATCTGGGGGCCTCACATGGATCACATGGCAAATTAAAGGCAAAAAGCAGCGTTGCAAGCGCTGTGACAGCGTGGAAGATCTTGGAAAGGAAGGTGGGAAACTGACCTCCTGCACGGGGACGGCTTCCAAGGGCATCTCCTCCAGCCTCAAAACCTGGAGTGAGGGACACTTAGGCTCCTCACTCAATGCATATGTCCTGGCTAAGCAGGCAAACCAGGGACCCACCCCCACCCCCACCATTACCTCTAAAAGGGGAGGAGAGGAGGCAGTGTGTGAGGAGGAAAAGATCTTGCAACGACTATTTCCAGCATGAGAAAGCCAGGGGGTGAGCTCCACCAACTAGACAAGCCCTGCAGTAAAGAGACTATTTACAGCACCAAAGGAGAATGCCAAAGCTTCTCAGGATGGTTAGTGGTTAAGGGAAAAGGGATAAATTGCTAATATCACACTACGAGGGTGATTCTCACTGGTTAGACAGCAGGGCTGAGTTCACTGTGGAGAAGTGATTTATCATCACCACAGCCAAGTGTCAGCCTTAAATGCCTCTCAGGGAGAAGACTTAGAGCAGCGGGAGGAGAAAGTGTAGAGTAGCAGCTGCCCCTTTAGTTTTCACACTGATCAAGCGTCAAGGGGCTGGGTACTGTACACAGCATAGGGAGACAGCACGGCTCTGCTCAGCAGGTTTCCCATCTAGACCTGACTATGGACCAGACTCAACCAAGGGGAGTAACACCAGGAGGGGGGCTTCCACCGGCACGGGGCCCCGAGCAAAGGGGCTCGTGCTGCCTGCCATTTCTCACTGCCTCCAGGGCCAACAAACATCCCTCTGTACGTGCACTTGACAGTGTACAAAGCTTTCTACGTCCTGTCTCATTTAACCTCACAAACCCATGTGAGGAAAAGCAGCAAATAAAAACATTTCTTTTAAAGACCCTCACTTTAAGGTGGAAAGCCTAAGGTTCGGAGAAGTTAACTTGCCCAAAGTGAAGGTGGTGGAGCAGGGACATAAACTTTGGGCTTCTGCCTCCAAGTCAAGAACAGGTGAGAATAAACGATAACATAGTAGGATCACTGTGGACGGCTTCTCTCCAGTCACACACGCAAAAGGGATGGAAGGAGGAGATGTGGCCATTCACTGAAAATTCATAACAGGCTGGACACTGTGCCAGGGACCTGGCACCCATTACTGCAGGGGTTGACCATATCCCTGTTTTACAAATGAAGAACTAGCAGCTGAGTAATTCACCTCTTGGCTTTCAAGATGACTGCCATCGTGCCTGCCCTTAAGAAGGCAAATATACCGTCATAAATGCAGAGACAGTGGTCGCTACTGAGTATGATGGTGACAAGGAGGAGGCTAGGCTACTTGGCAGGCATCAGGGAAAGCTTCAAAGCCTAAGCTGGCTCATGCGAGCAGAAGGCTGGCTGAGTCCTGGACAGGGAGACTTGGGCCACACGGAGAAGGTGGGGTTTCCCAGGCTGTAGGAACAGCAGGAGCAGAGGGGGATCCCAGCAGCATACACTAGGACTGGCTGCAGCGTGAGGCACCAGGAAGAGCCCCCACATGCCCTGCGCGTTCAAACCGCAGCCTATAGGTGACAGACTAACAACAAATGGTTTTGAGTAGGACAACTCCCACAGAATTGCATTTAGATAGACAAGCCAGGCAGCAATGCGGAGGATGGGTAGGAGGGGGCCAGCCTGGAGGACAACCACAAAGGTGCACCCAGTAAAATGATACGGGCCTCCACAGGTGGGGAAAGAGAGTGAAGTGCACATTGAGAATACACAAGTGGCAAAATCAGTACAGGTAACTAATGCATGGGGTAAGGACAGAGAAGGGTCTAAGATGACTCCCAGGTTTCTAACTTAACATTCCCGGAAGAAGGAGATGCTTTCAGGAAGATAAGGAAACAGAAGAAGGAAAAAAATGCAGGGTAGGAACTTCAGAGCAAAGAGAAGAGGCTGCAGAAACAATGAATTCCATTTCTAACACTGAATTTAAGGTGCCTGTGGGACATCCAAACGGGGGCGTCACATAAGCTATGCGAGTCTCAAGCTCTAAAAAGAAGTTTATAAAAATTAAATAATGCCCTTATTTACATCTAGTGCTGAATGCTGCTTGGCAGTGTTCCCAGCCTGGAGGGAGGCACAATCGGGGACACAGATGACGCTGCCTGGACTGACATTTGGTAGAGCGGGGACCGTTAGTACGTTCTCGAAGGATCTCTGAAGCAGAAGTACGTAGGCTGGAGCGTCATCTTGGTTGATACTATAACCCTACCATGTCTGAGCTCTGGAGTAAATTCTGGATTTTCCACTTACCAGCTCTGGGACCAGAAGCAAGATATATAACCTCTCTGTGCCTCAGTTTCCTCATCTATAAAATGGGATGATTATACTTATGCCCCACAGAGTAGTTGTAAGGATCAAATAACAATACTTGGGATGTGCTTAGCACAGAGCCAAACACAAAAACATAACATAATCTATATGTGACTGCGGTTACTGATGAGTTAATATGATTAGTTTGAGCAAGTCATTTCACTCCCATGACCCTTATCTGTAAAGTAGGGATAATACTTGCTTTTTATGGGGTTATACATTTAGATGCCAGAGAACATGAAAAGTCACTTAAACAAGTATGAAGTGCTACACAAGTAGCAACTTGCAGCCCTTCAGCAGGGGTCAACAAGGTTGACGCTCCCGGTAGCTCAGGTCTTCAGTGAACTGTACTAAGGACATTTTGCTCCATGGTCAGAGACCCCACATACTCACCCTATGATATGCTGCTCTCGGTCCAAGAGGAAGCCAGCCCCACATCAAAGCGTGTGTTACACACTAAGTGCAAGGGGTCACAGAAAAAGTCATCAAAACAAGGCATAGATGCTCAAGGCAACCTGTACCAATGCCAAGAAAATGAGCGAGTGGGTCCCCAAAGGCCAGTTAATGAAGCAGCAATGGAGGAGAGTTCTGCATGGCCTCCAGTTGTGACGGATAAACACTGTTGCCTTGAAAAAGACCCCCAAGAGTTAATGCAGGTCAGCGCAAGAATCTGCAGACTGAGCTGGGTCCCTGCCATGAACTGAAAAACTGTGTAAAATGCAAACATCCCAGGGGATGTTCGATTACATTATTGTTTACTCTTGAGCATAAATGACTGTAATAAAGCAAAACACCTTATTTAATAACACGCTCAGCAGCCTCTGCCCCAGTTTTAAAAGCATTCCCAAATCTCTTGGATCAGGAGCAGAACCAAAGTTTCTTTTGCTCAGTAACTGTCTGAGACAGACTCATGGGGAAGATGAATGCATTTCCCTACATGTGGTCAGGCACTCCGTTTAGGTACTCAGTGAACAGATTCTCTCCAGGCGTAATTCCTGGAAACAAATTCCTGGAAAATAACCTACCCTTCACCCTCAGGCTCATGAGTCACCAGCCACACTGGCCCTGATGTTCATTGAATTCGCCATGCCCATTCCTGTCCCAGGGCTTTTGCACTTTGCAGCTCCCACTGCCTGGAACATTCTTCCCGCAGATGTCCACATGGTTCACTACCTTTTTATTCACTCCTTTAGAGACTCAAGTGTCCCTGTAACCCAGAGGTCTTTCCCAACAATTCTAGATAAAAACAGCAGCCTACCTTCTACCTCCTGCATTATGTCATACCCTACTTTATCTCTCTGCATCACATTTACACATGACATGATAGTGCATGTTTATTGTCTCTTCCACCCATCTCTACCCCAACCCCCAAAATACAAGCTCCATGAGGACAGGGATTTGTTCTGTAGACTGCTGTAACCCCAGAGCCTAAACCAACACTGGCTCACAAAAGGAAGCCAACAGAATATTTACATGAGTGAAAAAAAATTTAGGTTCTTCTACCATGCACCATTCTTTCATTAACGAGAACACCTCACCCCGGGATCCCTAAGAAAGCACACTGATTTTTCCCATTGGCTTTCTTTTCTTTTCTACCTTTGGCTGTAACCATATCATCACACACTGCTCAATCCACCTCAAGCGTTTTCTGGACCCCTTTCTTAAAAAAAAAAAAAAAATTATTACAAACATCCAGTATTGGCAAATCATGCTTCTTATAACATTACTTAAGTATGCAAAACATAAAATCAGATGTCAACTACTTACACATGTAGGTCTAATACAAATTCACAGATTAAAATCACAAAATTACATAGCCAATAAATTCTCATTAAAAGCGGTAATGTCAGAGAAGAACTTGGTTTTCTAACTGAAATCAAATCAGTGCTCACAACAGGACTATGGCAGTGACTGCCTTCCTCAAATTCTCCTGACCCATATATCTCAGGGGTGAGACTTAGAATTTCCCAAATCAGGATGGTACAGGAGCCAACAAATCAGAAAAGATACTGCAACTAATCAGAACAAACATCAGTGGTAAGCAAGCAACTCAGCCAGCCACCCCAATGGGTCCTTCCGAGTATCAGCCCTGCCTACATAACCGAGAGCCAGGTACTAACTTCATTTTTCTCTATTCTAACTACTGCAAAACCTTAACTCATAACAGTGCAAAGTGAAGCCAAACGTCTGTCACCTTACGGGAATTCTTTATAGGCATATTAAGAACTTTGCTCCTTTCTTCAGTGCACGACAAACACAAAAGAACAACTTGGTACCAACACAGGCAGGCACAAGTAGACAAATGCAATTGTGGACAATAAGATCAGATGACAGTGCTGAGTTACCGGGTGGTCCTTCCAACAGTCCAGAATAGGCCTTTTTTTTTCTCATTGTCATTAGGATCAATGAAAATACAAATTTTAAAAATTCTTGTAGAGAATGCTCAGATCCCTGAGAAAAGAGTCACAGAATCCATTTTGCAAAACACTAACCTACAGACTAGGTAAAGAAAAAAGTAATTGGTCCACAAAGATATCAAAGTCATGAGCCTTTAATAATAATAGCTAGCACTTATCAGGTGCTTATATATGCCTGGCAGCAAACCTGTACCATTTTCTGACCCACGGTCCCAAAACATACTAATTAGAAAGGAAGGAAAGAAATTATTACTTATGGTGCAGAATCCATGTGGTAGTTACTGCACTTAGTGCTTCGCATATACTCATGTATAACTTAAATATATCTAGCAAAAAATATTATCCCAATTTTACTGGTGATTACAAATACTGAGAGGTTAAGTAATATGTGCACAGTCATTCGACTAGCAAATAAAAGGAACAGGATCTGAACTTAATTCTTCCTGACCCTGACACTATAGCACCTCTGGTGAGGTGGAGGAATCTTGCCCATCAAACACACCTAATATCCTAACCTCACTGATGTAGGCAGAATAATTCTGTGATGCCCCAATCCCATCTGCAAAGATGTCCACATCCTAATCCCCAAAACCTGTGAATACGTGTTACCTAAAATGGCAAAAAGAGGCTTTGCTGATCTTGAGATGGTGAGATTATCCTGGATGTCTGGGGGAAGGGGTAAGTGTAATCACAAGGTTCTTATAAGTGGAAGAGGGAGGCAGGAGAGTCAGAGAAGGAGATGTGATGACGGAAGCCGGTGTCGGAGTGATGCAATTGATGGCTTGGAAGACAAAAGGATGCATGCCAAGGAATGCAGGCAACCTCCAGAAGCTAGAAAAGGCAAGGAATGATTTCTCCCCTACAGCCTCCAGAAGGAATGCGGCCCTGCTAAGACCTTGGGTTTAGCCACACAAAACCTATTTCAAACTTTTGACTTCCAGAACTCTGAGATGATAAATTTGGGTTGTTTCAGGTAATTCATGGTTATCCGTTACAGCTGCCAGAGTAAACTAACACACTCATCCTAAAACAATAAGAGACAGGTTAGTACCACAATTTTAGCTGCAGAAGTAGACCTGCCAATATGAACTTCGGAAGAGAAGGAAAATAATTAATGGCTAAGGGGCAAATGGTGCTGAGGAGAACCACATAGGGAGAAAGCTACATGAAGAGATGAGGTAATTCCTAGGCAAAGACTTCCAGAGGGAGTGAAACACGATTTCATGCCTGAATGTCTGGAGAGGCACATGCAGTGGGTTAATTCTGGTAGGAAGGAAACATGTACAGACATGAGGCATTCATAACCCCAGCTAGGGCCTCCATAAAGCCACCAGTCCACCCAGTTCCTGGACGCTCTCTCTGGCTCTCATGTTTGTTTTTCTTGACAGAAATTTCTGGAAGCATTAGTGATATTGGACAGGAACGGCAGAGGAGAGCAGGGACTTGGCCATTTTCTAAGTCACGAGCCCATGCTATTCAAGGCCACTGACCAAGAGCCATCCTTAGGAGCCACACTTGAGATGTCAAGTCACTGTTCAGCTGGAAACTCCTGATCCCATGCTGGACTGTCTGAAAGCCGTTTGCAGTGTGACCAAGAGTTTACCCAGCCCACAGTCAGAGGAGCCATAAGGAAAGGTTAAATATCTCTGAGCACCATCTGGCTGCAAGCACACAACCCTGCAGGGCCGGGGCTGCACCAGTTCCTCATCGAGCTGTGCCCTCGACGCCCCCACATTTTCTTCTGCAGGGATCAGTCCTCTGATTCTTCAGCAGCCAGACATCTGGCCTTTGGCCACAAGGACAGCTGTCCCCTTTGGAGCACGGAGGGCTCCTAAGATGCCTCTTCCCTTCCCCACCTGAGGCTTCTCTTTGGGCAGCTGCAACAGGTCCTAAAAGTAAGGGCGCAATGAGACACCAGTCGTCAGGGTACAGCCTGTGCTTAGCACACCAGGAAGTTACACAGCCAGTCAAGTCTGACTCTAGGGCAGTCTTCCTCCTTCCTGGTTCGCCCCTGTGGAGCCTCCTGGAGGGAAGGGTTTTACTACTTTACACTCTTATGGTTATCAATGAAGGTTAATCAACCCAGTCACTCAACAAATACCTAATGAGCACAGATGGACACCTTGCCAGACACCGAGAATATGACAATGAGCCCAAGAAAGACTCAGTCCTTGCCCTCAGATATTACACAAAGAAAGGCAAAACACAGCTGCTACAAGTGCCACCAAGGAGAGAGGTGGGGTGCCGTGAGAACATAGAACAAAATGACCTAGTCTGGGAAAGGCTCCCAGGGAAGTAATGTTTGGACTGAAGTCTGAAAAAAGGCACTGGCTATTAAAGGGAGCTACATGAGGCAGCTCAATCTCTCTTGGTATTTATCTCCATTTCTGAAATGCTCTGAAACCCCAACAAAGATATAAAAATGATACCAATGAATATAAATAGTCCTTTATGGTTTATAAAGAATTTTTTCATGCATTATCTCAGATTCAACAATAGCACCAGAGAGACAAAACAAGTATGTTCTCTCTTTTACAAATGAGGAAACAGATTAATGGCAGTTGGAGGACTCACCAAGGTTACATGTAAGTCAAGGCTCAAACCAATGTCTCATTATTCCTCATCGGGAGCTCTTTCTACCTAGTGCTGCCTTCCCAAGGAAGCTAAAAGGTGAAGTGATGGGAAGTGGGGTTGATACCCGGCAACAAAGACACTGAAATCACACAGGATATTTGGCTGCCGGGTTCACCTATCAACACAGGGGGTGTGATGGGGAAAGGCCAGCAGTGGACTTCAGCACAATGGGCTCACACTGAAATTCCCTGACCTTTTGAATTGTTCTAAACTGTACAGCTAAAGAAAAGGTGACACAATCCCTCTTCTCTCAGTCTGACCTTCCTTCTCCTCTTTCAGCTGTCTCCTTCCAAAACTTAGAATCTTTGGTAGTCAAAGAACAAGATAATCATCCAATGCTTCAGTTCCTTCTTGCCTAAAAGGATCAAAGGACACTATGGGGGTAAATCCAATGGCAGGCAGCTGGCATAAAGTGGGGAAAGCATCAGATCTGGAGTCAGAATACCTACGGGCTTGGTCTCAGCTCCATGACTTAGTTTATCCTTATTCCCATCTCTTACCTTTTTCTTTTTTCCTTAAGTGGGCAATAAACAAGGAAGATATGGTAGTAAAATAATCCCCCTGCCCAAGATGTCTACACCCTAATCCCCAGATCGTGTGAACAGGCTACCTTCCATGGCAAAAAGAACTCTGCAGATGTGACTAAGAATCTTGAGACAGGGAGTTTATTCTGGTTCATCTGACTGGGCCCAATGTAATCAAAAGGGTCCTTATAAGTGCAAGAGGGAGGCAGGGAGAGTCAGAGTTGGGGGAGATGTGACAATGGAAGCAGAGGTTGAAGAGATCTGGCCATAAACCAAGGGATGCAGGCAGTCTCTAGAAACTGGAAAAGGCAAGGAACGGATCCTCCCCCCCAGTCTCCAGAAGGCATGCAGCCCCGCCAACTCCTTGACTTTAGCTGCACAAGATCCATTGCAGACTTCCTACCTCCAGAACTAAGATATTAAATTTCTGTTGCTTAAAGCCACTAACAATTTGTTTCAGCAGCAATAGGATACTAATACAGAAGGCAAGGAAAACTGAAGATTTTTAGAGTAAGACAAATGATGGAGCAGACCAGGGTCACTGTGTGTACAAGAGGACTAGTTAAAAATACCTCTCTCAGTCTTTGGGAAAGTGGCAAATCCCAGATTATGGAACAAAGAAAGAGGAGGAGAGGGCAGATCTAAAAGCTGTTGACAACTCTTCATGGCAGTTCACCCCAGCTCGATTTGACAGTTAGAACTCCCCAGAGTTCACCCAACTACCAACAAATCAATGAAGGTCCCTAGAGCGTACCCAAAAGCAGCAAAAAATGTGCAGTTAATTCCCACTGGCCTTCCTTGCGCAGTGGAAAGTGCGCCAAGCTGGGCATCAGATCTGGGTCTTCTTCCTTTTTGACCTTGGCTCTCACTTTCCCTTCGGGAAGACCTGATGGGCAAACTGATGAACCACAGTGACAGTCCCTTCAAGCAACTAAGTCCTATAACCCTGTCTCTGACGTACACAACAGGCTGGATTGAAGCAGGTGCATTTTAGTGAGAAAAATGTTTAAGTCATTTATTCTTCAACAAATGTTACGAAGAACGTATAAATGGTCAGGTACTATGTTAGGCCCTTGAGGTTTTAGTTTCCTTGTTACTAAAGAAAGCACCATGCAAAGGATTGACTTAAACAACAGGAATTTATTGGCTCACAGTTTTGAGGCTAGGAGAAGTCCAAAATCAGGCTTCATCAAGGCAATGCTTTCTTCCTGAACCCTGGCACTCTGGGGCTGGCTGCTGGTGATCCTTGGTTCCTCTGTCACATGGCAGTGCACATGGCAGCCTCTCCTGGCCTCTCCCTTCTTTTCCGTGTTTCACTGACTTCCAGCTTCTGGCTGCTCCTTTTGTGGCTTTGTCTATGACCTTCCCCATAAGGCCTTCAGTAACAGGGTTACCCATCTTGGGTCATACCTTATCTGAGGTAACTTCATCAAAAGGTCCCATTTGCAAGGTTCACACCCACAGGAATGGATGAAGCTGAAGAACATGTGTTTCTGGGGTACATAGCTCCACACCACCACAGGATTCAAAGACAGTCACGGTGTGGTCCCTCCAAGAGCTGCAAGTCTTCTCTGAGTCCCCAAAACCTCATCGCAGGGGCCATCTGGCTGAAGCATCTACAAACCCATCTCTTGGTCCCCCACAAGGCCTGGGTCAGACCTCCCAGTTACACACTTTCTTAGTCTCTTTCCCTTTCACTTCTTAAACAGTTATTTGTGTGCCTGTCTTGTTTATGATTGAATATCAGCACCCAACAGAGTTCCAGGCAGAGTAAGTGCTCAAAGCATACCTGATGAGTGAATGAATGATAAAGCTCACATACAACAGTGCTGGCCGACGTGGACAGTGAGCCAGTGTCCCCGTCCCCTCTCCCCACCCACCTGCCCACCTCTTGTCAAAGAAAATGTATAGATAGAAATGCATTGGGCTGATCAAATGAAATAATGTATGTGAAAGCATTTTTAAAGTTGTAAATGTAGGAGTTATAAGGATTCTTAGTCACAAGGGAAGAGGAAGCACTAAACACCCTTCCCCAGCTAAGGCAGGACTGGTTCTCCTGCTCCTTACTTCCTCATCTCCCATCTCGCAGACCTCAGGTCTCATGTGCACTGGACTCCACTCTAAGCTGTCCCTGTACATACCGTGCCAGGAACAGGCCAGTGTTGGTCACCAGCAGCCTGACGCAGCAGACGTCCCGACAGTGACCAGGGCAGGTCAAGGCCAGAGTGATGATACTTGGGGGATTGTCAGAGAAGAAGGTGAAAGGGCTAAATTCAGGAGAGGCCTCTGAGGAAGCCCTGATGAATTTATTCGCTCTAAGGCCTCCTAGTACCAAGGCCCATGCTAATGCTGAGGCTACAACCATCCACCAGAGTCAGTACCAAATCTGGTACTGAGAAGTGCAGGAAAAGGAACTCCCAACACCCTGGTATGGGGCAGTTAGGTCAGGAGGCCCCCGTGACAGCAAGCAACTAAGCAATCCACTATGAATACACGGCCTGTTGCCTGAGACCACCCAGGAGTACTCAAAGTGCTTAGTGGTTCTGGCCCAACAGCTCCCTACCAGGAAAAGAAATCCATCTATTTAAAGGCCCAATGCCCAAGAAGGTGTGATGTCACTGAGGAAAAAGCAATCTTGTAAGCATTTATTATTGGGGGGGGGGGGTATCCAAGACAGATAACATCAATGTACACAGAAAATCAAGGTGAGAAACCAATGAGAAATAGGGAGAGGGAAGAGGGAAAACACCAGTCATATCAATGAAGTCCTTATATTTACCTCAGAATCAACACGGGTACGGAGCTGGGGAAGGAGAAGGATCCATACACCCATTAGGGCCCAGCTCTAGGATGGACCCGGGCACCCTCTGGGAAGCCCGGCTCCTCTGAGCGCCTCCCCACTGTGAAATGGAGACCATCTTAACTGCCCCAGCAACCATCCTGTGCAGCTCCAGGGAAGACTGGCAGGTAAAGGGCTTGGCGAGGCACAAAGCATTTCACAGATGTCAGGCACTGTGACTCTTATCAAACGCTCTTCTGAAGACTCGCCGCTTCTCTGCGGTGCGGGCATGTCTTGTGAAAAGACAAGAGCGTCCAGCAACCAAAACTTGGCGGTGTCCTGTCCCATGTCAGTCTCACACCATCAACATAAAAGGACGAAGTCAGAAATAGTCCTGTACACAGAAATCCCACGTCCCAGTTCCCAACAGCTGTAATTACAGCCAAAACAGCCTATGAAAAGCAGAAAAGAGAGGAAAATAGCAGGCTGCTCCTAGCGAATTATGGGGTTTGGGGTAAAACACACCCAGCGCTCTTGCTATTAATGGTGGCCAGTCTAAACAAGAGAGTGGACGGCCAGACCAAACAGCTTTCTGGCCAATTAATCTCTCCCTCTAATTTAATGAGCTTCTCATTAAGTGCTGGAAGCAGCTCACAAGGAAGGGAACGGCAGGAAGAGACAGGCACAGGAGTAGACCAGGCCACACTCCTGCCCAGGATGCCTCCAGGTCCCGAGCAAGACCAGCCCCACCCCACCCCTGGGCGGGTCCCCCCCACCCCCCACCGGCTCAAGGTCATGGTTTCCTCTACCTCAGTTCCTTCTATAAAGTTGAGTTTCTGCCTTTGCCTCCCTCACTCCGGAGCTCCCTGGTCCTAGTCTTTTGGTTCCCCACCTGGGGTCAATCCCCCAAATTAGCATCACAAAGAGCCCACAGCAGGGCCACAAAGGATGCAGCACAGCCCTGAGAGTGAATCCCAGCTCCACCTATTAACAGCAATTAGACCTAGAATTATTTAACCCCAAGCTGTTAGCACCTCATCTACAAAATATAATAATAATATCCTTACCCGATCTAAGTAGCTGTAAACAAGAAGTAAAATGGCTTCTTCAGATGAAGAAGTGGCTGAAATTACAACTGGCAAAGCAAAATGAAGCTCCCAGCAGCTGCTACACATTTTCCACTGAGGTGAGGAGATTGTCCTAAAGGACAATGAGCCCAAACCAGGCTGCATCCAGGAACAACCAATCCAACCTCCCCTGATCCCCAATTCGCTATAATAAATAATTATAATCCACTTGACCCATCGCAAACCTATCTTTGAAATACTCAAGTCTACTGTAATTTTTTCTATTTCAGTGGGAAGCCCGTGGATAAACAACTTGACAATGGTCAGAAGACAACTTAATTCTTATTCAGTCTCTGCTTTGTGTACCACAGATCCAAAAGCCAGAGGTTGCAAAGCTTACTGAACTCTTACCAAATTCTCCTAGTACTCCCAGAGACTAAAACAGCCAACCAAGGCAATTTTATTGAACTCTCACATTTGTTCTTAAAAATTCGTGACTCTATACACCAGAAAAAAAAAAAAAAAATGCTAGTGACTCATATTCTATATCACAATAATTTGTTAAATGTTTTGAGCTAACTGCCAACTAATTACCAATTCTTTTCTCTAAAATCATTGAATAAAACAGACACTTGCCCCATTCTCTCACAGTCCCTGGCAGACTCCCACGTATCCTCAAGTGTACGCATCTATCTCAGTTTGAGAAGCAGCAAGTCAAGAGAGAGAGAGGCTGGTACAGCCATCACATAGTCATTTTAACTTTGGCCTTTAATCAAGATAACCACCCAACTCAGTTTTTCTGGACGGTACAGAGAGAGGGGACCGGAGTCTGGGCAGCTCTCCCTTTCCGCACCTTCAGTATGACCTAAAAGGGCCAGTGGCCCAGACAGCTCCGCACAGTCCCACCTCTGGCCACTCACCCGATTCCGGCCACTCACCCGTATCCGGCGCATGGCAGCCACGATCTCCACCCTGCTGTTGGGTCTCGGCACATCCAGGCTCCCTACGTACTGTGGGGAAGGGAAGAAGTTAAATGCTCGTTAAGAAGAGGCACTGCACTGTATATTATATATATACATTGCTGTGGTCTAGGACTCCTGTGAAGAAAAGCTGAATAATTAGGGGGGGGGGGGGGGGAGAAAAAAATAGGATGTGGAATTTTTTCAAGTCAACATTCTTTATCTAAGTTCTTTATCTAACTTTATCCAAGTTCTTTATCTATCCTTTAAACTCATCGCTATATGCCATTCCCTAGTAAGGGACCATGACATTATATTGGGCTTCAAATTTCGGGGAGTTCTGGATCACAGAGTGTTTCAACAATGGCAATGGAGGGATACTGGTATGGGATACCAATGACAGATGATATATGACTGACAGGGAGCTGTACAGAACATATGTCCAGGGTGCATGGTAATGTTTGGATATACTCATAGTGGCAACAATTAAAAACCACAGTAGGGGGGGTACTGGGTTCCCGGCCAGTGGTGCTCTGTCGTGGTCCCTAGGGGAGCAGCGACAGTCTCCCAGGTACAGTGGTGGGGACCGGGAGGGAGTGAGGGTTCAACAGTGAGCCCCTGATACTAATGACTATGCTTGTGAGCTGATAAACCCAAAATAATAACAAGGCCTAGAGCAACTTTGTGCCTGGGAATTTCCTTCTGTCAGCCTTCATGTTACTCAAATGTGGCCAGTCTCGAAGCCAAACTCAGCATGTAAATGCAATGCCTTCCCCCCAGCGTGGGACATGACACCCGGGGATGAGCCTCCCTGGCAACGAGGGACCACTATCAACTACCAACTGATGATGCAACTGGAAAATGACCTTAGACGGAAGGTTCAATGCGGATCAGCAGAATATCCATGTCTACATAAAATACCATGACTTTAAAATGCTGTTTGACCTAAAGTAAGGGGGAAATGGAAAGGAGAAATGAGTTTATATGGCTACGAGTTTCTAAAAAAGAGTCTGGAGGCTGGCAGAAGGTTTGCCCTCATGCACAACTGAGCAGAGTCAGAGAGACAGATAAAGCAGATACAACCCCCAGATATTGGTTCCTTTGAGGGCTAAAGAGACCCATGGGAGTTATGGTCATGGCCGATGGGGTTAACTACCAGGGCAGATGGCCCCTCTTTGGAAATGGTGTTTATGTGTGATGAATCTGGACTCAGATGGGATCTCCCTTCATAAGACTTTCATGCTAATGTGCTGGAGGTGCAGTTAATGTTGGGGTTTAAGATATATTTAGGGGATTTGAATCTCTGGACTGACAATGTGATAGCCAGATCCTGAGCCTCAACAGACTCCAGCACCTACAATCTGATTTATTGGACTTACCACACTCAGCTAAGATGGAGGTGAAGAAGGACAACCACCACACCATGGAGCCTAGAGTGATTACAACTGAAAATGGGAGGATTGCATCCAGCATCCAGGTGGAATCTGAGCCTCCTCTTGACATAAAGGTGCAATGGACACAACCAATCCAGTGTCCACATAGAAGAGGTGGCATTGGATTGGGAAAAGTGGACATAATGGACAAAGGGTATGGGGAAAGGCAGGAAGAGATGAGAGGTGGAGGCGTCTTCGGGACATGGAGCTGCCCTGGATGGTGCTTCAGAGGTAATCACCGGACATTGTAAATCCTCACAGGGCCTACATGATGGAATAGAGGAGAGTATGGGCCATGATGTGAACCAATGTATATGAGGTGCAGAGGTGCCCAAAGATGTACTTACCAAATCCAATGGATGTGTCATGATGATGGGAACGAGTGTTGTTGGGGGGGGGGGGGAGAGGGGGGGTGGGGGGGTGGGGTTGAATGGGACCTCACATATATATTTTTAATGTAATATTATTACAAAGTCAATAAAAAATAAAAAAATTAAAAAAAAAAAAAAAGAAGAGGCACTGCAAGGGTCCCTTATCACAGAATGGCAATGACGGAAGGGCCTTGGAGTTGGGTCTCCCGTTTTAAAGCTGAGAAGAGTAAGGGCCAAAGGGGTGTTTTGTCTTAAGACTGTTCTTAACTGTACAAAACGTACCTTCACAAGAAATTATTGTTTCCTTTCTAATCTCGGCCTTAATCAGAGATGCAACACACCACTGTGTTTAACCAGATACACTTTTTTCAGGGATCAGAAAAACCTGGGTGTGAAGACCCTCCCACTGCTATCCTTGTAGCCTTGAGCAAGCTACCTGTAAGACAGGATGTCAGTGAGGATCAAAAGAGGTAAGGTATAAATCTCTTGCGCCAAGCACATCTTAAAGCCCACAAGAAAAAAAAACGGAATACATTTTTTTAAATTAATGGAACTTCATTCAGTTACTCTTAAATGTTAGAGACCGCATACATTTAAATAAGTTCCTGATTAAAGAATGGACCAAATAATTATTTTTTATTTAAAAAATTTAGCCTTTAAGTTATTGTTATACTTTAAATTTTAAGTTATTTTTAAAATCCTACATGCAGGTTAATATTTAATATAGCAGTACATTCTTGCTATAAACTATACAAACATTACAGAAATGTACAGAGGAAAAGAATAAAGTTCCCACTGTGAACAGTTTGATATACCTCTCTTTTTGTGCACTGATGGACAAATAGTTTCATAGACACCCAGGGGTATTTGTTTATACAAAAAGGTTCATACTATTCATATTGTTCTGCAACTTGCTTTTTTCACTTTAAATTCAACTTGGGCATCAATCTTTATCAATGTATTGAGGTCTATCACAGTATATGTAATGGTTTCTCTACCAATGAATGCCTAATGCTGTTTCTCTATAAGTAATGACTCCATGAACTTCATCCACACATCTTTGAGCTCATCCAAGTATATCTTTAGGCTGGATTCCTAGAAGTGGGATTACCACATCAAAATGTATAGATAATAACCAGATATCATTTCTTAGAAGTATCAAACAAGAGAGGAACAAGACAATCCAGCATTTGTTAAGCATATGTGATAGTAGGTCTTTCATATATCCCATCTCATTATTTGCTGACTTGTTGGGATGTGTCTTTCCTTTTTATACAAATTATATAAAATAGCCCAGGGGATATCCTAGAAATTAACAGTCTCAGAATAACTCAATAGTCATCTCAAACAAAGTTTGAATTAATAGGGGAAGATGGGAGCAGGCAGGTCATCTCTGCCAGGAGCGCATTTCTCGTGGTTACTGGAAAAGAAGTTTCTTCCTGAAATTTGCAGCTAAAGATTTCCCCTAATTATTGATCAACAGTTTGTACTAATACACTGAAGAGCACAATTCCAAGTAGCCAGGGGTCAACAGTGAGCACACGGCAGTTTAGGCCCTACCACAGCCAGTGGGGAGCAGAGAGCCTATTGACAAAGCACCTAGCTCAGGCAGCAAAGTCACCTAGATCTGAGAATGTCAGACTTACCTGTGGTTGGCATTTCTCCTCCCCTGAGCTCTGCTGGGGCCGTGAAGTCTGTCAAAATGTCAGTGACCCGTGCAGCCAGGAATGGCATGAAGCCTGGTCAGTGACTGCCCAACTTCAAAGCCCTGCAGCCTGCAGGCAGTTTCCAGGCTCCATCTCCCAGGCGCTGAATGCCTGAGTCAGGACTGACTGGCTGGGCAATGAGACCTTCAGGGTCTCGAATTCCCTCCACCATCACGTGAGAGCCAGGACCTCTGGACCAAGCAATGTCGGTCGCCCATTACAAGTGAGCCTGGGCGACAAGACAGACCCTCCCTCATCAAACCCCACCAGACCAGAAAAGGACCTGCTGCCCAATAAGGGCCAGAATTGGGACCCATTCCACCCCAGCCCACCTCTGCCTTCTCAGGAAAGGGGCAACATTGGACTGGGAATCCCAGAAGCATTCAGGGAATTGGCACGTGGGGAGGAGGCAGTACAGGTGGAGAGGAATGGCGACTTTCTAGCACTGGACAAGGATTCCTAACAAGGGAGAAGCATTCTGTGTGTACAGGATAACCAAGACCTTCACCCTATTAGAGCCTCCTCCTCACTCTGTCAGCCACCACTTGAGCTGGTCTGTGTGCATACATACACCATACTCCTTCATGCCATGCTCGCTGTGCACAAATGCTCGCACACCTCACACCTCACACACACAGCCATCTCATGCCACACAGCCACTAATAAATTACACTTCCACTCACACCACACTCACTCACCCACTCTTCTTCCTCACTTCCCAATCACGTGAAGAAAATCACAAATCTGCCTTTCGCAGAATGAGTCTGGGGGAAGTGGATGTGGCTCAAGTGATAGGGCTTCTACGTACCATATGGGAGGACCCAGGTTCAAGCCCTGGGGCCTCTTGGTAAAAAAGAAAAAGAGAAAGCGTGCCCACATGGCAAACTGAGTGCCTGCATGCATGCCCGAGTGGCGAGCCAAGTGCCTGTGCGGCAAGCTGAATGCCCGTGCAAGTGAGTCTCACAGCAAGATGAAGACACAACAAAAGAGAGAAGAAGGGGAAAGTCAAGGTGAAGCACAGCAGAAACCAAAAACAGAGGTGGCGCAAGTGATAGTGAAACTCTCTCCACATCAGAGGCCCCCAGGATCGAATCTCAGTGAATCCTAGAGGAGAAAAACGAGAAGAGAAGACAAACAGAGAAATAGAAACAGAAGATCACACAGCAAATGGACACAGACAGCAAAAACGGCAGAGGGAGGGGGAAGGGTAAAAAATTAAAATAATTTACATTAATATCCTGAAGTTCTAAAAAAAAAAAAAAAAACCACTTGGTTAAAAAAAAAAAAGAACACGTCTGGGGCAGAACCCATCTTCACTAGAGTTGCACCTTAGCGTTATTCAAAGTACACAAAAAGAAACAAAGTCCGACTTAGGTCCACATGTCCTTGCCAAAAGCTAACTATCCACCCCAATAACATGAATCAAAAACAGAACCATAATGCCAGGAACCAGAGAAAGGGCAAAACCAGAGGGTGTGATACACAGATACCATAAAATCACTTATTTGCATACACAACACCACAACAAAAAGAGTTTCTCAGTAACTGCACATTACAACCTCCACAGCCAACTTCAGTCATTCCCAGAGTCTCTCTTCAGCAAAGAGTAAGGCACAGACCCAGTAAGAATAACTCGCCCGCTGCAGGGTGGGCCTTACAACCACTTGGCTTCAATGGTCAAGCTCCTTACTTCTGGGGTAAACTAAGCCTGTGCTTGGGCCCTCCCATTCTAGATTGGAAAGGGGCCTCCCAGGCCTGAGCCTAATCCACCTGCTGAGCTAACAACCTTCAAAGACCCAGGCTTCTCCCACCTCCTACAGGGATCAGGCAAAACCAGTTCACTGCCATCAGTCAAAGGGACTGATGTTCTCACTCAGAAACAGCATCCCTTTTATCTGTCTCCTCTGCAGGAGACTAGGTCTCCCAAGGGCTCCCCGCATGGTAGAGGCAGGTGGCTCGGTGCCTAGGAGTTCGGAGAATCATTTCCAAAACAGAACCTCATGCCCTCCCCCTCTCTGCTCCCCACAGATATTCCTTCCCCCAGCCTTCCTCCAGCCAGTTACTTAAGCCTGAAACCTAGCTGTCACCCTTGAATGTGCTTCTCCTTATCCATCACAATTAGCGACCACGACCTGTCAAATTCTCTCTGTCTATACAGCCACTGCCAGCCAGATCCCAGGATCTCACCCAAATCCCCTCCTCTGTTTCCGCCACTGCCTCTGGGCCCTTCCACACCATTTTCCACAAGGTTGTCAGAGTGCTCACTTGAAAAGGCAGCATCTGATCGTGCCACCTCCTTGCTTAACAATCTTCCAACATGCTAATAATGCTCAAAACCCTCAGTGCGGTCAACAATGCCTTCATGGTCTGTTTTCATCTCGCAATGAATTATTCTCTCCAGTTATTCAGAAGTTTTTCAAACATACCATGTCCTCTCTCATCCAAAGGTTTCTACACATGCTCATCCCCAGTGCTCTTCTACCCTTTCTATCCTCCACAATCCGCGGGTCTCTACTTCATCTCTACTTCTCCTTTCTGATCACAAGGAAGGTGAGATGCCCATGTTGAAGTCTCCCACAGATGCCACAGCATCAACGCATGGCTAAATATATGTTTAATGCACATCTTCCCTAGGAGCAGACACCAGGCCTGTTTTATTCATCACTAGACTGGCCATGCCTAGCTTGGGTCCTGGCACACAGGAGAAGCTCAAAACACATTCAACTGGATGAAATCTTCCAAAAATGAACCCATTCACCCCAGGTGCTCACAGGAAAATCTCCACTCTCAGGAGGAGCAAGAGGAGAAGACTGACCCCAGGATTCAGCCTGTTGATCCAGCATCAGAGGCATTAACATGCTTCTATCCATAAATCATCCTGCCCTACACAGTCCTGTTTGTGAGTCTATGAATTTCCCTGGCTTTTTCACTGGACCAATGCCAGATGCTCCTACTCCTCATGATTCCTGGCTCATCAAGACATGATGGTGTATTAAACCTTTCTGTTGGTAGATTTCTATTCACCAAGCACTCTGGAGGACTTCTGTAACATTTCTGTGCCCTCCTTCCAGGAACCCTTGCTGTCAATCATTGTACAGGCCTACTGTCAAAATGTCTACCACATTTTGGCTTAAGGGAATATATTGTTATGGAGTTATATACCCCCTAGGAAGAACATGTCTTAACTTAATCCATCCCTGTGGGTGGGAATCCATTGTAAGTAGGACCTTTTTCCCCTCAGTGATATTTTATGTTTATCCGCCAAATCAACCCTCACTCTCTCAATTTTGCTCTGTGCCTGGGAGGCTGACCTGTACTGACAATATCAACTGCCCTCTGACTTCTGACTGAGTTCAGCCCTCTGGGGACCCCGGGCAGGAAATCACAGGCAGGAAGAGAATAAGGTTGGAATACTTCTCTCCCCTCTCTTTCTTCCTCCCTGCAAGTAGGCTGCATCCCTCTACTTAAAACCATCAACCCCATCAGACTGCCCTTTCCACACAGCTGCTCTCTCTCTGGATTCCAACAGCCACTTCCCCTTCAGGCCAGGGCATTGCACTAGCCCTTGTGGCTTCTTCACACCCTGCCCACACCTTTGTCATCAGTCCTGTTCATTATTAAATTACCCAATTGCAGTGGGTCATCTGTGTCTTGCCAGACTCTGCTTGACACACATGGTATCCCATTAATCTCCCAACAAATATCCGAGTAACTACTACAAGCCAAGGAGGAATAAAATGATAAAATGGACAGTTAATGCTCCTCAATGAGCAGTCTGAAGAGTGGAGAAGGCCTCAGGAACAGATCATTATATTACATAATTACATACTGGAAAGTGATGCAGAGAGGCACTGGATGGGGAGACCAGTGAGATGTAAAATAGTTAGCAGCAGGGGCTAGTAGACAGAACCTTTTGATGAGGTCACTTCAGTTAAGGGGCAGGCCACCTTAGTCAGGATGGGTCTTAATCCTATTTACTGGAACCCTTTATAAGCAGAATGAAATTCACACAGAGGGAGAAAACCATGGGAAGCAAGAAGGTGAAGGTCAACAGAACCCAGAAGAGAAGGAAGAGGCCAGGAGAAGCAGCCATGTGCATTGCCATGTGACAGAGAAGCCAAGGACCAAGGATCACCAGCAGCCAGCCCAGAACGCCAGTCTTTGAGAAGAAAGCACAGCCTTGACGATACCTTGATTTGGATATTTTCCTAGTCTCAAAACTGTGAGCTAATAAATTCCTATTGTTTAAGCCAACCCACTACATGGTGTTTGCTTGAGCAGCCAAAGAACCTAAAATAGGGAGGGACAAGGTTAATTTTTTTTTTTTTTTTTACTATTGGGGCTTATGCCTTTTTCATTAGCATCTAGAAAGAACAAAAAAAGTATAAGGAAGGGCAAATTGTACTGGGCAATCAAGATATGAGATTATCTGTGCCAGTTTTATTTGTGGATTTATTTTCCAGATAAGCAAAAGAAGATTAACCAAAGAGCTTCAAATATTTTTATACATTTCTTGACAACATTGGCCTCAGTAGTAGAGTACTATCTCATGAAGTCTTTTCAATATCTTGCTTCCACCCTATTTAATGGGCATTAATTTCTGATGACAACAATAAACTGAATTGTAGTCTACCCTGGTATGTGAATTGTAATACTAAAGGCAGTAAGACAAAACAACTTGAAATATTCTGCATCATCATCACCCATAGATTTGTTAGACTTTCCACCATCCCATTCCTATGGGAGTTCTTTTTACTTACATTCCTTCTGCAGATGTTTCCAGAGACAAAGGAAAAAATGTATATATTAATTTAATGGGAAGCGGATGTGACTCAAACATTTGGGTACCTGCCTAATACATAGGAGGTCCCAGGTTCAGTTCAGTTGCCTCCTAAAGAAGACATGCAGACACAGAGCACACAATGAGCAGACACAGAGCAGACAGTGACTGCAAATAACAAGGGGGTTGGGAGAAATAGATAAAATATTTAAATAAATAAGCATCAGATGATTCTGCTTCTGATAGTGTTAGAGTAGTTGTTATTAGACTAAACCTCTCACAAATAACAAAAATAATATCTGGATAAAACATTTTAAAATAACTTTAAAGGCTCTGGGGGTAGAGAACAAAAACAGAAATTGGAGAAGCCAGGCCCTTGAACAAAAGTGAGATTTACATTCACATGATTTTTTACCCAGCATTAAGTGCAGTGTGGGTTGGCTGGAGCCCAGGAGGAAGGGTTGAAGCCCAGAGGTGGGGACTGCCAGAAGAGCTTGAAAGTGAGGCCAGGAATTCCAGAAAGGAGGAGTCACAGAGGGAGAGCCCCAAAATCTGTATGTAAACTCGCTGGATGATCCCCAAACTACACACATATACAAGTGACTTGAAGGACCCAGCAGAAGGTTATGGCTGGAATAACAAGGAAACTGAGTAGAGATTCCAATCACTGCCCACCTCAGTGGAGAGAGATTTAGGGTTTAAAACCAAGCAAGTTAACAGTCTTTAAAAACAAAAAATCAACACTCTTCAGAAGAAGATAACAGAATCTTCTGTCATGGGGCTGTCAAAACCCTGCTGACTGGCCAGGGCAAGCAAGGACACAGGGAAATGCAGTGCCACATTCTTCTGGAGTTAAAGGACAGGCCACCATAAATGGGCATAATGTACAGGTCCCTGGAGCTCTACGTTCTCAGCTCCCATCTTTTCTCTGAGAGCTTCTCAGTTGTACAACCCCAGCTCACAGCATATACTATGTGAAAATCAAGAGGAACCTCCTCATTTTATAGAGGACAATGAGGCCCATAGCAGTTAGCAGATGGCAGAGAAGAGGCAAGGTCTCTTTAAAGCTCTTGACTCCCAGTCCAGGATCTTCCCCAGTGGAATTCTTCCCACTCTTTTCCTTTAGGTCCAAACTCTACCTGTTTCTACTCCATCGCCCTGCCCACCTTCTATCCTTCCAGTCTCCTGGCCACACTCTCTCCAAAACACACACATGCATAAAGAAATCCAGTACACTTCTGCATCTAGAAATCACCAATGTGGCATGTTCCTGATAGTCCCTTGCCAGTCCTCTGTTCTGATCCTTGCAGAGACTAGAATCGTAAGAGCAGAGGATTTCAAACCTGAAAAGAATCTTAGGAATCATGTCTGATGTTATAAAAGAAGGATTCAGTAAGACTGCGTGGGTATCCAGGGCTTAATAAGTGTTCACTATTATGATACCATTTCCTCTCGACTTGATCCTATCTACAGTTTCTCTTTTTCACATCACCCTGTTATCTTCTCTTTGCAGCAATTAACTGCAATTATATGATTTGCCTGATTCATCTGGTTAGTACGGATCTTTCCCAGTATACTATAAGCTCCATCAGGGCTGGGGCCTTGTTCTCTTGGTCCCCATATTCCAGCCCTTCAAGCTGCCTGGCAGAGTCTGACTCAAATATCTTCTGGAGGAATGAGAGGGAAACAGCAGCCCAGAGAAGTGAAGAGGCACCGTGGGTTCGGGGCAGGCCAGGGCTGAGAAGCCCAGTGTCCTCGCTCCAGGCCAGTGTGACTGCTCCAAAGGGAAAGTCCATCCCAGTCTACAGAAACGGCAGTTTGGTACACAGCCAAGGGCCCTGCTGAGCAGGATTATGAATGTGATGGGGTGAGAGTTCTCGCCTCATTTAGCATAGAACAAAACAGCATTAACGGCAGTGGCAGTAGCGGCCCGGATTCCAGGGCACACACTCAGCAAATGACCTTCCACTAAACACTCTGGGGGAGGCGAAGAAAGAGAGAAAAGTTGTCTCGGGGTGTCCCACTCCCCACTTCTGAGGCCTGCTCTGTGCTCCCCAGGCCCTGAAATTGGGGGAGACGAGGGGGAAAGAAGGTTCAGAAGCACCCAAATGTACATTTTCTAGCATCCTTACTCCTGGACCATAACACAGACAGACTCCTAGCGTGGGGCAGGCATTTCTCGCTCTCTCGCTCGCTCTCTCGCTCGCTCTCTCTCACACACGCACAGACCCCATAAAAGCTTCCAAAATGTTTGAAATGCAGCTGCACACCACGTCTTTATTTATTTGTAGTCTAAGAGGAATGAGGCACTTATATTTCTTCCTCTCTCTCCCAGCCCATCTGAAAAAGGAAGTACTATTTGAAGGCCATCTGATGCGACTGTGTCACTATTGATTAGGGGCTCAGCGGGGGCCGATGAATGTGCCGGAGATCACAGCAGAATCCTTCCTGCCCCTCAACGTTAAGGGGCTGGGTGCAAAATAATTCTGGCTACTTGTCTTTATGCTAATGCGCTGCGACTCTCTCAAAGGGACGAAGGGGAGACTGTGCCCTTGGGTAGGTTGCCTCTTTGGGTTCTTTTAGTCTCCATTAGCAAATGCTTAGATGGGTTTGCCTGATTATTTTTCTTCATTATTTGGATCTGAGTCATAGAGCAAAGAGGAGAGAAAGAAGCAGTAAGACTGAGAAACTGTTCTAGCTTTTCAACTCTTAGCTCCTGAATGAAAGCCTCGGCTCAGCGATTAACATCTCTGGCTTGTGTACTGTCGCAGAGGCAGGTGGGGCAGAGGGCCTGCGCAGCATCCTGGGCAGGGGGCACTTTTCACCATTTCCCGGGATACTTACTGGTTCAGTAGGTAACTTCTCCTTTGAATAAAAGATAGGAAAAGGGAGAAAGTCCAAGGCATGGTGAAGGAAAAAGATAGACAATTAAATCACTACCTATAAAACAATCACATAAGCCAGGAAAGAAAAGGTGCCTCACAAAGTCCCTGGGTGGTGATGGAGAGATGAACAAAGGACAATATGAAATCAGTTGGGAAGCCAGAACCAACCACAGAGCTGAAGTGGCCTTAAAGGTCATCTGAGCCAACCCTTTCTTTACAGTAGGAAAAACTGAGACTCAGATAAAGAATGGAAACAAGGCAGAAAGGGGCAGAATCAGAACCAGTGTGGGTCTCCCTACCCTGAACTGCCACCCTGAGATTTCACTAGCAGGTAAGCAAACCAGACACACACAAGCCAGTGCCCCACTTAAGGCCTGGTCCACTCTATTTAACTCAAATTGAGCTGGAAGAGTGTGCCTCAGCATAGACACCAAACGGTCATGAGGTCAAGAACAAACCAGTGAAAAACATCAGGGCGCCAAGATCTGCAGGAAAAGGGATCACCATGTGGCTGATTTGAATGACTTTTGGAATGGGATTAAGGATGCTCATGAACAAAAATTCATCAATAAAGCTAAAGGACAGAAAAGAGATTTCCACAAACAAAGATGTGACGGTCCCAGGGTGACGATATAGAAGGCTCACCCTAGCTTCACTTAAAGAATGAAGGCTTTCAGCTTTGGGCAGCACCAGCACTCTGTGTGTACGATATTCTAAGTACTTAAACTCTCTAAGTCTCCACGTCCCCCATAAAATACAGCTGGTATCTGTACTGCCTTGATGGCAGGGTAGCTATAAGAATCAAAATTAGACAATGCAGGTGGAAGTTTTAGTTTATAAACTACTATATAAGCATAAGAAGATGATAGTCTTTATATCATTATGCCCTTGCTGTGGAGGCTAGCAAGACCCTGAAGATACAATTCGTAGCTTTAAAATAATCCTCTCGTATTCTTGTAAACCAAATATTGTGCACAAAGCAAAGTAGTCCAAAATGCCAGTGCCAATGGGAGGGTGAAATAAAGAAATTAGTCTTAACAGACTCAAAGAGGAGTGAAGAGGGAATGGGTAAATAGCACGAGCCGAGAGTGTCACCAGTGCCCAGATGGATAATAAAGAACTTCATCCCGGATTCCTCGAGATAGCCTCTAATTCTCAGGAATTTTCCATGATAGGAATGTCTTTTGTAATTCAGAAGAGCACATCTGAATAGCTGATATTAACTCGGGGTTAGGGTTTTCAGGGCACTGGAGACTGAGTTCAATCATGTGGATACTGATTCTATCAACATGCCTATACAGTGAAACCCCAACTAAAACTCCGCACATCCTAAGCTTAGAGACCTTCCATGATTCATTGGTAGTAGACAGCACTGTGCTGGGAGGGTGGTACAGCCTTACTCCCCATGGAACACACACGGAAGCTTGCATCTGAGAACCTCCCAGACCTTGCCCTATGCTCCTATTCTTATGGCTTCTTCTCATCTGTATCCTTTTTTAAAAATTTATTTATTAATTTAACCCCCTTCCCCCCATTGTCTGCTCTCTGTGTCCATTCTGTGTGGGTTCTGGGTTTGCTTGCATTCTTGTCAGTGGCCTCAGGAATCTGTATCTCTTTTTGTTGCGTCATCTTGCTGCGTCAGCTCTCTGTATGTGCATCACCACTCCTGGGCGAGTTGCGCTTCTTTCGCGCAGGACACACTCCTTGCACACGGGGCTACCCTATGCGGAGGCATGGCACTCCTTGCGCGCATCAGCACTGCACATGGGCCAGCTCACCACACAGGTCAGGAAGCCCTGGGTTTGAACCCTGGACCTCCCATGTGGTAGGCGGATGCTCTATCAGTTGAGCAAAATCTGCTTCCCATCTGTATCCTTTTTTGCTGTAATAAATTTATAATCGTAAGCATACCACTGTCTTGAGTTCTGTGAATCACTCTAGCAAATAATCGAGCCTGAGGGGTATGGTGAGAACCCCTGAATATATATAGCCAGTTGCTCAGAAGTGAGGGTAGCCCTCCTAGGAACCTTCAGGCGTGCAGCTGGTGTCTGAAGGACAGTCTTGTAGAGGAGTGCCCTTAACCTGTGGACTCTGACCTAACTCCAAGTAGAGTCAGAACTGTATTGTTGTTGTTAGAAATTACTGAAGTCATTTGCGCCAGACAATACAAAACTGACAAGCATCCCTATCCATTATCCCAGGAAGGGAGTGGCTAACCATCAAACTGCTCATAGAACCTCACAGGATGGACTCGGTTTGAGATAAATGCCTTGTCACTTTTCCCTCTTGACTGAACAAGCTGTGACCAGAAACAGCCCTGGTGCAGTTGGGGATGCAGGGTCTCCAGTGTAGTACTGAATCATTTTCAGTATCACTGCTGGATGAAACCCCACAACTGAATGAAATTTTCAGGTAGCTGGCATATATTCCATGTAAATACCAAAGTTTTCTCTATTTTAAACTCTTTGATTAGAAAAAATTCTTAAAATATATCATTATACACCAGCCTAACAATTCTGACACTATAAGCTAGACTTCAATTTGTTTTTTAAATGTATACACACAAATCAATGATAACCCACAAGAAAAGGTTCCAGACCACTACTATGCCTTTTGAGTTCTTGAAAAAACCACTGAAAGTAATTTCTAATGCTTCCTATACAGTTAGCAACAAGAACAATAATAGGCTACCTACATTTCTACCTTTAATGACGTGCCCAAATCCTCAAAATACTAGCAAACCAAATCTAGAAGCATATAAAAAGAATTATATACCATGACCAAATGGGATTTACTCAAGGAATGCAAGGTTGGTTCAACATATGAACATCAATTAATGTAAAATATCATATTAGTAGAATAAAGAACAAAGACCATATCTCAATAGAGGCAGAAAAAGCATTTGGCAAAATCCAACACCCTTTCATGATAAAAACACTCAAACTAGGAACAGATGGGAACTTTCTCAACCTGATAAAGGGCATCTACAAAAACTCCACAGCTAACATCATACTTAATAGTGAAAGACTGAACATTTTTCCCCTGAGATTGGGAAAAGGATACTCTTGCCACTTCAACATTTTAATGGAGGTTCTAGCCAGGGCTATAAGGCAAGAAAAAGAAATAAAAGGTACCTAGATTAGAAAAGAAGAAGTATCTTTATTCACAGATGACACGATGTTGTTTATAGAAAAACCTAAGGAATTGACACCAAAACAAACAAAAACCTATTAGAACTAAGGAACAAGTTCAGTAAGGTTTCAGGATACAACATAATCATTGTATTTCTATACACTAGCAATGAACCATCCAAAAATGAAATTAAGGAAACAAATCCCATTTAAAATAGCATCAAAAAGAATAAAATACTTAGGAGTAAATTTAACAAATTAAGTATAAGACATACATTGAAAACTATAAAACACCAAAAAATTCAAGGTAAAGACATTCATGGATCAGAAGACTTAGTATGGTTAAGATGGCAAATTGATCTACAGATCAATCCCATCTGCTCCCCCCAACCCACAGAAATTGACAAGGTAATCCCAAAATTCACATGGAAATGTAAGGGAACCAGAACAGCCAAAACAATCGTGAAAAAGGAAAAAGTTGATAAATCTTTACACTTATGATCGGCTGATTTTTGACGAGAGCTCAAAGACAATTCAATGGAGAAAGAATGGTCTTTTCAACAATGCTGCTGAGACAACGATATCCACAAGTAAAAGATTAAAGTGGACTACCTCACATATGTATAAAAATTAATTAAGGCCGTGGGGTTGGCCCAGTGGTTAGGGCGTCCGTCTACCACATGGGAGGTCCACAGTTCAAACCCTGGGCCTCCTTGACCCGTGTGGAGCTGGTCCACGGCGCAGCGCTGATGCGGGCAAGGGGTACCATGCTACATGGGTGTCCCCACGCAGGGGAGCCCCAGGCTCAAGGAGTGCGCTCCATAAGGAGAGCCGTCCAGCGCGAAAGAAAGTGCAGCCTGCCCAGGAATGGTGCCGCACGCACGGAGAGCTGACACAAGCACGGAGAGCTGACACAACGAGATGACGCCAACAAAAAGAAACACAGATTCCCGTGCCACTGACAACAACAGGGGTGGACAAAGAAGACATAGCAAATAGACACAGAGAACAGACAACAGGGGTGGGGGGGGTTGGGGAGGAAATAAATAAGTCTTTTTTTTTTTAATTAACTAAAAAAATATAAATGAAAATTAACTCAAAATGGATCAGAGACTTAAAATATAAGAGCTAAAATGGTAACATTTTTAACAGAAAATGTAGTAGTAAATCTTCATGACCTTAGATCAGGTAATGGTTTCTTAAATATGACACCAAAAACACAAATGACAAAAGAATAGGAAAATTGGACTTCATCAAATTTTTTTTTAAAACTTTTCTGCGTTCAAGAGCACCATCAAGAAAGTATAAAAACAACACATAGAATGGGAAAAAAATACATTTACAAATCATATGTGTTAAGTAACTTGTACCAAGCATATAATTCTTACAGCCCCAAAAATAAAAAAAAAGCAACCCAATTTTTTTTAAAAAAGTAAATAATCTAAATAGATATTTCTCTATGAAAGATAAATGTTAATAGCTCATAAAAGACACTCAACACCATTAACCAATAGGGAAATGCAAATCAAAACCATGAGATACCATTTGATACACACTAGATGGCTATTACCAAATAAAAAGACAATAACAAGTTGTTGGCAAGGATGTAGAGAAATTTGAACCTTCATGCATTCTTTGTGTGATTATAAAATGTTTTAGTAACTTTGGAAAACAGTTTGGAAGTTCATCAAAAAGTTAAACATACAGTTACCAATGACACACTAATTCCATTCCCATATACCCAAGGGAAAAGAAAACACATATCCATGCAAAAACCTGTATACAAATGTTCATAGCTGCAGTATTCATTATAGCCAAAAAATGGGAAAAACCCAAATATCTAGCACCTGATGAAATGGATTAATAAAATGTGGCAGTATATCCATATAACAGAAGATTATTTGACAATGAAAAGGAAATGGAATATTGATACATGCTAAAATGTAGAGGAATCTCAAAAACATTATGCTAAGTAAAAGAAGCCAGTCACAAAAGGCCACATATTGTATCAGTCCATCTATATGAAACGTCCAGAATAGGCAAAACCAAAAAAAGAGCAAGTAGATTAGTAGTTCCCATTAAAAAATAAATAGGACTGTACAACACAAATAACCCTAATGTAAACCATGGACTACAGTTATTAGTACAATTATAATATTCTTCCACCAATTGTAACAAACATACCACACAAATGCAAGGAGTTAATAATAGGCGACTATATGGGAACTACTTTTTAAATGATTTTTCCATAAAACTAAAACTTCTTAAAGGAAAAAAAAGGAAAAGATTAGTGGTCCCCAGGGGCTGGGGAATAACGTCTTAATGGGTATGGGGTTTCTTTGAGGAATGATGAAAATGTTCTGAAATTAGACAGTGCTGATGGTTGCACAACTCTGAATATACTAAATATCAGAATTGTGCTTTCAAAGCATGAATTTTATGGTATATTAATTATATCTCAATAAAGCTGTTATTAAAAAACAACAAAAACTGTCCCCTTTTCATTTGCTGAGGAAGAGAAAATAGAACCACAAGCAAATTAGGTTCTGAGTGAGCTTCAGAGGGGTTTCTTAAGGCAAGGGGATGAGATTCAGCGTCCATTTTGGCTGCTCAAATATCTTTTCTGTGCCTTTCTGCATTGCTAGCCGTTGTCCAGATGTTTGATAGAGTTCACTAGATAAATAATTCCTGGGGGAAAAAAATGAGCTATAACTGTACTGGAATTTCATTCTTCTAGAAGACATATTTCCCTCTCCCAAAGAATATAAATTTTTTCTACATCGTAAAACTATAGCAATCTCATTTCATATTCCTACTCTTCAGTGCAGTAAAAAAAGGTAGAAGCTCACAAAATAGATTATTTCTATACCATGGTGAAGGTTCCAGAGCAAACAGTTCTAATACCCTGGCATTTCCCCGACTGCCTGGAAAACCAGGCTCCCTCAAGTGACTCCTGTTCCATCTTCCAAGCAGGAATATATTTTTAAAGGCACACCAAGAAAAAAGATAAAATAATACATTATACATTTTACAATTTTTAAATGCCAAGTACCAAAATGTTATGATCGGAAGAAAGAAAAAAGTCACGACATAGTGAGATTAAGAAAGGAAAGTAGAATATTGGGGTTGCAAGGGACTTCAAGCATATATCATGTTGTCTAAGAGTAAGTGATACCCTACTCAGAGAATTACAGGAGCTGGGGTTTAAGATTTTTAAGGGAGGTAGAAAAGTGGAGTCAGAAGAACCTAGGATTTGGAGTCATATTTTTTAATCGAAATCCCAGCTCCACATTTGAGCTTCGGTTTCTTCTTCTATAAATGGTTAAGATTAAATGAGAGGATGTATATAAAGTGCTTGGCTTTCAGCTCTCTGTCTAGGGTAGTTCTCCCTGTTACCCCTGATTCCACTTACCAGAATTATGAGCCTGTTTGCTTCTTAGCTAACCTGCATCTCCCCTAACTAGACTGCGTTGGAAGCTCCCCGGGTGAGGCTCTGCTGTCCTTAGCACCACTGTGTCTGGAGCCCTCTGCACAAAGCCTCCTGTACCGAACAAATGACTGGACAAATGGGAGCTTTTCCTGTTTTTAAGTAAGAATCTTTAAGATGTTGTCTAGCTCTTTCACCTACCTGCAGGCAGTCCTACACCTCCCAGACTATTTATTAAGACCTCCTCTTAGCAGCCAACTTCTCATGGTGACCCACTCAATGGTCCTCACAGCAAAGTTATCCATCTCATTATCATCAGCACCATCACAAAACAACAAATACTTTAACAATGATTTTGCAGATAGGGTGACCCAGGCAAGCTAAAGGAAGAAAGGAGTTTGAGGAAGCAAGTCACATCAACAATTCCCTTCACCAAAAGTACTGAGAAACAGGGTAAGAAAAGCTCCAAGGACTCACAAGAAGAGTCAAAGAGAAAAGAGTATACAAGGGGCCTGTGAGAGGAGGCAAAGGTCGGGGATACACATGGACTATGACGACAGAAGAGAAAGACATTAGTACTGGAAGGTACCTCTGAGATCTTCCAGTCTTTCCTCGTTTTACTCCAACAAGGCAGGGCACTGACCTTCAAGTGTTTCACTCAAGGTTGCCCAGTTAGTTACATAGTTAGGCTGAGACTATGACCCAGGTATCCTGGCTTCCAAGCCAGTGTTCTAAAAATATAGGATAGAATCGAATGGAAAAGCCTGGGGTCCCAACCCCAGCTCTGTTATTCTGAAGCTACTCTATAAGCCTGAGCCAGCTGGTCAACCACCCTGCACCTCCACTTCTTCAGCAGGAATATCATGGGAATTAATAATACCATATACGAAAGTATCTAGTACCAAATCAGAGCTTTCTTTTCTTTATTAATAAATTACCAAGCACATTCTATTTGCCAAAGATCAAGGAGGCCAAAAAAAAAAAAAAAACCAGCAAGATTGTAAAAGCCAAAAAGTGATAAGAACAACCAAGCTCTGTGTCAGCAAAGAACTAAGTTTGGAAATGAATAAAGGGGAGCTCCGTGAGGAAAACGGAAGTGGTCTAGGGCAGAGGCACAGGAACGGTTATAGGCAAAGGTCTTCTCTGAGACACGGAGAAATACTTCAGGAAACAAAAGTCATATTACTGTGCCAAACCTGGCTTAACAAATAAAACCTCAAACCGCACTGCTTGCCTTCCTTTCTGAGACATGGCAACAAACCACAGCAAAGGTTCAGATTTGTCTATGAGACTTTTTTTGGATATTGTAATAAAGATTTTTGTGAAGAGGTAGAGAAGATTCACATTACATCCCAAAGAGCTACACAAACCGTCTCCATTAGCTGTCTCTCTTCTCCCCACACAGACCTCTAACCCATCAGTGGCCTCATCTCCATTTCTGCTCCTCACACAAAAAGCCTTTTCAATATTTCCTCCGTATACCCTATACAATGAAGCAAAATCCCACCAGTAAGCCTCTGAGCAACCACTCAACGCTCCTTAAGCCTTGAGATCTGTTGGAGCCAATGTCTGAAACAACCCTAGCAAGACCTGAGTGAATTTGTGGGAACAAAAGGAAGAAATAAGAGAGTGCAAGACAGGGCCTCAGGTTGGCTCCCAGGCAGGCAGGATGCCAGGCCTTAGGTCTAGGATCACCTTGCCAAGGTCACAGGGATGCCCTCGGAAAAATGGCACTCAACCATGCCAGCTCTCCACCTGTCATCTGTCCAGGATGGATATGGGGTCAAATGAATAAAGTAAGATGCTACTCAAAGACATAACATGACAATTATTAATAACCACATATTAATATCAAAGTATATTTTTCTGTACAAATTCCCCCTCCCATTTCCACAAAGTCTTATCCTCTCAGGCTACTCTGCTCACATTTACAAAACCAAGCCAAAGAAAAACCACATATTGCCGTTATCACCACTGCCCTACTGCCCAACAAAAAGATAAAAAGACTAACCTCTGGGCTTCAGTCTCCCTCAATTGTAAAACACATTCATCCTACCCTTGTAGAGTATTTGTGAGGCTCAAAGTGGGTAATCAGATATGAACGTTGTGTGAAAAATATAAATTCCTACAGAAGCAAGAAGTAACATTCTTACAATACAGTGAAAATGTGGAAGCAGATCTTTGTCCTCTAAGATGGAGAGCAGGAGGTACCATCAGAGGAGGTCAGTGGGGCTGAAAATCAAAAGCACCAGACTTTCCCAGAAAGGGGACCAAGGACTCTCCTGCACCTCTCTACATCTCCACCCACTCTGGGGAGGCAGAGCAACACGTTCTAGTTAGGACAAGTTCCACAGATACCATAGGAAGATTTCTGGGGGCCCATGAGCTTGAATTTTAAAAAATCAACGTATTATCTTTATTTTCTCTGACCTCCTATGTTGAGTGTCATAAAGCTATCTGCCACTACACTCTGAGAAGGGGACCGTGATTTTACCTAACTGGCAAAGAGGTCCATGGAACAAAAAAAAAGGTTAAGAATCCCTGGGTTAGTGGACTGTTTTAGGATACCACCCCTTTCCTGGAGAGGCAGTGGTAGTTCTCATGAGTCCATGGCCCAAGCCTGTCATCATAAAGCACCACCAGACTTTTTAAAAAATAAATCAAATATGAGTGTTACACACTTAGGATATTACATTTTATTTAATATCCACACCTATACATTCTCTCTCACAGATCTCTATATGTGTACATATCCACTCACACCAGTTTTCAACTGTTGTACCTTTCTCAAGTAAGGATGGTGAAGCATGTGGATTCATTAAATGAGTACATGGGAAGGAGACAAATATGAGCGACCATAAGGGAAATGCCCACCAATGCATTTAACAATCCAGCAGGGCAGAACTTAAGTGTGCACATGGATATGTGTGCACGTAAGAGAGATGCTGAGTGGAAAGAAGGTATGGGTTTTTTCATCATTGGGGCAGCAGAATGAAGGGAGGAATGAGTTTAGAATGGATAGGGAGGGTAGGGAAAGATCCTTATATACAGACTTTTAATAAGGAAGAAAGAGCTCTAAGGTTTACGTCTAAGTGCTGTTGAGTCCCTGGAACGTCTTGGCTTTGAAGCAAAAAATGGTTAGCAACACACTAAGCTGATCCCAGACAGCACCTCTAGGAACCACGGCCATAGGTACCATTAACTCAGGTCAATAGGTAGAAAAGAATCCAGAGGTACACACTAACCCACATCCAGTTAAACTGCAAGCAAATGGCAATTCAACAGCAATGCAGAAGTAGAGAGAGACAAACAGCGCTGGGGGTGGAAGGGTTTGAATTTGCTCATCAATGTGGCTGAGAGGATGAAATTAACCAAGAGAAGACAAATGGATGGAAAGTGTCAGGAAGTGACACTAATGCAGGAGTCCGTGTGCAAGTGCAAGTGAAGGGTAGGAGGTCCTATCAGTGACGAAGTCGAAGAGCTAAGGAAAATGGACTCCAACTCTCAGGCCCCTCCTCTGTCACCAAAACCACAGCCCAATGAAGGTAGGAGAGAAATTCAGAGATCAAGTCCTAAGCAGAACAGAATCTCAGAATGCTCGTGAGCTAGTCTAACAGGCTGCTTAAGTGAGTCACCCATTACTCAGCAGCAGATTCAGAGCTGCCACACTGTGACCTGCACTCTGGCTGGCCTGACTTAATCCGCCTCTTCCTAAAATACCAGGGTGTGTTTGGAAAGACTATTCATCCCAGAAAGGCCAAGAGATACTGCTCCTCCTGTCAGCTCAAAGGCAGCTCCATTCATGCTTAAGGACAACTGAAAAACAATTAATGAAAAGGAAAAAGACATATGCTATCACACTATGGTTCTGCCACCAGCTGGGCTCTCTGAACTCTGGCAAACCATCTGACATCAAATTTCCCACCTGCAAAGGGTAAAGAGTAGCCATTTGCCCACCTCCACAGCACCGGAGAAAAGTCAAAGAACACATCTGGAAAGCAGTGGGAGAATCAGATCAGGCCCAGGCTGCCAAACCAGCAAAACAGAATCTGAGGTTCTAATTTCAGATTCTCACTTCAAAAAGCTGCTGCCAGTCCTAGTTTTTCAGTAGGAGATAATAACTGACAAGACAGAAGCTCCATAAGGAAAAGGGTGATAGCCTCATGTTTCTTTTGCATCCAGACCCATGCTGAGTAGAAAGCATGAAATCAAAGAATTAGGAGAGGTTAGATAAATGGAAGGAGGGGTGGGGGGGGGGGGGGGCGGGCAGGACATCTTGAGCCCAGATTTCAATAATAAAACACTTGGTGAAATCAACATGATAAACTTAAAAAAAAAAAAAATTAAGCGAAGGATTCCCATCTGGCTGGCTTTGTGCATGCTATTTTCCCACCCTGGAATTAACCTCTCTTCTCCCATATACCTCACCTAAATTCCATCTACCTTCAAGCTTCAGTCCAAACCTCATTTTCTCCCCTCTGAAGTACCTTCTTGACCCCTCTAACCCACAGTAGTACTTCCCTTCTCTGAAGATCTTTAGCATTTGTTGATAACATTTTTATGGTACTAATTTGGGTGGTTTTAATGTTCTCATTTCCCCATACAACATAGCTTTCACTAGACTCCCAGTATCTTGAGATCCTAGATTATATTATATAGCTAAATCAGATCCCCATAACGTTTAACACTCCTACAGGCAGGTGAATATAAAATAGTTTCTGAATAAATGAAATAAAATTAAATTAAGTAAATAGAAATTTAGAGTTTCCACTTTAAGAGAGCCAATTTATGATATCCCATTTCCTAGACTAATTCAAGCAACACATCCAAATTAAATGAAACGTGGTTAACTAAATGCACAAAGCTCACGTGGACGAGGTCTTTTGTGTTCTTGAAAGCAGGTCTGCCTGTTTTCCACAGTTGGTCATAAAACCAGTTAACCTCCCTGATTTTCCAGAGGTCAGAAGTGCCCAAGACACCCTCAAGTTTTAAGGCATATACCCAGAAAGTGATAGTAATTGCCTTCCAAAGGAAAGCTGGATCTGCCACCTCCCTGCAGAACTGGCCAGCCCCTTGGGGGATGTAAGAGGCTTCTGCTTCTCAGACCAAACTAAAGGTCAGTTCTGCAGAACAGGTGGCCCCCCATCAAGATCATATCCACAAATTCAGGACATTTGTACCAACTGTTCCTGTCCTCCAGCACTGGAAACCTTCCAGAATGACAAACTTATCTTTCCACAATTGCAATAGCCGGTTCTTCTTACGGTCCATTAAAGCCAAAAACCTTGGCGAATGCTCAGGATGTGCACTGTCCTTGAGGAGCATGCAGCCTGATGTGACCCAGCCAGGCATTCCTGCAGCCAGCCGGCCACTCGGCCAGCAACCATTCACCACTGAGGACACAAAAGCTAAAAGGCACCATGTCTGCCTTGCAGGATACACAAAAGACAGACATCCAACTCAACAAGGACAATGCAACAAGGTCACTGCTATAATGAGGTTATCTCTACAGAGTACAGTAGAAGCACACAAAGATGAACACGGTCGAGTCTAGGGGGTAGGGGGTGTCAGGGGTCTTTAGAGGGGAGACAGTTTTTGAAGCATCCTTGAAGGATGAAGAGCTGTGGTCAAATGGAGACTGAGAAGAAGACCCGTTCCAGCACAAGCACCAGCATGCGCAGAGGCAGAGCATTAAGCCAGCATGACCTATTGATGTGGTCGAATGCAACAAGACCTCTGCCCACCCCCCAGCACAACAGGTAAGGCAGGGAGGGAGGAAAGGTGAGGCTGAATAGGCAAGGGCCTGGCATTGCCAAGTAGTGGGCAGCCACGTAAGAACTCCCAGCAGAATACTCTGATCAGTTAGATGGCAGCTACATGGAGGATGGGTGGGAAGGGGAAAGATAAGAAACCAGGGAGACATATGGAGAACCAGAGCAAGATAAGTGGGGATAGGAGGAGGGGGTTTCTGGGAGGAGGTAGGGACACACCTTGGAAATTGATTGGATGTGGCCATTTGGGAGGGAGATGACTCCAGGGAAATTTTCGGGACTCCTTTAACCTTCCCTCACCAAATGCAGCTCCACTTTTTACCCACTCTCCTATCTCCTCCCCCTCCCCACACACACACTTAAACCACTACAGTTTTGCTTTAAGTTATTCGTTGTACCTGTGTTTGCTATGACTCACTACTCAGACCTGCATAATTTAGCAAAAATGCTTTCTTGATGGCTGTCACCTGTGTTATATCCGATTAAACTGAATTCCTAAAGTGCCCTTTTGAACTGAAATTCATTTGCTCTCCTTTCTAGAAGAAATACAATTTTGTGAAAAAATATTTTCTCTTCCATCCCTCTCTTGCCTAGCTCATCTCACATCAAGTTCACAGGGCAGGAACTGGATCTAATTCTACGTTCTGCTTCACACCAAGCCAGTTCTTGGCACTTAGTGAATGCCGATTTCATCTACCGACCACAAAAATAATAACAACAATCTATAAATACCTTGGCTTCCTACATTTGAGAGGAATTAACCACACTGCAATTAAGGGAAAGCCGAAGAAAACATTTAGTTAGCAACTTCTCAATGCAGACAACAAGATTAAAGCAATAAATACCAGTTCCAACATATTTCTTTGGTGGTGTTTTATAAAATAGCCCAATAAAATGCAAAAGACCACCCAATACCACAGCAGAATGCTAACATCATATGAGTCACCCAAAAGCTAAAACTGAACAGATTAATCTATTACATAAAAGAGACAGAAGAATAAACATCAACAATTTATACTGTTGCCAGATTATATAAGGAGAGACTGTTCTGAAATCTAATTCATATGAAATATCACAGTTTTAGAACAGTGAAACAAAAAGATGGTATGACCCCATTTATAGACTTGGAGAGAAAACTAGGTGTGGCTCCTGGTCTCAGGCACAATGGCAACTAAGAGGGGAATGAAACCTACTACAGTTGGTTCTATCAAGACTAGAGAGATGTGGTGTATTCAACTGTGTGCCCTCATTTAGACATTTTCTTGATCTTAACAGTCTTGTGGATGTGAACCCACTGTAAATAAAATCTCTTGAGGGTATAATTTTAAATTAAGGTCTGGCCCAAGTGAGTGAGGTAAGGCCTCAATCCAGTTTCTCAAGTCCTCATAAAGGGGGAGAAAAACAAAGCCACAGTCAAAGGAGGGCACAGGGAGAAGATGAAAGTCAATGGGATCCAAAAGGGAAAGGAGAGGACATTGCCATGTGTCAGGAAAGCCAAGGAACCCCAAGGATTGCCAGCCAGCCAGCACACTACCAACCTTAAGTATTCTGGCCTCTGAAACCTGAGCCAATAAATTCCTGTTGTTTAAGCTGGTATTTGTCATAGCAGCTGGCAAACTATGACAATAGATAAGATGTAATTAAAGGTATAATTAGAGGTTAAAATATGAAAAAATGTTTGGTAAGACTGAAAGACCTACTATGGCAAGTTAGGAAAGTGTAACCAAATACAGGACATCTAATAAAACAATGACTCACCTTTGCTATTATAGGTTAATTCAAAATGCCGAAGATCATCCATCAAGAGCTTACACCAGGAAGCGGATGTGCCTCAAGTGATTGGGCTCCCGTCTACCATATGGGAGGTCCAGGGTTTGACTGTCAGAGCCTCCTGTTGAAGGCAAGCTGGCCCATATGACAAGTTGACCTGAGCAGAGAGCTGGCCCTCGCAACAAGCTGGCTCATGCAGCAAGATGATGCAACAAAAAGAGACAAAGAGAAGAGACAATGAGAGATGCAGCAGATGAGGGAACTGAGTTGGAACAAGAGATTGAGCACTTCTCTCCCACCCTGGAAGGTCCCAGGACCGCCTAAAGAGCAGACAGACAGACACAGAAGAATGCACAGCAAATGAACACAGAGAGCAGACTATGAGGGGGCGTGAGGTATAGAAATAAATAAATAAATCTTAAAAAAAAAAAAAAGTATTACAGTTGTTAAGTGGACTAACATAAGCACACACCTAGATAATATTTTAGGTAAATGGCTGCTATAGAATGAACTCTGATGGAACTAAAGCAATGGATCCAGAAATCTCGGCGAACATGTGACATCCTGATGTGGCATCAATCACTATCACATCACACCTTGTTGACATGGAGGCTAAATTAGGTGCTAAAGTCAAAAGAAACCACAAAGCAAAAGACAAAAAACCTCAGAGAGAATAGCCACAGCAAACAAGGAAACCAGGGCACATTCAAATAAAGCCAGGAAGAGAGTTCTGTTTCCAGAAAGCAGAGTTTCTGGGGCAGTGTTTCCCAATCTTTACCTGTCACGGCACCAAGAAAAAGTCCCGAAACTAGTAAATGGGGTAAACTGGAGGGGTCTAGAGCCCAGGAGAGGCTGCTCATGGCCCCAGAGGACTGAAGGAATCAATATTGAGACATGTGGGCTCAGAATTTCTGCTCTAGATTCCTGTTAAATCATCATGAGAACAATTTACACCAATGGCAGAATTTCAGAATACTTTGTTTTAATGAGCTGAAGATGAGGTGCAACAATTACTAAGTGCATAATCAAATAATAATTGTCCCATTCCTGTGAAATCATATCATCAGATAATTCTGTCCTAAGGCAAATCTCCTGAGTACCACTGTACCTGACACTCGGGGACAAGTTACTATGGGGTTTCGTGACTCTCTCAACCTAGATCATTTCTCCTACAATCTAGTCAAGATGGAAAATGATTTTACACAGTAGCACCACCTTGCATTGCCTACCCTCACCTCCACAGATGTAAGTTTCCCATTATGAGCCTCCCCATGATTCCCTTATTTGGGGAGGCATAGTTGACTTTCATTTCTTCCAATATACTTCATCTTTTCAAGTAGTCCATGGATGCCACCACTTTCCGTCAGAAGTAGCGTTATGTTTGGTATAGTACATCCAACACTTGGTTGAAGTCAAGCATCCCATGACCTTCTCCCTCCCAGGGACTGTACCTTGAAACTTCCCATAAGCCTCGACCACATTCAGAATCTTTCAGCCCACTCTTCCATGGGGGATCCCGTGTCTGGGAGAAATGCACGTGCCACTGCCCACAAATTAGATTCTGGACTGCCACTTAAGGGGCCACTTCACTGTTCAGTTTAAAGTTTTTAAAGTATATGCACACGTTGTCTCATTCTATCATGGTAACCATCCCACAACACAAGCAAATAGGATTGCTACCTCCCTTTCACAAGTGAGAGACCTGACACTTCCCCAAAATTTCACAGCAGTACAAGGATTAAAAGCCAGATATTCTGACTCCCTGCCTGGGGCTTTTTCTGCCACTCTTTATCTTAATTACATCCAAGGAAAGATGCTACTGGATAATACTATAGCCCACACAATGTCCAAGAGGCCCATAAAAAGGACTGTGTCTGAGCTTGGATAGCAGTTACAGCAAATCACCTTTGAACGTTTTCCAGCTTCCCGGGAAATGTCCTCCAAGGACACTGTACTCTGGGTCAGAATGCTTACTAGCCTAAATTAGAACTTCTTTCTATGGGAAATCACAGTCCTGTTTCTGACCCACCTGCCCAGTAGCTAATATAATGAAGACCCTAAGCTCTCTACTGTGCCTCCCCTTAGACCCTATGGTACACAGTCACATATCACAGAATCAGTAGCATTTTAATGAAGTTGTTTGCTCATGTATCTGCATCCCCACTACACTGGGATGCAGATACACTTAGGACCAAAGGCCCTTGCAACCCCACCCCTAGCACCTAGCATAGAACAAGCAGGCACCAAAGGCCCTTGCTACCCCATGCCTAGCACCTAGCACAGAACAAGCAGGCCTTCAAACTCTGGGCCAAATACAAAATACACACCAAGCTCTGAAGGGACATATTCCCACCATACCCACCAACTGCCAAACACACAAGTCTGAGGGGGAAACCCCTCTGGTTGTAGAAAATGATAAGAAAATAGGAAAATGTTTCTGCTTCACTCACAACACTCAAATCTTTTTCTCTAAGTCTCAATTTTCTTGGGACTAAATTTCTGGATGCCAAACCTGGACTGTCAGACCTACTTGAACCCAATCCAGAAAACCTTAATCTGCAGGTCTACAGTAGAGCCTGGAAAGTGGTATTACTTTTTTTTTAATTCCCTAGGTGATTCTAATGATCAAGAATCCATTCATCCAACATTACGGCATGTTTCAGGCACTGAACAAGGTGCTACATTTACTCTAACAAAAGAGATGTGGTACCTACCTCAGGGAGCGGAGCACAGAGCCAGGTCTGAGGATTCTGAACTAGATGACTTCTCGAAGGTCACATTCTGCTCTATAACAAAGGGAGCCTCTGGAAAGGCCTCTTCCCTGCCATGGATAATGCCTTACCCTGGAGTAAACCACGGTGGAGATAGCCTAATGCACTGGTGTGTTACTCCTGTTCCCAGGATCTGGAGAAAACAGAGCTGTCAGCAGGTGCCAGAATTGGATATTGCTGAGAAATAGGGTAGGGCAGCTGAACACTCATAACTTACAACATCAAAGCTAAGAAATAGCTCTTGAAGAACAAGCAATAAGTACCTACTAAGTATAAAGCACCATAATTCATTCCATAGGAGAAATAAAAACTCACTCAACACATTTGTTATGGTAGTCCCCCAGCATTATGGGCTGTAAAGTCAAAAAAGATCTGGGTCAAATCCCAGCTCTGCCACTTACAGGCTGATAGACCCTGGGACAGTTACATAACCTCTCTGGGCCCTTGTTTTCCCATCTGAAAAATAAAGAAAATGCCACCTTCCTTAAAGGGCTCTTGTTATAGCAATTACCAGAAACAACCATTATCACTATCTGAAAAGCCCCTAGAACAGGAGCTCAATGAGTTTTTAAATTGCAGCGGTAAATTTAGTACTGAGATACAAAAAGCCTAGCACAGCATCTCCCCTTCTAAAAGGCTTACACTCGACAACTTGGCAAATATATACATTAAGCCCAAGCAATTTAGTAAGCATATTCATTACTGTAAGCATGACAGAGGTCCCTGTCCTAAAGGGACTTACAATTTAGATAAGCAGTTAAATATACATTAATCAAGTCACAGACAATACCTGCATGATACCGTGTTCAGCTGTGTCTTTAAACACTACCTAGGTCAAAAAGAAGGAGACAGAGTCCCCAAGGGATTGGAGGAAGACTCAGCACACCCTGCTGACTGGGAAGGATTTTTGTTTTTCTCTTTCCAACACAAATGAGTGTCTGCTATGAGTCCTGCACTAAGCCTACCAAGACAGAGCAATTAAATGAAATGTAATCAAGGTGCTCACAGCCTTGTGAAGACCAGATTAACATCATAAGGATTCTGAACAGACTGTACAATTTGCTAATGAAGCAGAGGTCAGGGATCTCTGCAGAGGATACAGCATTTGAGTTGAGCCTTTTAAGATTAACAAAAATATAGAAGAAGCAGAAAGAGCGCACTCCCAGCAGAGAAAAACACGACATGGAGCCCAGGGTTAGGAACACACATGGTATATTTGACAGAAGTGGTCTGAGCAGAGTACACACCATGCGCCGTGGGTCAGAGGGCAATAATGGTGGATAGAAGGATGAGGTCAGATGACCAAGGGCATGGCCCTACTTTTCAATTAGGAGAGGAGGACTAGAGGAAACACACAGTAACACAAGGCGTATGTCACCATGGGCCAAATGAGAAGACAGAGAATTCTGAGGATGGACAGATCACAGAGGTCTACAGTGATCACTAACGGACTGAACAGAAGGCTTCAGCTGAGCCTTAAGGGAGGTAAGAAGACACAGAAAAATGCAGATAATACAAGGAGAGAAAAGATTTGGCTGGGGTCCCAAAACACCTTCATATGAGATGACAGAAACATTCACAAAAATTGGTATACTCAGCATATAAAAATTTAATCCTTCAAATCCTCATGAATACCAGTATGCAGAATAAAGGGTGAGTCAAGCCAAGGGAGCACATGGACAAATAAGAATATCCTAAGACTGAAAAAATAATCAGGGAAACGGACTTGGCCCAGTGGTTAGGGAGTCCGTCTACCACATGGGAGGTCCGCGGTTCAAGCCCCGGGCCTCCTTGACCCGTGTGGAGCTGGCCATGTGCAGTGCTGATGTGCGCAAGGAGTGCCCTGCCATGCAGGGGTGTCCCCCGCATAGGGGAGTCCCACGCGCAAGGAATGCACCCCATAAAGAGAGCCACCCAGCACGAAAGAAAGTGCAACCTGCCCAGGAATGGTGCCACCCACACGGAGAACTGACACAACAAGGGACACAACAAAAAAGCGACACAGATTCCCGTGCCGCTGACAACAATAGAAGCGGACAAAGAAACAAGACGCAGCAAATAGACACACAGAACAAACAACCGTGGTGGCGGGGGAGGGGAGAGAAATAAATAAACAAACAAACAAATAATCAATGGCTTCATCAGAACCCACCCTTAAGTGACTAACCAGTCACCCAAGTATCAGCTGACAGGGAAGTTCCAAAATTATCTCACAGGGACAGCAGCTGATCCCTAGTGATTTAGGAAGTCCCCAGTTTAAACTTAATTCTTCAAATAATAAAGGGAAGCAGGAGTTGGATGGGAAACAAATATTTCCCCATTTGTAACAAATATTTCCCCATTTGTAAGATTCATATACTACCATATGTTATGATTGAACCCATTATCAAATTACCCTGTAAACAGGAGACACTCAAATATTTATATTGTGCATAGGGAGAAAAGAGAAAGAGAATAAAAACCGTACTTGGAAAACAGAAAAATCTACGCCTTTAAAAGGAAGAAAGATCACAAACTCCTGTTTGGAATACAAATAGTTTCTGAGGAGTTTTCGTTCAGGGATATTGGATAATGACAGAGAAAATTACAAATACGTAATATTAAGTTGAATATTTCATTCTGACATGAATTTCTGTAAACATCTACATGGAATGAATACTCCATGATTAGAATAATACCACAAGAGAATAGAGATTGCTGAATGAATTAAAATAAGAATTCAACTAAATGAATATATCCCAACAGACAATGCAACGTAATAGAAAGCACAAAAAGCCCCAAGTGCTTATAGAAACTTGGTATATACTAAAGACAATATTTCAATTCACTGGAGGGAAATTTTGACTTGTTAATAAATGCTGTTGGGACAACTGAATAGTCACTTGAAAAAATAAAATTAGATATGTACATCATACCATACTCTATGATAAATTTCTAGTGAGTCTGAGATCTGAATAAAAATAATAAAACTACCCATGTACTAAAAGAATAATGGGTGAATTCCTTTATATCCCACAAGTAAGGAAAATCTTGCTACCCCTCAAAATCAGAAGCATTAAAATAAAAGATCAATTTATATAACTACATAAAAGCACACAATTTCAGCATGGCAAAAAAAACTTAATTTTTTCAGGGTTACTGTAATTATGTAGGAGTTTGTCTTTATTCTTATTATATGTACTTTAAGTATTTAGTGATGAAGTATCAATTTCTTACAACTTAATTTCAAATAGAACAGCAAAACTGTGTGTGTATGTATAGATATATATATATATATATATGCAGAGATGTGAAACAAACATGGTAAAATTAGTCAATATAGATGGAGAGTATGGAGTCCCATTGTACTATTCTTTCAACTTTTGTTTGAAAATTTTCAAACAAAAATAGCTGTTTGTTGGAGGGTTGGGAGGGGTGGGAAGAGATACCATAAGCAAAGGCAAATTGTAAAGTGGAAAAGAATTACTTCAGTATATCACAGACAAAGGACTCATATCCCTAATATACAAAGAGCTCCTAAATTTCGAGAAGAAAAAGACCAAATCCCTGACAGAAAAATGCCAAAAAATATGAACAGAGTTCAAAGAAAAACAAATGCCAGTGAATATTTCCCCAACCTGCCTTTTTTTAACAATTGTTTCACAACAATGGAAGGTGTTGGTAGTGGCATAATGTATGGGAGCTCTGTATGATGATATGTATGTTTGTTTTGTACGCTCACAACTTACACCATACACTTATTGTTTATAGATGTTCATGTATAAATGATAAACTCCAATTTTTAAAAAGTTTTTTTAAAATACCAGTGACCCTTAAACCCATCAAAGACCCTCAACCTCATTCATAATATAAGAAATGCAAATTAAAACCACACAGAAGGTACCAGAGACAGCCAAGGTAGATGGAAACCCAGGTGCTGGTTCTCCTGACGGCTGCAGCGACCCACAGGTTCTGTGGTCAAGGCAGATGGCTCTGGAGTTCAGGGCCATGTCAGTTGGCCCTACTTTGCAGTTTGTATTCCTGAGTGTGATGGAGCTGGACTCAGATATAACCTTTCTACACATGCCTCTTCTGTTACTTTTACTGGACCTGTGGTTGGCATTTGGGTTGGTGTATACTCAGGAGATCTGAATCTCTGAACTGTCCATGTGACGGCCAGGCCCTGGGCCTCAGCAGACTTGCAGCTCCTACCCTCTGGTTTCTTAGACTTACCCCAGCCAGCTAACAGGAAAGTGAATAAGGTCAACCATCACACAAGGGAGCCAAGAGTGCCTACAGCTGAAAGCAGGAGAATTGCATCAATCATCCAGGTGGAATCTAAACCCCCTCTTGATGTAGAGGGGGACTGGACATAGCCATCTCAGGTCCACAAGATGGAGGAATGGAGTATGGATTAGAGTGGACTTACTGGTGTTCTGCTGGGGAACTATTGTGATTAGTAAGGGAAGAAACTGTAGTAGTGATGTGGAGAGGGTGGCCACGGTGGCTGCTGATGGTTGGGAGAGGGAAGAAGAGATATGGTGTGGGGGCATTTTCAGGATTTGGAGTTGTCCTAGGTGGTGCTGCATGGACGGATGCTGGACGTTGAGTATCCTGCCATGGCCCACTGGCTGGACTGGGGGAGAGTGTGGACTACAATGAGGACCACTGTCCATGCGCTGCAGCGGTTCCCCAGAATGTATTCGCCAGGTGCAGTGGATGTGCCACAAATGATGGAAGGGTTTGTTGATGTGGGAGGGGTGGCATGGGTGGAGTAGGGGGTATATGGGGACCTCATATTTTTTTTAATGTAACATTTAAAAGAAAATGAAGAAGAAGAAGAAATAAAGGTAACATAAAACAGTAATGTAAAAAAAATTATTGTAAAGTTAAAAAATATATATTGGTTTGCTGCTGTTAAAAAAATAAACCACATGGAGATAAATATTGTCTATCAGATAAGCAAAAATCCAAACTGACAATATACTGTATTGGGCAGGCTGTGGGGAAACAATCATTGCTGGCGGGAATGTAAAATGGTATAATCTCTATGGAAAGAAATGGGGCAATATCTAGCAAAACTGCACATGCATTTAACCTTCAACTCAAAAATCCTACTTCTAGGAATCTATCCCAACAATAAACTGAAAAAATTATTAAATGATGTTATTTTGGGTTGGTTTGTATCTCCAAAACCACAGGTTGAAGTCCTAAGCCCAGAACCTGTGAAAATGACCTTATTTGGAAATAGTCTTTGTGGGGTAATCAAATTACAATAACGTCCTACTGAATTAAGGCAGATCCTAGTCCATTACAACTGGTACCCTTTCAAGAAAAGAAACAGGTGACGATGGAGACTCATTCGGTAAAGACAGCCAATTGAAAGACAGAGGCAAAGACTGGATTTATGCGGCCACAAGACAAGGAATGCCTAGAGCCACCAGAATTTAGAGAGAGGCAGAAACGATATTCCCTAGAACTTTTAAGGACAACATATAGACCAATGGAATCTGGTGGGCATACAACAAAATAAGAATTATTATAATTATTATCCCACACATTGTCAAATCTTAAAAATTGAATTATTGGCAACAATAGAGAGAATAATATAGTGAAGCCCAAAACACCCATCACCCAGATTCAATTGTTTTTATGATTTACCATACTTGCTTTATCTATTACCCATCCACCTTACTTTGTTAGGTATTTTACAGTAAATCATGAGATGATTTCACCGGTACATTCTTGAATGCGTCTTCCCAAAAACGTAGTTGTTTTCTTTTACACACCTAAGAAAACTGACCAAAAATCCTTATTTAAATGTCCTCAGATGCTCTAAGATGTCTTTTTTTAACCTTTAAAAAAAAATTAGAGCAGCTGTGAGTTTACAAAAAAGTCATGCAGAAAGTAGAGTTCCTATTACCCCTACACACACAGTTTTCCTATTATTAAGATTTTGCATTAGTGTGGTCTCTGTTATAATTGATGAAACAATATTACTATAACTATACTATAGTTACATAGGATTCACTCTTTGTGTTTCATGGTTCTATTTTTTTTCTGGTAACTTATATACAACCTAAAATCTCCCACTGTATTCACTTTCAAATATACAGTTCAATGGTATTAATTACAATCACAATATTATGCCTCAATCACCATCACCCGTTGCCAAAACTTTTCCATCACCCCAAATAGAAACTCTGAGCCAATTAAACATTAACTCCTCACTCCCTACTCCTACCCAGTCTGTTATCCTGTATTCTAATTCCTGACTTTATGAAGGTGCATATTCTGCTTATTTCACTTTTTTTTTTTAAAGATTTATTTATTTAATCCCCCCCCCCCCCCCGCCCCCACCTCCCAGTTGTCTGTTCTCTGTGTCCATTTGCTGCGTCTTGTTTCTTTGTCCGCTTATGTTGTCGTCAGCGGCACCGGAAGTGTGGGCGGCACCATTCCTGGGCAGGAATTCCTGGGCGGCTCTCCTTATGGGGTGCACTCCTTGCGCATGGGGCTCCTCTACGCGGGGGACACCCCTGCTTGGCAGGGCACTCCTTGCGCGCATCAGCACTGCACATGGGCCAGCTCCACACGGGTCAAGGAGGCCCGGGGTTTGAACCGCAGACCTCCCATGTGGTAGACGGACACCCTAACCACTAGGCCAAGTCCGTTTCCCTGCTTAATTCACTTGTGATCAGACAATATACATCCTTTGGAGTAGGGTCTGAATTGGTAGTTCAAGTGGTAATTCTATGTTTAACTTCTTGAGGAACCACAGAACTATTTTCCACAGTGGCTGCACCATTTTACATGCCCACCAACAATGTAAGAGGGTTCCTATTACTCCACCTTCTCTCCAACATGTATTTTGTTTTGTTTTTTAGTAGCCATTCTATTGGGTGTGAAATGGTATCTCACTGTGGTTTTTACTGCATTTCCCTGATGGCTAATGATGTTGACCGTCTTTTCAGGTGTTTATTGACCATTTGTATTATCTTCTTGGAGAAACCTCACAAAGACAAGATTGAGATTCCTTAACCCTGGGCTGTTAAGTGCTCTGGAATCCAAGAGCCCTTAATATAAAGAATTAGGTAGATTATTGAATAATTTTTCATAAAGGAAGAAAGACACAGCAAGCAGGTTCTTAACACTTCTCTTAAACGACTCAATACTCTTCATGTTGGCAATGTTTAAATAAAATGTGAACAGCAGCAGTGCAAGTCCTTTGCTTATTTTTTGCCATTAATTTTTGTTTTTGTTTTTTTTGTGGAATGTGGAATGTGGAATAAATCCAACTTAGAGATTTCAGCTTTACACAGACACTGAAAGCAGGGACACCTCAATACAGTTCTCAGGCAAACACAGACACATGAGCTCAATGTCCGCAGTTCATCTGACCAGTAAATCCTTCTCGGTTAATCAGGTTCCATATCACTTGTCTCAGACAATGAGCTCCAAGGCCCAGTTCCCAAACTAGAGGATGGTAGAGACCTCTCTAGAATGCCTCCACAGATTTTCTTCAAACCTCTCGCTGCTCTCCCCTAGTGGCAACTGGAGCAGCTCCCAGCCATGGGCCCTGAGCAGCCCCTCCTCTGATTGAGAGTAAAATGTTCCAGTTTCTAGATCTATCTTAAAAAGGAAACCATCCTGTAAGGACCCAGAAATTAGTATCTCTACCTCCCAAAATACAGATTATGACAAATTACCATCCACCATCACCCCTATGTGAATTATTGAGACAAGCGGCTTTTATCCTGAAGTCCTAGGAATTCCCATGAACTTTCTCAGAGGGTTCATGGGCCCCTTGAAATGATATGCCAAATTCAGTTTTCTAAAGAGAGAAGCCAAGGCTTTCACCAGATTTTCACAGGGTCCATGACTCTAAAGAACTGAGCGTCCTCCCAGAGAGGTCTCACTCAGCTTCAGAGAAAATGCACTCATCCCCTCCCTCACACCCCTCTCTAACACAGTCCTGAGTGCACAGTGGGTGCTCAGTAATGCAGAGCAAATCAGAAAATAGCAAGTGACTAATGTAACTATTCAAAGAACTGTGAGGATCTCCCTAAGGGACCTGCAAACGCTAATTAATCAGGCAGGAAAACTGTGGCAGCTAGAGTTGTGTTTTTGTTTTGTTTTATAAGGAGTCTACCGTAATATCAGTAGGACAAAGCACCTGCTAAGCAATTGGTATTGGCAAACATTTCAGGAAACTTTTATCTTTTATCTATATCTTGTCCTTACAACATTGTGAAGGACAGTAAGACATGTCAGGTGCCTCAAAGACCTCAAAGGTTCACTGGCGGAAGTGTGGTAAGAAAATGGATGCAGAAGAAAAATAAGTGGTTTGCCCATCATCAGATGGCAAGAAGCCATGATGTGTTTCTAAGGTTCCCAGAAGAGGGAGATGCCCCGCTATGTCCTGATACACATGCGAGCTGGGCCAGCAGCTTTCCCTGCACAGACTCTTCCTTGGAAGGGCTGGTAGGATACAGCCCCAACAACTGTTCCCGGTGCTCTTTGTAGAAAGGAGAACTAAAGGGCACATGAGCTTCAGCTGGACCAGGCACATTCAGGGCACCAAGTCCTCTTTTTGTTCCAGAGAGCACAATGGTACATTTGTTCATCAGTGGTCTCACAACATGTCTGAAAGGCAAGCTGAGGGGCGGCTGGAAACCTGGGAGCTCTGTGTTCTGATTCGCCAGGGCCCATAATCTGTCACTTGACTTCCCCATGCCTCCTTCCCTTCTTCTCAAACAAAGAGAGTAAGAGGTAGGGTACCTAAGTTCACACCTCGCTTCCTGGAAAATGGAAAACTAATGCTGCATTATCAGGCAAGAGTTCACCAGTTTAAAAAAAAAAAAAAAAGCCACCGAGAAGTCAGCACTATGGTGTCAGGCACAGGCTGCAATCCATTAAGCAGCAGCAGCAAGTAAATGTGCACCTGAATGGAGTGGCTGCTCCCTGACATTCATCGGATAAGGACAAGAGCAATGTATGGAAACCTGCAATATCTGCAGAGACTGCCAATGCAAACAGAACGAAATGCATAAAATGTGCTCCTGTCCCCAGGAAACCAAAGCCAGCATTTTCTGATTATTAGATTATGCCTGAGAAAATGGATTAATGCTGTCCACAGGGGCACTTCTAACTCCATTCTTACTCCCTGGTGCTGTGGTATATATATCCACAAGCAGCTTCGTGAGAGCCCAAGTAACCTAAGAAATGAAATGGGTTTTAACTTTGATTCAGACAATAGAACAAAGGCTGCCTCTTGCTCCAAAGCTGATGAAATATATATGATATAGGCTCAACAACCCCACCCCACCCCCCACCACAGATCTTTGTAGGAACATCAAAGAATATGGTGGGGTGCAGGGAAGAGCTGAGGAAAATGTACTTGTTAAAAGAGGGTGCTACTTTTGGGGACGGGGGAAGGGGGGAGGAAAGCTCCCCTCACATCACTCCCAGTAACTTCTAAGACACCTATCCATCCTTAACTGCACCAAACCAATAAATGAGAAAACACTAATTTGTTAAATCAGAAACCATACCTGTCCTCTGATGATCAGTAGTCTCTTCCCTACATGCCATCTCTGGAACAATAACTAATTTTGAGAGAAAACCTCCCAGCATCTGCAGTTGTCCCTTCCTAGGACTGATTCAAGGGGACATATGACAAATGTCATGTTAAGCTACCAGCTCACCTAAAAGCTTTCTGAGCTGTTACTGGAGTAAACACAGGATCTGAGCAGTGCCAGGCACAACGGAAGTAGCCAAGTACTTGCTGAGTGAAGGAAACACCCTCAGTGGGATGGGTCCCCAAAAGACAAAATAAGGAACCCAAGTAAAACAGGCCACCTCTGGGGCTGCAGCACACAAGAACTCAAATTCCATGAATGGGATTAGCTGGCCAGGCAAATTTACAGAGAAGCAGCCTGTTGTGGAGATGGGATTAAGGGACCTCCCACAGGGCATCAAGGAGGAGTAAACCTAAACCTGAGAGCAGGCCAGAGTCAGAAGGACAAGGGAAGGCGGCGATGCTCTGGCCTGGACACAGAAATGAGCAATCATCCAGCTTCTGAAGAAGGCGACCGTGTGTGTGACAGCAGGCCACCCATTTCAGAAGCCAGGGGCTCAGCTTCCAAAAGGCTGAGCCTGGATCTAAAAGGGAAGCACTCCTGAAGAGAAGAAGAGGGAAAGCCAAGCCCAATCTCTTGACCCTCTCCTCTCCAACTCTGTATTTGACATCCTGAAAGGACTCAGGCCCCAGGGAGACATGTCCTGTGCAGAGACTGGCACAAGTTCTCAGAATTCAAAAGCCACATACCTCCCACTATGATTTAACATAGCGTACTTGATAAAGTCAGTTTCTTGTAAGTCAGTTCTTCTGAGACAGGCCTCACTCAGGATAAAAACAGGATAAAATGGACATTCTGGATTCATCTCTCCCTGTTTTTCCCCCTACTTGCCATCTGAATCCAATGCCTATATCTGATTCACTCTGCCACCCTCTGAATTGCCCTCCGCCTGGCTCACCCCAGTGTTTCTCACACGTTAGTATATCCAGGCAAGTCACCTGGGGATCATGGTAAAATGCCAGTTCTGACTCAGTTGTCTGGATGGGGCCCAAGGGTCTGCCTTTCTAACAAGCTCTTCAGTGACACCTCTGCTGGTGTCAAATGACACTGAGGAGCAAATCTCTAACCATCTCAAACAGCATTGCTAATTCATCTACCTAGGGCAGGGGCCCTTAATCTTTTTTGTTCCATGGCTCGTCTGCCAGTCAGGTGAAAGCCATGGACCCCTTCTCAGAACACAGAGGTAGATAGCTTTATGACGCTCAACTAGTGTTCGGTTTAACAATTACCGCAATTTCAAAGTATGGATAAGGGTAAGCGATTTTTCAAGATATGTGACAACTATAATGTGATATGAAATGACTACTACTGTAATTTATTGTATATATTCATAAATGAAGGAAATGCTAGATTTCAGTTAGAGGTCAGAGAAAATAAAGATAATAAGTTGGTTTTTTTTTTTAAATTCAAGCTCACGGACCCCCTGAAATTTTCCATGGACAACTTGGGGGTCAGTGGACCCCTGGTTAGGAACCCCTGTCATAGGGAAGCGGACTTGGCCCAATGGATAGGGAACCTATCTACCACATGGGAGGTCCGCGGTTCAAACCCCGGGCCTCCTTAACCTGTGTGGAATTGGCCCATGCACAGTGCTAATGCACGCAAGGAGTGCCCTGCCATGCAGAGGTGTCCCATGTGTAGGGGAGCCCCATGTGCAAGGAGTGCGCCCTGTAAGGAGAGCCACCCAGCAGAAAAGAAAGTGCAGCCTGCCCAGGAATGGCACCGCACACACGGAAAGCTGACACAACAAGATGATGCAACAAAAAGAGACACAGAGTCCCAGTGCCACTGATAAGGATAGAAGTGGTCACAGAAGAACACACAGCAAATGGACACAGAGAGCAGACAACTGGGGGGGGAGGGGAGAGAAATAAATAAAAAATAAATCTTTAAAAAAGATTTAGAACTTCTTCCCAAAAGCTATTATACAATGTCTCCCACCACTGGTGGACTAGACTTCCAACATCTCACAGATTCTAACTCTTGTTCGAATAGACAGAAGATCTGAGGCACAGAAAGGTGTAGTAATTTGTCCAAGGTGACACAGCTAAGAAATTATTTAAACTCAGAAAGTGACTACCAAATTTAGTCACAATACCCTGCTTTGTTTTTCTCAACACACTCTGCACTATCTGAACTTACCCTGTTTGCTTTATCTGCATAGCTGATTATTGTTAATCTTCTTCCGCTTTCCCCTACCCACATTACCAACACCTACGCTACTTTGTATAGCTCCCAGGTAGCTCACTGCTATATCTCTAGTACATAGAAAAACACGAGCTTACAGCAGGCACTCAATAACAGCAGTTAAATGAACAAAAGCAAATGAACAAAACAAATGGTTTTTTCCTTCCATGAGGACCTATCACAAGAACCTTGAGAAAGCTATTGTTTCGGAATCTGTACACCAGTTTCAGGAAATATGATATGAATAAGTTAAAAGATTATCGCTGTGGAAGGGAAAAGGTTTTATGGTGGATCTGTGGGAGTACTGTATATTGTATATATGAATTACTGTGATCTAAGACTCTTGTGAAGAGAGGCTCAATAATTAGAAAAAAAAGAAAAGAAAAAGATAGGATGTAGAAATTTTTCCAAATCAATATGTACTCTAAATCTAACCTTTAAACTCATCACTATATTCCATTTTACTAGTAAGGGAAACTGACATTATGTTGGGATTCACTTTACAGGAAGTTTTGGATCACAGAGTGGTTCAACAATGGCAGTGGAGGAATACTGGTATGGGATGTTATTGACAGGGGACATAGGGTTGACAGGGAGTTATACAGGCCATATGTCCAGGGTACATGATAATGTTTAGATATACTCATAGTGGAATCAATTAAAAACAACAGCTGGGGGGGTACTGGGTTCCTGGCCGGGGGGGCTCTGTCGTGGTCCCTGGGGGAGCAGCTGCAGTCCCCCAGGTGCAACGGTAAGAACGAGGAAGGAATGAGGGTCCAACAGTGGGCTCCTGATACTAATGGCTATGCTTGTGAGCCTATACACCTGCAATAAGAACAAGGCCTAGAGCAGCATTGTGCCTGGGAGTTTCCTCCTGACAGCCTTCATGTTACTCAAATGTGGCCACTCTCGAAGCCAAACTCAGCATGTAGATGCAGTGCATTCCCCCCAGCGTGGGACATGACACCCAGGGATGAGCCTCCCTGGCACCAAGGGATCACTACCAAATACCAGCTGAAGATGCAACTAGAAAATGACTTTGAATTAAAGGTTCAATGCGGATCAGCAGAATATCCCTGTCTACATATAATAACATGACTTCAAAATGCTGTTTGACCTAATGTAAGGGGGAAATGGAAAGGAGAAATGAGTTTATATGGCTACGAGTCTCTAAAAAAGAGTCTGGAGGTTGTCAGAAGGAATGCCCTTATGCACAACTGAGCAGAGTCTAAGAGACAGATAAAGTAGATACAACCCCAGATATTGGTTCTATTGAGGGCTAAAGAGACCCACGGGTTCTATGGTCATGGCAGATGGGGTTCACTGCCATGTCAGATGGCCCTTCTTTGGAGCTGGTGTTTCTGCATGATGGAACTGGACTCAGATGGGATCTCTTTTCACAAGACTTTTATGCTACTTTACTGGAATTGTAGTTGGTGCTGGGCTTTAAGATATATTTAGGGGATTTGAATCTGTGGACTGACAATATGATAGCCAGGCCCTGAGCCTCAACAGACTTCAGCTCCTACACTCTGATTTATTGGACTTACTCCACTCAGCTAACATGGAGTTGAAGAAGGTCAACCACTACACCATGGAGCCTAGAGTGCCTACAAATGAAAGCAGGAGGAGTGCATCCAGTATCCATGTGGAATCTAAGCCCCCACTTGACATAGATGTGCAATGGACACAACCAATCCAATGTCCACAGAGAAAATGTGGCATTGTTGTGGGAAGGGTGGCCATGGTGGCTGCTGGGTGCGGGGAATGGGAGGAAGAGATGAGATGTGGAGGCATTTTCGGGACTTGGAGTTGTCCTGGGTGGTGCTTCATGGACAATTACAGGACATTGTAGATCCCCCCAAGGCCCACTGGATGGAACGTGGGAGAGTGTGGGCTATGATGTGGACCATTGACTGTGGGGTGCAGCGATGCTCAGAGATGTACTTACCAGGTGCAATGGATGTGTCATGATGATGGGAGAGAGTGTTGCTCTGGGGGGAGTGGGGGGTGGGGGCGGTGGGGTTGAATGGGACCTCATATTTTTTTAATGTAATATTTAAAAAAAAAAAAAAAAAAGAACCTTGAGCATTTTGAGACGTGGAGTTATGTCATGGATCACAGGCACTGTCCACTGAGAAGGCACCTAGGGCGCTGCAGCGTGGACTCAGGCTAGCGAGGACACACAAATGCAAAGATGACACCATCCCACCCCTGCAGGAACTCCCAGCTTCGTCACGGAGTGCGATCACAGGCACACAAAAGAAGACTTAAGCACGCTTAGGACACAAAAGTACAAATGAGTATAACTTAAGTTCAGACAAAACATGCTGCTGTTGGTGGGCAGACCCAGGTGAGGTCAGTGTACCTGAATTTACTTTCGACCTTTTAAGTATTTCCTAGCAGGAAGGATTGTTAGAGGAGGGGTGGGGCTGCCAAGACAGGTGGTGCATCCAATTTCCCAGATCTCTCTCAAAACAAGAGGGATTACCAGATGTGATTTTCTAATTCATCCAAACACTAATCTAGGTGATGCTGTGAAGCTATTTAGTAGAAATTATTAAAGTTCATAACCAGTTAAAAAAAAAAAAAAAAGTACCCCAGATAATGCAGCTAAGCCTGACTCAATCAGCTGAAAGGCTTCACAAGAACTGAGGCTTCCCTGAGGAAGGAATTCTGCCTGTGGACAGCAGCTTCAGCTTGTCACAGGAGCTCGAGCCTGCCTTCCTGAGGCCCTGCCCTAAGGATTTCAGACTTGCCAAACCAGTACTCATAATCACATAAACCAATTCCTTGTAATAGATCTCTTCAATATATACCTCCTACTGCCTGTTTTTCTGATGCAAACCAAACAATAACCAGCTAGGAAGGGTGATCATGTACTGCTGGAAACAACATGGCCTCCTCCAACACTGGGTCTTTACCGTGAAAGGCACCATAAATTATTCATGTGCCAGGCAGAGTGCTACCTTAAACTACGATGGCAGATGAGTAAAGGAAACCTTACTTACCACCCCCCACTTGAAATAGTCTCCCATTTTGGCAGTAGTTACTATGTTTTTCTGTGTAATTTTCTAGGTTCTCCAACTTCCTGCAATGACATTACCTTTAGAATCATTTAAGAATTATTTTAATTCTGCCACCTAGGATGGGTGCTCAAGAGCAACTAGAGGCAGGTGCTCACCTGGGCTGCCTTTCCTCCTAAGAGGTGACTATGGAAGAGAGGGAGGAGACACTCTTCTTGTGGCCCAAGTCCAGTATCACATTCCACTAGCAGAATGCCACTAGGAGACCAGACAATTCTGCAGGTTCGATGTGTGGGTGTCCTGCCAAGTCATGCCTGGCCTGCCTCCAGTCCTGCTCCAACTCCTGTCCTTACTACAGAAAGCAAGATCACCTAAGACCTACTTGCTGCCACCTCACATCCCAGCTCCTCCAATGCCACCAGAATGAGAGGTGATGGCATTCCCTCACCCCCTTCTCTGGAGACCAGGAAGCCTCAGCCTCATCTCTGATTCTGCAACTTGCTTCCTTCCGTGAATCCTCCTCCATCCTCTGTCTAATACACCACCGGCCCAATATACCTACTCACTGACTCAACCTACCTATTCAGAGGTGCAGCCCAGAACAACAGAAAAAGCACAGACACTAAAGTCAGACCTTCAGCAGCATATTCAATCTCTCTGAATTGTCACATCTTTTTATTAGAGAGTGCAGCAATCCATTCTATAGAGTGCATATAAAGATGTTTATTATGTCTTTAACATGCTTATAAAATTAATAAACTTCATCTAAGATATAGGAATACCTTTATTTGAGGTAGATCTTAGGGGAAATGATTACAAACTAAGTAGTGAAACGAGGGGGGAAAAAAACACACATTCCCTTTTCAGAAGTGACAGTTTCCTCACACTAGGCAAAGTTGTTCAATAATCTATTGGGTGTCTGTCTTTTAAATGTGCATCCATGCATGTCAGAGTGTCTTAGACTACAAGCACCGAGAGGTCAAAGCCTGGCAAAAAGTCCAGAAATATTCCTGACCATGCAAACACAACAAAGAACACTTTTAAATGATCCTAGAGCTGGATGGGACCCCAAAGAGTCACTGGTCTAATCCCTTCAAGTTGAGGCAGGTAGAGATATTATTCCCTGTTTAAAGGTGAAAGAATTGGAACCCAAAGAGTTTGAAAGAGATGGCCAAGTTTACATGCTCAAAGCCCAGGGACAAAGGAATCAGAACCTAGAGCCAACTCAGAGACCTTCTAGAAGGGGCCAGGATGTTCTTAAAAGTAAAATGACGACTTCCAGCCTTCTTCTCCGAGGCATTTGCTGGCTTCCAAAGATAGTCTACGGTGCCTTTGGTGATCATGCCAAGTAAAAATTTTAAAGTACAGCAACTCAACAGAAGATACAACCAGTTCCCAACCCATCAGAAAAGCAGGCAGACAGATGACAAGCAGACAGCTCTGGGAAATGTGATTACAGGCAGATGGTGCCAGCCAGTTAAGCTAGAAAATCTAGAACAGCATTAAATAAGACACTACTAAAAATAATAGGGATCCCAGGGTAATCAGTGCCCTTTTGTGCAAAGCAATGAGGAGACTCAGGAAACAAGGGAGCAGTGGCCTGAACTGTGAGGCAGACAGGAATTCAATTTGGGTTTAGATCTTTTATCTCCCATAAATTGTTACTAACCGCCACTACCATTGACTGCAGCTTCCACAATGAAACCCTTAGGACTGAAGGTTGTGAGGGTTCTCAGAGATCATCTAATCCAACTCTTCCTCCAACCACAGCCCAGGCTGGAATTATCTCACAATGTTCCTGACAAGAGGTAGGACAGCTCTCTTCAACTGTAAGGGAAGTCATCAGCATCCAAAGAAGCCTATTCCATTTTCGGCCAAGAACTTGCTCCTTCTATTTGGCAGGCATCTACCTCTCCATACATTCACAGGAAAGCCTCCTACTGCCCCAACTGTTTTGGCAAGCAAGGCACACTTTTGACGTTGCCTCTATATGAAGCCATTTAAGATCCTAAAATTGTTTTCATACAAGTCACCAAGCCAGGTCTCCATCACTTATACCTGTCCTACTGGTTTTGAGAAGAGAGAGCCCAGAGTCTTGAAGAAAATGTGTCCTGTCTCTGGGATGGAGTTTGTTTATCAGAAATGAGTACCACCATAGGTCAATGATCACTATTCCATAGTCCAAGGCTGTTCTCCACCCAGTCGTGCCTGGGTCACCAGGAGGGCTGAGACAGAAAATGTGGGAAACATCACTGCAAATCTATCCCCACTACTGGACAATCTCTGCCTCTCCAACAGCTTCCAAATTTGTCCATAAACTCAAGCCCTGTAAAATCTTAGAGAAGGCCCCCTGACCAACCCACAGCAGTACCCCAGATACTCTGTCACATTACTTAGTTTTATTTCCTTCTAACCACGTGCCATCTCCCTAAAAATATCTTGTTCACTTTCTATCTTACCCCATCAATTGTAAGCTGCTTAAGGGCAAGGGAGTATGTGTCTTGTTCAGAACCTGAAACAGTACCTGCTATGGAGGAGATACTCAATAAATGTTAATTTAATGAATGGATGTCAGTGACTTAGCATTAAAACATGGACCCTGACATCAGACACACCTGGGCTCAGACAGTTAAACACCTCTGGAAGGTGTTTAATCTTACCCAAGGTCACACAGCTAGTAAGATTTTAATATGTATGCCACAGGATTTTTATGTGAAATATGATAATGTTTCCCAATATTCCCGGCACACAGTAAACACTAAACTGATATAAGTAGTAACTGTTACTCATATGATGATGATGGTGATGGTGATGATGATGGCAGCAGTGGCAGCAGCAACCACCAGCCTACGTCATACTAATCATGGGCCGTTAGCATCACCTAAAAATACCATATGTCACTACAAAAGGAAAGGGAGCGTGACAAAATAGAGATAGCATGGAGCTTGGAGTCAGAAGACCCAGACTTCACAAGCCATTCCATTGCTGATAACAGCAGGTATGGTAAGGAGGACCAAATGGGATGGTATGTTTATGTGAAACACTTTCTAAACTTTAAAGCACTGTATTTATGAGTATTATCAATATTAAAAATGTGTCCTTGTCCACAGTTTCACATTCCTCAGATCCTGGAGGCTGTGATCATTTCCTTAGGTGTGTTAAAGTTACTTGGTCAAGTAACTCTGTACCTAGACCACCACAGAGGTCAAGAAATAATTCAGGGCAAAAACCTCTCTAAATGGCACATTAAGCTCCACAAAGAATGCAGGTATCCCTCATTAGCAAGTGAAAGGTAACTAATCAAATGAGAGCTAAGCGGTGAGGTGCAGGGCAGTGAGCTGCAGGGCAGTGGAAGTCCAGAGAGTCAGGTTCTAATCCCAACCACCCCATTACCTGGTCAAGTGATACTGTGATGTCAGAGTTCCTCTCGGGGCTGTTGGTTTTTCACAGGGCCCTTAAGCACCTGGAAATAGGGAGAGAGATCCCTTTCCTTCCCCAGAGACCCTACAGTTGACTGGAGGTGAGGATGGGAGAAGGCAGAGCCAGATTAAAGGAGAATCGTAATCCACACTCAGAAGACATCGTATCCAATAGTACCCCCTGTCCCCAAGGGGAACAAATTTGGGGCTTGGTGAGAGGCTGTGTCACTGACCTAAACCAGGAGCTAGCTGCAGACACCGTGTATGTGCTGTTTCCCTCCAGAACTTATCTCAAGTGTTCAAACACACTAAGAAAATGAAGTTTAACACAGCTTATTTCACACAAAACTTTTCAGAAATCCCCCTCTTCTGAGCCGTATTTATGCTGAGTTCTTTTTTTGTTTAGTTTTTTACCTTTAAAAACCTTAACCACACACAAAAGTAGAGAACAGTACATTGAATAGTTCCCAATGAACCCATTATCTAATTTCAGTCACCACCAACTTAAGTTTCATCCATATCCCCACTTTCTTACCAGTCCTTTATTTTAAAGCAAATCCCCATATTATTTAAAAAGCAATAATTCATATGCATCTTTAAAAGATAAAGACCTTTCTTTAAATATAAGCACAGTACCACTGTCTCATCTGAAGAAAAGCAACAATTTCTTTCATCAAATAACCAGTGTTCAAATTGTTCCTGATTGGGTTTTTTGTTTTTGTTTTTCAGTTTGTTTTAATTAAGATCCAAATAAGGTCCATATACTGCAACTGGTTAATATGTCTCTTCTAACTTACAGGTTTCACCCTCTGCCTTTTTTTCCCCATAATTTACTATTGGTAATTCTTTAAAAATTCAGGTCATCTTTCCTACGGTGTTTCCTACAGTCTGAGTTTTACTGATTGGGTTGCCACACAAATATAGTTTAACATGTTCCCTGCTCCCTGTATATCCTAAAAAGTGTTTGTTAAATCTGTAGGTTTGATCAGATTCAGGTTCAATGTGTTTGGCCAGGCTATATCAGGGGGCACATGTCTGGATGTCTCTCCTTTTGTGTTGTCAGCAGCCAACTGTTAGTCACTGCCTAGATCCATGATCTAGAGAGTGAAAATTGGTGATAATTTTAACATTCCTTTTTTGTTTTTCAAATGCATACTTCTATAAAGAGAAACCTCCCTTCATCAGCTCTTTGGTAATCCTGAGGTACAGCTTACAAAATGCTTATTTCTTTCCTTTTATTTTCCAGTTTTCCAAGTGAGTTAAATTTCCGAGCATCCTACAAAGGTGACTGATTTTTCTTCTTATCATTATAAACTCATATACTTAAGCCTGTGCAATGTGTTTCAATCCACTGTAGTATTATCCTCCATGAAACGCAAACTGTCCAACAGAAGTTTGGCCAATGGGAGCCTCTTCATATTGGTCCCTGAGTCCTTTCGCAACATGTCCCTGGAAGCCATCAATACCTTCTCTGCTTTCTGGTATGACAAGATTTTCTGGACTCATCCTGAATATCTCTTGCCCCAAACCTGAAAGCAGCCATTTCTCCAAAATGCCTGATTCCTTTAAGTGGGAAATATTTTACAATGATGAGCTGGGCAATAGGAATGCTTATTCCTACTGATTGGTCATTGTTTCTGGGCCTTACCAGTGGACAGAACTTGAAAACATTTTTTTAAAATAATAAAATGGTTCACGAGTTCATACTATACTTCCAATTCAAATTCAGAACTGTAGGGATTTTACTTAACCTTGCTGTTCTTACATTGTGTTTCCTTCTTCCACCAATTACTTGTTTACTCTACCTCACAATACACACATAAGAGTAAGAACAACAATACCAAAATCATCGCCAATGATGGTAATTCAAAAATTTGGAATGTTCTCTGCAATCTGATCATATATGTCACTAGGGACGTATTAATAAAAGGAAATAACTGTTTTTTGCTTTGTTTTTTATTTATTTCTCTCCCCATTCCACCCCCCCAGGGTGTCTGCTCTCTGCATCCATTGCTGTGTGTTCTTCTGTGTCTGCTTCCATTCTTGTTAGCAGCACTGGGAATCGGTGTCTCTTTTTGTTGCATCATCTTGCTGCATCAGCGCTGTGTGTGTGCGGCACCACTCCTGGGCAGGCTGCACTTTTCTCGCACTGGGCAGCTCTCCTTGTGGGGTGCACTCCTTGCGCATGGGGCTCCTCTACGTGGGGACACCCCTGTGTGGCACTCCTTGTACGCATCAGCCCCACATGTGGGCCAGCCTTCCACATGGGTCAGGAGGCCCTGGGTTTGAACCCTGGACCTCCCCTGTGGTAGGTGGACGCTCTATCAGTTGAGCCAAATCCACTTCCCACAAATAACTCTGTTTTAAAGCTACTTTTCACAATGCCTCTCTATGGGTTATGCCAACAGCTCAATACCCAGTTAGATTAATTTTGTTTTCTCAAAGATTGCTTTTTTTTTTACTAAAATTCATTTTGAAACTATGTTAAAAATGTACATGTTTCCAAAGCCAAGCCAACAAAAGGTATATTCAGAGAAGAGTAACATCTGTTCCTTTTCCCTCCAGCCTATTCTCTCCCTTCTCCTATGGGCAATCTTTTTTTTTTTAATCCCCCCCACCACCTTGTGGCTTGCTTGCTTTCTGCTCTGTGTCCATTTGCTATGCATTATTCTGTGTGTCTGTATTTATTTTTATTTATTCCTCCCCACCTTGAGGCTTGCTTGTGGTCTGCTCTCTGTGTCCATTCGCTACATGCTCTTCTGTGTTTGTTTTTTTTTACTTGTCTCCCTTTTTTGGTTGCATCACCTTGCTGAGTTGGCTGTCCGCAGTGCCTGTGGGCCAGCAGCTCTCTGCAGCATGTGGGTGAGCCTGCCTTCACAAGGAGGCCCCAGGACACGAACCCAGGGCCTCTCATATGGTAGACGGGAGCCCGACTGGCCACAGCTGCTTCCCTGGGCAATCTTTGCTTAAAATTTTATAGTGCCTTCATTCATTTCTAATGTAAGCAAACACATATTACTATACCTCCTTTCTTAGATAAATAGTATCGTGCCCTTTTATTTACTATATCCTAGAGATCACTCCACTATAGATATATTCCCCATTCCTTTTTTTTAGCTTCATAGTTCTCTACCACGTAGAAGCACAATGTAGTTTATTCAGCCAGTTTTCTGGTAAAGGATATTACGTTATGGTCAGCCATAATTATAGCACAAATAGTGCTACAATGAAGAAGAGCCATATGCATACTTTTCAGAAATATTTTTGCCAGTAAATTTTTGAGATAGAGTCCTAGAATTGGGATCGCTAGATCAAAGAATAAATGTATACAAAACTGTTTTAGATTTTGCTCATTCCCCTCCATAGACAGGCATTGTATTATTTTGCATTCCCCCACCCCCACCAAGTGGGAATATATGTGTCCATTTCCCCCAGAGCCTTGCAAACAAAGCATGTGGTTAAACTTCTGGAATTCCACCAATCTGATAAGTAAGTAATGCTATCTCAACACAGTTCGCATTATTCTTATGATTGAAGCCAAGCAATTTTTCAAATGGTTATGAGCCATTTGCAGTAATAATTCTTCATATGTCTTGATATTAAGTTCAAGGGTCTATTGTCAAACAGCCTAATAAACAAGAAAGAACACAGACATTTGAAATAGAGAAGATGAGAAATATTTAGGGCAACCTAGTGATGGAAAGAGACATGAAATGCAAGCAAGGAGCACCAGTCATAAATTGTTAGAAAATATAAGTTTTAAAAAGAATACTGTTCACTATAGTAAAAGTGTAAGGCACCTAGAAATCAGTCCAAAATTAGATGTATAAAAATTTAATTGAGAAATTATAAAATTTCATTGAAAGACAATGAAGACCTAAATAAATGAAGAGATAAACCATATTCATGGATTAGAAGATTAAGTATCATAAAGATGCCAATTATCACCAAAATTATTCTACAAATTCAATGTAATTCTGATTAAGATCTTCAAGCAAGAAAGACAAATCAGTTAAGGAAGAAACTGAGGATTATAAAGATCCCTACTTCAAAGAACTTACTAAACTAATTCTAAAATTTACATGAATAAGCAAAAGCTCAAGAATAACCAAAACCATAAAGTTGGGAATCATCCTACTAGAGAACAAGAGCTATAATAACTAGCTATAATAATTAAAATAGAGCTTCTGAAGAACGGAGAGACAAATAGGCCAACCGATCAGAATAGAAAGATTTGAAACAGGTCTCTGCTCTTATGGACTCTTAATATATAACAGGAGTGGCATGGCAAAGTGGTAAATGAATGGACTAAAATGGTACCAGGACAACTGGTTATCTATATAGAGAAAAAATTAAAATAGACTCGTATTTCAAACCATGTATAAAAATAAATTCCAGACCTAAGTGTGAAAAGCAAACCTTAGAAACCTTTAGAAGATAAGAGCGTCACTAAGATCCCAGATTACAGAAGGAAAAGACTGATAAATTTTATATTAAAATCTAAAACTTTTATACATCAGAAAATAACAGAAAGAGAGTGAAAGGGAAGGTCACATTCTCCCTTTCTCCTAATGCCACAAGGGGAGAAGGGACAGCTGTTAAACACACAACCAAGACCAGCATTCAAACAGACTCGCACAGATCAACAAGACTCAGAACAGACATGAGATGAGAACATGCAATTCACACAAGGAAAACACCTAATGCCCAATAAACATAAAAATGAATCTTCTACCTCACTAGTAATGAGGGAAATGCATGTTTTAACATATTTGGCAAAAAATGCTAAGGTTAACTCCACCAAATGTCAGCATAGGTATGGAGCAAAGCAACATATATATACTACTTAGCAAGTTCTATCCCTCCAGCAATCTTACACTCTTTAGTGAAGCAAGCATGTGCACACCCTATGCCCTATATTCTACTCCTAGGTACGTAACCTAACAAAACTCACAACTGTTCTCAAGGAGACTTGGAGATTTGTACAAGAATGTTCACTGCCACATTATCTATAATTGTGAAAAATGGAAACAACCTAAATACCAACCAACAGAACAATGGATAAATTGTGGTACATCCATCCCATGTGCTACTACTTAGAAGTAAAACTGAGTGAACTAAAACTACAAGGCTAAATTTCAAAACAATTTTAAGTGGACAAAAAACAAAGTACAGATGAAAAAGTACACTGTTATACCATTATATAAAGTTTTAAAACATGTCAAACAATACTATATAATGTTAATGGACACAAACATATATTTAAAAAAGTATAATACATGGGAAAAATAATACACCAAATTCAACATAGTGCTTACTTCTAAGGAGAAAAAGGGGATAGAAAATGAGGAGTATCCAGAGGGCTTCTATAATACATGTTTTTTCTTTAATCTGGGTGATAAATCCCTACATGATCTTTATATTATCTATATTTTTTGTTTTCCTAAGATACATCACAATTTTTAAAGTAAATTAATGCCAAGAGGTCCAACTGTGGTTCAACTGGCAAACTGCACTGGAAAATCCTGGTTCAATGAGGGAAGAATCTACTAATATTTAGAGCCATCCCTATATACAAATGCTGACAACTAAGCTGGTGAGTTTCCCACCATTGGAGGGATTTAAACGGAAGCAGATGTCTCCTACAAAAGAATCTGTAGAGGACAGGTCCATTAACATCCCATTCACCATTATATCTTCACTCAAGAGCCTGTACTTGAAGATGCTCAAGCAGTATTTATTGAATAAAAACTTTAAAGTCTCCTTAAAGCTAGTGGAGGAAAATACAAAAGGACAAAGACAAACGTACACCTAAAAATTAGAAATATTAATTTATATGCACAAATGAGGATTAATAGGATGAATAAAAAGGCAAAAGATTGGAGAAGAGAGAAAAAAATAATTACACTAATCAGAGAAGCCTTTTACAATGGGATCAAAGACAATTCCAGTAAATTCCACGGGATAAAGAGCCTTTGAAGAGTGCTTTACAATTTACTTGTGTTATTTAATCCTCTCAATAATCCTGTGAGGAATTGTTTTTAACTCTAGTCTACCAATTAAAAAACTGAAGCTGGGCAGCAGCTGTAGCTCAAGTGGTTGAGAACCTGCTTCCCATCATGTATGAGGTCCTGGGTTCAGTCCCTGGTACTTTCTAAGAACAAACGAAAAAAACAACTTTCACTGGGAAGCAGACATAGCTCAGTGGTTGAGCACCTGCTTCCCATGTACAAGGTCTTGTGTTCAATCCTTGGTATCACCTTAAAAAAACAAAACTGAAATTAAGAAAGGTTAAGTGACTTACTCAAAATCTTAGAGACAGTTATTATCTAGGCTGATACTAAAATCCAGGTCTCCAAGCACCAAATTCCTCCATCGATCTGTGGTACAAGTAACTACATTCACAGGAAAAAGAACCCCATGTAGAGAGGTGTGTTAGTGGTCTAAAATGGACCCTACAGAACTTGATACACAGGACAAAATATTATCTGATTCACTTACTACATTTTTCCCTGGATTCCAACTTTTTTATTTTAATGCCAAATAGTACCCACACATTGCATCTCTAACACTAGTCAATAAGAAACCTGAAAAAGTTAAGATGCTACAGCTTCTAGAATCACTACTAATGGCCCACCCTGGAATATGAAAAAAAGAAATTTAGGTCAGACGCACATTCATGATGCAAAATTACTGCAGAATCCCATAGTGGGGTCTAAAATGGAGTTAAGGTGAGTTGCTTCACACACACCCCAAAGAGAGCCGACATTCCAGCAACTAGAACATGTTCCCAGAGTCAATGTAAGGAGTGGAAGAAGACACATGGAGGCCTGCTGCTGGACTTAGGGCTGGAATGGCCAGTGTTTTGGCAGCTGGGTCACAGTTTAGAAGGGACTATAACAGGACAGAAGGCAAAACTTCCATCCTTTCTGCTCAATCCTAAATTGTGGAATCTTGAGTAAATTGTGGGATCTTGAGTAAATTCTCAGCTTTGCTGATAAAGTCAAAAGGAAGGAAGAGATGGCCTCTAAACATCCAAGAATCTGCCACGCGTCCACCTCCCAGCCAGGTTCAGGACAGCCCAAGGGCCTGCCAGCAGACCCAGCCCAGAATTCAGTGGATGCTCATTAAACCATCCACATCCATCGACAAGACTATGTGTACGGTTAGCCCTAACAAGCACGATTAAGGACTGGTTCTCTAATTCTGCTTTATGGGTTTTGTGGGCTCCAGAGGAAGAATAAATCAAGCAGGAGTTTACCGAGTCTGACTCGGCACACACCACCAACATTTAAATGAGACCAGAGTCTGCAAAACAAGCAAACATCATACACCGCACCAACCCATTCGCTGTCCTAGTGGAAGACTAGAGTCAATGGAATTATACGGGTAGAGATGAAGAATCAGGGAAGCAACCCATGTTTATGGTGACATGGTGGCCACTTCAGACAGCCAAGTCTACTTTCAAGATATGGCAAGAGGATGCAAAGGTCCTCTCCCCTCCGGAGGAGGTAACTTCATTCCCACCCATCAGCTGAAAGTTGAGCCACATTCTTTGCCATTAGTTCTGGTCTCTCATACACTGTGCAGACTGACATAGCTGGCTTTGAGGAATGTTAGGAAGGTTCCAGATGAACACCTTACACCTCCTGAGTTCTTAGTAAGTTTCAGAATGACTGAGTCCCCATAAGGAACAGTACAGTCCATCTTCTTGGTCACTATCAGTAGAAACTCAAGTCCTAGAGGACAGAAAATTATAGTGTGGACATAGTTCATTGCTGCTCAGTGTTTTCAAGAAAATACACATCTCATCCACTAATCTATATGTAGCTTAAGGGAGAGCCACAATATCTAACTCATATCTGATGTCCTCATTGACTGCACATTAAAAAGAACTCTACTCACACTTGTTAACTAGGTAAATTCGGAAAAATCCAGAGAATATGCCAACTTTCCATGATATCCGTATCCATATCACATGGCCCTTGCAGGCAATGCAATCATATACAATGTCCCTAAAACCTAGCACAGTACCTGGTTTGGAATAGTATTCAGAAGGTATTTACTGATACAGGAATGAAATTTTCTGTTTACAATCCTTTTGTTTTAGTAGCTTCTCACTTAGCCTCTGCTCAGAGGAGGGATACTTTTCTCAGAAACAGCTCTGAGAGGCAGCTTACAATACTGCTACGATTCTGAAGTGAGCTCCACTGGGAACAGCTTTCACTAGATATGGGATGTTTTGTCATTTTAATGACTGGGACTTCATTTCCCTATCTGTAAATGGAAAAAAATAATGACTATCTCAAATAAAGGATCTAAAGATCAAAGTGCTTGAAAAACTGCAAAAGAAAATAGGCTGGGATGGTGGTTACTAGAGTAAGAAAAGAGAAAGAAACAGTTAAGGGAAGTGGATGTGGCTCAAGCAACTGAGCTCCAACCTACCACATGGGAGGTCTGAGTTTGGTTCCTGGTACCTCCTAAAGAAGACAAGCAAGACAGCAAGCTCGAGCTAACACAACAGGCGGGATGTTGCAAGCTGATGCAACAAGAGGCACACAGAGGAAAACATAAGGAGAGATACAACAAAGCAGGGAGCAGAGGTGGCTCCAGGGATTAGGCACTTCCCTACAACATAGGAGATCCCAGGTTAAGTTGCTGGCGCCTCCTAAAAAAAAGAAAAAAAGACCAGCATGCAAAAAACAGATACACCAAGTGCAAAAAACAAGTGGGTGGGAAGAAATAAAATCTTTCAAAAAAAAAAAAAACTTTACGGGGAAAAAAAAAAACAGTTGAACATCAGCTTCTTCAAGGAACCATTTTTCTCTGATGGCAAAATTACTTTTCCTATGGTCTTCCCTCATTTGACATCATTGTCAGGGTACTAAAGTAGATATAAGGATTTGTACTACTGTGTGAAAGGAACAATTAGTAAACAAATCCTCCTTATCATTTCATCCAGGAAGGCTTCCTATACTGTACCGCCTTCTCAGGATTTGTGGCATGTAACTTAATACTCAACAATACACGGAATCCAGGTTTATTCATCTTTTTATGTATTAGTCCCATTTCTCCCAACAGAGTCATTCCATGTGTGTGTGTGTACTGTTTACTAATCATGCCCCAGGCACTAGGTACACAATTATGAATTATTATCTCCTTGGCCAAAGGAAGAACATCAAGTTAGAACATACCCTGAGATGAATAAATGTCAGTCCATTAAGTCAGTCGTAAACTATCATTCAATGAATAGCACTGAGCCTTCAGGGAAGCACTTTCTTTCCTTGGAAACAGCAACAAAAACCAGATTCACCACCTGATGAAGTGAAAACTTCAGTGGGACTGACGAAGGCTTCCAGGTTCTGCTCTTAATTCTGCCATGAGCACTGTGATGTTGCTGCTGAAACTCACTGCCCCCCTCAATTACTACAGACAAACACAGAGGCCAAACTATGTGTCTCTTTTTAAAGAAAACCCACTAGCTGAAATACTGAACTTCTTAAAACAGAAAGAATGAATGCTCTCCCATTCACTCCACAAAAGGCCTCTTCACTTTACAATAGCCTGTTCACTCATTACTAAAGAGAGACACCGCAGTCCTCAAGTCTGGAATGTGGTGTGGAAGAGTTCTGAACTGGTTGCAATGCTAATCCTACTATTTATTGGATCAACAGCCTTGAAAATGTCACTTTCATCTCTTTGTACTTCAGTCCCCTCCTGTGCAAAATAACATAGTTCACAGAACCTAAATCTTAGGTGACCTCTAAGGGTCCTCCCAATTCAAACACTGTGCTTCTGCATCCTATTCTTCCCATAACTCTGCAGACCATACCCCTCTTTCCCCAGTGGAATCACATCCCAATCACTTAATGCCCACTGACCAGTCAACACATCAGTTACAGCAAACATCCAGAACACAGCGAGGCTGCTCGGTGCTCAGCACGGTCCTGGGCTGTGGAACATGCCCTCTCTGAGGGTAGGAGGAAGGAACTTGTCATCTCTTACTTCCCTTAGCTGTTCGTCAATATGTTGCTCAAAGGTCAACTACATGGAAACAGAATTTATTCCTTACTTATGTTCTCAAATACACCATTTGCTGTTCCGTGGGGGAAAAAAAATCTTTCAAAAACCTCAGTCAGCAATTTTGCTCTATTACAGTAAAAATAAAAAGATGATATCCTGGATTCTGGGTAAATGACAGCAATGGTGGCAGCAAAATCCTGGATCTTCCACAATCACAATCCTTCATAAAGACAGAAAGAGGAAATAAGAGCAAAATTTAAAACTCATTGACAATATTTAACAAAATTTGGTGACAAGCTATCCCAACAAACCCCAAAATACAAAAAGATGGGGAAAAACCACCAATAGCCACAAGACAAGCTAGCCTTTGATTGGTGTCTATGGAGGAGAAAATAGAAATAATAAGGCATGACAAATCTGAGAAGAGAACCCCAAAAGTGCCAACAGACATTCACTGAAGAGCACAGCTGCAACTGAAACCGGCTGTGCAAGGGTCCACGGTGAGGGCTGAAGGACTGGAACCCTCTACCCCTGAGGATCTCTCAGAACTGACTCACCAGAACAAGACCCCACACTAAGGAGAATCAAAACTGAGCAGGAGACAAACAGAGACAAAGGAAAGATAAACGTGGGAGAGGGAAACAAAGCTACCATGCTGTTTAACTCTATATGAAAACAAGAGGGAGTCCTATGAAGTTAGAAAAACTATTGAACCAAGCAAGCCTCCTTTTAAAAATTCAGGAAAATGAAGTTTACAAAAAAATTAACAACAGAAAAGTATCACTTATAGAGACAATGAAAGCAAGCCAGAAAGATATTTTTTCAAAAACATAAAAATATAACTATTTCAAAATGAGCTTTTAAAAAAAGTTTAATTATGCAAAACATGAAAGAACATAAAACTGAATTCAATAAATTCAGAAACTAAATGATAAAATTCAAGAAAGAATCAGAAGTTTAAAAATAATCATTTTAGAAATGAAAACTAAACTAGAAGGGATACAAGAAAAACTAAACCTACAAATACCTGAAATGAAATAGATAAAGAGTAGGAAATTTTTTTAAATCAAAAGGAAATAAAGACAGTAACAAATATTGAAAATAGGCAAAGAAGAACCAGCATATGTGTAAGAGGGGACCCTGGAGAACAGAGCCAAAGCAGGGAAATGAGATTCTAAAAACAGTATTTCATGAAAATATTACTGAAAAAGAAACAGATTTGAAAGCTCATATTGAAAAAATATTGGGAATACTGACTTAGAAGAACCAACACCAAGTATACTAGTCAGGGTTCTTCTGGAAAACAGAACTGACAGAAGATAAATATATAATATAAATATTATGAGATTTATAATAGAAATTGGCCCACAAGACTGTGGGGATTGGCAAGTCTAAATTCCTTAGGTCAGGTGGCAAGCTGGAAACTCGATGAAGGTTTTGATAAATTCCCCAGGAAAAGCTGGCTGACTGGCTGAAATAGAGAAATTCGTTCTGACTGCTGAAATCGTCAGTTCTCCCTTTAAGGCTGTCAACTGATTTCATGGGACTTCTCTCATTGCTGAAGACAATCTCCTTTTGTTGACTGTGGATGTAATCAGTTACAGAGGCAATCAATTGACTGATGATTTAAATCCATAAAACATCCTCACAGTAACAATCAGGCCAGTGGCTCCTTGACCAAACAACTGAACACCATAACCTGGACAAGTTGACACATGAACTTAATCATCACACCAATACATATTCTAGTAAAATTTCTGGACTTTAAAGAAAAAAAACATCACTTGGGTACCTATGGTAAATAAAAAAGTACATGAACTTTAAGGGAAGAAAATTAGACCATCAGACTGACAAGGTTTTATGCCAGAAGATGGAGTAATATCTCAAAGAAAGAAAGAAAATGTGAACCAAGGATTTCATATCCAGAAATTCTGACTTTCATATAAGGGACAGGGGCAAAATGTTACCAATATTCAGAAGCTCAGACAATATCGCTCCCATAAGCCCTTCCTAAGATAAAAGAGAATGAACTTCAGATGACCAAAGTGACTAGAAACATGGATATGAGTTGGTAGTATTAAATCATTATTAAGGAACTAAGAATAAGTGAGGGTTAAGAGGAAGAGATTATAGTCTATAATGGCTAAATGATTGATTTAGTTTCATATGCTAGTTGCTTTTCACAACATGGTGACTTAATACAAGGGAAATTTATTCTCTCATAGTTCTGGAAGCCAGAAGTCTGAAATCAGTTTCAACGGCCAAAATCAAGGTCTTGGCAGGTTGCACCCCCTACCAGAGGCTCTACGGGGAGAACGCATTCTTACCTCTTCTGCTTCTGGTGTCTGCCAGCTTCCTTGGCTTGTGGCTGCATCACTCCCACCTCTACCTCTGTGGTCACCCTGCCTCCTCTGCAGTTTATAATCTCCCTCCACTGTCCTTTTATAAAGACACTTGTGATTGCATTTAGGGCCGACTCAGATAATCCAGGATAATCTATGTCCTCATCTCAAATCCTTAACTTCATCACATCTGCAAAGTCTCTGCTATAAGGCAACACTCATAGGATATAGATATTAGGCCATGGGCATCTTTGGGAGGTTCATTATTCAGCCTACCACAGTGATATAGTGCTATCATTTTTTTTAAATAGGTGAACAAGGATGGCATATGCAAAGAAATTTTTTCCAACTATTTTCAGTAATCATACTTGGTCTTGGTTTTACTATTTTTTTTCCTGAGGCTTCTGATTGTGTATTGTGGGATAAAGCCAATGAGTAATTAGAGGATATTCAATTCTGTCATTCCCTGTGCACTTGAAAACCAGGATTCTTGGTGTGAAAGAAGGAAGACATGAAATACAGAAAAGGTTAAGTAAAAACCTTGTAGTCTGGAATTTGAATTGAAATTAATAGTGTGAACTCACAAGTACTCCCTTACCTATTACATTCATTCTCACTCTTTCTCTCTCCATTTATATGCTTTCCCAGCTCTGTCCACTGAGAAAGGCCTAGAAACAACAGCCACCCCAATAAAACTTAGTATCTCCAGTGTCCAGATCATGCCCTTGAAATACCATCTTCAGTAAAAGATATCAGGGCTTCCTGGAGAAATGGTTGACTCCTGGTCTGAGGCAGAAAATACTTAAGGACAAGGGAAGAGGAGAAACGGAGGGAGAGCCGAGAAAGAGCAGAAAAGGAGGAAGAAAAGAGCAAAAGATGTCAATTACCAGACTGTGTATATCCATAAATATAAAGTAAGAAGTTATCACATGATTAGAGAAGGCAATACTCAACCCTAGAGTGTGTGCGTGCGCATGCACACACACACACATGAAATATAAAGGCTATTGCTGGCGGTGTCCAGACAAATACACATTGTAGAAAGGAGAGCGCATTGACCTACAGACTTGGAATATTCTAGCTTCAATGGGGAAACCATAACCACTGTGTGGATGGACACCCCAAAACCTCTTGACCTGCTGCCATTAAACACTCCCAGACAATCTGCTGGTAGAGATCTGTCCCCTTCTCAACCCCCATTCTTGTGCCTCCAGAGAGAGAAGTGCTAGGTTTACACCCACAAGTATATCCAGCTCCTGAAACAATTAGGTAACTCCTTATAAAACCATAAAAAGGCATTCTAGCTGAATAAATCTCAGCTCATTGTTGAGCCAGCTCTGCTCAACAATGGACCTATTCTGTGTGTAGGCCACCAATTCTCCTGGCCGCACACTGTAATCACACAAGGACCTTCAAAAACTACAGTGAGAATGGCACTGCCCACACGGAGAGCTGACACAACAAGATGACACAACAAAAAGAAACACTGATTCCCATGCCACTGACAACAGAAGCTGACAAAGAAGACAACGCAGCAAATAGACACACAGAACAGACAACTAGGGTGGGGGGGGAGGGGAGAGAAATAAATAAATAAACCTTTAAAAAAAAAACTTTAAAACTACAGCGATGGTGGGACCCCAACCCAGACACATAACATAAGAATCTCTATGGGGAGTGGCCATCCATACAGTGTTAAGTTTCCCAAATGATCCTAAGGTGCAGCTGGGTTGCAAAGCACTGTTATAATACAAAATTAAGTTTCTGAGGCAGCAAGGCTAAGGGGTAGCCCTTAAACAGTGGGCAACAAATGCCATCCCCAGGCCAAGACACTAGTCCCGGACGCAAGCCCCTTGGGCTGGCTAACACGCACAGACCACTTCCTGCAAAAACTGATGCAAAATCCAAGATCTTAGCTCAGTCTTCTTTCCTTTCCCTTTCTACAGAATTGGACCCTGTAAGGTTCCACTGCTTTTCCAAACTCTTCTCTTTGGGCTGCAATAGGGCAAAATTGCTAAGACTTTGAGCAACATACTGATGAACAGCTAAGGGAAGTAAGAAATGACAAGTTCCCTCCTCCTGCGCCTCAAAGAGGCCATGCGGTCTCACTGTGTTCTGGCTGTTTGCTGTAACTGGTCTGTTGACCAGTCTGTGGACATTAAGTAATTGGGATGTGACTTCACTGGGGAAAGGGGGTATGGTCTGCAGAGTACATGGGAAGAATAGGACACAGAAGCACAGAGTGTTCAAACTGAAATGGACCTTAGAGGCCACTGAAGACTTAGTGTTAAATCATCTGTTATTTTATAGACAAGGGGACTGGAGTACAAAGAGATGAAAGTGACTTGTTCAAGGCTATTGTTCTAATAAAGGGTAGAACTGGCTTCACAACCAGTTCAGGCCACATTCAAGTTCCTCAGACCACAGCCTCCCTGTTGAATAAAGAGTAAACAAACTCTTGTGAAGTGAAAAAAGAATAAAGATTAAATTGGAATGTGTGTGTGTATAAGACTGCACACCTCCATATGGCATATCCAATACATCAAATTTTCTCCCTTAGAAGAGGTGAGTCAGCAGCCTTAAGTATATGCTTCAGACATATTTCTAATGAAAACACTATTTCAAGCTCCTGCTGGAAAGAGGAAATAATCACCAAAAGGCATCACTGTCATGAGGCACGTGACACCCACAGGACACAAAGGATGTCTATCCTTACTCTGACAAACCAAACCCTTGGCTGAATTCTATTAAACCCTCCCATGCTTACTGAGCAGCTACTATGTGCCAGGCCCTCTGCCAGTACTGCAAAAAATACAAACTTAAAGGTCAACCATCTCTCCTTATGGAGCCTATGCTAAGACTAGTACACAAACAACATTAAGATTATAAACCGAATGGTACTAAGGCAATTTAAGGAAAAAGAATGTACACATAGTCGGGAGAGCAGAGGAGAAACTAGTATTTGATGAGCCAAGTCTCATAAGAAGAGTAAGAAGTAGCTGTATTCATCCTAGGCCTACAACTACAAAGCCAGCTTCAAGCCATAAGCTAGACCACCTTCAATAGAAGAAAACTTAAAAAGGCCCTAGAAGTTAGACTCTCGCCATAAGACTCTTATCATCTTGCCAAGAGAATGGCTGGTAGGAGAAAGTCATTAAGCACCACATTCTCTCCACAAAACTGTTTTAGTAAATAGAATCAAGACAACTTAGTGACCACTGGGCCAGGCAGGAGAAGCAGAATTACTGCACTGGATAAGAGCTACGCTGTGGTTCCCACTCCTGGTAGAGACACCCAGTAAGGGTAGAGCAAAGCCATGTATACCTATGACATCAACTTCATTCATCTGTTCATTCAAGATCAACTGTGCACTTATTACACGTCAGACACCGACCTGTGTTCTGGAAATTCCAAGTGCATCAGACATAGTGCTTGTTTAAGGACCTCACAGGCCCAGGGGGAGCCACTGGATGTGGGGGAGGGTATAGAAGACAGAAATAATTGCAATACATTGCAATACTGCCAGGGAAGTATTAACGGAAAGCCTAAGGATACAAAAGGAAGCTGCTTTCTAACTTTGCCAACAGAGTATATCCCAAAGGATCTAATTTGCTGCAGACACTCATAATGGATTTGTGATCAGTGACTTACAGACTCCCTGCCTGAAGTTTTCGTATTCTAGCAACTGCCATGTCCAAGAGGTTGAAAGGGAAGGAGGGACTTCCTAATTCCAGCTTGCTAAGCTTCTGAACTCCTGACAAGCTATGCATGTATAGACCCTCGTGTCCCCATCAGCCCTTTTCTCTTTATGCAGAAGTGCTGATATGAACACAGTTTCAGTCTCATCATTTTACTTAAACAGACTAATTGCTAAACTGCACCAGCCTAATATTATGCCTGCTGAACTCCATTAGTATAAGATATGAGGGCTGCTCTAAAAAGACAGGAACTCAGAACAGGACATTAGGACATCAGAACAGGACTTAAGGACATCAGAACAGGACATTAGGACATCAGTATAGCTGCAACTCACTTAGATGTAAGTTCCTTGAAAACAAAGACTATTAATTCTGATAACAGAAAATCTTTACTACTTCTGATTCTCCTTCCCAAATACAGCCTGCAATATGTGTTTAAAGCATGCTGTCATGTCAGAGATTTCTTTATTTCTCTTACATCCAACCCTTCATTTCTGTCCCCACTATTGTCACCTTGCTTCAGGTCCTTATACCTGGACTTCAGCACTAGTTCTCAGTGCTCTCTCCTAACTTTTCAACAGCTCTTACCCCTTTACTCTTCCTAATACATGACCATGTGTATATATCAAACACTTACAAACACACGTTTGTTCCTCAGCGTTTACAGGATTAAGTCACATCCTCAGTCTCCCAGGCCTGGCAATCAAAGTTTCTACCTTTATCTCTGGTTTTATTATCTCCTCCCCTACTTAAAAATACAAAACCCCATATACAAGCCCTCCTCTCCCTTACTCCTACCACCATCTTTCCACTGACCTAAAAGTCTGCCCATTGCCTTCTTTACTTATACATGTGGTCTCTCCAAATCAAAGGAGCAAGCCATATACCTCTTGGCAACTCCTAAATAAAACATGTGCCCTAGCTCCCGTCACTACCTTCTCTTGCCTGAGCTACAGGAAGAGGTCCATGTCTATTATCACCCCTCCAATCCGCTCTGCACAGAGTTGCTACAGTGATTTTTTTAATCCCCAAAACCATCATTTCCCACCCCCATGAGACACCTTCCAAAGTCACAGACTAAGCCACTAAGAGCAGTGGTCTCTACAAACTGCCCTGGGGCCAGGGAAGTATGTGAATGGTTGCACTCTAGCCCATCCCAGCAGTACCCTCAAGGGCAAGCTCTGCAGAAGAAAGCCCAGTGGAACATCTTTGTGTACGAAAAGCAAGGCCTCATGCCAGCACTAAATGTTGGCCTGACTTTGTCCCCAAACTAGATTAAGGAGGGACTGTGGACAAGTCATTTAATCTGAGGCTCTGAGAAGCCACAACTATAAAATGGGGATAATAGCATCTATCTTGCAGCACTATTGGGAGGATCAAATTAGAAACATCTAGCAGAATGCCCAGCACATAGTCTGTGTTTACTACATAATACTATTGTCATGTATTTTTCCCATGTATAAATCTCCTTCCAGCCAGGCTGATTTCCTTCAAAACATCATCTTGTCTCATCTTTCTGACTTTCAACAAGCCCTCTGCCCTAAATACAGTACAGGGGCAAAATAAATACCTCCTACATAACTAAACTCATTTCTACACTTGTACTCAGCAAACCGGAGTCAGACTCAGAGGAAAAAAATCTTTAAAAAAATACCAAAAGTCTACAGGAGGAAAGCGATAGAAGTGAAAGACCCCCACTAGGGGAGGTCTGCCCACCAAAACTGCCCCTCCCCCGCTCTAATGCTCTAAGCAAGTGATTCTCAAATGTGGCTGCCCCTTAGAATTACCTGCGAAGCTTTCAAAAAATTCCAGTGCAGGGAAAATTTCCATTTCCAGAAAAATGCAATAGACATACTCTTGCTGTATTGCAGAAAGAGCCGTACTATTACCTATTCCTCTTGCTAAGAATAACCAAAAATTATAGATATTTACATATATTCTAGATATTTATATATACATAAATAAAATGTGTGTATAGATATATATGACTCTGAAAAGGTAGAAAGAAGATGAAAGACAAGCTAGGGACCTTAGCACCCAAGAAATGACATGGCAGTGAGTTCCCTGGATTTTTCCCCTTCATATATCTCAGACTTGGGTGCTAGAGAAGCTGGCACCCAAAAAACCCCAAACAAAAAATTTCCAAGAAAGCCTGCTCTCTCCAGCCAGAAGACCAGGAAAGGGGCAGCCTAGCAAGATCAAAAGCTTTCAGATGGAAACTGAGCCCCACCCCCATGCAAGCCAGCAAGGAGCAAGTGAACCTAGACTTCCACCCTCACCAGGGGGTAAGAAGCTATCCCACATGCCACTGGTGTCAGAAAAGGCCTAGTGGAGAATCGGGACTTTCACCACAGCCCCAGGTAATGGGGGCACAGTGAAGCCACAGGGCGAGCAGTAACGGGGCACCTTCCAGCCAGGGTGATGCCAGCTGAGGCCTAGTGGGAACCCTGGACTCCCGGCCCCACCTGGCAGGAACAGGACAGCGTCCCCCTACGCCCACCAGCACCGTGGTAGAGGAGTTCTACTAAAACAGAGTATTTAAATAAAATCCAGAGTCTCAAACCATAATACCCAAAAAAGTCCAGGTTTCAATCAAAATTACTCATAAGAAGAAGAACCAGGAAAAGCTCAACTTGAATGAGAAAACATAATCAACAGATGTCGCCACCAAGACGACAGAGATGTTAAAATTATCTCACCAGGATTTTAAACCAGTCACCATAGAAATGCTTCAACAAGTAATTATGAATGTGACTTTTGGAACAAATAAAAAATGGAAAGTCTCAGCAAAGAGAAAGAATCCCAAGAGTCAGCTGGGATGGTCTGAAGCTGAATGTACCCCCAGAAAATTAAGTTCTTAATCTATTCCTTAGGTATGAACTCATTTTAAGTAGGGTCTTTTGGTGAGGAGGATCGTAAGTTTTTTTGTGGCCCACATCATTCAGGGTGGGTCTTAACCTCTTACTGGAGTCCTCTGTAAAAGAATGGAATTCAGACAAAGAGAGTAGGCCACAGAAGCAAGAAGCTGAAAGCAACAAAGCCTGGAAGAGGAAAGAAAGACCAGCAGGTGCTTCTGTGTGACTTGCCATATGAGAGGAATCCAGGATCACCAGCAACCAGTCTTCAGGGAGAAAGCTTTGCCTGAAGACGCCTTGATTTGGACAGTTTTTTTCTGCCTCAAAACTGTAGGCTTGTAATATAATAAATGCCCACTGTTAAAAGCCAACCCATTTTATGTTATGTACTTTGAGCAGCTTTAGCAAACTAGAACACCAGGCTACACCCCATACCAATTAAAATCAATCTCTGGGAGTACCCAGGCAGGAGTTTTAACTCCCCAGAGATTCCAATGAGCAGATAATTTTGAAAACTAATGCTCTAACCCTGTGGTTCTCAAACTAAAGTGTCTATTAGAATCACCTGGAAAACTCAAAAGACACAGAGACCCAGGCCCTATGCTAATTCAACAAACCTGACCTTTTTTTCAGTCTCCAGGTGATTCTGATATATACCAAAGCTTGAGGACAGCTGCTCTAACTAACCCGAAGGAATTTACAGGTGATTCCCATTTCCCAAAGGAAGAAGGCGCTGCATTTAAGTGCCCTTAACGAAACAGGTTTCAATCATACTCTGGATGTGGTATGTCCAGAATACGTAATATGTTTAACCTGGGCTTCCAAATTTAAGAAAATCCCCACATACTGAGCACCCAGTATAAAAATGTAGTTATGGTACAGGTTGTGTGTATTTATGGGAAACAGCAAGGCAGCAAGATAGTATGTTACCTGTCACCGGACCAACAAGATACATTAATCTTCCTCTTGGCAGAAAAAGAAAAATGCTTCCACATGAGCACCTCTTCCCATCCAAAAGACCAGGTGGGAAGAGTTTACACTCAAGATTAAAAAAAAAAAAAAAAAAAAAAGACACACTAGAGGAGCTTTTCCATCTTGTGTTGGGGGTTGAGATTTCCAACCCAAAAAACAACATCTACTCAGCTGGAAGTCTTTCAGCATTTACACATCCACTGGAGGAATCCTGGGGCCTCTGAGCAAAGAAAACTAGTCCTCAGAAATGGACCAGGGAAGGGCAAGGAGGAGGGTGAGGAAACAGGCTGTGCGGGGCACAGGGGGTGGACCGCCACCCCCGCAGTTAGACAGGAAGTGAAGACAGCAAGGAATAACACTCTCCAGGAAGGAAGGGCCTTCCAGAATGCCTCTCCTGCCCCTTTTCCAGCTCTTCCGCTTACTCATTAAGTGCCCCATGTCTGTACTAAAGACCTTCAACATGGCACCAGAGGTGTCTCTTCAGCAGCCTGTTGTCCACTGGCAAACAGCAGACTGGGTTCAATGCCCACCTGGTCACAGGCAACAATCCCTGGCGGAAGGCATAACCTCCATGGGAAGGGCTAAGACGACGGCTTTCGAGAGGCCATTTGCCTGTTCAAACCAACCGGAAGATGTGCTTCAGTTTCCTCATCTCCAAAATGGGACAATAACACTTACCCTTCTGGGGGCCACTGTAAAGATTAGTTAATGTATTCAAAGTATTAGAACAATATCTACGGAAGCGGACTTGGCCCAGTGGTTAGGGCGTCCGTCTACCACATGGGAGGTCCACGTTTCAAACCCTGGGCCTCCTTGACCTGTGTGAGTTGACCCACATGCAGTGCTGATGCGCGCAAGGAGTACCCTACCACGCAGGGGTGTCCCCCACGTAGGGGAGCCCCACGCGCAAGGAGTGCACCCCATAAGGGGAGCCACCCAGCGCGAAACAAAGTGCAGCCTGCCCAGGAATGGCGCCGCACACACGGAGAGCTGACGCAGCAAGATGATGCAACAAAAAGAAACAGATTCCCCTGCCTCTGACAACAACAGAAGCGGACAAAAAGAACACGCAGCAAATGGACACAGAGAACAGACAACTGGGGGGGGGGGGGTGAAGGGGAGAGAAATTTAAAAAAAAAAAAATCTTTAAAAAAAAAAAAAGAACAATATCTAGAACATGCTGAGTGCTTGGTAAGCACTAGCCTTTGGTATTTTAAAAGATGTATATAGCACAGCTCTGAGGTACACTCCCTGGGTTTAACTCCAGAATCTGTTCATTAGTAGTTGTGGACTATAAGCAAGTTACTCTGCCTCTCTATGCCTTGGCTTCCACATCTGGAAAACTAGGATAATTATAGTACCTTAACTTACATAGTAGTTGGGAAGATTAATCATTTCATAAAAAGAGCCTGGCACAGTGCCTGGAACATAGTAAGTGATTTTTAAAAGATAGTGATTACTATGCTAGCTTTCCTCGGCCAGCACCAAGGCAGGTAGAGAGATGAGTGGGGAGTCCCCTGGGTCCTTGAGCAGCTTGCAGCCTAGATAGGGAGATAAATGTATACATGAACTAGCAAGAATGAGCAGCATGAAACATAGGACAGGTGACAATTCTGCAAGCATGCAAACAGCACTTCTAACCGGCTCCCTCCCCACCTCTCCTTTTCACTATCCCCAGCCCCTCAATCCCCACACACACACTGTAAGGTGTTCTGAATTCTGGGTGCACTGGATGTCAGTTCTCCCCTCTTTCCTACCCTCCTAATCCCATAAGCCTCTTGCTAGGGAGACCCAGGTCTCATTCAACACATAAAACAGCTCATTTAAACAAGCTCCCCTGGAAAGTATTGTAGCTTCAAGAATAAAGGAGGGTAACCACTATGTTCAGGTCTCATGGACAGGCCATGTGGGTATAAGACACACAATTCCTGCTGAAATGCTGCAGAAAATCAACTTGGTTACATACAGGTGGTGGGGGTGTAGGAAGCACTGTTCCAACACTCTGTGCACAGAACTTGCTGGAGTGCCATCTTATATACCTGTTAAAACCCCCTGCTCCCATGCTTAATATGATGCTGAATACAACATTTGAAAAGGGAAATGTAAGCATCACAAATATTAATTAATCCCATGATGCTACATAGATTACCTCTACTTCAAGAAATACTTATCCAGGAAATTCAGAGAAAGACAAGTGAAGACAGACAATATACCATATGAAACAAGATTCTGGGATTTTTAATCCTAACAAGGATTAAAAGGCTGGAACAAATGTGATGGTAGAATGCACCAGAACCTAGTTAACCCCTTTTGATTCCTTCACAAAGAGGACGACAGCTATTTTAAGCCCATGAAGTAGTCATGCTGTCTGATTTGCAACTTAAGGAATCAGAATAATGCTGCTGCTAGGTTTTTTTTTCAGCAGGCATATAAAATGAAGATAATACACTACCAGGCCTCTGATTGTCAAAAGAACAGTGCACGACTGTCCCGTATATTAAAACCAAGCACAGATGAAAGTCAAATTGCTGTTTGTAGGACTTACTGACAACAAAATAAAAACAGCAGCCAGTATCTGAGCTGACTCTGTGCCTGGCACTGTGCTAGGCATTTACATGTACAACTCATTTAATCCTCTCTTTTAACCCTGCAAGGTGTGTGATATTTGTATTCCCTTTTGCAGATGAGGATACTGAAGGTGAGATGTTAAGTCACTTGTAAAGATCACACAACAAGTGAGAGACTGCACCAGGATTCGAACCCAAACACAGTCTGGATCCCAAGTCCATGCTATGCTATGCTGGCAACCAAATTCATGTCATAAAAATTACAAAACAGCAAATTTTTTAAAAAAGTAAGGCCCTAATTCATTAATGAGAACACAGCAGACTAAAACATGTTTTTAATAATAAATAACAACTACCTAATCCTGAAGTTGGTCATATGATATGTTCTACATGAAAAGATTCTAAATCCATTGCTCTCTGGGTTGCAGGGGAGTTCATCACTGGAATTTCATTTAATTCAGAGAAAAATGCTTACTCAGCACTTCCTTTGGAAGGAAGCAGTAAGTGGCACTCTGGGAGGGGGGATACTAGAAAGCAGCCACGTAAGGGAAGTCCATCAGACTGCTGGGGACCAGGAGTGGCAGGCCTAAAGCAAGAAGCAGTCAGGAGGGGACTAGATCTAGCTGAGCATCTCCCTCCCATCCTGGGAGACCCAGGAAACCCCTGGCAGTCCTTCAGGGAGCATCTTAGAAACTGCCTTCATTCATGCGAAATACATCTCCTGGATGCAAGGTACCACACTCAGAAGACACGAGAGGCAGAGTGCCCCAGACTCCAGGACAAGCAGAGAGCTGAATATCAGCCATGGACAAGCAACTCTAATCCAAAGCAGGGTTTGGCAGGCCCTTCAACATGAATGGGTCACAGCCACTTTACTGACTGACATTTGAACTGGGCCTAAGAAATGGGTGGGAAATCTTAGGGGGTGATTAGGGACTGGTGAGTGCTCCAGTTGCATTGGAACGTAGGGTGATTAAAGGGAATTGTTCAGAAACAGAACTCAGGGAGCCTTGACTATCATGCCAAGAACTGTGGATGTGATGTTGACAGCTTAGAAACCAAATGTTTTTGAGAGGGAGGATGACAAACTAAATTTCAGGAAAATTAACAGAACAAAAGTTTACAAGATGAAGGAGATCAGAGAAACACTGAAGGACTGGAGGCATCAGAAGTTACTGAAACTGCCCTGACGCGAGGAGGTGGTAAGGACGTGAACCAGGCTGAGGCGAGAAGAAACGGAACAGCCAGGGCATGTGGATGAATGTCACAGAAAATTCAAGAGGATTCTGCAACTGACTGGATACGGAGGAGGGAGGAGAGGAGAGGCTGGCCACAGGAGTTCAGTGCAGAGCCAATGAGTAAGATGGTAAAGGAAAGCACTCAAGCCGGACTCCAAAGTGCCAGGCCTGGGTGCCTGAGAGGATGGGGGGGTCATTACAAGGAGGAGGAGGTCAGCAGGGAGAATTGAATTTCAAGCTTGTTGAGTGATGAGGTCAGCAACACATCTGCAACCAGGTCAAATAAAGATCTCGGGTGTGGGCTAGAGCTAGAGATCCCAGAGCCATACAAAAGAGGTGGGAGTAGTGGAATCCAAAGGAGAGGGAGGAGGGCTCGCATAAGAGGGCAAAGGGAGGAGAAGGAGCAGCCAGCAAGGAGAGGAAGTATGGTCAGAGGGGCCGACTGACAGGAGGCCAGAGGCCAAGGGAGGTACTGCAAGAAGGACGGGCTGCTCCGGAAGAAAAATCAAAAAGGATGAGGGCAGAGAAGGGTGAAAGCAGTAGTCAAGACAGAAGTCAGGAGGACACAGGCCAGCGAGAGAATGATGACTGAGAAACTACAGGGGACAGACCACTCTCTCCTGAGGTTTAGCACTGAAAGGAAGAGAAAGACAAAATGTACACTCAACCAATCAAAGAAAGAGGCCAAGAGAAGAGATTTAGAACACAGGGAAGGCTGGAGCATATTCCTGAGCAAAGAGGAGTGAGCCAATAGGGAGGAAAATATGACAATGCAAAGAGAACAGTTAACAGAACAAAGATCCAAGAGGGAGAGCAGAAGAAGGAGGATTTAAAAAAAAAAAAAGAAGAGAAAAAGAAAAAGGACATAAACTTTTGTGCTTCAAAGGACACTATCAAGAAGATGAAGAGTCAACCCTCAGAATGGGAGAAAATATTTGCAAATCATATATCTGATAAGGGACTTGTATCTAGAATATCTAAAGAACTCTTACCAAAAAGACAAATAAGCAAATTTTAAAATGCACAAAGGAGGTGAACAGATATTGCTTCAAAGAAGCAAATAAACACATGAAAAAGATATTCAACATCATTAATCATGAGGCAAACGCATATAAAAACCACAATGAGCTACCACTTTACACCCACTAGGATGGTTATCATCAAAAAGTCAAAAATAACAAGTGTTGGTGAGGAAATAGAGAAGGAGGAACCCTCACAGGCTACTGGTGTGAATATAAAATGGTGCAGCTGCTTTGAAAAACATTGGGGCAGTTCCTCAAACTAGAGTTATCATATGATCCAGCAATTCCACTCCTAGGTATCTATCCAAGAAAAATGAAAACAAATGTCCATCCAAACACATGGACACAAATGCTCACAGCATTACTCAGAAAAGCCAAAAGGTGGTAATGACCCAAATATCCATCAACTGATGAAGAGTTAAACAAAATGTAGTAATTGTCATACAAAAAAATGAATGAAATACTGATACAAGCTACAACATGGGTGAACCTTGAAAGCACTATACTAAGTGAAAGAAGCCAGCACAAAAGATTACAAATTACATGATCCCATTTATATGAAATGACCAAAATAGGCAAATCCATCAAAACAGAAGGTAGATTTGTGGTTGCTTGGGGCTGAGGGGATTAAGGGATGGGAGGTGAAACCTGTAGGGTATGGGCTTTCTTTCTGAGGTGATGAAAATGTTCTAAAAATTGACTATGGTGATGGATGTACAGATCTGTGAATACACTAAAAAGCGGTGAATTGTACACTTTAAATAGATAGGTTGTATGGAAGGTGAATTATATATCACTAAAGCTATTAAAAAATAATAAAATTAAAAAGAGGGATACTTCTTTACCAAAAAGAGGGAAGGAGGAGGCAAGTGGGAGAAACCAAGTTTGCAGTGGAGAGCAAGGAAGTAGGAGGGAAGTAAAGGTTTGCAGGGTGACCCTGGGCTACTCAAGGGAGCAGGATCAGGACAGCAGGAAGGTGGCTGAGGAGCCAAGTGCAGCCTTAAGGCAAGTGAAGGTGTGAGGTGGCAGGTGATTACGTTCAAAGAAAGCATTGTGAAGTCTGAGATCTTGGAAGTAGCCCTTATTTTTAGTAACAATAATAAACAGCAAGTCTGACTAGAACCATGGATTTGGATGACTGGCAAAGGTCATCATGATGTGTGGTTACATGATTGTGACCACTGAAAATACTGGGACATTTGGACAAAGTAGACACGACTGAATGAAGATGAACTGTATAGCTAGGGCAGAAATAGATTTGTCCATCAAATTCCAAAATATCAACTGTGGAGGAACAGCCTGTGGCACCCAAGAGCAAGATAAGGACAAATAAAAAGAGGTACCATTTCAAAGAGGGAATGTTGTATCCATGGGACTCATGGTCCCTCAAAAGTGGTCCAGGCAGAACAATGTATGTCAAAAGCTTCTGGATAGGGAACCAGATGTGGCTTAAGTGGTAGAGCATCCACCTACCATATGGGAGGACCTGGGTTCAATCCCTGGGGTCTCCTGGTGAAAAAGAACAGAAAGCCCACATGGCAAGCCAGTGCCCACGTGAGTGCCCGCATGGTGATCCAGTGCCTGTGCGAGTGCCTGCATGGTGAGCACAGTGCCTGCATGGTAAGCCACTGCCCACGCAAGTGAGTTACACAGCAAGATGATGATGCATCAAAAGAGAGACAAGGCGAGAGTCAAGGTGAAGTGAGGCACAGAGAGCTAGAGACTGGAAGATAGAATTACAGGAAATCGGTGGGGGGGGCAGTAGAGGAAGGATATAAGCTGACATCTACATGGGGGAAATCTATGATAAGGTGGAGGTAAGTATGCGTACAAGGAAGGGATAAAATGGGGGCATAGGGTTACCTTTGGGTGGGGCTTTGTGGGCTTGAGGGGGCTAGGGATGGGCAGATGGGTAATATTGCCCAAGAAATTGGGGGGAGGGTGGGGCAACATACAAACACAGGAGAATATCAGGTGTTGGTTGAGAATATAGCACGGAGAAAACCTTTTCAAAATATAATTAGGAAAGTTACCTGTTTAAGATACTTAAAGGGGATAATCTGATGTAGGACAGACTCCTAGGGAATATGTGAATGCTCCTTTTGCCAGAGTGGATTATACCATCGGGTAAAGACCCATATAATGAGAGTGAAGGTATACCCACATCCTGGGGAGGACTAATGCCATCAAATAGAGGGAACTCTATTTCTCAAGAGAAATGGTGGCTCCCAGGGCATTAGGGCAGTTGAGCAAGTCAAGCCTTCAACACTGTTGCAAGTATCTCTGAACATGGCTCCTCAAGAAATGAAGATCGACTGTCATTGTGGCCCCAAGGGGAGGGGGAAATAGATATTGAACAGATGGAACCAAAGTAACTGTGAGGGCAATAGAAGTGTTTCACAAGAGTACACGAGGATAGATATAAAACATGTAATATTACACCAAAAACATATAGGGGCCGACAGACTAATAATGTAAATCATAATGTAAAACATAGGATAACTAAAAATTTAGAAAATTGTATAGCCTAAAGTATAAACCACAATGTAAACACAAATGTTACCTTGTTTGAAAGACGTTGTCTCAATATCTGTACATCAGTTTCAGTAAATATGGTATGAATATGTTAAAAGACTATTGCTGTGGAAGGGAAAAGACTTTATATTGGATATGTGGGAGTACTGTAAAGTGTATATATGAATTACTGTGATCTGTGGCTCTTGTGAAGAGAAGCTCAGTAATTAGGAAAAAAGAAAAGAAAAAGATAGGATGTAGAATTTTTCCAAATCAATATGTATCTGATATCTAACCTTTAAACTCATCACTATATTCCATTTTACTATTAAGGGAACCTGGCATTATATTGGGCTTCACTTTTCAGGAAGTTTTGGATCACACAGTGGTTCAACAATGGCAGTGGAGGAATACTGGTATGGGATGTTATTGACAGGGGACATAGGGTTGACAGGGAGTTATACAGGGCATGTGTCTGGGGTGCATGGAAATGTCTGGATATACTCATAGTGGAAACAATTACAAACAACAGCTGGGGGGGTGCTGGGTTCCTGGCTGGGGGGACTCTGTCATGGTCCCTAGGGGAGCAGCGGCAGTCCCCCAGGTACAACGGCAAAGACCAGGAAGGAATGAGGGTCCAACAGTGAGTCCCTGACACTAATGACTATGCTTGTGAGCCTATACACCTGAAATAAGAACAAGGCCTAGAGCAGCACTGTGCCTAAAGGTTCCCTCCTGACAGCCTCCCTGTTACTCAAATGTGGCAGGTCTCAAAGCCAAACTCAGCATGTAAATGCACTGCCTTCCCCCCAGCATGGGACATGACACCCGGGGATGAGCCTCCCTGGCACCAAGGGATCACTACCAAGTACCAGCTGATGACGTAACTAGAAAATGACCTTGAATAAAAGGTTCAACGCGGACCAGCAGAATATCCCTGTTTACATATAATAACAGGAGTTAAAAATGCTTTTTGACCTAAATTAAGGGAGAAATGGAAAGGACAAATGAGTTTATATGGCTATGAGTCTCTAAAAAAGAGTCTGGAGGTTGTCAGAAGGATTGCCCCTATGCATACCTGAGCAGAGTCTCAGAGACAGATAAAACAGATACAACCTCAGGTATTGGTTCTTCTGAGGGCTAAAGAGACCCACAGGTTTTATGGTCATGGCAGATGGAGTTCACTACCATGTCAGTTGGCCCTTCGTTGGAGTTGGTGTCTCTGCGTGATGGAGCTGGACTCAGATGTGACCTCTTTTCACAAGCCTTCCCTGTTACTTTACTGGAATTGTAGTTGATACTGGGGTTTAAGATATATCTAGGGGATCTGAATCCCTGGACTGACAATATGATAGCCAGGCCCTGAGCCTCAACAGACTTCAGCTCCTACACTCTGATTTATTGGACTTACCCCACTCAGCTAACATGGAGTTGAAGAATGTCAACCACCACACCATGGAGCCTCGAGTGCCTACAAGTGAAAGCAGGAGGATTGCATCCAGTATCCATGTGGAATCTAAGCCCCCTCTTGACATAGATCTGGAATGGACACAACCAATCCAAGGTCCACAGGAAGGAGGAATACAGTAAGAATTAGAGTGGACTTACTGATATTCTAATCATGAACTATTGTGGTTAGTAATTGAGAAAATGTGGCACTGGTGTGGAAAAAGTGGCCATGGTGGCTGCTGGGTACAGGGAATGGGAGGAAGAGATGAGATGTGGAGGCATTTTCGGGACTGGAGTTGTCCTGGGTGCTGCTTCAGGGACAATTACCGGACATTGTAGATCCTCCCAGGGCCCACTGGATGGAACGTGGGAGAGTATGGGCCATAGCCCATGGACCAATGACCATGAGGTGCAGCGATGCCCAGAGATGTACTTACCAAATGCAATGGATGTGTCATGATGATGGGGAAGAGTGTGGCTGTGGGGGGAGTGGTGGGTTGGGGGTGGTGGGGGTGAATGGGGACCTCATATTTTTTGAATGTAATATTTTTTAAAAATTAATAAAAAAATAAAATAAATAATTTAAAAATTTTTTTAAAAAGGTGAAGTGAGGCAGAGACCAGGAACTGAGGTGACACAACTGACAGGGAACCTCTCTCCACATCAGAGGTCTCCAGGATCAAATCCTGGTGAATCCTAGAGGAGAGAAAATGAGAAGAAAAGACAATACAGACAGCAAAACAGCAGGGCAGGAGGAGGGGAGGGGGGAAAAATAAATAATAAATAAATCTTTAAATTAAAAAAAAAGCTTCCGGATAGTTAAGAAAGTAATAAACCTCCTCTTTAATGATGACACCAGGCCCTCCATCTAAATTACTACTGGCCCAGAATCCTGGAAGACTGGACCCTTGGTCTGGGGGCAGGGGGTAGAGGGGGAGGTGAACAATGCCCAGGATACAGCGGAGTTGGTTCTGAGAGCTCTTCACGGTGCATCGCAGGCTCAGGTGAGTCAGGGACACCCTGTTCGTAGTGAGCCAATGTGTACAGCATCCTATCTGGAGGTCCCCACCCCCAGTAAATAATGAGACAGAACCTGTACTCTTATTTCTAAGTGCTCTCCAGCAGGGAGGGGAAGGTCTGCTCCTTTCTCCTTCCCTGCTTCCCGAAGGATAAAGCTGTCCCAGTGTGTTGAACCTCTCACAACAGTGTGCTCAAGAGGCCCCCATGGCAGCCTGCCGTGGAGAGTTCCTAGAATCTCTAAGCTCCACGTCATGGACACCGTCAACCAGGGAAGCCATTCAGCAAGGAAGGAAAGGTGGCCTTCACAAACCACAAAACCAGTCAGCAACAGGACAGTATTTTTACCGCTTTCAGATTTTCTACAATTTGCAATTTATTCCATCAGCCAAATAATTTTTATTGCCAGCCGGGTACCTGATGCTAAAGGGGGAACACAGAGAAGTGAGAGACAAGGCAGAAAAGGCATATTATGCAGAGGAGAGAGAACACAGTACTCTGTGGTAGACTGATCCAAAGAAGTCTTCGGCATGGCCTCTCACCATCTTGCAATGTGACCTTCATGGTCCCATCAAGAGGTGGAGTCTATTTCTCCTCCTTTTGAATCTGAGCCAGCCTATGACCTGTGGTGACCAACAGAATGGCAGCAGTCGTGGTGACCCTGTGTAACTTCCAAGGCCAGACCTTCAAAAACGTGCAGCTTCTGCCTTCACAGCTCAGAACACTCCCTCTTGAACGCCAGCCACCCAATACCAAGTCCCACTACCCCAAGGCCACCATGCTGTGAGGAAACCCAAGCTAGCCCATGAAGAGAACAGCCACAGGGAGGGAGGAGCACCAAGGCACGAAGGCAGGAAGCCTTCCGGGACCTTCTAGCCTAGCCCAGTCACAGCTGAATGCAGCCAAGTGAATGACGCCAGCCAAACTACCCCGAGCGACAGAACAGCCCGGTCAAGCCCTGCAAGTGAAACAGCTGTTGTTTTAAGCCACCAAGTTTTGAGGTAGCTTGTTACACAGCCATAGATAACCAAAAACAATTTAAAGCCAGGTAACTAGGGATTAGCCCTGGTGCTGGCGTTATCTACATGACCCCGGGTTAGTGTCTTCCTCTTCATGACCTCCATTTCCTCATCTGTAATGAGGGCGGTGTGCCAGGTAAACTAAGGTACTTTCCATTTCTGACAGTCCATATGATGCATGCAGCTATCAGTGAGCACTCCTGGCAATGAGCACTAGGAATACAAGGGAAGCAGCAGTTACTTCAGCATCAGGTGAGATTCAGATGAGGGAAAGCATCATGGACCAGGAGTCAAAGGCCCTGGAGGGTGAGGATTAAATGAGATAGCACCTACAATGCTGCATGGCTTGTAGTAAGTGCTCAATAAATACTACCTAGACTCCTCACTTGACACTTATCAGCTCATGACTCTGGACAAGTTCATCTCTCTGATCCCCAGTTTTTTCATCTGAAAGATGGAGATAATACTTACGTTCTAATTTCAACACGAGAAAACTTCTTTGTATGTGAAAGTCCAAAGCAAATCATAAGTTACCTACAAACATAAGACATAACTACATTATTACTCTTATCCTTCGCAAGGTTATCACTAGAAGTCCTACTGCCTCCTGTTCTTTCCTTCTCATTAAGCAAGTAGAGAAGCTCAGATGATGGTCCTGCCAGCAGGAAGGCATACTGGGAGGGAGAGGCAGGTACTGAGAGGTCAAAAGCTTTCAAGATGAGATTTCACCCCCCACCCCCAGCACCTTCCGTGAGCCAGGTGCCCATGCTGAAGGCAGAAAGCAGTCATCAGTCATCCCTCATGAGCCGCTCTCCATCTAAGATGAAATCTGGAGACAGCCCAGCATTAAAAGCTTGGAAAACTGCCTACATTGGAGCCCTAGAGCCAGCAACCTGAAGATGCCCCACGGTGAGTCGTGAGTCAGACCACTACCCAGCACCAAGAGGATACTCCACACTAATTTATTAATGAATAAGCACTGGATTTGGGAGTCTGCAGTCAAAGTTCCCAGAGTCTGACACCTGGAATTGTCATATACAGCTATGTGCACTAAGGCAGGCAACGACGTCCCTGGGCTATTTCCTCATTTATAAAATAGTCACAAAGAGACTCATAGTGAGAATTAAATGAGGTATTCCAGGTGAAAATCTTCTAGGATTCTGCTTGATAATTAAGTGCACATGTGTGTGTTTTTAACTGCTTAGAACCTCTGCAACCAGGTGCCCTTCAACCCTAGCCCTTTCAATCTTGGCAAAACCATGAAAATGAGTATGGCATACATCCAAAGAGTCACTCCATCCATCAGGTGTTAATTCTGAAAAAAAAAATGCTGGTCTTTGGAAGAGAAAGATCTCAGCTCACTTTCCAAGGGTACCTGACAAGGCAGCGATTTAATACATTTGCATTTTACAGTCTGTGCTTTTCCAAAACAAGGGAAAGAGTGTGGTTTGAATTTAACCCTAAAATCACAGCGATTGTGCAACCCATGGACATGCACATGTGGAAACCAGAGAAGGCATCTGTCAGGTGCACACAGATCAGTAAAACTTTTGCTTTCACCTCCACTTAAGTGGTGGGTTGAATATGCCGGTGTCCAGCATTGATTTCAAAGAGCTAGGAGTTAAGACCCAGTCCTCAGAGACTAACTTTCCCCAAGAAAACCTCACCACCTCCACCACTGCTCCCCTCCTGTCCTTTCTTTCCTACCTCATCATTCTCAGACCAGAATCCTTGGTTCCATCTGTCTTAGATGCATCGAGAACAGAGCTTGGGCCAACTGTGGCTCTGCCCCTCTTAACAAACACCACTGTCTATAAATCCAGGAAAGTTACTAAGGAACTATATCATGCAACCCCCAGCATTCGCTTAGAAGAGAAACTGCACTCAGTGCTGGGAAAGGGAGGGTAAGACAGAGCAAGCTCAGTATTTTTCAAAGTCTGGTCCCAATCACCAGCACTGCATAACCTGGGATGCTTGTAGAAGGTGCACATTCCTGGGCTGCCCCCAGATCTACCAGATTAGAATTTGGGGTGACAAGAATGGGAATTTTTAATACCCTTTCCAGGTGATTCTTACACACAGTTTTCTAACGCCAACTAGGACTAGATGCAGAGGACTGTTGAGTAAAGAATATGAAAGCTTAAAAACCTTTAAATCTGCTCTCCCTTCTTACTCTCATTCTTGCAAAATAGCACTGGTGAACCAAACGAGATAAAAGTCAATTTCCCAGTATACACACACACACTCACATATATATGTCCAAGAAAATTAAGTCATGAGCCTGATGAAAACTTCTACCTTAAAGTTTAAAAATTTGCTCAACAAATCAACAGGCTTGGATGAAAATTAACCCAAACATCCCATCTTAGGCCAACCAGATCTATTCAGAAAAGCAAGATAACATCGCAGCTGCAGCCCCACTCTGATGCCAACCATATCCAGCAATTCAGCTCCGAGTTCCATGCTGTGCCCAATGTGGGGGAGGGGGGGTGCTCCTAGCTCTAGTAAATATGGGTGGTGGAAGGTTATTCAAAAGTAAGATTCACCAACTCACACATATTTATGAGAAGAAAAATAATCAAGATAACTGACAGCTTCAGGTACATATAAGACATGGAAAAATGTTTCTTGAATTGAAGGAAATAGAGACACCTGAAGGAATAATCCTTGCGAGATGCTAACATCCTGCCTGTACACGGTGGCGAAGGAGTAAAAATTGTCTTCATGCCAAAAGTACTAAGTTTTAAAACCAGCAAGACACAACCTACTTGGAGGAGCGACACCTTCCTTCACTTATCAGACAGGCACGCAGTAGGTGCTGAGTCCCTGGGTCTTTTTATTCGCAAGGGGTCAACTGGCACGAAGGAAGAGCAAAAACACGTCCAAAGAGGGGCAGCCTTCCCTGGTGACCGCCCACTGGAACCCCAGCTGGAATTTCAAATACCAGACTTCTTCACGGGGCGGGGGTGGGGGTGGGTCACAGCGGTGGCGCCTTATTTACACCTGACGGTCCAGTACAGAGGCCGCCACCTCCACTCCTCCCCCCACAGGTAGACCGGACCTGGGCTCTGGTCTGAGCCCTGAAAATCCCACTTATCCTTGCTAAATTCCCTCTTAGCCGCTGAAACTTAGGCCACAAAACTAGCAAACGGGCAGCTTTCACTCCCTCCCCATGCTTGGATGACTGGCACTTCAAAGGAATCGGGATAAATCAAGCATTTAGAAAGTGACTCTGACGTCTGGACCTGGCTACCTGTATCTACAGAAGCGCCCCTCTACTCTGATGAGGAAAAAGGCTTTGCCTCAATCAGGAAGCGGCCATTCCCTCTTGAAGAGATCTTCCTGAAAGCACCTCTCCCATGGGAGTCCAGAGGGTAAATAACACCAGAGCTTCCCTAAACCGATTCTCAAGGACCAGGTGTCCTGGCTGCGCTCACCCACCGGCTTCTCCTCGGAAGGAGAGACAGAGAAGTAACTCAATCCCTTCCTTAGGCGGGTAAGGATGGGGGAGTCTGCAGGTAGGAGGAGGGTGAAGCAACAACGCTCAAACTTTGTAGTTGCTCCTTAGCAGTTCTGGGCAGGAGCCCGCGGATTCACGTTGAGGAGGGGGAGTCACCCTCCCTAACTGACATGCCCCCTTATCAGCTCAAGCCACCAGCTCTTCCTCCAGGATAGGGGTCCCCGCCTGGTCAGTACTCGGCCCGTGCCCCCCTCACCTTGGCTTCAAAGCAGATGCCGTGCTGGAAGGCGTCCTCGTTGTGCAAGGGGATCCGCAGGTCGTGCCCATCGTCCACAAGGTTGTACTTGGTTTTGCTGGGCATGGTGACCCGAGGTGGACCCTCTCCTTCAGCGGCGGCGGCAGCAGCAGCTGCAGGAAGGGGCTGGACAGACCCCGGGGAGGGGAGGCGGGAGCAGGGCGCGCGGCGCGTGGAAGGGGCTCGAGCAGAGGACGCGGGGCTAGGCTCGTCCTGGCGGCAAAGCGGCCGAAGGAGCGGAGACCCAGGTCGGCGCCGAGGGCCAAGCGCCAGCCGGAGGCGCGGACGCGGGCGACGCGAGCCGCGCTGTGGCCGCGCAATTCCTGCCGGCGAAGCGGGAGGCGGGGGAGGCGGCGGCGGGAGCGGGCGGCGCGGCGCCCCGGCCGGGGGAGGGGAGCGGCGGGCGCGAGGCCGCGGCCCGAGGGAGGACTGGGCGCGGCGCCGGCCCGGGAGCAGAGGTACGGGCCGCCCGGGAGAAGAAAAGGCGGCGGTGGAGGTGGAGGTAGAAGTGGAGGCGGCAGCGGAGCGGGGCGCCTGTCACGAAGACGCCAGAGCAGCCGCCAGCAAGCGACTCCTCCTGCGGGGCGGGCCCGGGCGGGCTCCTCCTGCGGGCGCCGAGGCCCCGCCCGCTGCCGAGGCCGCCCCCGCGCGCCCGGAGGTGCCCGCGCTGCCCGCGTTGGCCGCGCGGCTGGTGCTGCCCGCCGAGCAGGTGAAAGTCCGCGGAGCGCCGCGCCCCGGCTGCCCGCGCCCTGCGGCGCGACCCTGGGAACTTCGTCCCGGCCCTAAGCTCAGTGCCTGTGTTCTCTTGTACAGTCAAATTCTGAGCCCGGCTGCTACTGGATAGCAGCAGCAGCAGCAGCAGCAGCATCGCTTTTGATTTTTGTTTTGTTTTTGGGGAAAGGAAAGATGTTTATGTCGGTTTTAAGTTTTACCAGAATGGCCCAAGTCCCAGCAAATATCCCAAATCCGAACCTCATTAATTCTGGAAAATCGAGACTGAGCCCAAATGCGGGAATAGCGCAGGCACTTTTTGTTCTTTGGGCAGTGATAGTGTGTAATGGGGGAAGTGGGGAAGTAATGCTTTTTAAAATGGTTTTAATATTTAAAAGCCATCAGCCTTGTGAAAGTGGAATAGGCAGAAAAGGAGAACTAAGGACAAGGGAACCCATAAGCTTTTTATTTTCTTAATTAAACAACAGCCTTTTATAATGTTATGGGAAAATGAGCTCCCGAGTTGCGTTCAGCTGGTGTATTACTATCTTAGTAAATGCTTGAATTCAATTTGGCTATTGTTGGAAAGGGTCTGTTCACATTTCTCCTTTACATCAAGAGTTTTTGAAGAAAGTTACTTATTTCCAACTTGAAAGAGCTAGGATAATGCAAGGCTTGTAAACCATATGCTCCTTTCCTTAACAGGGCTGAACATGCACATCAAGCAGCCATAGGAGAGACTGAGGGAATATTCAGTATCTGACAAAATCCCATAGGTTTTAATAGCTGTGATTGACATGATGGCTAATTCCCTTGTCTCTAAAGTAACCTAAACAACCAATCAAGCCAGTCAAACATGAGCTCACTAAGATCAAATTGTCGCTTTTTTTTTAAATTTTTTTATTCATTTTTTAAAAATATTACATTCAAAAACTATGAGGTCCCATTCAACCCCACCGCCCCCACCCCACCACTCCCCCCCACAGCAACACTCTCTCCCATCATCATGACACATCCATTGCATTTGGTAAGTATATCTCTGGGCATCACTGCACCTCATGGTCAATGGTCCACATCATAGCCCACACTCTCCCACGTTCCATCCAGTGGGCCCTGGGAGGATCTACAATGTCCCGTAATTGTCCCTGAAGCACCACCCAGGACAACTCCAAGTCCCGAAAACGCCTCCACATCTCATCTCTTCCTCCCATTCCCCACACCCAGCAGCCACCATGGCCACTTTTCCCACACCAATGCCACATTTTCTCTGTGGAACTTGGATTGGTTGTGTCCATTGCACATCTATGTCAAGAGGAGGCTTAGATTCCACATGGATGCTGGATGCAATCCTCCTGCTTTCAGTTGTAGGCACTCTAGGCTCCATGGTGTGGTGGTTGACATTCTTCAACTCCATGTTAGCTGAGTGGGGTAAGTCCAATAAATCGGAGTGGAGGAGTTGAAGTCTCAAATTGTCACTTTTATTGAATTCTTCACCTTATACCTGCTTTTGATGCCCTGTGGACACATCCACTGAGGCAGCTCCATCACTGATTGCTCCCTATGTGGGCAAGACTTAGACTTATCCAAAACATCACAGTGAAATGGTTTGCAAAAAGTAAGTCTTCCGGGAAACAGATGTGGCTCAACCAATTGGGCTCCCATCTACCATATAGGAGGTCCAGAGTTCAATGCCTACATGGAGTGCTGGCCCATGCTGGAATGCTGCTCCACACAGGAGTGCCCCCTGCGTGGGATTGCCACCCATTAAGCTGTTCCTCACAGGAGTGCCGGCTGACACTGAGAGTTGGCACAGCAAGATGATGCAACAAGAGACAGAGGAGAGAAGATAAGAAGACATAGCAGAATAGGGAATTGAGGTGGTGCAAGAGAGTAATTGCCTCTCTCCCACTCCAGAATTCCCAGGATTGGTCCCTGGAGCTGCCTAATGAGAATACAAGCAGACAGAGAAGAACACACAGTGAAAGGACACAAAAGAGCAGTTGGAGGAGGGGGGATAAAATTTTTTTTTAATTTTATATCTTTAAAAAAAAAAGTAAGTCTTCTAGACCATTCCCATGATAAATTATACAAGAGAATAATACATTATTGCCATAATTATATTTCTCATTTTGCCCTATAGTTCTAAACTGCAATTGCCTTTTCCTATATACTGCCTACTCCATATCTGCTGAAATTATTGGTAAAGATATACCATCTTTGGGGGCATCTCCCAAAATAAAAGCAAGTTGGTGACTGGGACAAATTAATCACATACATTATACTTTATAGAATTTATTATATTCATAAATATGAGTAAGAGCCAAAAATAATTTGCACTGAGGAACTGCATCACTAACCTTTTTATAAATATAGGACAGGAAAGTCTAATCAGACATGTTTGACTCTTTGAATGTCACAGTGGTTTTAATATGCATCATCATAAATGCACTCTCTGAAACCTGGCACAGTTACTCAACAACTTAGAGGCAAAACCTTAAGTAACTACTTCATTTATATCATATTCTCTCCTGATTTTAAAATGTTCTTTGGTTCCAAAAGAGCTCTTTTCTAGATTAACTTAGGTCCCACTGGACTGCTGCTATTTACCAGAATTTCATTCCTAACACTGTAACACATTGTTTGTAAATCAAACACAAACAAAAAAGCTGAAGCCCCAAATGTACTTCAGCATCTAGTACAGAGACTACTGCCTGGTAGACATCCAATAATTATTTATGGAATATAATAGTAATAGCTAATATTCATTGAGATTTCTCTATGTGTCAGGTATTATTATTAGAGCCTTATATGTTTTATCTCATTTAATAGTCACAACAACCATATTACAAAAAAAAAAAAAAAAAAAGAGGCATTGAGGGGTTGCATAATTTGCCCAAGGTCAGACATTTAGAATAGAAAGGTGGTAGTATTTGAATCCAAGTCAGTTCTGTGTGGAGAGGTATTTCCATCATGCCTGGATCTCCACGGAAGGCTTCTTATTGCAAATCACATATATTCCAAATTCAGGGTCCATATTTTATTTAAGTGCATATTGTTGCTAAACTATATTCATTCCATTGCAGTTCGATGAAGTGTTCCAAAAAGGAGAGACCTATTCTCTGCTTTGGCCTCTACCTAATGTAACATCAGTGTCACACAGGCATGCAGACACCCTTCTTCCAGAAACAATAGGCATCCAAAGTAATTTCCGTTTTAGCAGTGATTTTAATCTTATTTTTGCACCTTTAAATATAATACATTTCACCCACAGCATTGCCAAATCTATAAAAATGAATAAAGTTTTATTTCTTAAAGGGAATGCCAGTACATGTATCATTTTTCATACCTTTCTGTATTTTAAGCATGGCATAATAAAATTTTAATCTGAAATAGATTTAATTAGATCTATAAATTGCTAAATCATATAATGCCTCCTAATTTAATTCTGTTTAAAACTTAATTTAAAAATTAATCATATGTATATAATATATATAAGCTTAAATCACAGAACTTCAGAGCTGGAAGTTACTTCATAGATCATCTAATTTTGGCCCCTCTTTTAAAGACACAAAAATAGAAACACAGAGAGATTAAGTAATTTGCCAGCCATCACTAGGACCTGCACTCCCAACACAGTGATCTTTCCTTCACACAATGATAGTAATAGCTAATATTCATTGAGCTTTCTCTGTGTGTCAGGTACTTACTATTCGTAGAGCCTTACATTTTTAGTACATATTCAGAACTGAAAAAATTAATTTGCTTTTGGTGATAAGTACCTGCTTTGCCATGCTAACCACTGCGGGTGCATTGTCTCAATCTGTCCCACAACCATGAGGCAGATATTATGAATATCCCGCTTTACAAATAAGGAAACTGAGGCTCAGAGAGGAAAATCATTTGTACAGGTGATAAAGCAGTAAGTGGTAGGAAGCCTTCTATGAGTATAGCCAACAAAGAATGAAGAATATGTCGGCTTTTTCAGTACTCTTTCAGGCACATAGATAAGCAATAATCTTCATACAAATTATAATGTCAGGGAGCAGATGTGGCTCAAGCACTTGAGCACCCGCTTCCCACATGGGAGGTCCCAGGTTCAGTTCCCAGTACCTCCTAAAAACAAAAAGCAAACAACAGGCAAAACAAATGAAAAAAAACAATTCAGGGGAGCCAATGTGTCTCAGTGGTTGAACCCTGGCTTCCCATTTGTGAGGTCCCAGTTTCAATCCCTGGTGCCAATACCTCAAAAATGATAATAATAATATTACTTTAACAACAAATAATTATTTCCTACCATTAGATAACACTTAGTTCCACAAAGCTCAAATTATTTTTCCATTTTTCCTTAACAGTATATCCCTAGGGCATATAGAATTGGGAATTGTTACCCCATTTTAAAAGGTGACAATCGAGATATTAGATGATTTCTCTGAGAAAAATAAAATAGAATTAAAATTCAGGTCTTCTAACTTCTAATCTGGGTATTTTAATTTCTTTCAACTTGAGCTTTATATTGAAAGCTTTAAAATTCCCAACAATTAAATGTCTCCATAATATTAATGAGGCATTTGAATAGAAAATGAGTGATGTGTCCACCAAATGTCAATCAGAAGTTTTGGGTTGTTATTAGAATATATGTGAAAATTCACAGTATATGTGGCACCAATAATCCAGGTAGGATCTCTCTCAGTAAAATAAAAAGATTGAGTCTCCCAGCTCTTTAATTCTCACTGGCTTTCCATAGATAAATGAATATAGTGTACAGTGATTTCTTATTTTTCTACCTATTTTTTTTAGTTCAATTTCTATATACTAGAATTTTTTTAAAGATTTTTATTTATTTATTTCTCCCCTCTCCCTCCATTGTCTGCTCTCTGTATCCATTTGCTGTGTTATTTCTCCCCTCTCCCTCCTTGTCTGCTCTCTGTGTCCATTTGCTTGTATTCTCATTAGTCAGCTCCAGGAACTGATCCTAGGACCTTCCAGAGTGGAAGAGAGGAGATCATTCTCTTATGCCACCTCAACTCCCTGGTCTGCTGCATTTCTTATTATCTCTCCTCTGTGTCTCTTTTTGTTGTGTCATCTTGCTGCACCAGTTCTCCGCATGGGCCAGCACTCCTGTGCAGGTCAGCACTCTGCATGGGCCAACTAGCCACGCGGGCCGGCTTGCCTTCACCAGGAGACCCTGGGTATCAAACTCTGCACCTCCTATATGGTAGGCAGGAGCCCAATTGCTTGAGCCACATCCGCTTCCCTGCCTATTTTTTTTTATTTTACGGTGGTGACATGTATACAACATAACATTACCCATTTTAACCACTTTCAACTATACAATTCAATGGTATAAATTATATTCACGATGTTATGCTACCATCAACACCATCCATTACCAAAACTTCTCCATCATCTCAAACAGAAACTCTACACCCATTAAGTATTAACTCTCCATTCCCTAGCCCCACCCCCAGCCAGCCAGTCTTTCTGTCTCTATGAATTTGCATATTTTAATTATTTTATGTAAGTGAGTTCATACAGTATTTGTCCTTTTGTGTCTGGCTTATTTCATTCAACATGACATCATCGAGGTTCATCTATGTTGTAGCATGTATTGAAACTTCATCCATTTTTATGGCTGAATGACTGTCTATGGTTTTGGGTTTTTTTTAAAGATTTATTTTTTATTTATTTCTCTCCCCCACCTCCTCCCTCCCCCCCATTGTCGGCTTTCTGTGTCCATTTGCTGGGTGTTCTTCTTTGTCTGCTCATATTCTTGTCAGCGGCACAGGGAATCTGTGTCTCTTTTTCTTGCATCATCTTGCTGTGTCAGCTCTCCTTGTGTGTGGCACCACTCCTGGGCAGGCTGTACTTTTTTCATGTGAGGAGGCTCTCCTTGCAGGGCACACTCCTTGCCCGTGAGGCTTCCCTACACGGGGACACCCCTGCATGGCATGGCACTCCTTGCATGTGTCAGGACTGCACATGGGCCAGCTCACCACACGGGTCAGGAGGCCCTGGGTTTGAACCCTGGACCTCCCATGTAGTAGGTGGATGCTCTATCAGTTGAGCCAAATCCACTTCCCTGCCTATGGTTTTTACTGACTAGAAAACATAAAAAGAATGTAAAATCTTATAAAGTATTACAGAATTTTCTTAGAAAATAATGCTAGTTTAAGAGAAAACATTATACTATGGCTGGATTGACTTTGTGTCTGGAGATGGCCCAATTACTGGAGTGAGAATTGAGCTAAGAGTCAAAAGACTCAGTTTTAGTCCCAGCAAACCAACCTTGTGACCTTGGGCATGTCACTCAACTTCTTTGAATGTATTTCTTATTTGTTAAAAAAAAATGGTGGAATGTGCAATGGACACAACCAATCCAAGTTCCACAGAGAAAATGTGGCATTGGTGTGGGAAAAGTGGCCATGGTGGCTGCTGGGTGCGGGGAATGGGAGGAAGAGATGAGATGTGGAGGCGTTTTCGGGACTTGGAGTTGTCCTGGGTGGTGCTTCAGGGACAATTACCGGACATTGTAGATTCTCCCAGGGCCCACTGGATGGAACGTGGGAGAGTATGGGCTATGATGTGGACCATTGACCATGAGGTGCAATGATGCCCAGAGATATACTTACCAAATGCAATGGATGTGTCATGATGATGGGAGAGAGTGTTGCTGTGGGGGGGAGTGGTGGGGTGGGGGCGGTGGACCTCATGAATGGGACCTCATGTTTTTTGAATGTAATATTTTTTAAAAATGAATAAAAAAATTTTTTTTAAAATGGTGGGGGGGATGCATCTTCATTTCTGCATAGAGTTGTCTAAACATGTCATGAGGTGGAAATGTAAAAGCCCTATAAATGGTACGGTTTTGTAATAGTAGAAGAAATTATTAATACTATTTCTAAAATGGAAACCAGTATTAACTATGAGAATATAAATAGTTGTACAGCAAGCTCCATCACTAATCATCTGATTTAGTTTATTGTGATCTTTTACTACTTAAGAAGTAAATAATTTAGAATGTTTGTCCCATAGGGAAGGTTGTTCTAAAAGGTATCACACATGGTAATACTAACCTACATATTTTTTATTAGAGGACTCTGATCATCTCTCCTGTATGGTATAACCATTCCCTGCTTTTCTAATTCAGATGGTTCTTTTTAGTGATAAGGTTTATAGCTGTATTTCTTGGCTCTGCTTAATTTTCTTTAAAGATTTGTTTATTTATTTCTCTCCTCCCCACCCCCCATTGTCTGCTCTCTGTGTCCATTTGCTGTGTGTTCTTCTGTGTCTGCTTGTGTTCCCATCAGGCGGCACTGAGGATCTGTGTCTCTTTTTGTTGCGTCATCTTGCTGCGTCAGCTCTCTCTGTGTGTGGCACCACTCCTGAGCAGGCTGCAGTTTTGCTCAGGGTGGCTCTCCTTGTGCAGGCGCCACTCCTTGCACAGGGTCACCCTTACACGGGGGCATCCCTGCATGGGCCGGCACTGCTTTCGCACAGCAACACTGCACGTGGGCCAGCTCACCACACAAGCCAGGAGGCCCTGAGTATCAAACCCTTGGACCTCCTATATGGTAGGCAGACGCTCTGTCTATTGAGCCACATCTACTTCCCCCTGCTTAATATTTGAAGTGTGAAACATTTATTCATTCAACAGGCTCTGGTCAAAAAGCCTTTTGGCCAAAGGCAGTAAAATCATATTTAACAAGTATTCCCTCTTGGGGTAGCAGGAGACATCAGAGAGGTCCATATCCTTAATTAGACTGACACTAAAAAAATGCAGCAATGGTGAGCAGATAGTGTGTGATCTAAACATAAGAAAGAGAGGGAGAAAAGGAAAGGAACAAATTCATTGGAGCCGATTGCTCTGGAAAGTCTTCAAGGAGGTGAGGCTTGAGCTAGGCTTTAAAAGGAGGAAGGATTTTAAATAACACAGCAAAAGGAGGGCAGACATAGAAACAGGGTGTTAGAGATACTAATCTGCAAAGTATCTTCAGGGGACAGTGAGGCGATAAGCTCGGAGGAAGGAGAGCAGTTGGTGGTAAGGCTAACAGCAGAGTCCTGAGACTCAAGGGGAGACCTTTAACCTTCATGGGAAATTTTTGAACTGGGATGTGACCCAGGGTGTTAAATTAGAAAGATTAACTTCCCTCCACCCCACCCCCACAAAAATGTTCCCTGACCCTTTTATTTAAGCAACAATTGAAAAATGTTTGGGGGAAGAGCTGATCATTGGATTTTCCATATTTTATGTATGTGAAGAGACTTGACCAAGAAGTCTCTGTGCTGGTCTCCTGTACCAAAAATGAACGCTGATGAAAACAGATAAAGCCACAGCCCATTATAATTCTGTATTATGGGTCCCAGGTACCCCTGGCATTTCTCATTTCCAAATGCTTTTAATTCTTGCTTCTATTCTACTTTAGCTTTAGGCTTCTCAATAGGTGACAATTTAGTGTTATTTATATGGTCCTTTGGTTTGGTCAATTGGTTGGTTAGTTGTTAAGTGCTTCATAATGGCAAAGAGAGCTGGATGGAATATTTTCTTTAGGTGCTCCATTGAAAATTGATATTAAGTCTTTCACTCTTATCCCTCCAATCTTAAATCTCACTTTCTAAATCCAGGAATATTTTCATTTGTTATCTATTTAAAACACAAAGTAAGCCCAGCAGTTAAATTTGGAAAGTTGGGGCTTGTCTGCTCATCTAAATCTATCCTGTGACATTGTAATTGATCTTGATTCCTCTCTATAAAACCTACATTCTTAAGATTAGATATCATAACAGTTGTAAAAAGACTATGGAAAAATCTGGAAATGTAATATACATTAATGTTTTTGTTTTCAGATCTCTCTTTGGGGGTACAAATCTTCTAAGCAGCTTTGCAGCTGCTTTAAAAATAAAGCTCCCTCCATACCCCCCACTAATGTGCTCCAAGAAAAAATGGGGAAAAAAAAGAAGAAAAATACAGATGTACATTGCAACCAGGTGTGTTTGGGCATTTAATTTTCCCTCTCAGTCCAATACTGATTGCCCACTTTGGGTTTTACATGTTCTGAGCTCAGTTTCAGTTACCCTGGAGTATGATTAGTATAACAGGTTCTTCTCACTACAGTCTGATGTTTTTTGAACTACAATCATAAAGAATGGCACAATATGTTGGGGTTTTTTCTAATTACAGGCATTTCAGGATAACTAGCAAATTAAATGTTCAGGCTTTAACCCAAATCCAGCTTTAACAGTTTTCCATCATTAGCAACTGCCTCATTCCCTTAAAAGGTCTTGTAATCTCTTTTATAAATCCCTTGACATCACCAGCTGGCCCCTCTCCACACTACTCAGAGCATTTTTCCTGAAACAGTGCTGGAGGGGCCTCAGAATTTTCCACCTCTCTGAGCAGCAGTGCTATGCCATTCACTGACCAAAGGCGGCCTCTGTAATCTGAGCTCCATATACACGATAACATTTTTTAACTGCGGCCAAGTTTAATTCAGAACAAATGTTCCTCATGTTCATACCTTTTTGGAAAAGCAGCTCAATCTAACAGGTAGAAGGACCCTGAGGGGATTGGGTGAGAGTGGGGGTGGGGTGGGAACTCTCAATGCAAATCTGCTTTTCGGTACTAATGGGCGCGTGTCTGCGGTGTAGTCATCTGCCACCCTGTGGCTCCGTGTGCATTTGTGAGATGGAGGCGTAATTCCTTGTCACTATCTACTGTGCATCCACCACATACCCTGGGAGAAGCCTTTACCAGCATGATGGTGGACTGGGGTATTCCAGTTGGTCAAATGTTCTGGTTAGTAGAAGTTACCATAGATGTAAAGCTTACCATTAGGAATAAGATTCAGATCATCATACAAAACATGATTCTGAATATATATTTTAGGAAGTATATATTATAATTCTTCCTAAATAAGATGTTTGAGATTCTTGTGGAGTTACAAGTTCACTTTTCTAAATGTAAATCATCATTGTTCTGCTGACGAGCAGAAAAGTTCTGGTTCTGTGTTTGGGCCAACACAATCTTAAATCAAGAAACATGGGGAAGCGGCCTTGCCCAATGGATAGAGCGTCTGCCTACCACATGGGAGGTCCGCGGTTCAAACCCCGGGCCTCCTTGACCCGTGTGGAGCTGACCCACGCGCAGTGCTGATGCACGCATGGAGTGCCCTGCCACGCAGGGGTGCCCCCCGTGTAGGGAAGCCCCATGCGCAAGGAATACGCCCCGTAAGGGGAGCCGCCCAGCACGAAAGAAAGTGCAGCCTGCCTAAGAATGGTGCCACACACACGGAGAGCTGACACAACAAGATGATGCAACAAAAAAGAAACACAGATTCCTGGTGCCACTGATAAGGACAGAAGTGGTCACAGAAGAACACACAGCAAATGGACACAAGAGAGCAGACAACGGGGCAGGGGAAGAGAAATAAATAAAAATAAATCTTTAAAAAAAAAAAAAGAAGCATGTACTCTAATTTGTGACTCTTCAGATTATCTAGGAGACCAGGTGGGATATTAGACAAAGTAAAATGTCACACTTTGGAAATTAGAATACCTGAAATCCGATTTGAGACCATCTGAGTTACCACCCCAAGGCAGTTTGGGTGGTTTTTCCCATGGAAATTCTAACAGATTTTAGAGCTTGAAGGAATATTTGAGACTGGTTTTCCATCTGAACATCAAGGAGAAAAGTCTCTTGGGTTTCCCACATGTTGGAAAAGGACATTCCTTCAATCAATAAGCATTTATTATGTGCAAGTGCCTACTATGTAGTATTGTCACTGTGGGAGGCATCTGACCCTTCATTCAACACATTTATTGGTTGCTGGCTGTGTGCCCTGTGAATGGCTCTAAACAGTGGAAAGAAGTGGATAAGATGATTCCTATTCTCAAAGAACTTACTTTGATCTTCAAAGAGTTAAGACTGGTATTCAAGCAGTAGTAAAATAAAGCAGTAAAAGATAATTGTCTCCAAAGGTACATACTGGATTCAGCAGGGGGGAGGATTACTCTGTGTGGCAGCTAGGGCAGGTGGTGGTGGAGGGTGGCACCAGAAAAGCTTCATACGGGAGGCAGAATTTGAGCTTGGCATTAAAGGATTTCTTCCAAGGGCAAGATCAGAAAAGGGCATTTCAGACAAAGGAAACAACCAATCAGACTCTTGCTGACCATCACTAAGTGTACTTGCAGCCAACAATGAAGACATGTCCTTAATCTTAATCCACATATAAATGAGTGTGAACCCATTTATAAATGGGACCTTTTGAAAATGTTCTTTTTGGTTGAGTTGTAGCCTAACCGAATCAGGGTGGACCTTCATCTGTATCACTGGAGCACTTTATAAGCAGAAGAAATTCAGGAACAGTCAGTCAGAGAAGGCCACACAGGAAGTAGCTAGATGTCAGTGAGTGGAAGAGCAGACACAAGGTGCAGGAGCGCACCATGTGATGGGAGGTAGAAATGCAAGCCATGGCACCCCAAGGCCTGCAGCAAGCCAGCACCAGAACGCTACAGACTTGGGGAGAAAACGTGGCCTTGCTGCTGCCTTGATTCTGGGCTTCTAGCCTTCCAAACCGTGAGACAAATTTCCATTGTTTAAGCCAACTCATGATGTGGAATTTGTCCTAGCAGCCTGGCAAACCAAGACACCCCCAAACCAAAAGGATAAATCCCTTCATTTAACAACTAGATAAAACACACATTTCCCTGGCACGGATTATACATTGGCTCCTAAGATCCACACTCTCAACTGCAAGTTTTCTTGAGGTTTATATCTCTGGGGGAAGGTGGGCCTCATCCCCTGAGAAGGGGAGGCAGGGGCTGGAGAGGAAGGAAAGGCACACGCATTTGATAGCCTGCCACGTGCCAGCTGTTTTAGTTTGCTAAAGATTGCCAATGCAGAAATACCAGAAGTGGGTAGGCTTTTATAATGGAAATTTATTAGGATAAAATCTTACAGTTTTTGGGAAACGGACTTGGCCCAGTGGTTAGGGCGTCCATCTACCACATGGGAGGTCCGCGGTTCAAACCCCGGGCCTCCTTGACCCGTGTGGAGCTGGCCCATGCACAGTGCTGATGCGCACAAGGAGTGCTGTGCCATGCAGGGTTGTCCCCCGTGTAGGGGAGAACCACGCGCAAGGAGTGCGCCCTGTAAGGAGAGCCGCCCAGCGCAAAAGAAAGTGCAGCCTGCCCAGGAATGGCGCCGCCCACACTTCCCGTGCCGCTGACGACAACAGAAGCGGACAAAGAAACAAGATGCAGCAAATAGACACAGAGAACAGACAACTGGGGGAGGGGGAAGATTTAAATAAATAAATCTTTAAAAAAAAAAAAAAACTTACAGTTTTGAGACTGTGAAAATGTCCAAATAAGGCATCATCAGAGATGCTGTCTCACCAAAAGTCTGCTGCTGGCAGATCCTGAACATCTGCCAGGTAGCCAGGCAAAATGGCAACCAGGCTCTGCCTTCTCCTCCAGACTCACTTTCTCCCCAAGTTCAGCTGTGGGCAATCAGGCATATGGCTCATCTCTCCCAAGGCTATGTCTCTTCAACTTCTGGCTGCTCTCCCTCAGCCTCTCAGGATTTCTCTGTCTTTCTGCAGCTGTAGGTGGTCCTGGAGTCCTCTCTCACATGGCAGGGTAAAAGCTTACAGTTCTCTTTTTCTGTATTCTATTTATATAAGATTCCAAGAAAAGGATTAGGACCCAACCTGGATCTCCCAATATAATCAAAGGCCCTTAACTGAGTCAATCTAATCAAAGGGAAGCAGATTTGGCCCAATGGATAGGGCGTCCGCCTACCACATGGGAGGTCCAAGGTTCAAACCCAGGGCCTCCTGACCCATGAGGAGCTGGCCCACGAGCAGTGCTGATGTGTGCAAGGAGGGCCATGCCATGCAGGGGTGTCCCCCGTGTAGGGGAGCCCCATGTGCAAGAAGTGCACCCTGTAAGGAGAGCCACCCAGTGCGAAAAAAGTGCAGCCTGCCCAGGAATGGTGCTGCACACATGGAGCGCTGACACAACAAGATGATGCAACAAAAAGAGACACAGATTCCGGGTGCCGCTGACAAGAATACAGGCGGACACAGAAGAACACGGAGCAAATGAACACAGAGAGCAGACAACGGAGGGGGTGGGGGAAGGAGGGGAAGGGAGAGAAATAAATTAATAAATTTTAAAAATAAATCTTAAAAAAAAAAGCAATCTAATCAAAAGCTTCCTTGACTGAATCTAACCAAAAGTTCCCACATATAATAGGTTCACATGCATAGGAATGGATTAGCGTAAGAACTTAATTTTCTGGGGTCCACAAAAGATTCAAATGAGGACACTAGTTAAGGTGACTGAGACTTTCATTGACCTTATCTCCTTCTATCCTCACAAGAATCCTGAAGGCTGGAGTTTACTGTCTCTACCTGCAGCTAAGACCAAAGACTTCAAACTCAAGCCTCTCTGGTTCCAAAGCCCACACTGCATCTCAAGGCAAAGATGTAAGAAGGAGACATCAGAGGCTAAATTTTCCAAATGTACAATTTTGCCCAAAATTTATCCTGTGTGTGTGTATGGAACACACACACACACAGCTGTAGCAAAAATTTACAAGTAGGGGTCCAGCCATCACACTGTCTGAATTTGAATCCTGGCCCCATCACTTACAAACTCTGCAACCTGCAACCTTGGTAAAATAATTGACTCTGTGTGCCTTAGTTACTCCATCTGTAAATGGAAGCAATAGTGGTATCCATGATGTTTGTGATATGCTTCAATATAATCTGGGATGGGAGGGAATAGATGGGGCTGTAGATGAACAAGGTGCATTGATAATTACTGATGAGTTGGTATTGGTTGTACACGGGAGTTCATAATACTTTTTTCTACTTTTGTATATGCTTATAATTTTCCATTTTAAATGTTTTAAACCAGAGACCATGCAGGTAAAGTAGTTGGCACTTGGTAAACTCTCAGTTAATATTTGTTCCTATTGGCAGATGCACATCACTGTGGCACCAACAGTGCATGGAATCAGCAGTGTGCTTCTGGGAGGTGTTACAGTAGCTGGCCCCAAGGATCTGTCCTCCTAGGCCTGTGTCCAAACCTGGGTGTGTCTGTGTCGCCTGGGTCTGCCACCCTTTTATGCGAGACTTCTTGGCATCCAGGGAGGTGTTAATGGTCCAGTGAATAACAAAACAATAAGGTTTTCTAGTCTGCTCTATGGGCTGTCAAATGAGTTGTAGGTTACCATGGCAAGGTAGAAGTAGGTCTTCCATGTGAAGTAGACAGCTAGCTGATGGTCTGTAGGTAGCCCTCAGGCCCCCTCCCAGCTACTGCCAAAGGCGATTTCTGCAGACCATTACCCCCACCCCAGGCTGAGGGTGGCAATGCCAGGACGCAGGCTGTACCCGCAGTAGCCGAGTCTATTTAAAAACTTAATTTGCGGGAAACGGACTTTGGCCCAGTGGTTAGGGCGTCCGTCTACCATATGGGAGGTCCGCGGTTCAAACCCCGGGCCTCCTTGACCCGTGTGGAGCTGGCCATGCGCAGTGCTGATGCGCGCAAGGAGTGCCGTGCCACGCAAGGGTGTCCCCCGCGTGGGGGAGCCCCACGCGCAAGGAGTGCGCCCATAAGGAGAGCCACCCAGTGCGAAAGAAAGTGCAGCCTGCCCAGGAATGGCGCCGCCCACACTTCCCGTGCCGCTGACGACAACAGAAGCGGACAAAGAAACAAGACGCAGCAAATAGACACCAAGAACAGACAACCAGGGGAGGGGGGGAAATTAAATAAAAAAAAAAAAAAAAAAAAAAAACTTAATTTGCTACTGCCTTCAGTCACCCAGTAGAAGTAGTTCTGGCAAGCCTAAAGGGGTCTCCAAAAACCCACCAAGTAAGAATAGTTGTAAACCAGCTGCTCCCACCTTCCATAATAATAAAAGCTTATTTTCATACTATGCTTTATAGTTTGCATAGACCTTTTATCTCACCCAGTCTTCTCAAGAACCTTCTGAGGGAGATGCAGGTAAGGAAACTAAGGCTCAGTGAGGTTGTGGGCCTTTCCCAAGATCATATAGGCATGGGCAGTAGAGCAGGTCTGCAAGGCAAGGCCTCCGTGCCAACCCCTTACCTCTTTAGTCCTGGACTCCCATACCCCACTCCACTGTAAGTGTCTCGGCCTATGGCTCCTTTAATAGGAGGGGCTTTCTGGAAAGAAGCACATCTGCAAAGCCAAGACCAAAGAAAGGGTACTTTGCCTTCCATGTGGCGCCTCAGGTAGAGAGGCAGGACATTTTAAATTGGGAGGGCCGTGCGTTCCCAGAAAGACTTCAGGGATCCCACTGCCTTGCTGCTCCTCTCTAAATACTATTCCACTCCTGACCTATGTCCCGCATTATATTCCAACAAAGCAAGGAGTGGTTGCTCCCAATGGAAGGATTACGTGGTTTTCCTGGAGTTCAGAACATTCTGTGCTGCCTCTACCTCTCCTCTGGTATTTCAACTATGTAAGGCCACCTTTGCTCCCCCCACTCCCCACATATTCTCCTTAGAGTCCTTTGCCACACCTCTTGTTCTGGATTTAACCGACACAAGTACCTCCTGGCACAGTGGACTAGATCCCACACACACTCTCTCTGCTCAGAACGTAGAGACTTTCACTCCTAAGAACTGTGCCTGAATCAGAATTGCCTTTGTTAACCTCACAGCTAAGATAGTCCCACTCAGTGCTTGCTCGTTCTTTCATTTGTTGACTTGTACGTTCATTCAGGAACAATGCTATATGCATTTCATCTTCTCACCCCAGTGAGTTGGTGTGAACTGAAATATCATGCATAACTTGTGTGTGGAAATCAATGGTCAGAGAAAGCCCATCTGTGCCCACATTTCCACAGGTCTAGTGAGTGATATTGAAACCCCTCTCTGAGTAGGTCTGTGTGGTACGTTTCATCATTGTTATTTCATATAGAGCTCAGGATGGTTTCTAAAGGTTATGCAATCTTCCTCTAGATCCTTCCCTAGCACTGGCTAGGACCCAGGATTAGAGAGACCTTGTGAAATTCCACTCTGTTTAGCTCGTGAGCTTCATTTTCCTCTGTTGTCTTTCATAGCTCTTACATCAAACCCCTATTCCAGTCGTCTTACCATACGTGCTACTGGTCATGCTGAAGGTTCCAGGAAATAAGAATCTATGCTGGTCTATCATTTCCAACTTTTCCTAATTATTAAGGCTAAGAAAGCTTTTGGGTCTCTTGTTCTACTCAACTCTTTTACACAGAATGAAACTGAAGCCCAGAGAAGTTGAGACTTTTGAAAGGACACACAGCTAACTGATAGCAGAACTGGAGCTCAGACTCGGGCTTCTGGGTCCTGTGATCATCCCACTACATTGGCTGTTATGCACTTGCCATGCAGAACTCCAATCCAAAGGCCAAACACTCACTCTTCCTCATCACACAGCTGACGGCTCTTTGGTTTCCCAGAATCTGTTTAGTTCCCATCTGGGTGCTGTTCTCTGAACGGCAAAGCAGCCTCTGGTGCCCTCAAGGGGCAGAACTGAGTAGTAGAGAATTGCTAATACGAGACAAGAATAGGAAACAGCTGGGAAATGAACCCTCAGACTACCAAGCCCAGGCCCAAATTTATAGAATATACTTTGGAGTCACCTTTTTATTTTAAAGATCATGAACAAGGATAAGTATATCAAAATAAATTTGAGGGAGCAGATGTGACTCACATGGTTGAGTGCCTGCCTCCCACACAGGAGGTCCTGGGTTCAGTTCCCAGTGCCTCCCTGAAAAAACTAAAACAAACAAGGAAAAAAAAAAACCTAAGGGGAGCCAATATGGCTCAGTAGTTGAGTGCTGACTTACCACATATGAGGTCACAGGTTCAATCCCCAGTCCCCAGTACCTCAAAAACAAAAAAGTTCAAAACATGTCCTGCCCCTAAAGCTCTCCTGGGAGCCCACAGAGCCATGCCAAATGCCTGCTCCCCCAAAAGGATCTCCAGAACCTGAACTTGAAATGGTAGAGGACAGTGGTGAAGTGATCTCAGCTAGAGAATGGGGTGCTGGTTTCCTCTGTCTTGGTCCAAGGAGAGCCACAGTGCTGCCCTGCTCATCAAAGGACCAGAAGAGGCGGTGTTGGGGCACAGAGCCCTGGGCGACCCGATGGGGCTGATAATCAAGCAGGAAATAGGCAAGAGCCCAAGGCCCCGGCCTCCCTAGAGCAGTGGTGCTGGGAGGGAAAGTATGAGGGTGCTGCCAAGATGTAGATGGGGGGAGGGAGAAAGGAAGCACAAGGGAGCCGCTAGGGTGGCTCGAATGGGAAGGAGCACTCGTGGCAGAGTCAGGTAGGCCTGGGAGTTCCAGAGCAGCAGTGACAGGAGGTGAGGTCC